>NC_037649.1:6345178-6962808 GCF_003254395.2 Apis mellifera
TCCGAAGCGAAAACCCTGTGATGCAGGCACAGGATGCATAAATGAAAAGGCGCATTAATGCACGAGGAATACACCCGGAATAGAGAGTATTACTAATTACAGAGATCTCCGCCCGAGGCTTTAATAACCTACTTAAAAGTGGTACTAACGAATGAAGTTGAGCTTGGTCGATGGAAATTGCCATGGTTAATTTTAAATCACCCACGGCCACGCTTCCTCTCCTCTCCGGTTCAATTTCCTCCCTTTTTTCTTAATTCTAATCGTTTTTAATTACATCCGCGGCGAAAAATTCAATCTTTCGTCGCGCGTTTATATTTACAATAGGTGGAGGGAGGAGGGGGGGGATTCGGTGTAACGGGTCGTGAAACGGGGAACAATGGCCGGCGAGCAATTTAACACCGGTTATTATCGCGTCACGCGTCACCAAGGACGCAAAATTTCGCCGAGTTTTCCTGAAATTACCCACTCGACTCGCGGTGTGTTTCGAACTGGCATTTCAATTCTAGGTCCTCGAGAGGTCTGGGCCACGCCGTTGGACTCGAGTGACCTTATTCCCTAACAAGTTTGTTGAAATGTCGCAGCTTTTGTCACGGCTTCGCTTAAAGTCGCCCCCTCCCTTTGTTCGAGCAAGCTGATTCAAGCTATCGTGGAAAGGGTGGAAAAAGAGAGAGAGAGAGAGGAAGGAAGGAGTGTTCTCGATCTTGTTGGAGCAATTTTTAACGAGGTTACATTTTTGGCGATGCACATCCGACCGTTTATATCGCGATTCAGTCGCTCATTTTACTCAACGCTCTTCGAGTTTATGACCGGGGAATTATAACATTGTGCCGGGGCTCAAGAAATGCTCGCTCGCGAAATAGAACGCGATTTACGAATGCATTAAATTGTAAGGCAAAGGAATTGTTAATCTAAATCTTGCCCTATCGCGAGCCACGACTACGAAATCTCAACTGCAATCAGCTTAACGAATAAACAGTTGAATTCTTTCAGTGAATACGAGCTTCTGAGCTCAACGACGAATTAAATCTTGTCTCTCCCTAAGATATTACGATAATACTTTACTCGTATGTTAACCCGATTAATAACCAGATATTCTTCCACGCGTAATAAATATCCGAAAATTATTTTAATTCGCGATACAATTGAAATATACCTCGATCTAAAATTCGCACTATCAATTTTACTCTCCATTATTATTTCCACCATGTAATCTCCTACCAATCATTTTCAAAATAGAAAATTAACACCGATAAACCCGATTGATTCGTATTCCTGCTGGCTTCGCGAAATTCACCAATCGGCCGTTCATCCGGATATTTATGACGCGATCTCTAAACGCGAGACATTCAAATGAGACGGCCGAAACTGGTCTCGGAACGGGCCACGGCGAATAGCGGGCTTTTAGGCTGACCTTATCCCCTCCCCTCAAAGGGTTTATTGAAATGTCATCGGTTGAACTATGGTCCGCGGAAGGAGGTCCTACAATGGTCCTCGATGACAAGGGAGGTGATAAAATATTGATTGCACGGTCCTTTTCCTTTTTCTTTTCTCTTTTTCTTTTTTTTTTTTTTCCATCCAGGCAGGCAGGTACGTAGACGAGGGGGGAGAGATCGTTGGTCACGATGAGAAGGACGAGCAGTAGCTCGATATTGACAAAGCCTCGCGTTCTTTATGAGCGACACGGGCATTACTCTTTCCAACGTGAGTTATGAACCGGCATATGTTATCAGGGGCCGTATTTCGCACCTGTTCACGCATTTTTCTTCGACGTGTGTAACGGCTCTCGAAAATCGTTACGCGCGAGTCGAGACAATAATCGCTGGATAACGAGATCGTTGCATCGTTGTTTAACGATTGGACGAGGTAATGAGAATTATGGTATCAGGGATGATAAGCCGGGTTTCTCGTCACCATTGCTTTATCGATTATGCAATTAACTCGCGTTATTTTCATCATGATCGATCTATGGTGGAAATGTTTCGATGATACTCTTTTTTTCTTTTTTTTTTGAGAGGGGAAAAAAGAGTAACGAAAAGGCAATTGGAGCGTTCGGTGACCGTTTAATAAAAGCTTAATAAAATGGTTCTGATTCGAAATATGCGCACGGTGGATCTCGATTTTTTTGTAAATGTTGTAATCGTGCGAAACGTGACATCATTATTCCATGATTTAAAAAGATATTATGAACGTTTGGAAAAATTTGAAAGGAATGTTTTTGGTGTTTCTTTTTTCTTTTTTCTTTTTAGATATTATATAGGAATCAGTTTTTCCATTTTGTAAACGAGAAATTATGTTACACGTGAATGAAACTATGAATAATATTTTTATACGCGATATTCAATTAAATATACGCACGATTTTTCAAACCACTTACGCTAATCATTTTAACTGCGTACTTCTTGTAATATTTACATTTTACATAAAAAAAAATACCTTCACGAATAACATTACGTTTACTGTGCCGTGTAAAGAAAAAAAAAGCTTTCTCTGTTATCGTGGAACTCTATAGCATTTATATTTAAAAAGAAAAAAGAAAACTCTACTATTTTAATTCATTATAAACGAATACTTTCGAAATTTACATCAATATATATTTTTTCGACACTTAATAACTTAAATGTTAAAAATACTTACGAATCTTTTATCCAAATCCTTCCTCTCTCCATTTACTTCAACTTTCCACAACAATATCCTCGTTGAACGTTTCTTCCAAAATCGAAGGAATAATCCACGAATAAACACCACAAATAAACACAAAAAAACAAGACGAAATCATCGCGCACCCACTAATTAAATTATCACTTGGAAAGGAGACATCAACGGAAAGAAGACGACGCAAATTCCAAACGCAATTTCACTGAAACTCCTCCTTCTACGCTCGTATTGCGTCGCGCGCAATAGAAATCTTTCGACTAAACTTTCGTATAAACGGGGGGGGAACGTTCTTGCTCCGTCGAAATGAAAACACGACAAAGTTTATTATTCGTTCGCGATAATAACACGGGCGAAGTGTCGCCGGCCGGTTTGTGTTTATTATTTCCCCGGCTAATCCTCGAAAGTCGAGATCCGGGCGTGCGATTGTACATTCAGCTCGAGACCGCCTTTCGAACTCGTACTTCGATCTACGGCCGGAGGACCGTTTTAACACGTTTATACAACACGGCGCCACTCGCGTTATAATTAACGCACGAGGATGCAAACTCGCACTTACGGACGATTAATTAAACCGCACACAAGGGCGGGTTAGCTCTTGGGACTCGTAACGGCCGCATTGTAATGAAATTGTGTTTCCGATGATAAAGATACCAGCAGTTGCTTAACCCTGCTGTTCCACTCCTTTCATAGATTATCGGCCAGCCTGTATTGTCGCGGTGGCGCGTGGCGAATACCGAATATCTGGAATATCGAGCTGGTGGATCGATAATAAAGAGTGTCGTTCGTGCACGAGGTGAATGGTGAAAAGTGAGTTAATAATGCTGATCCCTTTGATCTTGCAATTTTGATATTGGTATTTTCGTTTGTTGTTCATTATCTTCGTGGAATCTTCGCGGTGAATGAAGCGGAAGGATATTTACGCGTATTCTGGATATTTGAGGAGAACTTTTGCTAATAATTAATTTTTAACTCGTTGCAGCTATTTTGGTGGAGAAATTTCGACGAGGTGTAATACGAAGATTGCAATAATTCTGAAGAGCTGAAAATGGATTCTTGATATTCCATGGAACAATGCTTGTGATTAATTCAATTCGATCCTAAAAATAACGTCATTTATTTGATCGATGATTACGACAAATATGAATAGACGAATGGCCACGAATAGTCTTATCTACATGGAGATCCTCGACTTCCCTTTTAAATCCTCAATTTCGCCGGAATCACTTCTGTGAGTAAGAAACGTTTAAATATGAATACTTTTCCTCGATTAATTATGGAAATGTGTCGTGAGACGTCGTCTTACATTTAATAGCGATGCGAATTAATATCGCGTCCTTTCGTGCTCGCTGCAACCCGAAGAAAATTGAAAAGGAATCTCGTTACACATCGTCCTCTTCATTTTTTCCCTCTCTCTCTCTCTCTCACTTTCTGTCTTTGCGGAGCCATCGTAAGATTTTCTATTAAACTGTAATCGTTGTTTCTGAGTGGAAAAAAAGGAGAAGGGAGAATTAGTTGGCGCCCATTGCTCGCGCTTAAAAACGTAATTTCATCTTATCGATCCCGAGCCAATTACCGTCACCGTTATATTTTTCTCCGTATAATTTCTGCAACTCGAAGAAAGATCCATCCGTTCCTCCCTTTCTTTCGATTATACCTATACGCGAAAGTATTATTATCTTATTTTTATTTCTAACTTACTTTATACTAACTTTATTTTCTTTACTACTTACTTTGGAAGGGATCTCAAGTTCAAAGCCTACCAATGATGATTGGTTAAACACAATTTACATTCCGGAACGTGTGAATTCTTCGAAAAAGGAAAATTCCACCGGAAGATGGATTTATTTTCTCACAGGTCAAACGGCTTTATCTTTCTTGTTTCAATAAACAAGATGCTAAAGGAGCAGACCACCCTGTATACACGGCAAAAATCCATGCTTTCGTTCGTATACCTGGATGGAGGATGGATGGAGGTAGGGGGCTCCGTCCGAGTTAATTCTAATGCCCCTCCGGGACAGGGCCAGATGGCAAAGATAGAACGGTTCGTGGCATTCCGATGTTTTCCACCAACGCCGCTTGGTACAAGATTAATAGAAATTTCGACGAGAGAAGATCGTCGTTGAATCGTTCACGGCCTCTTTGTTGAAAATCCGAGCCGCGGATTCGGGGAGACGCCTCTTAAAAACCTGGCACGTACATACATTATGCATTAGGACAGCGTGTCCTGGTTTCCGTGGTTTCGTGCTTGAAAATAATTAGAAGGGAAACGAAACGAAGGAAAGCCCCCCCGTATACACGTACGTATGGAATTATTACATTCACTCTTACACGAATTTTATTACGCCTGTTACCTCTTCGAAATCTATCCGTGTTCCGTGTAAATTCTTCACGTTTCTCGTAGACCGCCCTTCGATAATCGGCCGATAAGTCGACAACGATCGTCTTATCAAACATACATGGGGCGATAATTTTTTAACACGGTTCTGGTATCGCGACCCAGACGGAATAATCGAGTTTCCATCAGAGATCTATCTCGCTCTCGTGCAAATCCCCCGGCCAGGATTCGTCCTTCCCCCCCTCCGCCTCGTGTCAAAGGAGTGACGATCGTGGAAAGCTTTGTCAGAAATACCTCGACCCTCCTCCACTTACCGCTCCTACTACCGTCTCACCACACGCTCAATCTCGCACACCACACACTTCTCACACGTACACGAGCGCGTTTAGGTTCGCATAGGTGTATACACAGGCGAAATATCCGCGTTCGGTGGAGATGGTGGTAATATTTGCGCGGTCCTGACAGCAAGACAATGAGCCTCGATCCGACACGCGATATACAACACCCTCCGGTTCTCTATCATCCACGATCCACCCTTGAAACCCACCCCCCGCCACTTCTTGTTATGGTACACCCGTCCAGACGCATCCAACCCTCGCGGAGAAAAACAGAAGGGGTGAAAGGACAAAAACAGAGAGAGAGAGAAGAGTGAAGGATTGATGCCTGACGGTAATCCTGAATTGTAAATTAATCCATCGACCTTTCGAGATTAATTTATACTTGGAGGGAGAGGAGGATTTACAACGCGCCTCTTCTAAGTCGATCGATACGTGGCCGCGTTTCTCTATTTATTTTAGTTTAATCTTCCCCGATTCCCATTCTCGAATATTTGCGCGATGACTGATGAGACGACGGGGGGGAGCTCCGAGGTAATAAGTTTCGAAGGTGTTGCGCCCGAGAATAGCTGGCCAATTTCGTTTTCCCACGGTGCCTTTTATTTGTTTACCCAGGTATTCGTGGAACGACGCTTAACGAGAATATATAACGCAGTGATTCGCCTGTATGTAAACAGGACAGATTTTTGCTTTCCAAGATCGTAAATTACCCGTTTAAGAGGATGATACGTAATTCACGTGACGTTAATCGCTCTCTGGTATTATTTTAGTATTATCGATCGTGGACGAACAATCAGGCTCTCTTTCGCGAATCATATATTTAAAAAACTTTATCCACGCTCTCTCTAACGAATATTTTATTTAAAAAATGCTTTTGAAGAAGAGAAACATCTTATTAATCCGTTTCCCTTGCAACAGCGTTTCTCTTTCTCGTCCAAGTTTCTCGACGAAGCGATTCGAAAGATTAGCACTGGGACGAGGGATCCGATTGGACGGGTCAACCGAGACTGAAATGCACGACACGAGACTTAACCGGCGGGGATAAGTAGCTGTCACTTCCGTTGCGTCAGTGTCTTCCGTTTGCCAGATCCGTGGGGAGGAAGGGAAGGAAGGGTGGATCCCGTATCCGGGACAATCTGCCGCGCAAAGGCCGGCAAACCCGCAGCTTTCACGGCTTCCCGACAAATTGCGAAAAGAATGATGTATTGAGCGTGTAAACGGCGCGACGTCGAGCCGAGGACCTCCCACGCCCAACCGTCCACACCCCCGGAACCAAGGGGTCTTCTTACGTCTCGTCTGGAGACGAGGCCGGAACGTCTGCCCGCAGCAACCGCCCATTACGCCCATTGTATTCCACGGGAGGAAACAGTCGGTCCAGGGACACGTAGTTACCCTCCCTCCCCTCACCACTATTTCCACTACTTCCCAACGAAAGGAGGAGGGGGTCACAATTACATTTTCACGTTTCCAGGACATCGGGCTCGAGGGTTTTGGAGAAGGAGTGGCCCCCGTAGTAAGTAGACGAGCGAAACAGAGATGGAGACGGGGAGATAGATAGAGAGTTTTGGAGAGATTTCTTCGGCGATTGGGAACAACCTGCGGTTTATCTCTTTAACGATCTTTTGTAGCCGGAGAGAGACGGTGGACAGACGGTGGGGGAGGGGCCAGTTGGAAATTTGCCGCGTATCGGCGAAGATTCGTATCGATCTTGAATGCTAATAAGGAAATAATTCGAGGCTTGGAAACGGGCGGGCGCGATTCGGTGTGAAGCAATTTGCGCACGGATTCGGCTAACGCTTTCGCCTCCCTTCCAGCAATTATCTTACGTAGATCTTTTTCCTTCATTCTCTTTCTCCTTTATTCTTTTTCAATTATTCGTAAGATTAAAATCAAGTTAACACGAAAAAAGGGTTGTATATCAAGTTTCGTCACGAAGAAGTTCCACTCTTGGAAATCATTCGCAAGAGTGGAAAAAAATATTTCTTCCTAGACTCTTCTTCTCGTTCTCTGGTTGGTTATAAAGAAAGGAAAAAAAAGAAATGTTCCCTCTTAAAATCTTTTATACACGCGAGACCCTAATTGCTGGGAGGGGGGAGAGGGCACGTATAAATCAGGATTTTACGGTGGTCAGGATGGTGGTCAGAACGGATGACACGGAGGTGTTACCAGTTGACAAAATCTCTGGAGACAGTGGGATGGTGGGAACGAGGAATTCCGATTCTATGAGCTGTGATCACCAGAAGACACGTTGGAAGAAACCCGCCTCTCTCGTCACGCTCGCTTCCGCCATAATTCGGCTCGGCCGACAGCTCGGAATGTTTATACCTTGTGGATACTTTACCTGGCCGAGTCGGATGGTTTAAACCCGTGATATATAAACGAGTGGTCCACTAATCCCTTCCACCCTTCTCTCCGGTTCACCATCTCTTCGGAAATGGTGAATAGCCCCTCTTTGAAATATATATGTATATAAATATATATCGGGGGAATAATGTAGGCAGACCGGTTATGGCCATTATCGTTTTAAATACGCCCAACTGGAAGTAAAAATATATATATCTATTAGGTATATTATGTTCAAATGGAATCTGGTTTGAGTTTCCAATGGTTGATTTACCAATGATTCGAAGTTGGGTTCACTGGCCTGTGCATTATTACAGGCAATTGAATACGTTAACCGTGGTAAAGAGTTTTAAAAATATTAATCTTCTTTTATCGAATATTTATTGTACATAAGTTGATCATTTTGTCTTTCTTTAAAAATTCGTGCAGATTTCCTTTCCGTAATTTAAAAATTGTTACAAACCAATAACCAGCATCATTTAAAAAAAGAAAGTTTGGCTTTAACGTCACTAAGTTGATAACTTTTCTTTTCCTTTTTTACTTTTGATTTCTAAAGAGAAATTACGCGAGACTCTTACGCATTATAGATATTTCATTGCTGAATAAAGCATGGGATAATTCTAAACCCATTAACAACAATGCACGCATTTTCACGAAATTTATTTTCGACGCGTGTTTCTCAAAAAAAAACAAACTCGCCTCGCATTCGCCGACCTGCGCGCTCAATATCCAGCAAGAAAATCGTATTCAAATTCCTGAACACCCTTAAAGCATAGAAAACGTCTAAACCCATTACAACAACCCGCTCTTATTTCCATAAATTTCACTTTTGACGGGCGTTTCTTAAAAGGAACGAAGTTTCCATAAATTGCGCGGGGCGATAAATTAGATCATCATTAGCCCGTAATTTACAGAGGAGGGAGCGCGTATTTCGTTTATATATATATATACGAAAACACACGTTTCATAATCTCGTTTGCGTTTTCTTGTTTTCAGAGAGAGAAGGGGAGGGGAAACGCCAACCGCTTGACGCTCGGTCGCGGCATTATTCAGAAACGTGTGTTTCCGCGTGTTTCTACGTGCTCTCGTTAATCCTGTGATTAATGCTACTTTTGCAACGCGAAAGGGAAGCCGCGCTCTGGAACAACGGAGCTGGGCCAAGTTATCCGGGCAAAAGCGAGGCCAACAAACACCGCTGCTTTGTGGCAATTACTTTTAAATATACTCTTGACGAGATGGCCGCTCGCTCCACCGCGCGTACCAACCTCCCCGCCTTCGTTGGTTAAAAGTGTACCAAGGAGGGTGGTTCTCTTCGCGGCTGAAGAGAAACGTTGGAGGACGCAGCAACAACCAATTGTGTACGTGTTTTTAAGAGAGAGAGAGAGAGAGCCTTTCTGGAAATTAAACTCATTGAGAATCTAATTTCGAGTAATCAACCCTTCGCCGGCTTTCCACCTATACTTTCCTAAGGACTTGTTTCCTTTCACCGCCGTGCACATGTATATTCCTCGCAGTTCCACAACTGCGGGAGGGGGGAAACGAATGCGCGTGTAATTAACCTAACGACGCAAATGATATAAAGGAATCGTGGTATATATCCCGGAGGGCGTGTCTTTCCCTTTTTACCTTATAAGAGCGGGGATAGTTTCGAGTTTCCCGTTCTTTTTCCCGTAATTTGAACCCGCGGTGCACGATTACCAGCGGGGCGACCGATAAGAGTAATTATCGTCCCGGGAATATATATATATATACGCGGGAATCGAATATCGTCGATAAAAGAATAATTCAGGTGAATTTGCCCTTTTACGTACGTACGCACGCACCCACGTTATTGATCGAAAAGTAATTAAAATGTAATAGTGCAAACAGAACGGATGGAAACCGGCCGGATATAAATCAAATATTGATTCGTTAAATACGCCGATTTTCATTCGGAGAGGGGATGGGCTCACGTTAGGATCACGATAACGATTCCTTTGTTCGATTCCCGGATGATGATGACGATGATGATGGCGCTCTTCCACGTTAATCACGATTAACGCGTCCGTGATTAAAACCCGGATTCGATCCTTTCTTTTCAATTAACCATTGGGAGGAAGACGAACGAAACGAATGGTCCATGTTCCATAAAGCCATTATCGAGGGGGGGAGGGTTAATGCCGCGCGGGGGATTCGTGTTATTCATCGATGCGCGCGGATCGTGATTCCTTGGGACATCCTTGCACCGCGGTTCTTCGTCCACACGGTTACACGGCTAATAAATAAGATGTACGCGGCCGTTTGCTCGCGCGGTACAACATCACGGCGGCGTGCACACCGCGCGATTTCAATATTACCCGTCCCGAGCAGGTATTTGTATCGGGCGGAGATACACGCGACAGGGCCGATTCCGTAATAATTTATAACGGAGAATTAATTTTATAGAAAGGGAAACGGACTTGTGTGTGCGGCGTCCATCTCATTTACATAACATGAATAATTATTAATAGTTCCGTTCAGCTTCTCTCTCTCTCTCTCTCTCTGCCTCTCTTTCTCTTCGTGAATCGATACAGTGTAAGATTCCTTTTCACGTGTAACGACATCGTGGAATGAATTTATTATTGGAAGAGAAAGGGAAAGGGAAATTAGAGATTGGAGATGATTTGTATTTTGCATTTGTATCGTAGTTTTCCCTGACGAATGGAAATGGAATATTCGTTGTTCTCGTTCTTTATTACTTTCTTCTGACTTTTTTCACGGATCCCTGTAATTTATATTTCTGATAAAGTTTCAGAATGATCGATTCTTCTGGCATCAAGCGTTTCATCGGTATTTTATTTGGAAAAGAGTTTCGTATAAACGGAGTTTTGGGGAGGAATAATTGCGTATCGATATACGACGGCAATAACGCCTAATTGAATAACGAGAGGGGGAGGGTATTGTTGTACGGGATACGGGTGAAGTTGAGCGTGCATTATAGAAAGGTCAAACTGGGAAACGGTTGGAAATGATTCGCAGAGAACGATAATATCGTTTAACGGTTCATCGAATATCGTAATCAACAATTGAACAAGATAATCACGTAACGATATTTAATTACCCGCGCATTATCGTGGCGCGAGCCCTTACAAAACGAAACGTGACAACCGGGGCGGCCTCTGCTCTTTCGACCGCCCCCTTTCCGCCTGATTTGTTCTGAATATTTTAAATCCACGGGCGGGATGGCGCATGATTATGCGGTTAAATAATAATAACGCGTATCTTTTGTGCTCGTGTCGTCGATGTTTCACGTCTGCAATTGATGATCGCCAATTCGGTTAGGCGAAAACTGACATTTCGCGTTTCACTTGGATCGGGAACCAATGATTAATTTTCTTCGTGACGTAACGTTAATTTCGATGGATCGACTCTTTCGGAGACGAAGAAGAAGAGAAAAAGAGAAACCTTTTCGAAACCAGAAACCTGAAAAAACATCGAAAACGGTTTCTATTCAATATTCCCTTCCGCTGTTTAATTCCTTGGTAAATTAAACCATCGACCTCGATTTGAAAATTTCTTAATTCAAAAGCTATTACTCCCCGGCCCAATCTCCGCTGGGTATTAATCTAACCTCTCCCCTCTTCATCTAACCTTTCCACCTCGTATAAAAGGATTGAAAGAAGAGCGAATCCTCGCTAAATCTAACGGAATAAAACTAGTCGGATCGTGGAAAGGAGGATACAAATTTCTCGGAAGGTCTGCCCTTCCTCGTATCAGGCGACGAGCCTTTCCGTCGGATGAGATCGGAAAAGAGGAGAACGGGGGAGAAGAATGGCCCCCCTCCCCTCTCGAAACTCCCCGACGTTAAATCCCGACACGTGCAGTAAATCATGGACGCGTTACAGAATCGTTTCGACTGCGAAACGTCTCTGGAATGACGCGCGTCGAGAGAAAGAGAGAGAGAGAGATCGAAACTTAGACGAGGAGGAGGACGGTTGGAGAGGGAAAAGGGGTATTCGAGGAGAGAAGACTTGGTTCTCTGAAAGGGGAAGAAGAAGAGTTTCGAGGCGTACAATAATAATTTGTACGCCGGTCATATTTCACGTAAGGCGGCCGTGAATTATGGCAGTCGCGGTCGACGCAAATGATTTAGGTTTAATAACGACGGTCTGTCCGCCGGCCCGGGTCAGCCATTGTCGGTGAAACGACGGGGGCCTCTTCTTCTCCTCTCCGCGATGTCTCCTCCGGCTCGAGGTCATCCTCCGATCGAGAGCCGGCTCGAGAGTCGGCTCGTTTGCATACTGATCTGGATCCGGACGAATACGTTTCTCTGTTGTGTATTTAATTATGCAGAAATTCGATTCGTCCTTAATGATCCCCCTCGTTTTTTTATCATACATCCGTGAACGAACGATTCTCACAAGTGAAATTGGCTTTCTACAAACCGAAGGAAACTTCGACTCCCCATCTCAACTCCAGTTCTACGTGAGAATTAAATTTTCGAACGTATTTCAGTTCGAATCGGTTTGTACGAGTTAATCCAACTCGTGGTCGAAGATGATGAAACAAGAGGGAGATGACCACGAAATTTGTTTACATCGAGGCGAAACAAAGAGGAAGAAAGGAGGAAGAAAAAAAATCGCCGCGAAATTCGGCGATAAAATCGCGGATCGGAACGTATCGCGCGTCCATCCGGATATATATATATATAAAACGAAAAACTGTCGCGTGAGTGTTTGCGAAGCGTGAAGTTGGTCGTGATTTCCCGGTGACTAACGTCCCTGTCGCGTTATTGTCCACGGGGAAAAAAAGAAAAAAGAAAAAATAAACCACGAAATTTCACAGTATAAAATGCTTTTGTGCGCAGCCTCGAATCGATGATTTCTGCTTTCGAACAAATGTCCCCGTGGAACATCGAATCGAGTCGAATCGGCTCGTGTATATGGCGGCCCTTTGGAATCGCGAGGGAACGTTTTTTCGAACGCGTTGCTCGAGCCACGTGACGATCGTAGGAGAGGCTTACGATAGAAAGGAAGAAAATCGTAGGATTTAAGATAGGGGAAAGGTTGTCCGTAAAACGGTTGGAAAGAGGACGGCTATCTAACGCCCACGGGCAACGAGCCCATATACACGGCTTGCCGTCATGTTTATAGCCACAGTGGAATTCCGGTTAGTTTCCCTACAGTCGAACAGATAACACAATTTCTGTGTCTTGTGCTTGCGTATCGGTGGTTATTGGTACCGCAGCGGACCGGACTGTCGCATAAATATATCGTCTTTAATGCTCGAACCCACTTTCGACTTTCGTGGTTTTCGAACCACGGTTGCGGCCACTTCTTTGTTTTAAGTTAATAAATCTCGGCGGCGGTGTTTGTTCCTCCTCCGGGCGCTTCCTCCTCGTGTGCAATAAAACTTTCGGACTATCGGTGCACACGTTGGTGCGTTAGCACCGTTCCGCGTTGCAACATTCCGGAAAGTCGTAGTATTTCGTGAAAAGGGAACTGTACACTTTGTACTTACTTGGGGATCTATTAACGTTCGAGGTATCGGTTGCTTCGAATACACCGACGAGTTTGAGCAAGTTTGGCGAATTTGTCGATAGGTAGAATATTATGGTTCAATTTTATTTGGAGCTGCTATAGAACTTTGCTTATATGAAGTTTGTGGAGAGAGAGAGAGTAGATTGTAACAGAAGTTGCTATTATTTTCTATTGTGCGAATAATTTTTAATTTTTTTAATTATTTGGAAAATAATTTTCAAAGTATTTAATTTGTCGGTTAATTGCTCGATAAATTTTGATGAATTGATCCAAGATTTAAATATCTTGCGAAAATAAAAAAAGTAAAATTTTTAATCGTAGATAATCATTTCTTGTTATACAGATAAAACAAGAAATTTGGTAAAAAATACACTTTACCCGAACATCAAATATCTTTCGGATAAACGCGGGACGAACGCACGAAGTGGGTACAAACTTGTCTTAAGCCTGATCTTAAACCTTTTAAAACTTTGAGCGTTCCAGGGACAGTTTATCCAGTCCTAAAATATCACGGATACCCCATCCAAACGTGCTGTATTTGCAAGAGGCTTGAAAATTTTAAAACCTCCGTCGCAACATTCATCCTTGAACTTCGAGATTAAAAAAAAAAAGAAAGCAGACACACTTCAAAATATTCCGCAATATAAAATTCTAAAATCTCCTCACGCGTCGCAATATCCATTCTCGTTTCCAACATTTGAGATCGAAAGAGGGAAGACGTTGAAACGTTTGGCATCTGAGATTAGAAAACCGCAGGCTCAAAGATGGCTGACGTCGCATGGCATTAACATTAAACTCGTTACGAAGGGTCGAAGGCGACCGAAACCCCGAAACAATGCCTTTGGGAAGTTGGGAGGGGAGGGGATGTCGGACTAATCGGCGACGTTGAACTGCGACTGAACGCACGGCGCAATTTCGCGAAGATTAGCGAGCAATCAGCCCCTTTCACGACGAATTCCCTTCCATTCGATTCAGCTATCAACGGAACGGCGCGCGCACACCCACGCCACTTTCTTCGCGGAGGAACATTCAATTTAATTACCACGTGGAATGGCACGAACTCGGCCTCTTCCTCGAAAACTTTCGGCTCCACGATTCGGTCGAGGGAAAACGATTCATCCTTGCTCTTTTCCACGGTGTTCTTTAACCGTGGAATTCATTATTTCACGGCTATATATATATATGTACACGAATGTGACGAATCGGTCGAATGAATTTTTAACGAACACGAACATTCAACGGAAATATTCCGTGATTTTCCAACGGAAATTTTATCGAGGATGAAAATTCGCGTGGCCGAGTTTACTTTTAATTGACCGCGACGAATTTTCCATGCTATTCTATCTTTGGACGGGGACAGAGAACGATCCATTTTGGTTTGCACAGATAATTGCACCGGGCAACTGCAAAACACGCTTTTATCATCGAGTTACGATTGGCGAAGAGTTGCCGTTGAGAGACGGTTCCTGGAAGACAAATGACGCTGTTTCAATGGTTTAATATTTCAATTAAAACGAGCATTAGAGGGAGGTTAAAGATATCTGCAACAATCCTATATTATCCTCCTATTTTCATCGTCGTCATTAATTTTTCTACGTTTTTTTTTTTTCTTCATATTTCTCTCAAAATATTAATACACGCGCATACACTTTGCTAATAGAAGGAACAATTTCCAGATGGAGAGCTTGGATGGAACGAGATTATCCCAAGTAAATTTTATTAAATTCTCATCGTATCTTACGTAGACAGAGTTGAGGCGGCCTCTTGGGGGAAATTTTTCATGTATCGTCCCAAGTTCTCGAAAGTATTGGAGGAAAGTTTTCGCGCGATCGTCCGTACGCGCGAGATACTTTCCAAAATAGAATATGGCCGGGGCCATTAAGGAGGCAATGGTGAAGCTCCAAGTGGGATGCCGACGGATTGACTTCCATCAACTTTTAAATCTGAGTAATTCCTCCTTGCCGCAAAGTTAGCCGCCGCGAAGTAGTAAGTTGAGGAATGCGCAACTTTATAATTTGATCGCCGCGGGTTATGGGAGGCCGAGGTAATTTGCAACGAGGCACGCGTGAAACTTCCCCATATTAATTTAAATTTATACCATGGTGGGGAGGAGGAGGAAGATCTTCCGGTCTCGTCCTCCATCACGATCTCGTCAATCGTTGAACGACGTTTCGTTTCTCATCGATATCTTTGTAAAAAGACAATAATGGATATTTCTAATTAAACAGTTACGAGGATCGTGTAATAGAAATAAGTTAAGATGTTCAGATTTTTAATTTAGCAACATTGAATTACATGCAAGATAGGGGAATATTCATTTTAAAGGAATTGAATGTAATATCGGGGAGAATGGACGAGTGATTGGATCAATTAGAATTTCACAATAATCGATATTCCAATCGCACGGACGAGATAGGTTTTCGCGACGCGATTAAAATGTATTTATTGTCAATCATTCAACGGAGGGGAGGGTTTCTTATTTTATTTCCTGTCGGGAAAAAGTGGTGTCTGGAAACATAAAGGATTGGCTATTATTTTTTCGCGGATAACGCCGGCCGGCTCTTCCCTAAGTGATGTACGAGCCTTCCCAAGAATTCCCACGAAAAACTTGATAAAACGGCAATTTTCGTGTCTTATTTCTCCGGCGATCGTTCAATGCTTGTGCTAAAAAATAAAACGTATGGGGATGCCGTAGCGACCTTTATTCCTTGATGATGAATCATCGAAATTGCCAAATTGTTTTACCAACTTTTTCCCTTTCGATTCAACCCTTTGCACTCGTATTTATATTTAAGGTTATCAATCAAGATCCTTGAAATGTAATACTAATGTAAATATAATAATAAAACGTAGAATGACGACATACAAGTGCAAAGGATTAGAGATAACAAAAATCAAAGAAATTTTTAATATTTCTTCCGATTTATCAAACCTCAATCATCTTAATTCTTAAATAATAAATACATTATTTATTTGAAAAATATTTTTCAGAGTAACAAGCCATTCCTCGAACTATAATATCTTGAATTTGATGAAAATAAATATTAAAGCGAATGTTGCAACGAATAAAGCCATTCGTATTAAATAATCCTTTGGAATTTCTTGAGGGAAATGAAGAAAGAAAGATGATGTAAAAAGAGAGAGAAGTCGCATTCATAATCTAAGATGCTAATGCAAATGGCGCCTTTGCGCCACCGATACCTCTTTCAACGCTACATTTCTTTGCTGTCCACATCGGTCAGACTTAATGGATCGTCTGTAACACGCATGTCGATTCGGACTCCAATTTTACTCGTTACAGCGTCTATATGGCCTCGGGTTGCTTCGCTTTTCAAAGCGGATCTTCAAAGAACTGACGAGCTCTCCTCCAAAGATAACATCAATGGCGAACCAGAAGGGATGTTTCTACGAACGCTTTTCACCGAATGGCGGACACGTTATTAACGAGACGTTCGCGGAGTGACGAATGGGCCCAGCTAATAAAAAATTTTTGCCCGGCGATATTTCGCGACCGAGAATATTTCTCTTTTTTTTTTCTTTCAGAAAGAGTTGATCAAAACGAGATATTATTATTTCTCGATTGCTCGTTTTTCTGATTGAACATGGAAGCGTTTCGTGTCGATGATTTTATTATTAAAACTCGCAATTGGAAATTCCTCGATATTACGTGTTAGGCGAGGATGAAAATTTCTTCGTTTCCCTCCTTTCACGCTTTACTCTCTTCGGGCGATCGCTATCAAAATGGAAATAACCGTTTCCGCATTTCGGTGTTATCGTATCCTCCCTTTTTCGTATTCAGGAAAAGCAGCCATACAGGTAAACGGTCCATTTAATTCAATGATGAAAGTTTTTGAATAGATGGAATACTTTTTTTTATATTCTCTTCGGATTTCTCTCACGTTCCTCGATAAATGTTACTTCACTTGCGTATTCCTAATTTTTCACAATGGAATGGAATATTTTTTACATCGCAAGATAATTTATACAACGCTAGTTTAAATAAGTTTCGTCTCGGAGAATAAGCTAAATTTAAATTTCCCATTTTCAAAAATCAATTGATCATCTACTCTAATTACAAGAAACCGAATGCATAATTCAACAAGCGTCTAACCTTACTTAATGACTCATAGTTTCAGCCGATTAAGATTCGTGCTATGACTCACCTAGACTAGTCATAACCCATGACAGACACTCTCTTTTCCATCTCTCTTTTCCACTACCAAACCTTTCCTCGTTAACTCACAATTCTATCATATTCCACGGAATACAATAACGTAATTGTAACATTATCAATAGATAAACCGAAACATCATATCGCCACGCATTTATTCCATCGTCACGCGATGCAAAGTATGCGTTTCGGCCATGAGGAATAAGAGTTGAAAGAAGAATGAGAGAGAGAGGTGTGGCAGGTATTTCGATTGGTGGTGACACTTTTATAACCCGCCCCATAAAAAACCCCGATAATCAAAAGCTCGTTAAGATGATTTACAATTTGCCACTGCATTTAACTCGCTCTATGCGAATTTTTTCTTTCCCTTCCTCTTCTTCTCCCTACCAAAAGAAATTGTAAAACTTGGCGTTATATATCCATGTATCGATGGATCGAAGTTATGGATCACGCCCCCATCACGATGATCGACGAGTTGAGAAAAAATTGCTGCATTCTTATGCATTTGACATTCGTGTATTCGTACATAACTTCATTACTTGTGGATAAGGATAAGGTATTCGAAAGCGTTGTCGTTGGAAAGTGAAAGCGGTTGTCGAAACGGCCGATCTCGGATCGGATATCGATCGCACATAGGTGCGATGCAGTGGCATTTCGATTATTTATGAGAGTTTCGATACGAGTTATTTTTGAAAGGGGTTAAATTATCGGTTTTTGGTAAATTGATGAGAAACAGTAATAAGCGAAAAGTTGATGGCAGTTATTGTTCGATATTTGATCAAATTATAATGGAATGTAGAATGTTATAACAATAATAATAATAATAATGCATTGTAACATATGGACTATTGTAATAATTAATGTATATATAACATGTGGAATATAGAGGTATAATATAGAATGTAGATTATGTAACGCGTATATAGATGTTACAATGTATGTATCGCGATAATAACGCTGGCTATTGTAATAATTAATAGGTATAAACTTTTCAATATACGCGGGATCAAGAATAATAAAACGCAAAGAACAATTATAATAACACTTTGTACACAATAATAATAATATAATAATACAATTATATGAAATTAGAAATTAATATCAAACGGTTTTCATAATTATTCCAGTGTATTCTCAGTGTGTCAAACGGAACGAAAGGAGAATGAAATATTTTTCGAAAACTGAAATGCGCAACTTGCGGTTTGTCCGCAGCCAGACGGGTTAAAGATCGGGATAGAGAGAAATAAAAAAAACATGGCCGAAAGCAGTTTTCAACGCAGCCACCATTCGTCGAAAAAACTATCCATGGCCTACTTGTGCCAGCTTTCACAAATATTCCGAGTGTTTCCGTTCGAGGAGGGAGGAGGGCCTCAACACCAGAAGAACATAAGCAAATTTACAGTGGGAATCGAAATGTTCATTATGTTCCAGCGATTTGGGTCAACCTAGGAAAATAACAGGCGGTCGAGCTAGCTCGCGTTTCCGAGACGCAAGGTAAACATTGGCCTGATCGAAATGGAATTCGGAAAACCGCGAATCGTTACTCGCCGCGTGACGCGTATCTTTCTCTCGTTTTTTCGTTTTATCTCTCCCTCCCTCTCTCTCTCTCTTTTTTGGGAATCAAAACGTTTTAAGGTTATACACCGTATAGCACGAGGCTACGATTATTCCTACGAATAAATCGAGGGATTCGAATTAGCGAGGAGTTGGAGTGGATTTACTAATGGCTCTTTAGAAGCTCCAGATACGAAGCTCCAATTATTTTCGTTCCGATCGAAATTAATAAATCCGGCCTGTTTATACAAATATCTCGAGCGATATGCTCGACTCGTTAATAAAAGTGGCCGTAATTACTCCAACTTCCTTCCATCCAAGGAAGGAAATTAATGAATGCGAAATCCGCGAGTTGTGTTCCGGATGGGGGAATAAAGTGATCGGGCTTGCGTGAAAAGAAAGAAACGGATGATAACGGCACGTCGAGGAGGGGAAACCGCGCGAGAAAAATTCCCACCTATATTTCTTACCCCGATTTCGCGATAAATACGTGACACGCGAGGCTGGGACGTGATCGCCACAGACTTGTACGAGATCGGTAAACACGTCATTTTGGAGAAAGGGTGGTCGAGTGTGGCGAGCTACTTGTCGAACAACTTCCCTATCGCTTTATCGGGATTTTCTTCGGCTCGATGAGGATGCGGTGAAACTTCGACGAATTTTTTCTTTTTTTTCTTTTTTTTTTGTTTCATTCGAAACTTCTTTTATTCCTATTCTTCTTGATAGGAGGAGAGGGGGAAGAAAGTTGCAAGTCTTGACTTCGAGTAATCGAGTGTCACCGGTTCTCTCGTTCGTTGACTATCATCAGGAAGGTTTTCAAGGGAAAAATATAAGCCGTGAAACAAAGCGTGAACATCCCCGTTGGAACGTCGATAATCGTATTTTTACGACGATGCATTTTGAGGATCGGTTATACGTAAATATTTATGACGTCACTTGTGTCATCGACGCTATCTGCATCGATACCGATAGCATCATTAATGGAATCGATCCGAATATACAATATCAGGATATCAGGATACCCATCTCTGTTGTATAATTATTATTTTCGCAAAATTACCAGTCGATGGAAAAGTGTCCCCGTAAACGAGGATCTGGGACGAGTTTTATATTTCGTCGTAAAAGTAAAAAAAAATAAAAAAAAAAAGGATAAATAAATCGTTGACCTAATATCAGGATATCAGGGGATATTTATCTCTGTATTTTTGTTATAATTGTTTTTCGCGAAATTACAAAACATGAATTTTGCATGATATTTTGTTTAAAAATTTCCATATATTCTCAATATTTTTCATACCCCCTACAAATTTTTTAACACCTTCTGAACCAATGAACCGATGATACACCATTTTGTTCTCTATTCGCCTATTAAAAAATACAAAAAGTGATGTTCCCAAAGCCTGCCCGATTCCACGCCATGCTCGTTCGCAAATATTTTATACATACATATATATATATCGATGTGCATGGCCGATAAAAAATGGGTTTGCTTAAATTCCACGTCAACCGAGGAGGAGCAGCTCTCTCTCTCTCCCCTTCTGGCCTGCGTGCACCCTTCTTTAAGCGATTTAGACCGGTCGGAGGGGCGATAAATAATGTAGCAATTGCCGTGGAGGCCGTACCTCGCGCGGAAAAGTAATGAGAAGTTTGCACCTTACCAGGCCTGGCCAGTGAAATAGCGGAGAGCGCGTGTAAAACGTCATACCCCCTGGATGATTTAAAATGCATGTCCCTTCGGGAACCATGCTCGCATGGTTATCGCAGCCATCTGTAAATCAACGTGTTGTTCGCGTGAATCGCGCTTGTGACAATTGATTCTCGAGAAATCGCGTATCGCCATCCCTTTAAACTCGATTACTTTCCGTTGCAAGAAAATATATATACAAAAAACTTTCCACCACGTGGAGAAAAATTATAAATTCCGTATATGGAGTATATTCCATTTCGAGGAATAGATTCTCGAAGTTTTTCAAGCTTGGTGACCACGATACATTACGTTGTTCGGGCATGGAAAAATGAAAGCCCATCCATTATCAAATGCGTCGTTTTACACCGGGTAGGGCAGTAACAATAGGGGAAGGAACGAATTTGCTTTATGTTGTGAAAGAGTCGTCAGGGAGCCTGCGTTTGGTGAGGCAGGGGAAAGGAAATCTCCTCTCATACGCGTGGTTGACAAAAAAAAAGGAAAAGATTATCGCCGATAAATCTTACCTCGTACCCGTTCGCCCGTAAAGAAACATTTTTCCGTGTCTTCGGACAGGAGGGAGAAGAAGAGTTTCTATCTTCTATCAGAAATAACAGGTTACCACGCGATGCATCCACAAAGTTTCAGGATACTTGGTTTGTAAAAAAGATTTTCATCCACTCTATATTTCCTATATATAAATACATAGATGAAACTTTGGAAGAGAATTATTTTAAACAAATTATTGTTGTTTCAAGTATTGAGCGTCCACGACATACCATCACACCCTTATCGAATCGTGTCTTTGGACAAGAGGGAGAAGAAGAGTTTCTATCGAAATAACAGCTTACCACGCGATGCATCCACAAAGTTTTAGGATACTTGGTTTGTAAAAAAGATTTTCCTCCACTCTATATTTCCTATATATACAGATGAAACTTTGGAAGAGAATTATCTTAAACAAATTATTGTTGTTTCAAGTATTAAGCGTCCACGACATACCACCACACCCTTATTGAATCGTGTCTTCGGACAAGAGAGAGAAGAAGAGTTTCTATCTTCTATCGAAATAACAGGTTACCACGCATCCACAAAGTTTTAGGATACTTGGTTTGTAAAAAAGATTTTCATCCACTCTATATTTTAAATAAATTATTGTCGTTTCAAGTATTGAGCAACCACGATATCACAACATCCTTATCCTTCACGATTCTTCTCTTCGCGGAAAATTGATCGAGATGTATGATTTTCGTGCTTATCCAGAGCGTCATGATCGCGCGTAGATCGGCGAGAAGAGAGAGAAAAGAAGGAGAGAGGGAAAGGGCTGTTCGTTTCGACGAGAGGTGGTCTAGTCACCGAGTCTGCGCTCACTAGACCAAGAGAATCCTCTCTATGCGAGCCGGGGTAAAAAATGGGATTGCTTAAATTCACCGTCAACCCCAAGAGTCGGGCCCCCACGTTCGCAAGAAGTTTGGCGAACCATTGCGGCAATAAATAATGGCAAGTCCGCCCCTTTCGTCCCATGGACGAGGGAGAGAGAGGGAGAGAAAGAGCAAGGGGCCAAGAAAGTAATGAGAACTTTGCACCTTCATCCCCTGCTGGGTATATAATGTCGATTCATGCACACGTATCGCCGATTTAACGTACACTTGGGGGGAAACCCATGCGTTCGTTATTATTTACTGCGTGTACATAAATTTAATATAGAAGGGAGGCTGGGGCTGGTAACCCAACTCTCTCTCTCTCTGCATCTCGTGGCTCGCCACTTTAATGGTATCCTCGGCGCGCGAGCCGCGAACGTCTCTATTAAAAAGTGTTTTATCTTGATTTATTCCCGCCTAGAGAAATTGCGAGAGATTACGGTGGAGAGGAGTTGAACCGAACGCGAAAGGAGAAGGAATGGAGGAGAGGATGGAGGACGGGACGTAACGTGTAACGAATAATTTTATTATGCCGCTGATAAAAGCGGGCCGCTTTTTGAAGAATCGGGTTATCAAGAGAAATAACACGTCTTCCCTCTCTAAGATATTAAATTTCTAATGGAATTCGTTTTTCTTTTTTTAACCGGTTGTATACATCAAATTACGCCTCTTGTGTTGTCTATATCAGCAGAAACATTCATGTTGAAACATTGAAATTTTAAAATAGAAAGAAATTGGAAATCTTGCGAATACCAAAACGCAATGTTTCTAAGTATTTCTTAGTTATTCTTCCAGCAATTATAATCAATGAGAAACAGAAGTTAAAAGAGTGTCACGAAGAGAGATTTCGACGTTTTAAAATAGGAAGAAATTGGAAATCTTGCGAATATCAAAACGTAATGTTTCTAAGTATTTCTTAGTTATTCTTCTAGCAATTATGAGAAACAGAAGTTAAAAGAGTGTCACGAAGAGAGATTCAAAGAAGAAAAGAACACTATTCCAAACTTTATTATCCCAATAATTATTAATATTTTGCAACGATGATAACTACGTTAATTTATCATCCTCTATCATTCAACCCTAAGGTTCTCGTTGATTGAGCGATCGATATAATTAAGCTGAAAGCCACATGTGATTCATCGCGAGTTTCCAAACATGCACGCATAATCCTGATTACGAAATCTCCTCGACTTCCGTTCAACTTCCGGTTCCTCGACTTATAAACCTTAGAAAGTAATTGAGAGTAAACCTTGAATCGAGAAGAAATGAGCGAGATTCGATTGAAAAGCGACCGGTTGCGCTTCCCGTCGGCCCCTTTCTCGAACAGGTTGACGATTCACCATGGTCACCGTGGCGAAACACCACGTGTTCTCGATTCGATCCTTCTCCTCCTCGATCCTTTATTTCAGATAGCAGGCTAACAGAGGGAAACGAGAAGAACGAAAACGATGTCATTTTTCTTGCGCGCAACCTTTTTCCAATACGGTACGATGGCGCATGTACGATGGTCGAGGAACGCTTTTTTTTTTTCCTCTTGCCAGAGAAACGCGTTTACCCATGGCCTACCACCGCTTCCTCGACACGTTTTTCGGGGAAGGGACGTGATAGTTTATCGAGTTTTTCCTAGCGTGCCGTCTCTTTCTACACGGAATCAGCAAAAACACCCCTCTGGATCCATAATTCATACACCCTCCACCGCCCTTGAACGTTAAATCCAACGATTTCCAATGGTATCGGTCTGTTACACTTTGAAAATGGCGTAATCACGAGGCGTAATAATGGAAATTTGGTTTAGAATCGTGCCTCGTGTAATTACATTTCTTTTCTCGATCAATCTAACCGTGACCTTTTTTTTTTAGATCGTGTCACTTCATGAAACCGCCTTTTGGAGCTCTCCCCCTTTCGTCGTTTCGGAAAAATAAGGGGATTGAACCAGTCGAGTCAGCAATTTTCCCACTGACAGCCGTAATAAGTCGTTGGTTCCGGAACAATACGATTTCTGGTGGAAAATTGGTTCGCGTGTTTATTTCGTGGCCGAGTTTAGCGACTGGTGTAAAGGAGAGAGCCGTGACTGTTATTTTTCGTGGTCGAAGGGTTCGAGAGTTATTCGAGCCGTTTGGCAGTTTGCCTGCCTCTCTCCGTAAGTTAAGTAAAGTTTAGATTTCTCACGATTGAACGATGGATCTTCCGTGAAACGTTTAACGCGTGGAACCATTGTAATCTAAGAATTTATATTTCTATTTATTTCATTTATTTCAGTATTTATCAGTCGTGTAATTTCAACTGTGCTCGCTTTTCTATCGGATTTTCTTTCTCTCGATACTTCGATCCTATCCACTTCTTATCAGTTCAAGCCCCCGTAAAGAACGATAATTTGTGGAATTACACAGAGGTAGGTTGCTGGCTTTAGATTACGTTTGAGTTTCGTATCCCGAAAATGGATCTTTCTTTTCGCAGAGGAATAACTAAGAGGACACTTAGTCTCCGGCTCTGTCGCTGTCTTTCCACATCGAGATATCGACAGTAACGTCGTTTCCCCGAATCGATAGTCTAGATGGAATCGCTTGTCTAAGAAGTTGAAACGGACCAAATAGATCGTAAATAGATTTGAATATTTCATGGAATATTTTGGGAGAAAAGATTAGACTCGAATATTACTATTCGGTGAAATCGATTCTCTTCTCATATTATTATTGAAAATAGTTCTTGAAATTACGTAGTTTGCACACAATTCCATCTTGTTACAGAAAGGAACGAAAGAAAAGAGACCGTTCTATTTCTGAATTTTAAAATCAGCTTTTAACTTTATGCAAATGCGAGAAATCCTATCTTCGAAACGAATCTCGTTCGTTAAATTTCATCTCATTTAGATTTGGACCTCGATCCTGTTCGCTGCAAGTGCGAGGAAACGCGCAACGTGTCGCTATTTCTCGTTTCGAAATCCGTGCGAGTACGTTGCTTCCAAGGAAATAACGATGTGATCGTTACTCGTTTCGAATTCAATCGAACCCCATAAAGCGGATTGAATTTAACGGCGCGCCGAGCTATTTTAAAACCCGGCCCAAGAACGAAGCGAGACGTCATACGAGAGATATGATTCCACCGAATCCTTGCCAGTTTTGCTTTAACTGTTGCTTCCAGCAACGAGCGAAACGTTCCAACTGCCGCGTGTACACGGCTTTGGCAGTTTGCCCCGAGTTGTCCTGCTCACGGTCAATATTTTGGGCATTGCCGCCTTTCCCGGATTCCTCCACGGTACGTGGCAGCAGGTAGAAAACCGTAGAAACGCTCAATTGACCCCGGCTGCCCTGGGAGGATTCCCTTGTGTGCGCTTTCCTCCTCGTAGACAGTCTTTGTGGAGGCGAGGATTGTGTTTGTCGACGTAGCCGGGGTGTCGAATCGCATCTAAACAGGAGATATCTTATTTCCGCGACGCCTCATTGGAGAATACGTCTCCTCCTCTTGTACGCTTTGTACGATCGCTATAAATTCCACCATAGAGATCCCTATCTTTATATAGGGATCCCTGTTCTTGCGCCCTTAACAAATATAATTTTCAGTTTTCACAGCGAGGAGGATCGGGTTTCCTTTAAACAAGCAAAGTGTTCGTCAAGTGTCGGATCTTGGATGGATAAGACGAATATATATTCGATCTTCTTGAGATCGATGGATAAACGAATTGGTTGAACTGGCCAAAATTCTTTTGCGCGGTTTAATTGAAAAGTCACGAGATAGATTTCAAGATTGTGTGATTAGATCCGTCGAGCGAGAAGGGATATAAGGTGTACGAAGGATAAATTTTAAACGAAATTCGAAACTCTTAACCCGTTTGCGACACGTGACGAAAAACTCGGTTGCGCCACTATCGGGAACGCGAGCAACTAAATCGTTACGTGGAACTCGGCAGGGTTAGAGACAGGTTTCGATGGTATATCTCGGGTCACGATAAAGGTTGCTGCGTTTTATTTCGTCGGTGTCCTACACGTGAGAAATGAATTACTTTAGATTGATGCACGTTATGCGATCGCGTGTTTAGATTTAACGATCCAAACGACCCGATCTTGCGCAATAATAATTTACAAGTAAATTTTTACGCGTAGTATTTCGTAATATCGGCAATATCGTTGTACGTAACAATTTCGTAAAATGTGGATAATAATACATCATAGAATTCGCCTTTCGTGTAATTTACTACAAATTTAATACTATTACACTAATTACCTACATCGATATTATCAATTATTGATATTATTATTATATTATTATTCTTAATATTACTATTGCATGCGCGAAACCCAAATATTCTAATTTAATTGATAGTACATATTGACAATAAAATTAATAATCGATACTCGTGATCCGGCTAATTTTGTTAGATTTAAAATCTCTACGTTGCATCGTAGATTATCACAATTATCAATAATTTAACAATTCATATCATCAATTATAAGCGTTTAAGAATATTATATCTACATCGGATATTTCTATCGTTAAAAATTGGCGATCATTCATTAATTGATATATTATCGTTCAAAATTTAACTAACCTGTTAATAGAATATTCAGAGATATTATAACAAAAAGATTTGGTCATAGATGCGCAACGATCGAGAAATTCGACGATCTCCCTTCCAGGAACGCGTAATATCTCGGACAAACACTGGGGAACGCAGATTTCGGCACTTGTCGAAATAATCTTGGCTCCGGTCGGGGGCAAGGGATTAGGCCGCGAATAGGAAACAGTCGTCGCGGTTTGTCTTGTGTTTGGATAATACACACAGATAGTCGGATAATTCACTTGTCTCGTCGAAAATGAAATTACGACGGTGGCGGCACAAGCATGCAAAAGCCAGACAGTTGGCGAAATGGTGGCCGCGGAGGCAATGCATAAAAGCAGTACACCGTGTATTATTTTACATTTCCCAGAGGGTTTTCCTATGGGGATTCAAAAGAGGAAGGTATCGCGGCGTATGCGCGCCGCACCAACCCTCAATAATTCTCGTCGAGGCTCATTCGGGGCAAACTTTCCACCCTTAGAAATTCATATCCGATAAAATCATTTTGCCGGCTACGCTTCTCGTAAATAAAATCGCGATCGTTAAATTCGGAATCGAATTCTCGCGACGAGGCTGGTTGTTCGAGCAAAAGCGTTTCGCACGATTAACGGGAGGAATCGGAGTTTCGTGCAACATCCTCCCCCTTTTCTTAGTTAAAATTTCGTACACGCGAAACTTTGTACACGTGTTCTTGGAAAATTGAAATTTTTACCATTTTCTCAGCCGGAAGAAATAATGCTACAAAAGTAATAAAAACAAAATATATCAAATAATTTTTCAAACACACGATGATACTCAACTAATATTATCTACGAATAAGAAATAAAGTAATACATAAAATTCTATTGTGAGTTAATCGTTGAGATGATATTTAATTGATACACGGAGATAATAAACGGTGAATTTAAGCGAAGAATTGTACAATTCTCTCTCTCACCCTTTCGAGGGTGTTCAATGCGATCTCCCGTTTCTGGCGATCACGATGACTCGATGAAGTCGATTGCTTGTATAAAAGTCGACCGTGTCAAATCCACGATTTACCCTCGTGGAACTGCAAACTCCTGAACGTAATAAATGATCCTCCCCCTCGCCTTCTCGAATCCGGCTTCGGTCCCGTTATGCAAAGAGCGGGGAGGGTTTGGAATAAATTAAGCATTCCGCGGAGGGTGGGCAGTTGCTCGTACACGGGAAGAGGTCGGTTTAGTTTTAAGGAAAGTGGGCGAACGATGGACTGCCTACCTCCTGGGACGTTGGAACAAAAGGCTGGACCGAAGGCAAAACCGAACTGCTTTCGGGAGGGAAGAAAGAAAGAAACGAAAGGGAAAAAAAGAAAAGAAGAAAAGAAAGAAAAGAAACGTAACGAACCGGGAGAAGGATGAACAAGAGGATCGCACGGCGAACGCGCGCGATAATAAATCACTTGCCAGTGGATCTTGAGGGAAATTCGGCGAGATCTCATCCATTAGAATTAGGAAGATCTTGAAAGAGAAATAACAACGTGGTGGGGCCATGGCGGACGTTTTATTTACGTTTACTTTGGTAAAAATTGTCGAGGTCGACGCTTATTACGAGGCTTGTTGGGTGGAACGCGTTATGAAAGCAACACTTTAGCATTTCTCCTCCATAGTTTAAAAATCCTCGCTGTAGAATATTTACCTCCCCCTCTCTCTCTCTTTCTCTCCCTCTTCACCCTTATTCCTTCATATCCTTCATACTTTGCTGTCGTTTTGGTAATCCTGGAATAGAAATACGAGTGGTTTCACCCTGACAGCCAGGGGTGTATAAATTGAGGTAGCGAGGCCGATTATACGATAGGAGAGGGAGGAAAATTGATAAGTCGCTCGAGTGGCGGGCGTAGTGGTGAAGCATGGATTTTCCTCTCGCTAACTGTCGCTTAGAATTGAGTTAGTGGGATGTTGAGATTTGCTTTTCGTTTATTATTTCAATAGGTAAAAGGAGAAGAGGACAATTGTGGGTATCGATTATTCCCTTATGAAATATATATATATTCGGCGTAAAAATTTATATAATAAGTCTTAATTAATTAATCGTAAATGATGGTGGACGTCAAACGTTATATAAATGTTTATGTTCGAATATATATATGTATATATAAAGAGAGGATGCATTCGAGAATGTCTATAACCAAATTTAGCATTTAGAATTTTAGAATTGAGTTAGTGGGATGTTGAGATTTGTTTTTCGTTTATTATTTCAATAGGTGGAAAGGAGAAGAGGACAATTGTGTCGATTATTCGCTCTCGATATTCCCTTATGAAATATACTTGGCGTAAAAATTTATATAATAAGTCTTATTTAATAATCGTAGACGATGATAGACGTCAAACGTTATATAAATGTTTATGTTCGAATATATATATATGTATATATAAAGAGAGAATGCATTCGAGAATGTCTATAACCGGACGAAATTTAGCATTTGTCAAGCGATGAATGAAACATTGAATTTCTTGTTACGCGAATCGCGTGGGGTGGGTATCGAGCGTGCTCTTCGAGCATAGATTTCACCCGTTGCCTCCTCCTCGTATTGTAGCCGCAACGCGAGCATCGACGTTATTGGGTGCCATAAACTCATGCATAATGATATGAAACACTCGGACCGAAATGAATATTCTCAACAGGTTTACGCATATTTAGCGAATATTCGGAGCGTCATGAAATATGTAGCGTATTTGCATCGCGTTGTGCCGGCCGATCATCCTGGCCGGCGTGTAAACCGCTGACAAATTCACATCGGGACACATTATGGCCGTATTATCAACGAATACTACAACGCCACGATAAATTTCTAGGTCGCCCGTTTGAAATATCAGAAATCGAAACTAATATCCTTAGGATCGATCGCTCTTCGATTCGAGGTAAATGAAAGAATTGCTCTATCTTCGAATAAATTCGAATCTTAACTCGTTGTCCTAAACTGAATCAATTCAATTAGATTCTAATTTCTGGTGTTAGAGAAATCATCGTATCGAATCAACAATGGTCCAATTCTAAAATACAATTCTAAAATCTTAGAATAACCACACTTTTCGAGAAAAAATTCCAAACGCTCGTCGCAATCTTTCCTTGGAGAATCCAAAAAGTAGAATAAAAAAGAAGAATTCTTTGAAACAAATTGATACCCTTAATCGAAGTAAGAAGAATCGACTTTATATTTTTACATATCCAAAAATACATAACCCCTTCTCCTCCCTCGGAGTGCCATAGAACATAGAGAGGGAGGGTGGGGGAGGAAAGTACGATCATGTTAACTCGATGCTTCGTCACCCTCGGCGCCGAGTTTCGAGTCAAGCCTGTGTCGAAATTTTGTTCAATGAGAGGAGTACACGCGGGTTTAATTTGTAGTACGGTGCGGCGTGTGGGCGTGGGTTGCTAGTCAAATTTATCGAAACGCGCGTTGTTCCCCCCCTCCCTCTCTCTGGGGACCGAATTCTGGTATTGCGCAACCGGGCTCGCCCTCGACAGAGTCGAATCAGCACGCCCGAAGGACCGTCGGTTTGTTAAGGAATATTCCGTGGCCGCTAGCATCCACTCTCCTCCCAGCTCTCTCTCTCTCTCCTTCCGCCCCGTGCTCTGTATATTTTGTAATTTAATTGCAGGCGGACAAGATGGGAACACCGGTTGAATCAATTTAAATTTCGCGGACTCGAGGGGACGCCGTTAAATTAATTTGTAATATGCGAAGAAAGACGTACAGCGGTTCATTTCTCTATATAAGTAATTCGTCTTCTTCTTTGATCCTCCGGATGTGATACAGATTGGACGCGCGTGGCAGTGATAGAAACTTGATGAAATTGGTGTTTAACTTTGTTTCCTTAGGTTTTCTGTATGCTTTTACGACACGGGGATATATGGATTTTTCAAGTTTCTACTTCTGTTCTTCTGTTGGGTGTGGAAGAAGAATTAATTGCTTCTTATGTTAATTTTCACAGCTAGCTTTCTATTTATAGCGTGAAATTAAAAATTTCTTTCCTTCGGAGGAAATCTATCTTTTGACCCGTTTTCTTATTATTTCAAATGTGGAATTACGAACAATGAAAATGGGTATTTGATTGTTAAAATAAGAGTTGATGTGTCGGGTCGTTTTAAGTCTTTTGATGATTCGCAAGTAATGCGCGGTTTTAACTACGGCTTTTTAAAAATTTTAATTGGAGTTCGCACGATAAAAAGAGAGAGAGAGAGAGAAAAGAATATTATTACGCTTTAAAAATTCTTCCTCGATGAAATTACTATTTTAAATTTATTTCCACGATTTAAACTTCGTAATAATTATCCGAATGCATATCGACGAATATAATTTTTGCAAGCCTCTACTTGCCAACGAAGGAAGGAGGATAGAAGTAGAAATTACACTTCGATTAGCAAAGTGGTTCGGTTACGATCTCGGCTGTCGTTTAACGCGGAGGGGGGAAAAGAATTAAATTACATCAAGGATGGAATTCGGTCGGTCAGAGAGCGATCTATACATTTACGTAATTGACTTCGAAATGAAAATTTTCGCCGCTCGTATACCAGTCCAATTTATCGGAACGTTATCCCGGCGGCGTCCTAAGGGACATCGGACCTGAAAACAGCTTGTCTGATAGAGTTGAATTGTGCGGTATGTTAGATACGAGCCTCCAGAGGAACCGGCTAGATTGTTATAAAACAGGTCGGGAGAAGTTGAAGTATCAGACTCGGAAATAGAGCTGGAAAGCTTTATTGTTTGTCCTGAAAAAGACATTTCTTTCTGAATATCGTTTCACCGATAGGTATATGTGTGTGTCGCTTTGTGTCCAGCAATGGTAATACAAGATCGTTAAGCTTGTCTTAAAACTTATCTTATCTTATTATCCGCAAATATTTGAGATATACCGTATAAAGTGCCTATTAAATTTTATTAGTTTGCAAAATGATCTATAAATGTATATATATATATGAGAGACAAGGGTAGTCGAGACGTATCAGTTATCGAAACAGGGCTATTATTTGCGTTTGATAATGCTGAGTCAAGTTTTGCGTGAGCTTGCGAAGGAATATAAGGGTCGCTGAAAGGGGCCTGCTGAATCAGACCCGTGTCCACACGACTCGTTTAACGTTTTCTTATCAATCGTCTCGAACTACCGCGTGTGCAAATTTTAAAACGCGCTGCGAAAGATCTCGCTGACGGCGAAACCCTATTAAAATATCCTATCGAGAATTTCGAGATTACACGAGAAATTTTTATCATTCTCCTCCATCGTGATCCTATCGTTATGGACAAATTTAAACTTGATTCCAGATTTTTGAAAATTATGCACGGTGCTTCTTTAAAATTTATCCAACGTAGACGAGTATTGAAATATTAAATTTTGAGAAGGAAAGTTTTGGAAAGGAAATTTAATCGAGAAATAGTTGCATCTCGAAAAATCAATCTTATAGGGGAGAATTAATCCTCACCTAGCTACCTGTAATTTCTCTAATACACGGTTTACACGACACGGCTGGATTGTTCGTAATAGTCGAACACGAAGGGTCGTGAGAGATTATTCAAATCCCAAACCGAACCGTCTCAACTATATTCAAGAACTTGTTCCACCGTTCCTTCTCCACTTGTCTTACGCTTGTTGTACATTCGTAAAGTCGAACTTCCACGTAACGAGGTTCTGGTCGATTTCTATCGCACGACGATATATATGTATATATACAGAGTGAGACACAAGGGGATGATTCTTGGTGAAAAATATTCGTTTCCTTCTCGAACGAAAGTAGATCAAATTTTTCGAATTCGAAATGAAATTGACTGGAAATCCCCCTGATTGAATACGAATAAACTATCGATAGATGACTATTTTGAACGAAAATAGAACGAAAGATATATATATCCTTTTCTCTCACGTAGAATCTCCTATCCACGGTTCGATCTAAGGAAATAGCCAATTTCGAGTTACTTTTTTCACGTAGAATCACCGTACATGCATCTACCACCAATTACGCGACACTTTATATTCAAACGAGTGAGCGAAAAATATGTAAAAATATGCGTCGCATATTTTCAGACATAAATCGCGGAATTACGTCACGAGAGTGTTTCGCTATTTTTATTTATCACCCGGGGCATTAACTTTTACGCGAAATCGATAGTCCGTTTGTTCCTTTCCCCGATTCTGTCGATTCTGGATGGGAATCAGGGAGGGAGGGAGAAACGAAAAATTTAATACGTTATTGGTGGCGAAGAGATTTATCGAAATGCGCCGTTACTTCTCCCTCCCCCGGGAATAAATTCCACGCTGCACGCTCCTTTGCCAGACAGAGTCGAATTGCGCGGGATGGTGGATTGCACGAAGGAGCGGAGGGATTGCTAAAGGTTGCGTCAGAGCTGCAGCATTTGCATGAAAGACTCCTCGCGAGAGCGTGCACATACTTTTCTTTCGCTTATTATTAAAATAAATGGACTTCCAAATGAGACACGTTATCAGCGTAAATTTTACTTGTAAAATCTAAAAATCTAAATCGCGAGCGCGGAATCTCGAAACGGCGGCAACGTGCCTTGCATCTGCGATTCTGAAATCTCTCGTTACTACTACGGTGAAATTAAATAACAGCGGCGGCGTACACGCGGAGGATGAAAAAAAAAAAAAGAAGAAGAAAGAAAAGAAAAGAGAAAATGGCCAAAGACGAATCTTTTCGAAACGATTCTCTCGAGTGAGAATGTTAAAATGATAAAAAGAAAAAAATCTTTCAATTCTTCGTATGTATATATATAAATCCAAGAGCTTTCAGAAAGTACATTCTTATACGTCGATAAATTTTCAACACCTTTAAAATCTCGAACGACCAAATTCACCCCTGAAAATATTTTGCCCCATTTACAACAATTTCTCTCCCGAAGAAAGAAACTATCGACTTACCGGTTTCAATCGGTCCCCCTCCAAAGTTCATATTGATATATATATATATATATATATAGGGTGCGATATCCGAGCTCTCTCCCCCTCCACGTAGCCAGGACAATCATAACAAGCGGCTTGTCGATGCGAAGGGCGATGCGGAACAGCAGCATCACCGGGGTAAGCGTAGATGAAACACCGGCGGGCTTAAGTTCACCCTCCTGGCGCCCAATGAAAGGAAGAAGAAAGCGCTGTGGGGACGGATGGATCCGCAACGGCGACGATTACATCGGTGGCTCCGCTGGAATTCGCCACGGAACGGTGCCGGTTCAGCGAGCGTCGCGAATCGTTCCTATAAATTATCCTCGCTAAAACGACACCCGGCATTCGCAATTATTTAAATGTACCGGATAACGACGAGCCACGACGAGTCCTCCACGATGCTCGCGCTGCGAGCCACGACACGGTTCGATGGAGATGACGCTGGGTCGATCCTGATTATTTTAATGCTGGAAAGCAGAGGTGTGTGGGGTAAGCGTGAACCATCTCTATGTAGATTTTCGCCGTTTTGTTTTTTTATTAATTATTTGATGAGATACAGATTCCACGTTGCGTTTGATTCTAATAATTTCTGGATGTACAGTTGAATGAAATTCCTGATCGTGTACAAAATTTTAGATGATCTTCTATCTGTATTGTTAATTATCTGGTAAATTCGTGATCCTGTATATGTAGGATATTACTTGTCTCGGTAAATTTTTGTTTAATAAATAAAAACGTTGTATACAGGTTGATAACAGTTTCGAAAAGTTTGAGATATGAAATTGAAAAAAGATAGGATAAAGGAATAACTGGAAGGGAGCGAAACAGAGGACATCGCGATTGAACACGGGACTCGCATTGAACGAATTTGACAACTCAGATTTCGTTGGCCTTCCACTTTCGATTTACCGAATGGTACTTCCGGAATTGCTTCCCCGACAGAAATCTGGCATTTGCTTGATGGAGCAATTTATTGAAACGTTGTTCTTAGTTCGTCCCAAGGGGTGAGCGCTTCACTCTGCAGCAGCTTCCACGGGAAAGTTGAATGGCGCAGGGCAGACATAAAGGAGGTTTCTCGAGAAATATGCTGAGGTTGCTCCTAATGCCAGTATTTCCGAAATACACTGTACCCGTTTCTTCGCCCATTTTCGAGAAAGCCGGATGGAAATTGTTTTTGAAAAGTCTTCATTTAATATCGAATTTGTGACAAGTTTTAAAATATCGCCAGGTATTTTTCTTTTTTTTTTTTTTCCGTTCGTAAAATGCGATTCAATCGATATGAATTCCAGACAGACAGTTGGAAGAACAATTCTTGTTGTTTTCAAGATACGAGAGATATTTTTCAAATCGAATAATTTTCGATAATAATGAATAATTTTCGATGAAAATTCAAAGGGATTTCTCACGATTTGAATGTTGAAAAACTTGGAGCGGAACCTCCAGACTTGAATACTGAACGTTATCTAATTGTAAGTTAACCTGGAAGTGGCTGTCCAAGTGACTTCAAGGTACTGATGATAGCGAATCGCGCGCAAAGAAGAAAGTTCACAGATAGGTCCAGAACTTTAAGATGGTATTAAAAGATTCCAAAGTTTGTCCGTCAAAGGATCGGAATGTCCTCGATATCGAGGAACTTTTTAGAAGAAGACGCTACTTGCCTTTTTTCCTCCATAAGCCACCATTATTCAAACCTTCTAGTAAATAGGCTGGCCTCGATACACGTATCGATTCATTTCTTAATCTTTTTCTTCCAATTTATTATTACAACTTCGTAATTGTGTATTATTCTTGCAGAAAGATGAAAGGAAAATCGCAACGGCGAGGGATCGTAAACGATGAATTTGCAGGATTGCATCAGAGACAATTGTCATTGATCATCCCGAGGTTGCAAGATACAACGTGCTACACGTGTATCAAAAGACCCGATCTTCGACTTTGAATACACGGTATGCGCATTTCTGAGTCACGCTGGAGACCGTGATTGTTTGATATTGGAGTTGTGGAATTCCTACCGGAGATTAAACTTGGGGCCCTCGGCTTGGGTCCAAAGCGAGTCTTATAACACCATACGTGGCACGTGTCGAATTCCTCAACTCTGTGGTCTCGAGTATCGTACACGACGGTGGTTCCAGGCTTTTATAACTTTGAACATCTCGAACAAAGATACAAAGATTTTTATTATTTCATCACCTTTATTATTTTCTTCTCCTTACTTTTGTTCTGCTTTATTACACTGTATTTGTCACAAGATGCATTCGTATCGTTTTGATAATGTGAAAAGGAGAAAAATTAATCTATCTATTCATTTTTGAATATAGATAATTGATTCGACGATATAATCTTGATGAAAAGAAGAATGAATGATGAGAGGATCTACAACAATTGATTAATTTTAGATATATCATATCTGAATGAGATGATTTCTTTACCAATTACTTATACGAATGTTATACGTTATCTTGCTGGCGTAGGTATAATGCGCATAGTATAAATCATATCTCTAACTACCCTATGGAAGAGTGACGCAGTGTTATCAGAATAGGGGATCTCGGTTGGTGAATAGATTCGCGTATATACATATCTATTTTGCGTTAACCCCCTCTGTTCGACTGATTCAATATCGAATCAGTTCCAAATCGGTTGGGATTTAACGAAAACGAATTACGAGCAACGAAACAGAATTATCGTAGCAAATAAAATGCATTTCAAACACTCGCAACCTATTCGTATAACTTGTTCGATTTCTTCCTCGAGAAAAGATCATTGTTAGTTGGAGCAAGAAAATAGGGAGGAAAATTTTTTAGCACAATTTTCAATAGCGGGATTTTTTTCCTTCAAAAGTTATTTTAAACGCAGCCGCCTTTTCCCCTTCTTTCTTCTTCAATCTTATTTCCACACGCTTTTTGTTTACGCGTATTTTTCGAAGCATGAAAAACAAGCGCGGGTACGAGAAAACACGAATCAGAGTTAACGCGCGAGTTCTTGTTTCTAACAATTGTGCGTCGCGTGATACACACACAGTTCTTTTATTTCTCTTCTTTAAATATTACGTGCGTATTACGTATTTAACGTCGGCCATATACATTGCATAATCACTTCGCTGGATCTCGAAGAATTAACATTTATTTTCCTTCCCACGAAACGAGTGGAAACACGTGGAAACAGGCACGACACGACACTGTCGGACAACACGCGCCCTTTATTAAGTGAAATTTCGTTTAATCGGGCCTAAAAGAAGGAGATGAAGAGGAGGAAGGAAATAAAAGAAAGAAAATGTTGCGTTTCCTGGCTCAAATCACAATGGAGGTAAATTGAAAATAGACGCGTTTCCAGCTGGAAATCTTCTGGCCCAATTACCATCAAGATATATTCAATCGTGGGGACATCTAATCAGACACCACAGGCGGGTGAATCTGCGGGCAGTTTATAAATTGGACCCTCCTTGTATATGCTGATAGAAGTCTGGGATAGAGAAGGGAAGCCGGAATCAATGTGATGGAACTCGGAATTAGTGAGAAAGAGAAGAGAGAGAGAGAGAGAGAGAAGAGAGAGAGGAGAGTTACGGGGTAGAAGTAGATTTCAACCCTCCCGAGGGGATTTTCAGGCTAGCGAGTTCCGTACCGGGGTACCTTTAGTCTCTCCATTCGTGTTCCGTGAGCCGACATCCCGCTGCACTGTATGGTGACATTCATCTCGATTCAATTTTCCCGGATAAAAATTATAACTGTGTAGCTGGACTGTACAGGGTGTCCCTGCTACAACTGTGCAAAGTCGTACGGTTAAAGCGAACAAAAATTATTGTATCGTGATCAATCGTGAGAAATTGGCAATTGGCGATTGCTAATTGAATATTTTTCCGAACCTTCGCTTCCTCGAAAAGCCAAGGAATCGTTTTAAACGAATGGAATACGATTAACGAGGCCACCCTGTGTAACTGCTTCTCATCGATCTTTCCATCGATATCATCGAGGCCAACATTACGGTACGAGATTACGATCGGGGAATGAAAGATTCAATAATCCTCTTTCCCTTTCCTCGGGAAAGTTTCAATTCAAAAATTGAACCGTAAAATGATAATAAAAAGTTTCTTTATCATCGACGCGAGAATAGAATTGGCGAAAGGGATCAGTGTTTACAAAGACAAAGAGACGTTAATAATTCCAACGCTGTTATTTCTATCGTCTAAAGGAACAAGAAGTTTATCATAAGCAGCTTACGAAACAAGGAATCGCAAACGTATCGATCGAACGTACCCTCTTCCTTTCCACCGACTCGATCTTAATCTTTCTTTAAACTTTAAGGATCATCCTTTGATCGAAATTAAATCATCGTATCCTTCTCACTTGCAGAATCGTGCGACGATACAGCTACGACCAGACTCGATGTGGCGCCTAGATGCAGAGAATTTGCTCGAGCCAATATGGCGGAGGACGAGACACGAGACGAGGAATTTAAATCGAAGGAATTCGTGGCGATCTGTAACGGGCATCGCAGCATCGAATGAGTTACAGTACGCTGGATTTCCGGTTTCTTATCCCACGCGGCCACCATTGTGACCGCCGGGTGGTAAACGGAATCGTGTTTCGTACGACCACGATATTTTACCTGCCAACGACACACGAGAGGCGTAGAGAAGAAGCGGTTTCTCGCCACCGTGGACGGAGAGATCGTGGACCCGTGTGGCGGGTGGAGAGGTTCGGGAATCAAGTCGTACAAATGGGTTGTCATTCATTTCCCCTGATTCTGATTCATGCCTCCCCGCGGTTTCGTATTACTCATATATATATATATAAAAGGAGCGTGCCCGCGGTTTAAACAAAGCCTGATCTTCGCGTTCCAGGCATGCCAGTTGGCTGGCACAAAAAGGCAAAAATCCAAGAGTTCATCGTTTCTTTTTCGTCAAATTTGAACGAAGAGTAATTGAACTAGGTTTAAGGATTTTCGAGATTCCTTAATTCTTCCAAATTTTCACAAATTTCCTCAACATTTCTTATCATCTTTTACAGGTATATATCCTGATGTGTTGCGTGTGTTTAATCATAGTGGGAAACAGACGATCTATTTTTTTCACAAACAAGAATCGAGAAGGCAAATAGAATTGCGGATCGAATTGAAATTTGCGAGCATGGTTTCCTCGATGAAACGACGAGATACATCGAATACGGAATAATAATGGAAAAAAAAAGTAATAAGACAGAGGTAACGAGCTTAAACCGGTTATACGATATTTCTTTTTAAAAGTGTAAGCGTTGCCAGTCCTCCAGATAATGTGCGTTACCTCCTTCTGTTTACTCCTTCCTATTTTCATTCCCCTCCTCCCCGCCAAGACGACTTCCTGCCTACTTTTCTCGTTATACGTGATGAGAGAAAAGGAAAGGGAAGGAGGCGAAAAGCGGGAGAGGTGGGAGGGAGAGAAAGTGAACGAGAAAGAGAGACAGGAATGCAAATTGAAGTTAGCTCGTTTGCATAATTCAATCCTTTATGCTATCCTTTCGATCGATAATGCGAGAAGTTGCATAATACATTTTTTATTAAGCGCCCAGGCTAACACGGACAAGAGGGTTGAACGAGAGAGAGAGAGAGAGAGAGAGAGAGAGAGAGAGAGAGAGAGAGGGAGTGGGAACGTTTCGCGCGGTCGCCATCAAATATGCAATAAATTTCCGCGAACGTAAATATTTCAACGCGTTTAACAAATCTCCAGTTGCTGAACTGTCCGTACTAAAACCGCAATTTCCTGTCGCTACATAAATGTCGAAAATCCTGTAAACGACGTTTTAATTAGAGACTTGCGCTTACCCGGCTAAACACGCGGCGGTGACCATCATTTGTGCCGGCGTCAATTATCATTTAAACAGTGCCGGTTAAATTGCACATGCGTTGCACACGCGCGTGCATACGTGTTGCCATTTCATAATTTACTTTGCGTCTTTAAACGAATGTTTACCCCATGATCGATGCAAGATAATGAGTTTACCTTCTCGCGTAGTGGTGGTAGTAGTGGAAGAAGTTTTTTTTTTTCTTCTTCTTTTTATTATTTTTCACGTTTTATGGAAGGATCAACCTGCCCTCGTTATCGAGAATTTTCTTCCTTTTTTTCCCCCCTCTCTCCTTCCTTCTCTACCCCTTTTCCATTCCCTTTTTAAAGTTACAGCTTCTCCGCTTACACATCGATCGGTTCCGTTTTAAATTTCGAACTTTTCCATAACTTGTTTTTTTTTCTTTCTTTTTTTTTTTTTTTTTTTATTAAGTAACAAGAGCGAGTTTGTTGGGGCGAAACCCACGACAAATTCGTCGCTCGTCACACGATGTTGGGTATGGAAAGTTTGTTACGTACTCGTTTGTAGACACACCCCTCCCGAGAAAACTTGCTTCAACTTTTGAAGACGGTCCGGGATGCGTCAGGAACATAATGCGTTACTTGTTTCTGCATTGTTTATAACGAATATTTGGGATACGGGCAACACTGGGTGAATATGATGTACGAAACTTTCTATTTTATATATAAAAGAATGGGATAGAATACAGAATAGATATTCGACGCAAATTTCGATAATTCTTTTCGATTTCATCCATTAAGATCATCCATAAACGATCCAGAATCACGGTTAATACGTAAATAAAGCAAGATGTGCTTATTAAATTTCAAGATCGCAATGAAAGATATTTTGAGAGACTGGATATTTTTCTTCAATGATTTTATCGTTGTATCATTGTAGATCAGAGATATCCATTCGCTCGAATAAATTGTTATTTTTTTTTTTTTGGTGACGGAATAATTTTTAATTTCTCCAGACAAAATTGGTGGCATTCAGATAGGATATCCGACTCGGGATATCGATGGCCTGTAACAAATTGCGTTCATAAAATTTCGGGATCACGTACACACGGCACGTCCCTCGCATTAATCCCAAGGATAATTCGATTCACCGAGATCGAAACCGGAGTCGTAGACCTAATCCATCTTTATAACGAAGATTGTGCCTACCAATGGCAAATCGTTAAGAAATCCTTACCCCCCTGAAAGCTGAAAGGATTTCGAAGTTCGTCACGCAGTGGTTGTATTTTGGATGCTGGAAATAATTCATTGCATTTGGGGATGATCGAAGGAAGGGTCGAGGAAAAAGACCTTTTCCACCTTAATATCCTTTGGTAAAAGTTCCACAGGATGAACCCATTTATAATATCCTTGCTTTTACCAGTGAAAATTCTCATTTTCTCTTTTTTTACTATCTCGATTATTATTAAAATATCCATTTAACGATTAATTAAAAGAACTGTATAGATAATGAACAATGTCAGTGAGTTGTTCTCTTGAATTTTTTTAAAAAGGCTTTTTTTAAAAATGTACAAAATTTAAAGAGGCGGTAGTAGTGAGAAAATAGGTCAGTATCCATTTAACCATCAATTTAAAAAATTTATCGAATAATGAAGTAAAAATGTTAACGAATTTTCTTGAATCTTTTTTCTTTTTTTTTTTTAGAACTTTTGAAAGCTTGAAAAAATTTAAAAAAACGTACGAAAGAGAGAAAAATGACGGAAAGGACGTTCAGCATGAGAGAAAGCAAGTTGTAGAATCCCTCAAAATATTTCCTTAATTAATCATCAGAACAGGAACACGATTTCGTTCCATTCTAATATTAACTCGCATCCATAAGGAGAACTTTTTTCTTTTCTCTTTTTCGAAACAGTGCACGTTCAAGACCTAAGCTGTTTCGAGCTGTTCCATGCCCGGTAACGACCATACATTCCCTCCCCCCCTCCTCCTCCCACGTAGCTCCTCGTGGATCCTCGTACATTCCTGCAAGTAGACAGATATTTCACTTCGACTAACGTGGCAAGTGTCGCCGCTTGTTCTCCACGGTATGCTGGAGTGTTTGCAGAATTCGTACACGCACGAATATCCCCTACGAAACCGATGTAACATTGAAAAGTTTCGAATGCTCGGTCGAATCAAGTGCGGCCAAGTATTTGACTTACTCTCAACCGAATTCGTTCCGCCAAGAAGCACGCGATTGATGCTTCCTTTTTTCCTCTTTTTCTTTCATTTTATATATATATATATTTTTTCTCCCTTTAATTGTTTCACCTCGAACGTTGAAGGAGCGAATTTCAGAGGGAAAAATCGAGTTGTTGATCGCCGACTAGCAGCCTGTTTTCGATCGTTTCGAATCGTATCGGCGTCGAAGGTAGCGCGAAACTATTTTTACTCGACTACTATCGCGCGACGTTTAATTAACGGATTAAATGGCGAACGACGGCGATGAATTAAACACCGTGACCGGTATCGCTTTGCGCGTTCGCTTTCGAGCAGGTTTTCGAGCAGGGGAGATTAATTTTTCTAAAATGAACTGTAGGGATTGCTCGAAACGGCCGATAACAAAAGACAATGACCGATGGCGCGCTGTCAACGTTGAACGGATAAGGAGAAAAGGGAGGAACAATGGAATCCCGATTTTAATTCAATTCAATCATCGATACAGGTGTGCGTGTTTATCCACGGATCCGTGAGAGATTTCCGTACAGGGGAGGACGGAAAGCTCGAATAACGAACCGATACTTTGGTTATGAAAATATTGTACGATCAGTCGCCAAAAATTGGTTTGTATTATAAAGATTATTATTTGTATTATTTTAATGAAAATTCAGTGCACGATATAATGGATTGTTCAAATTTTCGTGAATATATAAATTCTTTTACAGTAGGACAATGAAAATCTGAATATTCATTTTATTTTATCCCGTCTTATTGCAAAATTATATTTTGTAAAAAAAAGGGGGATGAAGCATTGGAAGCATTTAAATTTCATTTTTATTTGCAACAATCTATTGATCATCGTGTATTCAAATGTAAAAATAAATTTATCGTCGCTTTTTAACTTAACTTTTATAACTCGATGTATCATTGATGATAAAATTAATTCGATTTATTTAATCCAACCATTCCTTGAGAGAAACATGAAACGACGATGTTATCTTTTTCCATGTTTTAAAAAAAACGCCGGGATTAAACTCGCCGGATAAAAGGAACGAGATTGGGGCCGAGGGAGGCGTGGTAATTTTTTCGAAAATATTCCGCGGCCAATCGGGCGGAAAGAAATTTGGGCGTTAAAACCGCGCGTCCCCTGTTCTCATTCGCGATTCAATAACAGAAAAGATTGAACGGAAGGTACACACGCGGTATCGGCGTGTACACATCGAATCCAATAAAAACCGATTTGGCCAATTTTTCACCGCGCATAAATGGAATTCCGCCGGCGTTGGACGAAGAGGAACGGTGGCCACGGCGGTACGCGCCACGCCGATATTCCGTCCATTTGTTCGCCGGCCAGGCTGACTAATTAATTGAACGATAAAATTCAATTTCGCCGATACTCGGGATTTCGTAATCGGGATGTAATTATATTACACGAAAGAAACAGGAATAACGATGAGTAGGACAAATGTTGAATGTAAACAGGGAAAGAGGTGTAAAGACTCGTAACAGAGGAAAGACTTTTCGTACAATTGATGGATAATTGAAAAAGTTCTCTTATTAATCGTATTAATAGAAAAAAAGTACTTTTAAACTAGTTTCCAGATTCCAAGGAAGAATGTTACATTCGAATCGTTGAAACCACGATTGTAAATAATTTTTTTAAACGAAATATACTTTTTTTATTCTATTATTAAGCAAATGAAAACGTACATAATAAGAATTTTTCGTACAAAATTTTATTTTATTAACATTTGAGATCAATCGATTTCAAACTAAAACAGGAAATTAATAAAAAATAATTATACTTCTTTCGGGATATAAAAGAAGCGATGTCACATTTCTTCTCTCAAGTTGAAGTTGAATGATCTTTGAGCGGATATGGGCAGGGAAAGGGAAGCGGCGTCGATGTAAGGAGACGGCGTCGATCGAAGGGGGTCAGTTTTTCGACAACTGTAGCGTGAAAACGGGCGAAGCCGCGGCGAATCGTCGCCAGTCACGCCCAGATACTATATTCGCTTTTGTATTCAATCCCTGCATTGCCCCTCGGCAATTTCGTTTACGTGGACCAATGGGTCACAATGGGGGTCTCACAAAGGGATGATCGGGTCCCCCACTAATAAACCGGGGGCTACAGGGGAAATCGGACTCGTGTGCCGGATTCTATCGCGAGGATGAGTGGGTCAACCGAGAAATGGCATACGAGAGCGGAGTCGCTGGCGACGCGACAAGAAACAAATCGCGTTTCTTCCCGATCCAACAGGAAGGGAAAAATAAAAATAATGGAATCGAGGATACTTTCCCGTGCTTGCTTGGGATTCCGCGCGAATTCTCCCGTTACGAGAAGTATCCACGCGCCGTTTTTGTCCATTACGAAATAGTAGAATATTTCTGAATTCTATCGGATGAATCGAATCTGAGCACGAGAGAGATTGTTTAAAAAAAATTTATCGCAACTGTGCTAACATTTATGCAAATGTTATTGCAAGGAAATTGGCGTAGTCCGTCTTTTCTTTGCGCGGATTTACATGGAAAGTGAAGTCAGAGCCCGGTATCCCTGTTGGCAACGGTTTGAATACCAAGACTTATGTAATGGAGAGGTGGTTGGAGGGTGGATTAGGGTCTCTAGGGCGGATCTCTTACATAGTCACCTCCTCCGTACCGGGGAGACCTAGTAGTAATTGGCATCGTTTCCCGAAGAGTATTCTTTGTAATGGAAACTAGGTTTAATACTCGCATACTTTCGAAGAGCGTTGAACTTCTTGCTTAATTTTCGAAATTTTAAATTTGCCCGGCGCATTTTTTAAGATTGCGTTGCGACGCAAATGGAAACGAATGAAGCTCATTTCGCGCGTAAGCGTTACTTTTTTTTACACCGCGGAAAAATGTATAATGTGCAAACAAATGTTCGGGCGATTTTAAGCGTGAGTTCCAAGATGAAAGCGTTGGATCCATAAATTGTAATATAAGGAAAGGAAAATAATAACAGGTTGCAATTTTTGGTATTTAATTTTCTTAACATTTCTCAACTCCGTTTGCACGAATAATATTTCCACCGATAATATTTTCCTTCCAACTTACACGCAAATATCGTAGGAGCTATCGCATCAAATTAAGTGTTAAGTCAAATTAATTCCAGAATTTCTGTCTTTGCGTTCAGCTTCCTTTCGCAATTTTTCCTCTCGGCAAAATTAAATTACGTATACGTAATTATTTTCGTAATGTGTTAATTTTAACCCTTTTCAGTTAGCCCAATATTATTTCAACGAATCTTACAAAATATCGATGATGATGATGATAAAGTAATCTCACAGTATAAAATACTTTAGTTTCATCGTATTGAAGAATTATTTATCGATTCAAAAAACAGCGTACGTCTTTAAGTGAACGTTCGTTGTGCAACGCGTTTATTCGTGGGTAAAGGCAATATGGTTCCTGGCGGGGCAATACAAGGGGCAAGTAGCAAGGGTAAGTAGTATAACGTGTTCGTGTAACACTTGAATAACGACGGTTCACCGGTGAAGTTCGCGTGGTGCTCACCCTATATATATATATATAGTTTTGCCCTCTGCGATTCGTAGCACCGTTTAAGCCATTCCAGTAGTTTTAACACGATGGAAAGACCGAGCTGATTGGTCCTAGGCGGTTCCCCAAGAACCGTCCCGCATTTCTCATTCGAGCCACCCTTGAAACACTTTCGGGGTTCCTCGCCTACTATGAATTTACAATGAGAACACTCCTCTTTGTCGTTAGAAAACTTCGTTTTTAACAGTGGCTCCCGGGGAAAGTTTCGCCATTACAGCCAAGACGTTTTTCATAATGTGGAACAAACAGTTGCGTTACCCGAGCTTTAAAGCTCGGTACAGAACTTTAACACTGCTTTCTTCTCAAGTGCACTGTTATTTAGTCCATTGCCGCCCCCATTGAAATGTACCTCACTTGTGTTTTAATATATATTTATAACTTTGGGGGATTTATCGTTAAACGAATTTTAATTTAGAGATTTTTTCTTTCTTCGAATAAGATCGGTGGCAAAACTTGGATCTTGAATATATAATTTTGAAAATTTATGGCAATATTATAAATCGTGATCTATGAAATGTGAGCTTGATTTTTCTTTTTCTTTTTTTCTTTTTTTTTTTAGAGAGAAAGAAGAATGCGAAGATATTGTAATTTTAACCTACTTCGTATTTTCGATCTACTCCATGACCTGGATCATAGTCAAGTACCATTCGCATAAGTACATCCACATAAAATTCCCTAGCTAAAATTTTCTATCTTTTTTTCTTTCATTTCCTTTTTTTCGAAAAAGCTTTCTTTCATCCATTGTTTCTTTTTTTAACCTTCCATTTTAAAATATATCCGAAGCATTCTTTTATCTTTTCGTTTCAAAAGTTAAATACATTTCAAAGACATGTATCTTCGAATACATTAAGCAGGGAAATTTCAACTCAAGAGAAGAGTGGATATGGTCAAGTATAATTTCATCATATCACGCGTATCACAATCGCGTATGATCCGAAACGAGGCCATTGCGAACGAAGAGAGAAAAAATTATTCCCCTGCATCTGTGAATATATTAAATCGTTCCTACGTTTTTTACCACGCGCTAAAATTCGTTCTATTACTTTTCCTTTCTTTTTTCCTTTCCACCGCCTTTCCCTCCCCACGATGCGCCCAGCCAGGCACCCGGCCAGGGGTTCTATTTGGGGTTACTTTTCAACCTTCCATAGAGCAAGCAGCACCCCGTGGCAGGCACCCCTCTCTTCGCCCATTAGATGTTTTTACAATGAATCCCTATTTACCGGGCTGTCAATGCGATATTTATGTTACCCGATATTGCGTCTCCGAGCGAGTAATTGAAATTTTCCTAGCTTTCGATTCCTCTCGCTGAGTCAGCCTCGATCGCAACGATCTGGCCCTTTCCACGCACACGTGGAATCGTTTCTCGACAAGTGTATCGGCGACACGGAACGATCCATGCACGATCCCGATCGTGCAGCCCCGATTTTCAACCGATAAGATTTCTCCTCTGGCGAAATTCATCCGTGCACGATAACCATTCTCCCCGGGGAGTAAGCAGAGATTCAGAGATTCTTTTTATCCGGAATATCGATACGGAAAGCTCCGTTATTTCTTGGATTGTTTATCCGCTTTCCTTCCTTCATTTAATTAATAGGAATTAATTTTATGATTCCTTTTTAAATTTCTTCCTGTAGGTAGATACAAAATATTCCCAGGTGGGGATGATCTTATAAATTTATGAAAATATTAGGAAGAATTAGAAGGGAATAAGAAAGAGTTCATTCAAATGATTAATATCGGTGTTGCTATTAATTTAACCGGTTAAGGAGTCGATAAGCATTATAATTTAAAATTAGCGAATACACGTAAATTATTACGCGATATCATAAAATACTCGGCTACTTGTTTGCGGTTTTTCCCGCAAGCGAAAATGCGCGCACGGCTCATTTGCAATTGCAATATTTATGAATTTTCGCGTGGAAAAATTTTAAACGATTATATTACACGCAAGTCTTTCGTTAATTAACACGGTGAATCGCTTCGTTTTGTCCCCTCCTTCCTTTTTCCCCCGTTCCCTTTTTTTCATTTCGCTGACGCAAGGATGCATTGTTTCATCGTAAACGGCGCTATTAATTAAGAGTGGAAACGATTCTTCTTTTTTTTATTCTTTCTTTTTTTTTCTTCCTTTCTTTCATTTCTTTTCTTTCTTGTTTTTTTTTTTCGACCGAGCTTTTTCCACCATGTGCAAGAGTTTTACGTCAGCGAATTACAGCACGAACCATGTCGTTTATGCAGCGAGCATGACCGAGTTCACAGTCCATCCCGAGGAGAACTTTAAAACTTGCAATAAGTCGTATTATTATGAATCGCGCGTTATCGATACGTATATCGAATGGAGAAATGGTGGGACGATCGTTTATTACTTGCAAATATTTTTTTCATATCGCACTCCTCGTATATCACAGATTTGACAGAATGACAAGTTGGCAACGCGCGTCAATTTTTCCACGATTTATTATTATTCAGAGATTCAGGTCGAGATGAATATTTAGGTGGATCCTGCATGTTGGAAATTATTTTTTACATTATCGAATCGAATATTTTAGATCTAGACTCTAGAAATTGTTTGAAAGCATTATATCGATATTTGAAATGTATACAAAGGGCTTCAGAAATAGACGGTCAAACTTTATTTCGTTTCGTCTCTCGAGGATGAACGATAGATTCGTAGAAACACCTTTTCAAAATTTAATATTTTTCTGTCTCGAAATTATCGTTATATGTGAACAATTCTTCGTAAACGAGTATTGTAATAAATTCTAAAATTGAACACAATTTACTTTGGGTAATAAATTAATTGACTATGAAAGCAAAGAGCGTACAACTATCGAAATTTGACCATTTCTAAAGCAGCCTGTATTACACTCCATACCATCATCATCCAACATGTAGTTCATATTCAAACGAAAATTAAACTGCACGAAGATACACTATCGACATTTTATAGGTATACATACATATATACATATATATATTCGTGAAAGAATCAAAGGACCCATCAGCTCCGTGTACGAAATGTCCGTTATATTTGCGATACGCCCCCAGCTATTTAATCAAGAATTCACGTTATGCTTGTGTTTCAGTATTCGGTAAAGCATATCGAACAAACACCTAGTTCGGATGGACGGTAGGGCTCGTATCGATTTTCTTTTTCCGTGCGAGACGGAGGACAGTCTATAACGGGAAAATATTTGATAAAAAATCGTTCAGCTTGATTAACATATCGAGTTGTTACAACTTGCTCGTTAACTTTCACCACCAGGCATATGACAACCAGGTTCGTGCGTATAATTACAGAACGATTGATTCTCGTGTGAAGATATTACTTTCTCTTATTTTTAATATTTTTCTGAGAAAGACGTGGTATATCGAAACTTGACAATTTCGTTGATGTTAGAGAATAATATTAAAAAAAAATTTCGTAATCGAAAATCGTAGAAGAGTTGTTTTCGACATGATTCTTTTAAAAAGAATCGTCACCTTCCTGAAATAATTAACGTGTTCTTTTTTCACAAGATTGCTGAAAACTTAATATTTTCGATTACACGAAATATAATCTTCCTTTTTCATTACGATATTTTTTTTGTCCTCTCCCCTCCCTCAAATGGTCACACGAATTTACGTTTCAACTCGTGATGTTCCATATGAACGTGGAAACGCATGCAATTTGCTTGCATCGGTGTTTGCGGCCGATGTATCGTAATACGAGAGCACATTGCAGCCGTGACACATTTCACAGATAATAACCAGAAATATTTTTAGCAGAAGAGTAACCATTTTTACATTAATCCTCGTTCAGAGGCTTGTAATACGTAGGGGGATGGGGTGGACGTAGATAACGAAAAATTACTGAATTTATTGACCCAGAATATGTGCATGACACCCGTTGCACTCGCGAAGTTGTAATCTTTTCGTTTGTAAGTAAACCATAATGCATGGAAGACAACATGCAACTTCTTTTTAAGGATTTTAATCGGTTTTACGAAACGGATTGTGCAAACTAGGAAGAAAAGTTTTAATATCTATGCGCGTCGGATGTTCAATTTTATTTTATGGAAAATTGTTTTATTCTGTAAAAAGAGAGCAGTAATTCAATATTAATTTTTGACATTGTATTTATAATTTTATTCGATTATTATTATTTCATTCATTCTATTCATTCCAATAGATATGCTTTTGTGATCAAAATAATTAACTGAACCAAAATGGTACACCAAATTATATGAAGTGAAGTTTTGAAATTATGAAATTCCATCTTAGGAATCATATTATCGCAAGACTCTGTTTATCAATCGACGAAAAGTATCCAACTTTTCAAAAATATTATCAAATTGGTAAAGAATTTTCCAAATTTTCATTCGAGCCGATTAATAAAATTAAAGACAAATCTTTTAAAGACGAGTTCTTTTTAAATCGAAGTCGAGGAATCATCCACGAAACGAACAATACAACTTGCCATTATTATTGAAATATAATATTCAAGATACGATGGAAGAAAGGAGGGAGCAGATTGTTCAAGATGTGGTGTAACGCAATCTTGGTGTAAATCGCAGGAGTGTGCCGCGAAATGCGAATAGCTGTTTGACCGTGCAGTTCACGTATGTAGAGCAAGTGGCAGAATTCCAAATCTCGCCACTTGGTGGGATAAACATTTCCGCCAGGACAACCGCTTTCGCGGGGTTATGGACGGCCTCTGTGAGGTCGCAAGCCTCGTATGACGTTTGCGTGAACCTCATTATCGTGGCAAGGATTAGCGAACGTTATTAGCCTACATTTGACGTAAACGGAGGCGGATCCTTTGATTCAGCTGGTTAATCGAGGAGGATTTGAAGAAACGAATAATAGATGTGTGAAGATTTTCGATCATTCTACATTTATTGGCGAAAAATTGATTTCAAATAAATAATTAAGATTAATCAAGATTATCGGCAAATAATTCTAAATAAAGGATAAATAATTCGATGTTGAATCGTGAAGATTTTACAATTGAACTGCTAGTATTGATCATCGAAAGGACCATTCAAAATTTACAAAGTTTTTCATCTCTCCTTTTTCTTGAATAAAGAAAATCATTAATCGCTAAGGTGAAGATTAAATTTTCATTTTCTGCGACCGGGTAACAAAAAACCTGAACAAATTTCATAATTTAAAATTTCGCCTTGTCTCGTATCGTTACGAAGTTATATTTCAAAAAAAAGAAAAAGAAGAACGAAAGAATTATACTCTACGAAACAGAATTCAAAAAAGAAAGATCTTTCCAATTATTCGAGGAAAATATATCTAACCACCCGTAACGTGAAAACCTTGCGATTAAAGAAAAGAGGAAATTCTTCCAGCCTCCACTCCTAATTCGATTAGACCAAGCAACAGAAATTGAAAGATCAACTGTATCACCGCTTACTGCACCCACTTCGAGTAAGCGAATAAACTTTTACACAATTTTTTTATCCCCTCCTCCGTTACATTCCGCCAACACTTTCGCCAACAACTTCTCCCTTCCTCCTTCCCTTCACTCTCCCCGATCAAGAAACTTCGTAATAAGGATATACGCAAATATTTTCAAGTTAGAAGTAGTTTCGAATAGCACGATCCTCGGTCGTCGAGTGTCGGACCTAAAGGACAGACACGGCCGTCGAAGGAAGCCTCTTCCAATGCTTCGCGGCACTAATCGCACGAAGTGGTTGTAATCGGCAAAACTTTTTGAACGATACCTCCTCCCTCCCCCCTTTTCGCGAGACGACAAACGTGGGAACATCCACCGTTCTCGCAACTAATGGAATTATACGACGATGGAGTGGCTCCGGCTCAGACTTAGGGGAAGGGGGAGGGGGCGGCCACGTTTGTCAAATCCTATTGACGAAAGTTTTTGATGGATTCCATGGAAATGTCGATTCCTTGTTGGGAACGGCTTGCATCTTGTAATGCATCGATTGCATCGTGTATCCGCAACGATGCGGATAAGCTTCGTGGAAAAACTTTTTTGATACTTTTGAAATTTATTTATGGATGGATCGGGATCCTTGGATCCGAACCTAAATGGAAGTTTGATTTCCGTTCTCAAAATAAAGATGCATCGCGCGTAAAGTTGATTTAATTTACGAAACGAAATAAAATATTCTTTTTTTAATTTTTAATTTTCCAAATTTGATTTTTATCGTTTTGTATCTCTTTTTTTTATTATTGTTATTTATGAATGAGATTTTATTATTATTAGATTTTAATTTATATTCCACGGACAGGAATTTTTATTAGAACTTGGGAGATAATTCTTTTTTTTTTTTTTTTTTTTTCCCCCAATAATATCTCGATAACCTGGAAATCCTTTTATGAAATTTGTATAAAAATCTGCGCACAGCGGAATGGAATAGAACACATAGAATATATCGCTTCTATATCCGAATAAATAAATATTAAAAATTCCACTATATTGGAATATTTCATAAAAATAATTGGGACAAAAATGTAATTTCGGCCGGCCCTTAGGAGAATCACGTACTAATAAATTGCATCCTATTAAATCCAGTTAACACAGAATTCGGAAAAATTTAATCAAAAATATAGTTTTAAAAAAAAAAAAATATCTACGCATCCTCGTGTATCATTTTACTCCCTCCGCCGAAAAATATTTTCCAATAAAATTCCATCCCTGGTCTCCTCGATCATAATTTAAGCCTGAAGCACAACTTCGGCCAGCACAACCCGTTGAAACGAAAGTTGGCCGAACAACCGTGTTTCAATATCCATCGCACGATGCTTAATTACGCGTCTCCTCGAAAATTCACACTTCCCTAACGAACATCGATCGCCACTTAAAGAAGGGTATTATCTCTCGACGAGGCGGTCTGCGACTCTCTCCCGTTATACAGCGTTAAAACAACGATAAGACAGACGTCCAAGTAAAAGAAATGGTGGTCCGTCCTAATGGAGAGGGGTCACGTCGAAGGAGAATGTGTCAGAAAGGTGCTCGATGGGCCTACCTTCTACCATAGGGTCGCAGTTTCACCGTACAGGGTGTCAAATATATTCAAACGCCTCTCGATTGCGAAAAAGCGTGCGACAATTCAATAAAAATAGCCGTTCAAGACGACTTAAGCAATCGAAGCTCCTATAGTCTTCCTACAGTTTATTAACGCAAAGACAAAAGTTAAGAAAGTACGAAAAAGTTTGGTTAAGACTTATTTATCGAGTTACAAGCAATTTAAGTTATAAGCAATCGACCGAAGATAGAACGTCTCTATCTTCATCGCGTAGTCGGTCTTATTCCCATCTCCTTCTCGTCCATGGCAAACTTCAATTGCTTATAAGATATTTCTATCTAGCTCACACCACCCCCGCGGATCTCGCTTCATCCGAGGCGAACTTCAATTTCTTATAAGACATCCCCATCTTCGTCCGCAACGTTATCTATCTCCATCTCGCCAACGAAAACTTCAATTGCTTGTAACTCAATAAATAAACAAGCCTCGATCGATATTTCTATATATATATAACTAACTTTTATATTTATCTCAACTTTCAGGATCGACTCTCGAAAAAGAAGTTTCCATTAAGTATATATTAACACCCTGTATATATACGCGGATGTAACCTCCCTCGACGTGTTCCTCGAACACGTTAGGGTCCTCGAACGAGGAAACGTTGATGAGAGGACCACGAATCACCGTGGCTGGGTCGAGGAAGAATAGAGGAAAGAGACGTAACACGAGGGAAGGAGAGAGGGAGCGAGCGGCTAGGCAACGACAGCGGCCGAGCGAGAGGAGTCATTGCCACCGGTACAGGCGAACGTGTTCATCTTCGTTGAGCTGGTTGCCGTAGTAATTACGCTTTCACGTCGTGCCACCCGAGCCTCTGTGCCACCTCAATGCTGCCTCGTGGCTGCAGCCAAATAACTACACCGAATCCTTATACTTATTCTCCGCCTGTGTTTTGCATTATAACGTGGAGAAGAGAACGTGAAGCCCGGTCGCCCAGTTTTCTCTCCTCCACCGGCATTACGACTGCTAAATGCTAAATGGGTGGGAAAAAAACTGGCTGGACCCTGCACGAGTTCGAGAAGAGGAAGGAAGGGGCGGGGGGAGAACCATTTTTAAGCTCGGCAGACGTAAAAATAGCTTTTAAAAGTTTCGAAGACGCACTCGACTCGTTACTTTCTACCTGGCGGACAAACCGCAAGCCTCTCGATGCTCGACTCCTCCTCGTGCTCGTCAGAGGAGGGGGAAGAAAAAGCCGGAAGGCTGGAAAAAAGGGGAAGAAGGGAGCGTGCCGCAAGAAATTCAACCGTCTTACCCGCTGTCTCTCTTCGAAGAAGATCCGCGGTGAAAACTCCGTAATTGTGTTTCTGTATGGCTGCCATCGTGTGGTATGAAACGTAACTGGTCGTTAAGGTGCTTCGTTTTTCGGTGTTTCCATGCCCGGCAACATGATCGATGGCCGAGGTGCTCCTGGGATCCACCGTGTATGCGAGTCCTAGCTGCCGTAATGAATTGATAGAGCGTTTGGTTACGATGCGTGTGTCCTGCGAGGGGGAGAGGAAGGTAAAATTTAATATGCGAAAAAAATTATATTCCATTATTTCGTTGAATAATGGTCGATGTAAGAATCTTACAAATTTAGATTTTTTCGAATTAAATGAAAGAAATTAAAAAATTAAAGAAAAAGGGAGAGAGAGAGAGAGAATTACTAAGGTTTAAAAATTATATATTGAAGACGTTTATCAACTCTCAAACTTTATCTTACATAATTAAATATATTTTAAACTTGGCGTATATCTCGATATCTGGTATAGAAAGAACGCTGATTAAGTTATAATGGAAGTCTTGTTATAATGGAAGATCTCGTATTTTATACGCGAATATTTCTCGCCTCGATAATACCGGATTCCAGTGTTATTATATTCAAAACTTGGCACGCGTGATCCCAACCGGTTGATGCACCGATACCTATTTGTGGTTTATGAAAATCTTTAAAGTCTCATAAATCACGAGTTATGGAACAAACGTAAATTACGATTATTGCTTTGGTTTTACGATACTTGACAACGCTTTCTCATAATCTTACTGTCACACGGCAAAAGCGAAAGCAGAAGAATTTATATAAGTAGAAAAGAATTTACGATCATCGACACGTGCGTAAAGTTTTCAAGGATTCAAGGTCCAAGGAACGTAACGAGGGACGAGAGAAGAAAGGAAGGAAGGAACAGAGGAGCAATTTGGTTCGGTACAGTATAGGCCATTGTGTCAAACGTCGTAAACAGATAAATTCCATGGAATTATTTTACTGGCAATACGTCATTCGCAATTTATTCGTTAATACACGAGCCGTTGAACGAGCTCATTGCCGTTGAAATGGGATTTCCGAGTTTCCTCGAGGACTTCAAAATATTGTACCTCGTCTAAATTGCTTTTCCTCGGCAATAGGATGATTTAATGCTTGACACTGAACGGTCGTTAGCAAAATAATTTCCTTTCTAATAGAGCTGTATACATCACATCGTTTTCAGACCCCGACCGAGATATGACAAATTTTCGTGATACACGCGTGCAGATAATAAAATAGATATCTTCGCGTGGTATTCACTGATATGAATAATTAATCGGCGTTTTATTATTATTCTTATTTTAATTAGTTGCAAATATCGGCTCCCATGTACCAAACATACATGATTAATTAGCCGAAATCATAATTATATCATACTATTATGACACACTGAATTTAATTTGTTATGGTCTGATTAAAAATTTAATACAACGTGTTCATTCCGAATGATGACCTCCCTGTCTCCGTATATTACGAATTTCCGGTGCATTAGTGGGTGACACATCAAATGGAATTCACAATTGTGGCGTAATTTCAATTTTTAATTTATAGGTCCCGTATAATAAATTGCGACCAATTATTATCGTCATATTACACGGCGAATTGAACGTTAATTACTTCTCCCTCTTCCCTCCCCCCTCTCTACCCCTCACCTCCTCCTCCTCGTCCCCCTCGTCCCCCTCTCCCCCTTCTCCCTGTCTACCACCTATATATACCGGGTAATTGTAATTTGGTTTAACGACAAATTTTCGATATGGCGAAGCGTACACCCTATATTATATTGACTTTCATATCGTAAATTGTTTCGAAGGCTTTGGGAAAGCGTAAGTAGCCCCACCGAGTCAGAGAGGAATTTAATCCTTGGCTACTAAGGATTAAGGGTTCAAGAGCGAATGAACTTTCATTAAAAAATCTAATTTTCGAGAGGGACTACGTTTAACCTAGGGGATAGAATTAAATTTTATGTGCTTCCTTTTCCGCTCACGGAAGCATGAAACTTGGTTCGTTCAAGAGACGCCTGAAGCAAACGACAAATGCTATTTTGCCGGAGAACGTACGAATATTCTGCTAAACAACAGCTAACAATGTTCTCTTTCTTTCTTTTCTTTTCTTTTCTTTTTTTTTTTTTTTTAAATTTCACTCAATATTAATACACTTTCGACGGAAGAATTTAAAAAAAAAAAAATTTGAAACTTTTAAGAAAAACGTCCCATAAAATTTATACCTAGCTTTTAAAAATAATTAAAATAATAATCACAGACGAAAGTGATGTAATAATAATAAACGTCATCCGAATAGATGCATTCATTATACAAAGTTAAATAAATACTTCCACGAAGATTCTCGATGAATCTTGATATTAAAAATAACACAGTAAAGATAACAATAGCTCGAAAGCGACAATTTGTCTCCGAAATAAAATAATTTAACCATCTCTCATCTCGATGAATATGTATATAAATAGTATAAAAATAACGATAGTTTTCTACTCGAAACGATAATATTACTTCTCGACGAAACAAATTATAAGAAGAAAGGAAAGCAGCGGATATATATTTAACCGGACCAACGATGCGTTCACGTTTACGCAGAAAATCGCGTTACCTCGCAAGAACGCGTGCAATCGTGAGCGCGCGATTCAGATTTATTCTTACAACAACTATCTCGTCTCGGAATAAACGGATCTGCATACATATTCAGCCAGTTAATTGCCTGGCTCGTGTGATGCGGGTATCACGGTGAAGATTAGCGAAACCTCACGGAGCATGAGAACTAAACCAACCCGATGCGCGCATTAAGTTTATGCGTTTGCCGTGTGCTACATTTGAAATGAGGGGGGAGAGAAGGGGGAGGGAGGGCAGAAGGATCACCGAAAACGACGGTTACGGTTAAGGGTTCCCTGTTAAATTGCTGGCTACACATTTTCTGTGATGCGAATCTAATACACGGGCCGACAAAAGAACTTGTTACGTTTCGCGATATTCAAATTTGAACGAGACACGGATTAAGGTGGAATTGCGCTTCGCGGGGAGGATAAAAGCTCATTTGCGCTGTGGAAATAGCAAGTTCCACGGCGAAGTGGCTCCCAGGGATGTAATTATATTCGTCCTCGGTTGTATTAAAAGAATATATCCTGTTGAAAAGCGTAAAGTTAGCCGTGCACGAAATAATTGAGCTCATTGCCGGTTGACAATGAATATCTCATTGAATTACTCGACGCCCATTTTCGGATCGAGGATATCAAACGTTTCGTTCCATTTTTTCCTTTCCTTTTATTAAAAAAAAAAAGAAAGAAAGAAAAAGAAAAGAAAAGAAAAGAAAATTGGTAGAAAATAATTATATCTTAATCTTGCATCGAATATAATATTTTAAGTAAATATTGGAGGAATTTTTTTTTTAAGAGAGAAATTCTTTTAAGAAATATCGAATTTTCTTTTTTTTTCAACGAAGAATTGTCTGCAATACATATCGAAATTTCTTTAAGAAAGAAATACGGAAACATCGTTATCGTTTTGCAGTTCCATGCGTTGTTTTCTAAACATACATAAGCGTATTGGGAATGTTGTTGAAGCTTGAATGCCCATTGCATCCATTGTATTTACGGAGAGGCAGATTTTATTTAACTTCGAAAGGAATTCGCGAAACATTTTTATCGAATTTGTACGTTCTGATTCATCGTTGAAATTTAATATTCCGACGGGATGGTGAAAATACCATCGTTTTTTTTCGTGCTCCATCCTTAAATCTACGTGTTGTCGAAACATTTTTACAGGATAACTCCCCCCCTCCCCCCTTTTTTATTCCTCTCGTGTAACTTTTCGCTTCCGACCCAACGAGAACACTGTTTTTATCTTTGATCACAACGATGCTCGGTGAAACGAGAAGTTATTTCATATTACGCGTCGACGAGAGACTTAAAGAGACGTGTAAACATTTGATTTGAATATTATAAATGTCGCTGAGTGAATATATATTTCGCTGGTTGCAATGTTTAAAAAAAAAGAAAAAAAAGGAAGAGGAAAAGAAATAAGTAAAAAAAAAAAAAAAAAGGTACGAATGTTAAGGTAATGTATAACGAATTAAGCGAACTTTATTTCCACCGTCGAATTTAATCGTATCGCGATTTAACACGGACTTAAAACGGGCAGCGGCACAAATTGAAACACAGTTTTGTCAAACGTTAATTACTTTTCAAACGCGGCCATGCACCACTCGTACGGGCACTGTTTCGAGATAAAAAGTGTCTTCGTGATTCGCGAAATTTCGCGTTATTTTTAATCGGCGCGCCGTGATTCCCTGCCCCTTCACCTATTTCATTACCGAATTTTAAACGGGACGACGAAACGATTTCGAGGTGGAGGAGACTCGATACTCGAGTCCTACGAACATCCTGTGCAAGCCATCGATCCCGAAACACAAAGAAGTCAAAACACTCGCCGGGTTCCAGCACTTGCCCCCCCTTTCCAAATCCATCCTTCGCGAGCTATGATAAAAAGATCCATCCTACTCCACCATTTCCTTTTCTCTCGCCCACCGCCTACCACCTCTTCACCACCATTCTTTTTCAGATCTTAGAAGAATGGAAGGACTGGAAAGTGGCGGGCATGTGGCACGGGGATTGGCCGCTCGTCGCGGAAAAGCGGACCCCGAGTCGAGTCGAATCGCGTGTACATGCGCGGCGGGTTGTAGCAGCGCCGAAATATTTCTAAAAGAGCGGCGACTGACGGGACCGAGATCCGGAAAGTCCTTGGAAAAGAGTGGAGCTAAGACGCAGTGTCGAGAAAAAGTGAGAACGCGGGACGGGAAAGAAAGACGCAGCGTGGGAGGAAGGGAAAAAGGAAGGAGAGAGAGAGAGAGGCCGAGTGCAAGAGCGAGAGAACGCGAGAAAGATGAAGAAAGAAGTATTGAGGAAGAGGTATATACCGAAGAAACGGGTGGTCGTTCGGTCGTACGTGAAGGGTCGGCGTTAGGCAGTTGGAACGTGGAATAGTGAGGAAAAGGATGGATGGAGGGAGAGAGAAAAAGAAATGAAGCGTGGTAGGGTGAGAGTAAGGGCAAAAGGACGACGAGGGGGTATGAGAGTGAAAGAGGTGCGAGGGAGGTAGAGAGAAAGAGAGAGAGAGAGAGAGAGAGAGAGAAAGCTGGACAAGGGGTTGGTGTGCCTAGGGTCGCGCGAGAAGAGTGGCGAGGAGTGGGGAGATTCCCTAGCAGAAACCAGTCGGGTCCCGGCCTCAGGTCGCGACGGGTGTTTAGTTTACAGGCGAGCGCCGTACCGTACGGTCGACTCGCGCGCCGTTTCGTATTGTATTTCGTACGTTAGTTGTCGGACGGTGGCTCGAAAATTTTCGACTCGATTTTCGCACAGTTTGACACGGAGGGCAACGTGTTCGCTATCAGCGTGTTAATTACGAAGAGAAGAGGAGTGATATTTTGTTAGTGAACGAAATTTTCGAAGCATGCGAACATACCGTTGGAACTACAGTGAAGTTAATCGCGTGTGACGAAATGGTACAACGTGAGTCATAAGTGTAGCTGACTCCAACCGATAAACTAACATAACCGTGACAGCGTACACAAAACTATCGTGTCTGGACGTACTTTCGAGACGGTTACGCGAATACACAGATGATAAACAAACAAAAAACGAAGGCTTTCTTGGAACAGTGAAAGAAATATTTTCCCTGCGAGCAATTTAGTGTAAACATTAAAACTGAACTGTTCGTCGTGCTCTTACCGTTATTGTGCGCAGTTTGTCGTTGATCGCGTTACATTCGGTCGGGTTTCAAACGGTGAAATTCGGACCATACTGAAACGGTTTTTCGTTCGTGATTTAGTGAGTGAGAGTGACAGAAGTGTGTAAACAAGGCGAAAAGTGAAAAAGAAGAGAAGAAGGCTTTTTTTATCCTTTTTTTTACCGGTCAAGATACCTTGCTAAGATTCTTCCTGCCACTTGTATTTCTCTCGAGGAGCTCGACTATTAAAACTGGCAGCAACTTCAGAGTACTTCGTTCACCGAGTGGTAAGTTTTATCCATTTCTTTCTCGATTCTTTCTATCTTCCTTTCTTCGCTTCCATCTTTGCTTCGTTTTTTGCGTCAACTGGGCACACTTGTGCCTAACTTTACTCAGTCCCGCGGCCGATAAGATCGCTACACTGTAGAAATAGTTCGAGAAATCTTTGGAGAAAAATCTCTTTGACAACATCGATGTCGATCGGTCGTCCACTTACGTTTCGAATGCAATGCTTTATACTGTTTGCTTCGGAATAGAAAACCCTTTAGAGATAGTCAATCGTATCTTCTCGCGTTCCCTTTTATCTATGCTCTTTGCTTGATCGTCTGAAGCTTTGACCATAGATGCTATCACGTATCGAGTGAGCGACATTTACGCGCCAAAAAAAGTCGTAAAAGAGGAAAAGATGGCTGCCCTATGTAGATTATCGACAAAGTCGCTTTATCGTGATATGTACGTAAAAGATTGGAATCAATCGAGTGATGATTTATGATCAAATCACGTTTAAAGTTACGGTTACATAGAAAATAAGTTAGTATTATATTTCTTTTTACATAATAAATATCTTTTTCGAGATATTTATTAGTAAAAAGACAAGCGTAAAAATTTGATAAAATATAATTATTCTAATATTTTTTTCGTTCGTTTTTCGTCATCGATTATGATAAAAATAACGAAAGTACGAATATTAAATTCGATTGTAGAGTCACGAAATCAAAAAAGATCGATCTCATTCGCTCTCGTCAACTTGTCAGTCTGTTTTATCGGCTTACACGTTCAATATTTATGTCCGTCAACATTCTTCTGCGTCTCCTCCGTGTATTCCTTTTCGCGAGCATACGTTGTTTTCGTCTTTTTAAAAGATCAATATTGTATAATTAGAAAATATGTTACGAAAATCAATTCGATCGTGGTTGGTAAATTGAAATGAAGAGAGGAAAAAAAAAGGAGACAGAAGATGAAATTTACATTAACTCAATTTTCACTACATTCAAATTTCACTACAATGCATATTATTTTATTTTTCATATTTTTACTTTAACAAAATAATTGAAAACACATTTATGTATATGTTAACCTTCTATAATTTCTTGCTATTTTGAAATCACGTATTTATATATTTAATTTTTAATCTATAATTTCTCATTGCAAAATTTATTATATTAAAAATAAAATTTTTTTTAAAAATAAAACTTATAGAAGGTTAAATATTAAAAATTCATTAATTATAATAACATTCAATTTGCTGTAGTTTTTTTTTTATCTGCAGATAAATGATTTGTATTAATTTAACTCTCAAATAAATTATGGCGTTTCGCATTTAATTTTGGAAAAATTTCGCGTACCGGGTTTTCGTTTCAATTTCGAAAAGATTTCTCGAAATTCTAAGAGTTTGATCGTTCTCCCAAAATTTAGCATTCACGAATTCGAACGCTTAACTTACGTGTATATACAGTTTTCGATTGCGTACGCAATATAGAACCTAGTTCGACGTTCCGGCAATATTCTCCCGTTTTTTGCAATTCGAATTTCCACAATCAAGCTCTTCTAAGCAACAACTGCGCCCGCGAATGTTTATCTTGATACCGTGAAAAATAGTCCGTTTCGCTTTGTGTGAACCGCGTGACCAGAACGAAATTTCGTAACAGTCGAGAAAACTTTTAAAAACTGTGATTCCGAATTCCGGGAAACTCGATTCATCTCGTTCGCCGAATACGAATATTTCGAATAACGTGTAGATAAATTTGCAAACTTTTAAATTTTCATTGTTCGCTTCGCGAATTCTTGGAAACTGATGCAACTTTGGCGATAATTCATTAGATTCGGAGGTATGGAAATAACACGATTAATTTTACAATCTTATCGATCTTGCTTAAATATACAACGATCCTATTTTAATTTACAACTGTAGGACTTTGATTAACCGAATCACGATTATCAATGATCTCAATGATTAACAAGAGTTCCTTTCGTAAAATAACAAACAGAGTTGTAAGACACGAACGATCGCGTGACAGAGCATTCGCAAGTGCAAAATTAATAAAATGAAATATGCGAATAGATTTGTTTGACTGTAATTATATCTTTAAAGTATCTATCGTCGGAACTGTAAGAAATTCATTTTTATTTTTATAAAATAAATTACATATAAAAAGAATTAATTATTTCGTTTCTGGAAAACATGATGTATCAATCATATAATTTCTGTTGTCAAAATTATGATTAGCACTTTTCCAAAACCAAATGATTTATTTAAATCGGATCGGTCGAAAATATATTGGCATATTTTTATAAAAGTTGGAAAGAAAATTAGGAAATATAAAATGCAACATTTTTACGAGTTTGATTAGTTTCTATTGTTAAAAGTTTCTATTAAATCGGTTAATCAAATTTCCTCTATATTTCATAAACGGCGATACTCGGCAATTTTATAATACAATCTGTACGGCGCTCCCTACAACTAAAACTTTTACTCAAACTTCGTAATGAACCTTCGTCGTACGAAATTTACACACCTCTCGATATTCGTCGACGACGAAGACGTAAGCACGAATGACCCAATTTCCACGGTTACCGGTCAAACGGTTTCTTATAAAACGCCCCAAGTATAATGGCCATATCCAGCAAGACCGAGAATTTAAGAGCATTGTCGTGTAGCGGATCCGTAGTCGAAAATAAGAAAAGTTTGAATGAAACTCTTTTCACGGGGTCCATCGGTCGGTGAAAAGTCCTTCTACTCGTCGCGATATCACGGATGTCTGTAAATCTCGAGCGAAGATATCATCCTCCTCGACCTCTATTTATACGAAGCTGGTTGTGGATTCGCGATAAAGAAAAAAAAAAAAAAAAATATTACGCGGAGGAAATGATGAGAAATAAAAGGCGCACCGGTTCGTTTTTTTTTACGCTATAATCTATCTTGACGTGTTACGCGATGATACGCGTGTGTGGCATTTACGTGTGCATAAAAGGGAGAGAGATGTATCGCTTTTATGAAAGGGGACGAGATTTTTCGTTCGCCATCTTGCCGAATGAAAAATATATATAGAGGAACGTGATGCGCGATGTTTTAACGTGTTTGAAAAATATTAATTTCAAGTTCGGGAAATTATACACCCCAACGATATATGGAAATGACGTCCAGTGGAGAGTTCGTTTTTTTTTTTTTTTTTTTGATATCTCTTTTTCTTCGTATCAACGTTCTATTAATTCAGAACGATTCAAAAGAGAGAGATATTTTTTTTTTATCATTTCTTTTTTTTTTCTTTTTTTTTTTTTAATGTTTGTTCACACTGCGTTGCATGGGTAACGCCGAGGGTCTCGTCGTTCATATCAAATTTTTTTTTTTTTTTTTTTTTTTCTCCCTCCGCGCAATCTGTTTCCACTCCGTACCTTTATCCAGCTTTTTCGTGACCGGCGGCGTTTCGCATCGAAAATGCTTTGAATGCAAAAGAGAAATCGGTGTTGGCAAAAATTACGGAAAATCAGATGGATACCGTGATTTTAAAGCGTAAAAAGATCTTGCTTGCTTGGCAGGAAGATCGTTCATTTTGGTTTTAATAAATGAAAAAGGGAGAGGAAGGGGAAATTTGCGTTGCTTTTACGAACGAGATTACGAAAAATGTCGATTTATCAGCGGGGGAATCACTTTTGTACGAATTATCGATCGAAATGGTCGTTTGCTCGAAAATCAATTAATAATTAATATTAGAAATTAACGAAACTATTTCAAAACGATAACTAATTAACGCATCGACGATTAATTAATTGTTGTTTACGCAATAGTGTTTCCTCGTTAAATTAATTGCACGATTGGCCAGCACGGGATTCGCATGCACGTTAAAAATCTATTCTAAAACGATATCTTGGCCAACGATTTATTTAATAGAAGTCGATAATGATCTTCGCCCGATATATCTTCGTAATATTTTATTTATTCGAGAAACCCAAAAGCGCAAACTTCCTCGGAAGAGCACAAATGTCCTGTTTTGCAACATCCCCCGCCCCGTTACATCACCGGTCTAAAACCTTGTAAAAGAGATTCGCAGAGGAAAAAGAAGGATCGGCCCCGACACACGGCTTTGTCGTCCTCCCCCTTCCTCCTCCTCCTCCTCCTCCTCCTCCTCGTCCGTTCTCTCCTGTTTCGATACATATATCCCGGTCGCGTGTAGCAACGCGTTAGCAACGACATCAGCAACAGCGGCGGCGGCAGTTTTGGAAAGTTTGGGATCCCAGAGAATTTCCATAAGTTGAAAGATGGCTTCTTCGCCAAAGTGAGAAAAGATTGTCGCGCGAAAGCGGCGGGGAGAGATGGCGCAGCCGGATACCGCCACCAAGGCTATACATTATTCGCTTGTCCTGCGCCAACATCTTTACCGGCTATCTCCTTTAAGTCCTTCTTCCCCGAGCTCTTCGTTTGTCCCGGCCAACAACGTTTCCACCCCCTTTCCTACCTTTTCCTTTTTCATTTTGCCGAGGGGGCGGCCGCATCTGCATAGAAATCACGCGAAGAGAAGGCGATTCTGCGTTGTTTGTTGCATGCCTTTCCACGAATTGACTAATGCGATTCCCTTCCTTTTATCCACGAGTTTTTGCACCCGCGTAATTCGCAAGTTAAGAAGGAAAGGAATTTTTAATCCGAAATTTTACGGAATCGGTATACGTTCGAGATAAAAATGAATTGAAAAGTAGAGGAGAAGGAATCTTTGATCGGTGTAAATTAAAAATCGAAGAATTTTAAGAAATTTCAAAGTGAAAGTGTATAGCTTAACATCCGAATTTTCATTTTCTCGTGCGATTATCACGCGTATTCAAAGACGAAACTCGATAATGACGTTAAACACGTAGCCGGTGTGGGCTTCGAAGAAGTTGAATCGTTAGGTGGCTGTTTAAATCGCGGGTAACAGATAAGGCGACGTTAAAGGTCGATATCGGGTGTGCAGGAACGTTCTCTCTCCTCTCTCTCTCTCTTTCTCTCTCTCTCGTAAGAACCGCTCACGCGAATTCTCGTTTTGCGAGCGCACGCGATACGATCTCGTATATTTCTCGCGTAGATTTCGCGCCTCGTATCGATCTGACTTTATTTTATACGGCTAATAAATTAAGAGTCCTGGTGTTAATGCACGGAACGAGCGTTGTTGCGTTTCTTTTCCCCTGAATTACGAGTTTCCCGGCATCGATAACATTTATTTAAATATTAATCCTTCGATGTCACTATTTCTACTCCGTGGAATATTCATTTTTGTTATTTCTATTGAAAAATTGTTGCGTAGATATCCAACTTGTAATTCGAACATCTAATCGAACGATTAATGTTTCCTTTCCTTCGCAAAAAAATGAGAATTTGATAAATATTCGTACGCATAAATTTTGTAGGATTATTTTATAACGAAATTTGTTATTCTTTTAGCAATTTTGCAGAATTTTTATTCTATATTTCCGCAACAATTTTATTTATAAAGTACACTACATCCCTTAAGGATTCGAAAAAGTTTCGAGGAAAAGAGTTTCGTATATGGAAATTTAGATATCCGCTCTTTTTTTCTCTCTCTATCTCTTGATCTACAACTTCCTTTTTAAATATTAAATCTTTTCAAATAATGCTTCCGTCACTCGGCAGAGAGTCAAGTGCATGGAGCCCCCAGTTTATTGCGTTTCAATGCGGTAGGTCTCACGAGTGTGTGACAAAATGCAGAACTACGCTCTTACGCCCGCTCTTTCTCGAGGGTGGAATAAATTTAAGGATTAATAAGATTCCGGAATAGCGTGTACCTTGCCTCTTTCGCATTCACCCAGTTTAATTTTAGAACCGACCTTAACCCCTTTAAACAATGATGATATTCTCGATTTAACTATTTCACTTCCAAAATATCCTGGAAATTGTACGTACGTGTGTAAATGCTTATGTGTATGATTAATAGAGAACACGTTGAATATCAAAGTTATTCCGCACACGAATTTACAAATTTCTCTTTAAATAAGGAGCGCGATAAGCATTTATTCCTTTCGTTTTATTTTTAACTTTATTTTCAACATTCGTAATAAAATTTTCGATTAGTAACCTTTTTCAAAATTACGCAATATATCTAATTGGATATTTCCAAGAAAATCATTTCAAGAAATACATTTGACAGTAAAATTTATTTTCGATTACTCGTCAATGGACACCATTCTCATCAAAATTTTCTCATCCAACGAATTATATCTACAATTTCGAAACGCCATAAAAATCCAAAGCGATAGGATAAAAGAAACGAATATATAAATAAATTAAAAAGATATTTAGAATCATAGGTAGAAGACAGAGAGAGAGAGAGAGAGAGAGAGGTGTCCTGCCGTGAGCGGAACATATGTTAATTCAATAGCGTGAGCTCTTCCCTTTATCGGGCTGCACGAACGTCTTCCCTTTCCCTTCGAAGACCGAGCAAATCACGCGTTTTATCCGTGTTTCCGTTCGTAACGTCGCTGCTACGCGTTTACAGCGTGTGCCTCGCATTACCATACTTGGCACCGTCCCGCGCAATGGCGTGTCAGAGCATAATTGAACGTATACCTGGCCGCGCATACCTGAGCGATTACGATCGTATTCACAGGTATGCTCGGTTTTTCTTTCGCTTTCGCGACGCCGATCGTCGCGAATTTTCACCAATTTTCACGCGATAAGATTAACGCGGCTGTTTGGTAGTCAATCAAACAGTGACAGGGCTAATTTCGAAGGTCGAAATCGTAGGATCGACAGTTCCTGGTCTGGCAGAGAAATGAAATACGCTATATTCTCGAGTTTCGTTCCTTTGTTTCGGGTTTTAGAATGGGATCGATTCTACGATTGAATTTTTTTGAGAGATGTAATTATTCGATGTGAACGGAAATTGGATAAAAATTGTGAGAAACAATTTTGGATAGGATCGTGTAATTGAAGATAATATTTGCTTAAGTTAAATCATTGTCCAGCCAGATTAGAGGAATTGTTAGAATGAAATTTATGCTCAGTTGAACGTAGAATTATTGATTTTGCATATTATAGAAGAATTATTTAAATTGGATAGATAGTTTTTACATTACCGTTTTTTTATTACATTAGTTCGTACCTTTTCGTAGAAATAATAGGATATCTGAAAATTCGGAGAAATTACGGAAGAAAATTCTCATTTGCTTGATGCGGGAGGGAGGGGAAAAAAGTAGGATACCGGGATACAAGTTGCAAATGAGGTAACGTAGGTACACAACGTTTATTAAAACTTTCATTCCCACCGATGTGTTCTCCGCCAACTCCGTCCAAAATAATTAGAGGACCTCGAGTTTGAGGGTTGAACTCCATTGTGCAATTCGAAATCGTTGGGCGATGTGGAATTTTTTATTAATTAAACGTCGTGCCATTTCCACTATTTTTATTCGACATCCTATCGATTCAATTTTCTTTTTCGCGCATTCGTGATTATATATTCGCAATACTCCCTGAAAACCATTAACGAGAAAACGTATGTACGATCTGCTCGTTGCTCGCGAAACACTGAAAACGTGTCCAAAAGGAGAAGATGGAAAGAAGCTCGAAAGGAGCTCGTTAAACAAACGTATAACAGCTTGGAAGCAGAAACGAGGCGAGGATCCTCGAGCCACGCATACGCCCACGTGTCCTTATCTGGTCCACCCGTGGCGCGTGTTAATTGCCTTTAAATTCCCAGCCGATGTTGCTCGAACAGGCGTTCGTCCTGTAACGACAGCCGGAAAGAATGGTAATGGGGGGGGGGACAAGAAGGAAATTCTCGAAAGAAGGGATCGCGTGATCTGTAATTTGGTGGTGGAAACGGCAAAGACACGAACGATACGAGGGGAGGGGTTGCGATGCAGCAAAGGCGCACTTACAAATTACGAAGAGGGGGGAGTCGCGAGATGGACGGAATACCCGGTGATTTGGGCAGGGGCGACGAGATTAAGCCGCCGTCCCAAAAACCATGATTTCGTCGCGGCAGAGGTATATATTATCCGCGAGAATTAGGAAGGGGTCGAAAGACGACGAAAAGGATCGCTTTGAATTGCTAATTTCGCTTCGGGGACGGTCGTCGCTTGGCAATGTTTTTTTCGCTTTTCGTGCGTAATTATGGGCGGCGGGGACCGTCACTCGTCCGCGTTTTTCGATATCTTTCCTTCCTCCTTTCTCTTTTGTTATTAACTTTTTGATGGAGAGGTTAAGGAAACGACTTAGGAAATAATTATCGTTTCACGATTAAAATCGAAAGTTTTTTTGATACTTTTTATTAATTGCATCGATAATTGCATCGTGAAGAATAAAGGACCATTGCACGCTGCAATTTGAGTTTAATCAGGCTAATTGGTACGCTAAAATTGAAATACAATATCAATTATTTGGAAAAACCTCTCACCTGTTTTTTCCTTCCTTTCTTTTTCTCCTCCAAATTCGTATTCTATTTCTATAAATCATATAAAAAATGAGCGTGTTTTCGATTATTCTTTGGCAGCATGGGCGGTGATCGCAAATTCTCCTCATCCATGTCAAGCGGAGGAACGCGGGAGTTGTGTAAATTCGCAACACGATATAATAATCAATCGGCAGGATTGGTGTTTGGTCGATGACAGGGACGGATGAGAGCCGTGGCGGGACCCCCCTTTGACTTGCTAATTCGAAATTGAAATCGCTTGGCTCCGGCTGAAAAAAGAGCGTGTTAGCTTTTGTTCGGAGAAATTTCATCGATGGAAAACGTATTGTCTGCCGCGTTCCGTCACGCTCCGCCGGTGTCCATCGATTCACACTTTTGTCGCACGCTGAAACCTCACCGGTATGAACTAAAATGATTAATTGAATATCGGTATATCGCGATGCGAGGGAGCAATCGATCCAGGCGTCGATGTAACACCCTCCATTTTTCGGTCGGACAAGTGGACGAAACAGGGGAGATGGGGAGGAAATAAAAAAAAAAAGAAAAAAAGGAAAAAAGAAGAGAGAAGAAGAAGAAAAAAAGAGAAAGACGACGACACGATTGTCGTGTTGAGATCCGTGTTTTCATTCACGGAATCCCATTCGCGGCTCTTGAATAAAGGATGATCGATCTCGCGAAATAGACTCGTAGCGACGACGTATCGCGAGATTAAAGAAGTCGAATAGCGAACGATTCCGATCTTCCCTCCCTTTCTAAATTCCATTCATTTCTTGGTATCGGATCGGCGGCGCGTGAAAATGTTTATTCACGAGGTGGAAAAGAAAAAAAAGCAAACCGCGTTAGTTTCAAGTCGCGTTGGAACGATTGGCATTTTCACTGCTGATCAATGTCCAAACGCGTGCCGAAATTCCAATGCTCGAAATGTATCAACATTCTCACGCTACGTATCATTTTTTTTTTATTTCTACTGTGAAAATTTTATATTTAATATCCCGATAAGCATAGATCGGTGATCGATTCTAACTAATTTGTATTGTTTCCACGTCAATCTCTCTCTGCAATCCTTGTATCGTCCAAGCAGTTTCACGAGCATGTTATTCGAGGACTGTATTTTTTTTAACGAGGGCACAAAAGCTGCAAATGTCGAGGGCGTGTAAATCGTAAAGCGGACAGATCGGCCATGTCATCCGTGTTAGATGACGAATGCTATGGCTAAGAAATGGACGACGAGTGGCACCATATATCACTTAGATAATTATATTATGCCGGTTCTCTATGTGTGCGCGCGCGCGTGTATTTATAGTCGCGAGAGGTAACGTCACCCTATCTGCCTCTCATCCGGCCCCGAAAGTAGTATGCAGGCAGATAACGAACGGGCTCGCGCCACCAAGGGGTAAAATATTAAATTGTCCGTCATTTATACCCTTCATTCGGCCGGCCATTGCCGAGGAGGAAACGCAGATGCCTTTGTGAAGATAGTTATGCTTCTCCTTTTCGGCGATGCGCGGCCCAGTTTTATCTCGGCTATCGCCTCCGGCTCTCCAACAATTAACCACATTTATTTCAACCGTGATTCCTGCTTAAATCTTCGATTTTTCACCTCTGACGCGTGGAATTATTCGAAAATCCGATATATACCATATACAGATGGAACGGAACGGATGTAAAATTGTACGAATTAATTTTTCACCAGTAACAAATATGATAAATTTCCTTAAAAGTCCTTAAAATTTTCTCATCAAAAATTATTTAAAAGAATTCATTCAATCATCGATTAAAAATGCGTATTGCGTTTCATTTTGTTAATTGTTTGAAATAAAAGTTGAAAAGAAATCTTTCGAAACATCGCTTAACTCGAGGGAAATGCGCGTCACCCTTTCCCCTCGAACCGTGTCATTTTCTTTTCGCTCGACCAATGCAATGCAGAGTGCCCCTCCCCCTTTTTAAACTGGGAAGCAACACTTGGCAAAACTTCGCTTCAAAGTTTTTCCTCGTTACGAAGGGGCGAGTTTCTCTCGCGAGGGGGCGAAAACGCGCTGATCGATGTTTGCTCGCGTTTACGAACTGACAATTCGAAAGCGTTCGAAAATTACCTTACGAAGGAGCACCCTCGACAAAGAAAATACGTCGTGCATTGGAGGATCCATTGAGAGAGAACTCCAAGTCACGACGAGAAGCGTGCAGCAACGACTGATGGGCCTTTAAGGGCGTTTCTCTCGACTCTCTCTCTGTTTCTCTCTCGAGGACGAAAGATTTACGAATTGGTATGCGCTCGCATGAGAACGAAAATGCATGATCGCAACCACGTAAATGCATTCTCGAGGACAAACGACCGGGCAACGCACAGTGGCTCCCTTCACCGGGAGAGGGAAACAACAAACCCAGCCAGCCTTTATTCAGCCTCGCGTGGAAACGACTTTCTGACGGAGAATTACTCGATCAAACTCGGGAACAATAGCGTTAAACGGATGAATTACTATTGTCCGTGGATCGTTAAAATTATAATAATGGTAATCGAGCTTTGTCGGATGAAATGGAATCAGATACAATATCGAGTATATCGAATATAATAATCGTAAATGGTATTGTATTTATTCATCTATGAGAAAAAAAATTTGCACAAACGTATCGTTAAATTAATCGAGATGAGAGAGGAATTTCAATTTTTGAAGACGCGTTCGAACGTCGCCTTTAACCCTTGACAACGTTGAAAGATCGTTTCAATTAAGGCCGTGGATAAAATTCTTCCCGGTTGAAGAGCGAGCGGAGTTGTTAATTCCACAGATTTGACAAATTCCTTGGGACGACACGCTCGCTCATAGAAATAATTGCCTTGGGGCAGAATACGAACACGCAAGCGGGAGGATCCGAATCCTTTCGTACGTGGCCAGGGTTAACCGTTGGCCACACGATCCGCTCATTAGGGCTGCGGGCCCCCTCTCGACTGTAATATTCATCAACCACTGAGGGGTTGGTGGATATCCGCGGCGGAGAGGAAACGGAGGAGAGTACGGCGCGGTTCGAGATTAAAATGGAGATTCATCCCGCGAAGAAACGAAGGGAGGGAGGAGAGGGGAAGGAAGAGGGGAGGAATATCGCTCGCAGCTGGATCTTAATTGTCCATGCAAACCGAGAAGTCAATGTCGCCCGTGAAATTGAAATTATTTCAATCGTGACGAATTAAAGTGAACTCGAAACTGCGCCGTATAAATTGGTAAATTTTCTCATAACAGGTGGCAACGCGGAATCTCCATAAAATGGAGATAGAGATATTTCTCGTTGAAGTAAATCGAGGCGAGGATTTTTACAATTGATCTTCTTTTCGCGCGGAAGAAAGAAAGGAAAAAAAGAAGGAAGAATTCTATTTCTCTTTTCACGATAAATATAATAGAACATCGAAGAACTTTAAATCAATGGATTTATTAATTAGTTTCGGTGTTCCTTAGAGAAACAATTTTCAACGATTCTTACATCAAATTCTTTATATATCGTTTCGAAATGAGTGAAAAGATTTAGATTAAACGAGAAGAATAAATTTCTGCGTGAGTTTCATTTCGAGCGCATGTACGAATCAAATTAACGTAAGCTCGTAAGTTGTACACCTCTACGCCCATTATAAAATTGCCAAAGAATTTTAAAATAATTAACCCCCATAACTCGATCGGGAAAAGCTGCACGGTCTTTGGAAAAATAAAGAGGGGAAGAAATAAATTCTCATTTCTCTGACTCGTTAAATACCAAGCCGGCATGCAAACATTGGAAACGGGTGGTACACGGGTAGTATCGTTAAACACGGGGGAAAAGCAAAGGCTTCGTTAAAATCGCGCGATTTAAGAGCAGATAATTTGTGCCTGGGCGTAAAACGAGATATATATATATGTATATACCCGAGCAGAAGAGGATATAAGTACACGGGAAAAAGAGGAGAGCAGAGGGAAAGGGAGACGGAAAAAAGTACACGTTTCGTAGCTGGCGCGATTATAAGCACGGTTCACGCATGGAAACAGGGACCATTTTCGAAGCGTTATATCGTTTATCCGCTTGCACCCCCTTCGCCTCATTGAACCGCATACTTGGAATGCTTTGCATAACGAGCACACTGCGACGAGAGTTGGACAAATTTATTTACTCGACTTGCACCACTCCTCCCTCCTCCTGTTGGCGACCGTTGCCTCTCAATTTGTGCGCAGCGTTATTTATACGAAGGGAACGCGATCGAGATAATTAAAAAGTAATGACTGAAATACCGAAACGAGAGTGTATTAGCGGGGAGATCCCGTGGACCGAGGCGCGGATCAGCGCTCCGCTCTCTCTCCCCACCCCCCTCCCTCTCTATCGGCTCTGATTGTGATTTAATTGTTAATTCGTTTATAACGATACTAATAACAAAGTAATTGCATCGTTAGACCCCGAATCGGACACGGTAATTGCAATTAAAAATCAATCCGCGGCGCGCGGATTAACGGCTCCACCCCTCCACTCTTTGCTCGCGTTTCAAGGAGCAGCGATCATACGAGAAGAGTTGCGTTGCAAAATGAAAAGATTCGCCTTCGTTCAAACAAGAAATGATACGATAATTCGATTATCACGATTTACATCTTCGACATCTTAAAAGCCTTATCTACACGATAAACCTCCCCTCCTCATTTTATTACACACCTTCTCCGAATTGAATCGACTTTAAACGAGTCGAATCGACAAGCAAACGCGACCTCTTCGAAAATGGAACAATTCCTCGGCCGAAGACGAGCCAATTTCCCGAGAAAAAGAAGATAACAAGCGAAGATAACTCTGTAACAACGAGCGATTCCAGTTGGCGCGCACGAATTACACCGATCCTCGACGTCGAGGATGTACACACACACACACATACATAATACACAAGGATCGCAGGGATTCGCACGTTTGTCTGTGCAGACGCGTGTGAAATCTCTGCTTGTTAGCCGAACTGTTTCGCCGGCAGTCGTTCGCCGCGGATGTCGGGGGTTAACGTCGAATTTAGCCTGGATCAGAGGCGTATATTCGGCGGCATCGAATAGTTCGACGCGTCTTCTGCTCGATAGAAGTCGCGCGAAAGTTTGAGAATTTGCTCGGTGGCTAGTGGGATGACAATTAACCCTCAATTGGGGACGTTTTCCAAAGACGATCGTAATTTGACGCGCGTTCGAGAATTTGGCGGAGGAAAATTTGCTATTGCTTATTCTTACCCCCCTTCTCGCGCGAGAGATTTCTTTTTAAGCCGTTGGACAGCTTTCGGATAAATTCGTCCTTTTTTTGCGCGGGACGCTTTTAAATTCGTCGCTTAGAGCTCGGCTGTGTGTACGTAAAATATGACCCGCTTTTTCCCTTCCCTTTTTCTTTCTTTCTCTCTTTCTTTCTTCGTTTTCCAGTCCGTGCCCGGCTTAATTCATGCTGCGAGCGAATGCCGGGGGGACGACACACGACTCGGTGACCCGGAGGAAAATAGAAAAACGATATACCCGGAACGTTTGTGCAAAGAATATAAGAAGAAGACGAAGGGCGAGGAAGGGAAAGGGAGAAGCTCGTCGTCGGTGTGTGTGTGCACCCCGCCGCGAATTAAACTCGCGCACTGTATCCGTTGCACAGTTTTCATTCTTTCCGCAAAAAGTTTCTCTCCCTCATCCCCAACGACGAGAGTCTCCTTTTAACGTCGAACGCGTTTTCAGTTTCTATCTGTTTAAATAAGAGCAGTGTTCCACGCGGGACACGTGTACGCTCGAAACAATGTAACGAGATATAGCATATGTGCATACGTGGTCGCGCGTATGTTTGCACCGAATACACAGTAGCCTCGATACACCGTTTCGATTATAGCAGTATCTTACTAGCTTGCAGCTTAACGAGGCCACTGTGCTCTAATCTCGAGGCCTTCTCTCTCTCTCTCTGTCATTGACTCGCAAAGCAAACGTACAAGATTGCTTTTCATCGCGCCCTCCCTTTCGCTTTCTACTCGCGTGCAATTGGAAGGCAACTCCCTTCGCCTCGAAACTTTGTTTCTTCCGTCATCGATTTCAGTTCTTCTCGATTTTCAAGCGTTATTCTCCGAGGCTTCCGTTCGCTTTCACACACGTTATTTGTCGTTGTTCCACGCTGATAAATCATTCGCCTTCTTCTCGGGTTTTCGTGCGCGCATACGGGCACGGTTCGACGATTACGGTTCGAGGCGGTGTTTCGTTTCTACGCTCGTCACGAAATCGGATGATTCGTTTCGGCCGGTCGCCGCGTGTAACGCGATTTTCTCGTCGTTGCCGCGAGGCTCGGCCTCCGGTTCCGACGCCATAAATACGCTTACAAAGTACGCTTACCACGCGTACGCGTACCGACTCGCTTTCCACGCGACGATAATCAATTTTTAAAAATAAATTTGTTCCGTGAGTCATTTCTTCCTGTTTTTCTTTTCTTTTCTTTTAGTTTTTTATTCAAATTTTTCGGTAAATTAGAAATAATAATATTAAATGGAAATTTTAAAAATTAATCATTGATCACGGTGGAGACTTGATTAAATTTTAAATTTCCTAAGTTGAAGTGAATTGATCATGTTTCGAAACGCGAAATAATCGAACGACAGGAATAATGTATATAATATGTAATCCATTTGCAAATTCGAATTTGTAAATTACAGTCGGCGAATCGTTAAGTAACGAGCATTAACTCGATGATCGGTAGAATTATCCCGATTTTCCACGCGCAATTTCCGTTGCCAGCCACCAGCCATTCATCGAGATCGCGGGTGAAAGGAACCGTCTCTGACAATCGATCTTATCCCACCGGCCGGGTAACACGATCACTGGAAACGTTCGTTCAATTATCCGCGGCCAATAATTCTTGGAAATGCTCGCCCCGATGGGCATGTATCTCTCCCAGAAGCAAAAAAAAACAAAGCAAAAAAAAAAAGAAAAGAAAGGAACGAGCGCGAAAGGTAACACAAGTTTCTCACAGAGCGAGCTACAACGCGAATCGATCCGCCCACGCGAATATTTATACAAAACCGAGGATATCGGATACGACGCGCGGTTGTAAATATTTATCGAACACGAGACGAGATCTTTCACGACCTCCTCCTCCCCCGATTTCGAGAAGGCAGAGGATATACGAAACGAGAGGCTCGCGACAAGGGGATAAGAAGTTTCCCAGTGATTTGGAACCGTTCCCTTTTCGAGATTCCTTCTGGTTTCTAAGGATATCGTAAATACACCGCGTCGTTTCGAGCAGCTTCTCTTCCTCTTCGCGCGAAACCTAATCGCGTACGAATAACGCCACTCTCTGGTGCATACATACATCGTTGGTGTACGATATACACGTGCGCGCGAGATGTACACCCACACGTCTCGTTTCGAACTTGGAGCGTGGGCACTACGGCGAGGAGGAACGCAACGACAACGGTCGTGGAAGAAGAGAGTGATGAAGAGGCTGGACAAGAAGAAGAGGAAGAAAAAGAGAGGGAAAGGACAGACCGGTGTCTGGGAGCTTGCTGGACCAACTTGTCTGACACAAACGTCCCTCGTTTCCTTCCTTCTCGTCCCCTCCGCTTCTGACCGATTTGCGTGCACGGGATCACACGGATCCAACACGGAGGATCTCCTCCCCCCTTCGAAGATGCGTGTGGCCCGCCACTATTCGCGTCTGGAATTCGAATTCGGCCGCGCAGCTGTCCGAATCTCTGGCTGCGTTGGACGGAACGATCGAGGGAGATTGGAGAGATGCCTGGAAACGTTTTATTCTTCGCGTACGCGCGCTCGTACGAGGATTATACAGGATAGAGAGACATAGGGTGACTGAAAGGAGAAATTTACGACGAGGGAGGTTGCAAAACGTGCAAATTGAACGATGAAAATTAGAATTTGCCTCTTGGGAAGGATCAGAAATAGAAATTTGGCGCGTTTTAAGATGGCAAATGCAGGTTATAAATTACGCTACTTCTCCTTAGGGTTATAACTCGCTGGGAAAAAGATATGCCGCGATGTGATAGCGCTTAGAGAAGAGAAAATGGAAAGTTGTTTACGTGGGTGGTTATTCGCCCCTTATCCCGCGGTTTCCTCCCTATTTTTCACGTTTCCTTCCACGTTCGTGCCGCGAATCGTGTGACACGATTCACTTTCGGGATACGTGTCTCCCTGGAAATACGTGCGACCCCTCGCAAGTCCCTCGCGACGAATCACCCCGCCAGGGGTTTTACAGCTGCTCGACAATCCTTTTTCGCCATGGCCCGCCCTCGATGCCCAACGTTCGAAAACGTTTGAGCCGTTGGAAAATATACTTCGCCCATGACAGATGTAGTCCCGCGACACGTGCAACACGTGCCCTTCCCCAAAGTATAATATTGTCGAATATCGTGGAGGAAAATTCGCGAGGATCTTATAAATATTGATCCAACGATTTCAATAATTGGATGATAGATTAGAAAACGAATTGCAATAAGAAAGGAATTTGATCGATCGAGTACGTTTTATTTATAAGAGAACTCTTCTCATTCTCAAGTTTTAAAAGGAAAAATTATCTTATTAATACACAAAAATTGCAGAAATATCTCAGATACTCCAAGTAAGAAAAAAAAATCCTCACTTAACCTTTCTTTATTAAAATATCGAAACTTGTGTCGCGATACTTGAATTCCTTTGAAGGATAATGCAGTTAAGAAGAAGGATAATTAAAAAGAAGAAGAAAGAAAAGGAAATATAAAATACGAATAAATAAATTGATCCAACCAAATAAATTCAAAATGAAGAATGCCTTTACGCAACGTTGGCTCTCAATGGTTCGAACGAGTGTGTATTCCTTCCTTCCCTTCGAAGAGGAACGAGGAGAAACGAGGTCACGTTAGGGGATCCCGTTGAGGCTGGGCCCAGTTTTTGGTCCCGGTCCACGCATCTCGTGGCCGGGAATTCGTGTCACGTTGAGCCTCGCTTAGGAATTCATTGCGGGCACGAGGGGATACAGCTGTGCCCTCCTCTCCCCCTCCCTCGCAATGCGCAGTCCCCACCGCGGAACGCGGAAATTCGAGCTTACGCGAAGGGGAATCCATATAGCTCGATACGCGTCCGGCTTATTGACTTCCGGTGACGATGGGAAATTCCTCGTTTCAGGTCAGGTGGACGATGATATCTTTCGTACAGGTCCAATTAGAATCCGTCGAATCGTTTCTTGAAAATTTCCTAGATTTAGAGGAAGAAAATTGAGGAAGAGAGAAGGATAGATAAAAGATTGATACATCTAATTCTATTCCTTTTTAATTTTTCTTCCATTTATCATCATATTAATATTTGAATTACAGATTGTTGGCTGCGCAGATCTGATTATATCACACTGCTTACTCAGAATAAAACGATAAATCGTAGGATGCAAGGAGGAAATTCATTATTTTAACGAGGAAAATGAACGTTTCCCTGTTTCGCTGGCAAATCAACCGGTTGATGGATTTAATCATAACGAACTTTGATATATCGCGTAACGTTGATCAACCATATTCTTCCCCTATCTTTTCTCGTTTAAAAAAGGAAAGTAATATTTATTCTCTCTCTTTCTCGAGGGCAGCATCGTATACCCGTGTGACAAGTGTTTATTACGATCCGGGGTTGTTTGCAATTTAAGCGTAATTGCAAGATTTATACGTTTAATAATCTCCTCTCCTGCGTTACACCGCCTACATCTCGCGATATTAATTTTAATCATTTTTCGCTTTTTTGGACTTTATATTTGGACTTGCAACCACTCTGCGTGATGACTGTTTTCCCTGGAACGTTGCGCAACGACGAAAACGATCCACGCGCGTTCAAACAAATTGTCGAAACGCCAACGTTTCAATTGCGCGAAAATTGTTTATTAATTGTTATTATCGAGGCAATTATATCCGGCTGGGATAAACGTTACTCGGGAAGAAATACTCCCTCCTCCTCGATTCTGCCGTTAATTAACATTTCAACGCGACTGTCCATCGGCGCGAAGAATTCTGTCACGAAGCCGTTCGGAATTTCACGATTGATCGAACTCTGAATTAACCGTACGGTCCCGTTAATTGTGTTGTACTTTTATTTCCCTCTCCCGTTCTCCTCATTACAATTAGTTGGCCATTTCCGCCAACGTTTCGAGCGTAGTCAAAGAGCGAGCGAATTGTTTCTCTTCTCTTTTTTCTTATTCCACTCCGCTCCGGGGAATTTTATCCTCGCTCGGGGAAATTCGCTCGGCATGCACGCGCTCGCCTCGGTTAATAGAGGGAGGATAAGAGGATAGGAGGAGGAGGAGGAGGAGGGAGCATTACAACTCGTGTTTCGAGCCGTGGTTCGTAATATTCGAACGCGAGGCTAATTTAATTTACCGCGCGGATCGACTCTCTCCTGGTAAATTTGATTCCTCTCGCCATCAATAACGTTAAGTATCGAGTTGTATCGGCGCAACCTGGCCGCAAGCATTATTAATGCGGATCGAATGTTGTCGCCGGTCCTCCGAAGACGGAGGAGTTTAGTGGAAGGGGGGAGTTAGTTGCGCGAGGAGAGATGGCGAAGGGGGAGGAGGAAGGGCAAATTGATGGTTGTGTCCATAGTCGAGGATGGCGCAAGGGAGTGCGTATGGAGTGTCTCGCCTCGTGGCAAAGGTCGCTCGACCTCGTCCTCCGCATCTTCTACGATCGCGTAGAAAACGAACATCGTGGACAAAGGATTTTATGCTAATTCCTGCCGGCCGATAATAAAATTTTATTGGCGGTGTCCGCTAATAGATTCGAACCTTTCTCTTGAACCTAACCTAGCTATAAACGGGGAATAATAATTATTTCGCGGAGGGATGCGGTTAGGAAATTATACATCCGTGCGAACGATCGTTCTTTCGAGGCAAAGATGAACTTTTAACGATCGTAGTTAGCAATAAATCGAAGATGGCGTCCGAACGAAAACGGGGAAATCTCCGCTTTATTGCTTTGAGATGGCAGGTTTACACGTTTCACGAATCACGTTTCGTCATCGACATCTTTCCTTCGATCTTCTCTAAGAAGAGAAAAGCTTGGCAACCGAGGAAGAATCAAAGCATATCGATTTCGAAACGGTCCATCGTAATTACCGATATCGGAAATAATTAGAAAATATTGAAAACCGCGTTATCGATAGCCCCAGTTTCGGGAAGAGAACGGACAACGTAATAATTATTTCGCGGTCCAAGATGAAGAAACGGATGGAAAGATACGGTCTTTCGCGACGAGACCGATGATATTAACTCCGAACGACGTTCATTGAAATAGCTGCAAAGCCGAAGACTTATTTTCTCTTCCTTTCTCTTTGGCTCACCGCGTCTTTGTGCCGATCCCCTCTTTGCGAGTAGCTTAATTTGTAAGTCCATCTCGTTGCTTCAGGCTATTTTTACGATTTATCTCGAATTTTTAGATCTTCTTATAATCTCCTTTATGATCCTCCGGCTCATCCCTTTCGCTTATCCGGATTCTTATTATACCTTCCGGTTTAAATTCAAATTATTGCGGTATCTCATAATTGACGCGTTAATCCTTATCGTTATCTTCGAGTAATTGATCCGAATAAAGAGAGAGAGAGGGAGAGAGAATTTTATTTGATCATTTTCATCATTCGAGTTGCTTGCCTCCCTATTTATTTTGCAGTAATTCTAATTTAAAGTTTTGGTAACATTGTTACCGAAACGATTTTAACATCCCCGCATTCCTGCGCGATAGGGACAGAGGACGTAAACGAAGTAGGACCATATAATATTTCACGATGTCTGTTTGCACGGGCTTGCATAGTTCCCTTTGTAATATATGCATTTTCTCGTTCCCATTTCTTGCTCTAGTTGCTAACGTTGTTAAACTTCCATTTGTTGGGTCGTGCAAAAGGGCCACCGCTAAAGCACGAACAACTTGATATTCCCCGCATCTGTTTTTCCACGCGCATTCTCCCCGCCGCGCTCGACATTTTTGCCCCCGTGACTTTCGCTCGCCCTCCTTCCAACTCCGATTGAAACGTTTAATCCAACGTTTTATCCTCGATATCCGATCCGTGCGCGAGATTAAAAACGAATTAAAAATGTCGAGCTCTTTCACTTAGTTATACACGTTCCCTATACATATAATATATCCATGCTCGTTTCAATCGACAATTTTGAATTATAAACCGACTGGGACGGTGGTTATTAGTCAACTGCTGTATTACTCGTGAAATTCTGAGAGTGATACAATGAAAAACGAGAGAAAGAAAAGAATATCGATCTCGAAAGAGTCTTGATTTATCCTCTCAGAGATGTAACATTATGGATGGCAGAGATATAACATTAATCTTGGGAACAATTTTAATCGGAAAGATGCGGAAAAAAAAAATATATCCTTGCGATATTTCTTGCACGATTACCCCGACATACATTCACGAGGAGGCATCAAATTTTCACGGGGCAAGCAGATTCCAATATCCGGGGGGCAGGCTGATTCCGAAACTTACGGCAATGTACACCGGTGTTTCTACACCGGAATGGACCGGTGGATAGAAATCAATGAGGCTATCATCGACTGTTGTCACTCGTAAAACACAGCCGCGCCACCGAAAATCGTTTCCAACATCTGGTTCTATCCACACAGGTTCGGGGATATCGTTTACATATACGATATCCGTGCTCTCCCTTACCAACTTATCATTTCCCCCCCTTCGCGCCGCTTTTTCCCTCCGTTGGCACTGTTCGTGAAAGTGCTCCCTCCCCTGAAAGGAGAGAAAAAGGAAATCGGTTAACCACCAACAACAACCATCGTCGTCGTCGTCGTCGTCGGTTACAGTTGTTGTTTAAAGCATCCTTCTCTCGGATCGCGGGAAGTCGGATTGGAGGCGCGCGATTTAAATTTAAATAAGCGCGACGAAGCCGCGATAAAATATAATTAAGTTGGCCGTCGGTGAAGTAGGATGGGGAAGACGGAGGCCGTGGGAGCAACCACGGCTCGGAGTAGAACAGAAGAGGAAGGATAAGAAGAGGAGGACAGGAAGAGATAGAGAGAGAGAGGGTTGCCAGGATCTGTGAGAAAGGGATACCTACGACTCTGTATATGTATATTATACGCGTATATTACGGTAAAAGCGGGGCCACGGATATCACGTCCAGCTAGCTAGCTACTTAACTTGACGGACTTAATGGTCGGCCGTAATGGGCACAGCCGCAAGGAGAAAAAAGAACGTAATTAAGAGTGGCAAGGATCCCCAGTTGCCAGTGTTACCCAAGATTTATGTTACCCGGTAATTTCTGCGAAATCCTATCATCCCTGCGAGACGAGGAATTTCATCCCTCCCCCCGTAAACACGGGCCAAGATGGTGGTAAACCTCGATCTATCTATAATTGTTCGATCTTTGGCGATCGCGGATCTCTTTCGACTTTTGGACCCGGATCGGTTCAAAAGCAACGTTACTTCCGCCGAGATACCGCCTCAGGTTGCAGCAAATGGGTATACGTTTGTAAGGTGTTACAACTTGCTCCTTTCCAACGCACACTTCCGCGGGTTCAAGATGTCCCGGCGATTTATAGCTCGCTGTAAATGCAACGTACACGCGTCCAACATGGACGCTTAGATTTATCGTCTCGCCCTCGACGAGATCAGGAGGCATCTTATTAAAACGGTTGAATTCCGCGACAAGGAAGCAAGATATAAGATCCGAGAAACGGATGTGTATCATGATCTCGTGCGATCCGTTTCCTCATCGGTTTTTTTTGGGGGAAGAAAGGAAGAAAATGGATGAAAATCTTGTTCTTGAGCATTTCTCATCGTAATGCGTAAATGTATGGAACATTTTTAACTCCCTCCGGGATGGTTGGTTTCGATGGAGTGATCCACTTGAGCCTCGGTGGACGTTGACGGCGTTGTATCTCACGCTTACCCCAACGGCCTTGTTGCCGTCCCCCCAATGGGACCACGTCTCGCCGATACTTCACGCCAAACTAATTACCGGCTTGAAAAAATATCGCCGACTATTTATCGTCGAGGGCCACTACCCGGTCATAGCTCGTTAAAAGATCGTGAGCGCGGATTTTAGTCGTATTCCAGTCGTCGTTGCACACGTATTCAATCCTCGTTATTTTTGTTGTACGGCTCGTTAATTTATAACGCGCATATCTTCTCTCGATACACGTAGCTCGTGCTCGTAATCGTGTGTATCGACAGGCCCATCGATATTTATTTATTATTGTTCTCCGCTCCAAGGAAAACTGGTGGAGGATTGGAGAGGGGGTGAGAGGGTGAGAGAGAGGTCGGGGCGCGATCTAATCCGAGGAAATGGACGTTTGAAACTTTTATTCCCGACAACGTCCGCGTCGATTCCAGTCATCGGGCCAGAGAGACGCCGATATCGAGACGGTAAATTAAATACCGGACCGGTTGCTCGTCCAATTGCCATTTATCAAGTTATACCTAGTCCACTTTGTAATTGAACGAACGAACGAACGCTCTCACGCATTCGGCTCGAAGCGTGCTTCCAATCCATTCCCGATCCCCCGTTCCGGGGGTAAAGGAAACACCGGCAGATTTAGTAGAAAAAGACACAATGGATTCGTTCTGCCCCATTAGACAGTTGGGTCACCGCTTTAATCCATCGGTCGATGCACGCCTGCACTTGTTTCGATCACGTTTCCAAATGCTTTTCCTTTCGAGACGATCGTTACGGATGGAACGATGCAAACTTCGGGGGCGTTTCTCTGAATTTCGACGAAGTGATTTTCTTCCCCCCCCTCCTGTCTCTTTTTCTTCGTCATCTTTCACGTTTATCATCGTACGTGAGTTAATGCAAAAGCGTGGAATTGAATAAAATCACGAGACGAGAGGAAGTTGAACTTTGAACTTCAATAAGTTGAGGATATCGAAGAACTTGAAGGATATTGAAAAAAATGGAAGAGATTTTTCAAAAAGATCGTATCGAAAAATAATTCGAAGGGGAAGAATATTTCCACGTGCAATGTTCAAAGTTTTAATTTCTAATTTCAATCCAAAATTTAAGACAAATTGCACGATATTTATTTCTGGAAGAAGCAATTATTTATACAACGATCTCGCCGATGATATTCTGAACAAATCTACGAGTTATCTTAAGCTCGTTACTTTTTAATAATTTCAATTAATCGACCCGAGCTTAATTAAATTCAACCCATCGTTTTCTTTACGATTTATTTATCCTTCTCCAACAATATCATATCTTTACAAGCAAATACGACGCTAATACGACACGACGCAGCTAGCGAATATTCGGCTTAAATCGCGAATACGTGTAGTTACATCTAGCATGCTTATCTCTCGGCGATTTTGTTTTTCGTTAGGCGGCCATTTCTCGTCGTTGCCCCTTTACGACTCATTAGTAACCGACATCCCATTATATCCTGTCGTAAATAACGGCGCACACGTTTTATAACCAAGCACGCACGCATCCCTAAGGCGAGCAGGCACGCGATCGGTTTCACGCACTTGCTTTTGGACCGCGGTTGCTACTCGTGCGAACGCAAAGAGAAGGATCCATGGTGAAAATGTTGCAAGCAAGTCCCTCCCTCGTTCATTCCCTCCCCTCGTCGCGTTGACGTAAATCGGTTTGTTGCCGATCCCTTTCGAGAGACGTCGTGCGGTATTCGTATATTAATTTTCGATAAAATTATCCCTCGCGCAGACGATTAAGTTTCCTCGAGTTTTCAAAATACACGACGCCCTCGAACCCGTTACGCAACGAGCGCGATATTATTAACGAGCCCCTCCGCTTGGTTTCGTGCCTCCGAAGCGGATCGGTTCGATTTCAAGAGTGCTCGCGTAGGCGTGTTTATGATAATCCCGCGTATGATGGATCATCGTTAGTCGGCTTGCACGCGCGAGTAATCGTTATTACTCCCTCCCTTCCCTCGGATCGAAACGAAATATCCCTCTCCAACTGGTGTGTGTGTGCCCGTTTCGTGCTCCGGACCGAGTTTCGAATTTCGCCGCCGATATTTTCGGCATACCCTCCTCCTCCTCCTCCTCCTCCTCATTCTCCCTCTCTCCACCCCCTCCACGTGGTGCGCTCTTCCTCCCGGGCGTTAAATTAAGTTAAATCTCGTTTAATCTCGGCTTTCTACGATTCCACGGAAACGTCCCGCCGTGGCCCGAATTTAGATAGAGCTAATCTAAATTCCCCGATCTCTAAGCTCCCCCCTAATCCCCAGCCCCGTGTATTCCAGACACCCATCCCCTCCGCGCCCTTCGTCATCTTTCGCAATTCCGCTCGAGTTGTTTTCCAGACCCCATCGATCCCCTCGCCCCTCTACTCGGATCCTTCGACAACCCCTTCCACCAGGCCCTGATCGTAAGCCCTCCGTGTCCGTGGATTCCCGTCCAAGGGAAGAGGAGAGGGGAGTAGATAAAGCGGATTTCAGGGAAGAAATTTACCACGTGCTCGCGAGATGTCTCGCGCGTGGGCGTGTTCATAATAAGCGATAAATCGTCCGGCGTACGAATAATTTCTCGCGCGCCGTCCGGCGTAAGCGTAAAATCTCCACCCTCGCGCGTGCGTCCGTTTGTAAGTATGCGCCGCGCGTGGGCGGCCGTGCGTTTCGTCCACGCTGTTGTAACAGCGTGCCAAGTGTCGGAGGCTCTCGATTCCCACGAGGCGAAACGTTGTCCGACACGCTCGAGGTGTATCGAACCGCCCTTCGTGACGCGAAAATTCGGGGGAAATTAATCCGATAAAATAGCCACGTTTCCTGTGAATCCTGTCGATCCTGGATAAATATTTATCGTTATTCTATCTTGCAGTTCTGTGAAGGAATCATGATCTTCACGCGAGGAATAATATGCAGATCGAACATATAATAGAAATATCGAAAGGATATTTGATGAGACGTTAAGCGAGAAAATTTCACGATTCTTTTATCGTCCATTGTTGGAATCTTTGATTGTTGGTGAAGAATCGTTTATTTATATTGGATCTTATTTCCGATTAAATCTTTGAAATCGTGTTCAATCAAGGATCAAATTCATGGAAATTCATATCGGAATTCCGTTTTCTCTCGAGGATAAGTTAAAATTAATCCGATTCCGATTTAATCCTCGAGCGTGGAACATCATTACTCACAATAAAGAAAATTCTACATTCCCAATTTACTCTTGAATAATTTCTTCCGATTGCTCGTTCTCAATCTCAGAAATAAATCTTCGGTAATAAAATTTCTCCTACGTTTATTTCCACGCAGAAGGGATCACTTCCTCTCGGCTTATTTTTACGATATCCTCTTCACTCTTCTTCTCCGATCGTTCGTATCCAACGATGAATCATCTCTCAAAAACGAAGCTTCGTTCGTAACAAAATTACCGCTCGACGCATTCTCCGTTTACTTTCAGTCCCAAAATTTCGTCATTCTTTTTTTTTTTTACGACCAATTCGCTTGGATTCTCTCGAACGCCCTCGACGCGCATGAAACGTGAACGATGGTGGGCGCGTCACCGGTAATTACTCCCCAAGTCGCGAAAGACTCTATCGGGCAAAGTGTAGAATTACTCGGGAGCGGAGGGGGGAGAGGGGCGCATAGGTGGAATTTATAATGAACGAAGGACGCATTTGCATGTAGCCGGGGTCGGGAAACGTGCTCGTATATACTCGTGTAAAAGTCGACGTCGATCCGTCTCACGTCGCCCCGCGGACTACTTTTCCACTTTGCTCGGTTTATGAAAGGGCGGGGAAGGGGAAGGAGAAGTTGGGGTGAAAATAAGAAAAAGCTGGAAGTTTAAGCCGGCTGCAATTTTCAGATCGTAATTAGGCCACTTTAGGGTAGTTTCTTTCGTTCGCTCGCCCGCTGACCTGTCCGCACTTTCGCGCTAGTTTTTCATCAGGGCACCGTAATACTTCTTGCTCGTTCTCGGAGAACTGTCTCTGAAGGGTTGAAAAATTTCTTCGTAGCCAGGACAAAGACTAGGTCGCGAATGGGTGAGAATGTTATAACAAGGGGTAATCGCGAATAGTTTAGAGGGGGAGGGGTAAAAGTTCTGCTGCTTCTCCTCGTTATTTTTTGAATTATCGCGCAAAAATTCGAGACGCGCTTGTACGAAAGAAAATAGAAAATTTTAAGTTGGGAGGTAAAGGTATTCGTATTTCTTTTACCATATTTGAGGATCTTTGTATAATGTAAGCTTCGTTTATTTAATCATATTTAAGCGTATCGATTAATTAAATCCAAGTTACATTAAATTTCTCATCTCTTAGCTGCCCTTTCATCTTCATTATTAAAATCTGATTAAGAAAAAACGCGATGCAGCTTGATAAAAGGACGCTGATTATCGGAAGATACGGAAATATTTGCAAAAATTCTCATCGCAATTTAATTTTTCGTTCATTTCAACCGAGGTGAAACAAAATTATCTAGTAAAAATCAGAAGAATTATCCCTTAAATTTTCTACATCCGATACTTTCTTCGAGATATTTCATCTCCTCTTCGACACATCGTCGCTGGTAAATTCGACGCGGTTCTAAATTTTAGATCCCCCCCAGAGGTAAAATCATTCCCTATAACACGTTTGATCGCTCTCGTCGGTTCCCTCCCTTCGGAAGGATTACACCCACGAACGCTGTTCAGTTATCGAGCGCGCAGGTGAGGAGGCAGGCGGTCGTTGAACGACGGTCGTAGAGACCTCTCAGGCAACCCACTCTGAAAGTTGGCAGGGCTGGTGATATTAGGGGTGGGAAGTGAAGTAGCCCTAACGTCTCTTTCCTCATTATGTAGTAGCTACGCACCGGGTACTTTGCGGTGGTTGATCTTCATTTAACCACCTATTCTTTTTTAATTAAACACCGCTCTCGGATTGGCGATAATTAACGCGAAAATTACCGAAGAACTCGACAAAATTATTCCCGCATAAGATGGATAATCGATGACGAGACTCGTTTTATTCGTTTTCGAATTATTATTATACGCATACATAGAGAGGATAAAACGATAGATGAACGAATTTGGGCTGTAATTTTCGTAATTTAATAATCAATTATCCGTGCATCGAACGAAGGAACCGAAAGAAAATACATTTTTATCTACAATTTAATTTATACAAATTTCATTCACAAAATAATCATCGAGCAACGACGCAGTTAATAAACGAGGAAAATTTAATTTCGTTTCAAAGAAATTCAAAACAATAATATTATACATATCGATAAGCCGTGTATTTCTTCGATTCCGAGGAAACGTATCATAATATTGATCGCGCGAAAGACGACGCGACAGATTAACTCGGTAACAATAATAAACGCGCAACTTGTTCTCTGTCTCCATTCGTTCCAAGTTCGCAGTCTCGGTTTGTACACGGTCGCGAAAGCCGCTTTCGTTCGTTAACTACAGCGAAGCGTAACTCATAATTACAAGTACCACCGGCAGACACGCTCAACGAGGCTCCGTTCGCGGTCAATATATGCTAATGCGCGCCATTAATACGTACCTACGCGTGTACAAGCCTTCCTCCCTCTCCCCTCCTGTGGAAAACGAAGGGTGTAAATTGCGTAAGGCCCTTCTCGAGTGCACGAGTCGCTTGACCGATTAAAGCTAGACGGATGTACTTGCGGATGACGATGGTAACGATTATTTTTTTTCTATTATTCTTTGAAGTTTTCGAATTTTATTTCATTGTGTATTATTATATATATATTATTTTTATTCTTTATTCTTGTTCAAATTTGGAATGTGCGTAATAGATGCAATTTGTATTTTAGATTCATCCCACGAATTATGGACGGTGGATTCGCGAATCGCTTTATTATTTCGGTTTATGGGAAGGGGGGATATCTATCCATTATAAATCTGTTTCGTGGAATTATCGTTTCATCGGGAATTAATGATCAACACGGAATAATAAAATTAATTAATACGAGAAGGATTGTTTGCGCGACAACGATTGATGGGAATCAACGACGCATCCGTTTCGTTACCGATTGTATCGAGTAACTTCTCTCGAAGTACACCCCCTCCCTCCTTTGACTTTTGCATTAAAACTTGGGGGAAGAAAGTTGGACAGTTTTAGGTCAATGAGCGGGGGAGGGGTTAAAGGTTGGATAAGTAAACGAAGCGGTTCGAGGGAGGGGAGGTTGCCCGACTTGTGACTTCTCGTCCCGTCGACGGAGCGGCGGTTAATAACTTCGATTATTTTTTGTCACGGAGGAGGGAGGTGGACACGGGGGAGGCGAGTGTATCGAGGCGATGAGTTTGCTATTTTCGATACCCGATAATGAGAGTTGCGGAGCGTGCACGTGCTCCTGCATATTTACCAGCCGCTTGCCGCTGGCAAACATTGTTTCGAAACCAATCTCGCGGCGTCAAACGAACACCAGACCGTTTAAAGAATCTGGATCGCGTTTATCCCCCAATCAACGTGATCAACGTGGATGTTCATCGCCTAAATAAAAAAAATCTATTCGCATTCGGAAATATCGTCGTCCATTTCGTTCCTCCTCTTTCCAATTTTTCTGGATTTCAACAGGAAATACCTCGTGTTTCAATTTGTTTACGAATCGGAAATCTCGCCCGTATCACGGAATCGAGACAAGAGAGGGGGAGACTCTCGATCGACTTAGACTGTCTAACGACGTAATTACGAGAATCTGCGTTAATTACTGGAACTGTTTGCAAATACCTCTGACTGACTCCGCTGTACCGTTTCAATACGTATATTGTTTGATGAAGGAGACGGTAACTTTATGGCGGAATATATCGGCCGTTTTTAGAATCTTGGAAATACTCGGTTTAACGTCTGTTCAGATGTTTCCTCGCGTCGAATGTAATTCACGATTTAAACTAGAAGTGAAACTAGAGATTTAATTTTCGTCAAATCTTTACGAAGAATTTGAAAGAAAGAAGGGAAGAAAGAGGACGAGGAAAAGGCTGGAAAAAGTTGAAAGTTTCTTACCGGCATCTATCTTAATTATAAGATAATCGAGACACGAAATATCATCTCCTCCCTTTGACCTCCCACTCGTGATCTCTATCCTACCTTCTCTGAGTAATTTAACCAGAGATCCATTAGAGAGATACCCCGATTATAAGCACACTCTAATAATTATGACAATTATGTCGTTTCTACCGGAATTCTGACCGCCTTCGGGGACCCCCACAGGAGGAACAACCCTCCTTTCGTTCTCCATCGAACCTTTCTCGCGCGAAATCCAGGATTCGCTTAATTCCTTATCCGCCAAACCTTCGAATCTGCTCTATTCCCTTCCAACGGAGAACCCTTTCAACTCGAAAGGGAATTCTGAGAACGATATAATCGACTTTTCTTTTTCATCTTCCCGAAAGAAGACGAACTTTGCGTCTTTTTATATTTTACGAGTGAAACGAGAAAGAGAGAGAGAGAGGCTGAGAGATAATCTACGGGACAATCAACACTCGACGAAGTATAAAGAAGGCCTCGCACGCCTTTTCGATTCTAATTCGGTGGCCTCGTAAAAGCGAAGGAAGCGGGGATGATGTCAGGTCCCGCGTGTCAGGTTATTTAGGGAGGCGAGGCGCATCCGCCTTCATCTCCTTCTGGAAACCCGGTCTTTTTTCCCTTTCTTTCTTTCTTTCTTTTTCCTCTATTTAACTTTACAACGCCACAATCGGGCCGTGGCCACGTACGGTTCGCCACATCAAACGGACGGGCGACCCTTTGAAGATGAAAAGCTCGCGTCGCGCAACAATTTAATCTTCACGGTAATAGCGGGGGGAGGGGCGCAGTTTACGGAAGTCCCGCGAGGGTCCCCTTTTCTCGGGCAAAGGGGAAAAGAGGTCTGCAGAGGGGAGGGGGGGAGGCGATGGACGCGGAGCACGATGGAGAACAAGTCGAGTTCCGGTGACCGTGCGGAGAACGAGCGGCGTAACTAACGAGGCGGAGAACAAACGAGCAAACGAACACACCGTATCACATAATTAGGTACGCCTACCGACGGCGCGCGTAACGAGGTTTGACGATACAGAGCGTACAAGAGGATGCATCCCGAAGGATGACGTTTTCCAACCCGCCACGAGACGAGAAATCGCGATGAATAACATTTATTGGTTTCGAAACGTTGTAATTGAATCGATGATAGATAACTTTTTTTTTTTCGATTATTATTTCAAGATATTATATTTAGAGGATACAGGATAGGATAGGATAGGATTTTCGCACATTCGCGTATTTTTTAGAGAGCGATTCGTGTTTCAACGAACGAGGAAAAAAGCGAATATATAAAACGGATCGCTTCATTTTTTTTTAACGACCAATAACGGCATTGAACATCCTGATTTCACTTCACTTCGTTTCACGATCCTTCATCCCGAACCGAAAGAACAACCCCCGCGGGAATTGTTAATTAACGTTGGACACAAGAGGGAAAGGTTTCGAGCTGTAACTCAATTAGCACGAGATATTAAACTTCTCCGTTTGCCGAGCATCGCCGCGGAATGTCAGGAAGGCAAGAAATCGAGCAGGCAGGCTAGGTAATCCAATTAGCGGAGCCGCGAGGAGAAAGAAATACGACTAATATTTACATTGGATACGGAGAATAGGAGCTCTCTGTTAAGGAAGATCGATAGGTTCCGCAGGAGAGGAGGAGGAGGAGGAGGAGGCACGTCCGCAGAGGCGCATCCACTCTCGCGCGACCCCATTTTCTCGGATTGATTGTGATCGTGGTTGCGGCATCGCCTCGTAGCCGTATCGCCCCCGTAATATCTCCGTAATTCGACTCGACACGTACGCGGTCTTTATTCCGTTCTTTTTCTTCTCTCCGAATCCTCGAAGGGAGGAGAAGGGAAGGAAAGGAGGATGTCTCCAGGATGTCGCGGCGACGAGAGGGCAATAAGAGAGCATAGAGAAAGAGAGGAACGCTCTAATCTGCCGATCGAGGGGAGGCGCAAGGTGGATCGGATTGATGACGGGGTAATTTACGCAGCGAGAGATCGAGGAGGAGGAGGAGGAGGAGAGGAGTGGAAGAGAGGGGAGGTGGGAGAGTTGGTTATGGAAGGTAAAAACGGACACGGTGTACTTCGTAAAGTCTCCTTTCCTTTAATGAAGGCACCAGCCGTTTCATTACGGACGAAATGAGAAATTTATTTCATTACACAAAGAACGGGGGCGACTTTTGTTACTTTAAACGCGAATCCCCGCGAGTGTTGGTGTTTCATTATGCCCGGGGAATGAAAGCTCTTTGCCAGTTAATATCGTGCTCTCTAATACCCGATCGTTTTACGAAGCCTTTGTTCCCGTTATTTTCTCAAACCTGTGCCCCTTCCCTTCTCTCCTCGCTGCCCGTCCACGCGACAAAAATCCAAGCGATTCCCTTTTCCTCCTCCTCCCCGTTATTCTTCATTATTCATCGAGTTTACGGAATATCGATACTATAATTTCAACGAGTATCAAAGAAGGGGCAAGTTTAACCGACGATGCGGCAATTCTCGACGACCACCAACCCGTACCCCGCCCGATTTCCATGAATTTACGTCCCCGCAGGACGTAACGATGGAACCGATAAGGCGTTTTCGCCCGCTCGTATATCGCGCGTCATAATTCAACCTATCGAGCCGACGAGCTATGGTGCACCGGTTGCGTTCGATCGATCGGGGCAAAGGTCGAAAAAGGAAAAAAAAAAGGAAAAGGATGGCCAGATCGCATGGTATGGACACACAGGTATCACCCGGTTGATGGGTGCGTAGGTGATAGAACGCGGTGTCGTCCCCCCTTCCCTGTGCGGACGTCGATGAGCGAACGATTAATTACCGGCCTCCCTTTAATTGGCCGTTTAATTAAGAGTCGCGGCGAGAGGCAAGCATCGCCGTTCGCGCCGATATTCACTCTCCCCCGCTTCTCCTTTGAATATTTGCCGCGAGATCGGGCTGATTCCATCGTTGACGAGCGATGAAACGGTAATCGTGGAAGGAGGAAGGGTGTAACGTCAAGGAGGCTTCGTCATCGTACAAAGATAGTCGGTTAATCGAATCGTAATTAGTTAAACGCGTTGATATTCTTTTTGTTTGTTAGACGAATGCACGTAGACGCCTTCGTGGACGAGCGAGAGAAGCGTGAGTGGATGGTAGTCTCGAGGATTAATCCGTGAAAATGTGTTTTCGTTCGAATGTCCCCGCGATTCGGCCGCGAAGCCGCTTTGAAACGCGAGTTCCGCTCGAATATATATATATACGTATGTTATATATCCAGTTCCCTTGGGAATCAAAGGTCTATTGATTTTCCCTTCGTTCCATGCCACTTTTTTCCCTCCCCCTCTCTCCTTTCCTCGTTGCATCGCGCGGAAATTGTAACGTCGTTCCATTCGATATCCAGCGCGCGTCATCGTCATCCGGCTAATCCGCGCCAGCCGTTTTTCTCCGTATCTCCCTCTTTTTCTCTCTCTTTCTCTCTCTTGCTTGATCCCGGAGAGAGAGAGAGAGGGGAGTCGTTATTAATTTCCGCGGAGAGGCCTCAAGATAGTTTTCGTGCTCGAAACAAAGCGTTTACGCGCTCTCGATGTGTAACGCGGCTGATGAAAAGCTACCCTTCCTTCTCCCCTCCTCTCCCAATTGACAGTTGCTCGAGGTGGCGCGTTCAACCAACGAGGATTGCTTCGATTAATTGCAATCGCCTATTCTTCGCGCAGGATCGCGTTGGACGAATAACGGAACTGTTTTCCATTTCCTTCGTGACTTTCGATTCGTTTCAATCGTGTATTTTATATAAGATCACAGGTCTTTAACAGTTTTTATTTCTTAAATAACCAGCTTTCATAATCATCAAGATTCTGTTCAAAGATTTCACGCGTGAACTCTTCGATCGATGATTATAAGCCAGCGGGTTGCGTACACGTGTTGAGCACGTGTCAAATTCGAGCGTTGGTGGTCGCATTCCCTTAATGACAGCTCGCAGTTGCGAGCATCGATCGATCCCTGATCCCGCTCCACCACCCGCAGAATCTTTTTCCAATCCTCCTGTATAATTCACGAAACCACCCCCGTCTCTCTCTTCCTTCCTTTCCCTCCGCAAACGTTTTTCCACCAGAGTTGCCACGCTTCTCTTTATGATTTCCCTCTTTACTCCACCTCTTCTTTCTCTCTCTCTCTCTTTTTTCTCGTTGATCTTGTCCTTTATCCTCGCTCATTTTTTTGGGCCGAATATGCCCCGATACCGAGGCAAATTTATACGAAACGGCGTGTAATTACTGGCGTCTCTATCTCCCTTTTTATCCCTTTCCACTGGGAGAGGATCGAAATTAAAACGCATGCGTGTGCACCACCACCTCTGTGGTGTGTGGTGACCTCATTTAAGTGATTAAATTGTAAACGCCCATTTCTCGAAACCGTGGTCATTTTCGGTGATTAAAAGGGCGACCAATTTTTTGATTCATTAGATAATTAAACCCGCGGACGTTTCGCGCCCCTTCGACTTTGATATCGGATGAAATACAGAGAGGGAGGGATAATTGTGATTCGTAAAGAAGAATCCGTGGAAGAACTGATAGATAGCGTAATATAAAGGAAAAGAGGGTGAGGAACGAAGGGAAATACCTTAAATTGCTTGGATGCAATCACCTTTCGATCGCTTTTTATCGCGATCGAGAAAGCACGATCCTTTATTTTTAGAAGAAAAAGAAAAAAAAATCTCAATGATTTCTTCAGGCAAATAATTTTTATCGAACCGATAAAAATACCGTATCAAAGTTTGATTATCGAATTCACCTCGGGTACGGACATAGGTTGTAGGTAGCATGGGTAACGAATCGGCACGGTAAATAGTTCCCACTCGGCTCTCGGTCGAAGGTTGCATATTGATAAAACCGTAAGCGGACATTCCAGCGTTAAATTGATGCCCGGCGGACTCTTGTGTGCGGAATGGATCGGTCCATTGCGTGTCTCGGGACGTATAGTACGTACGGAGGTCGCCATGGGCTGGCACGGAGGTCAGGAACGCTCACCGATCCTGGTTCTCGTCCTCGAAAGATGGATAGATTTGCGAATCTTGTTGCGCGTTTCTCGTCTTTATCTCATCCATCGTTTGTCCATCGGTGGAGAAGGAAAAATTGTGGCCAGAGAGAGAAAGAGAGAAAGTTTGATATTTTTATTCGATGCAAACAATCTCTGTTTATTAATATTTCGTCCTTCCATTTCCATTTCTCGTTTCCTCCTTCCATTGCGAAAATATCGAATCGCAATCGGAGATGGGATCGATTTCAAATCTTGTGGAATATTTTCTAAAATGATCGGAAGCAATAACGATTCGATATGTTAACGCGATTTATCGTTAATAGTGCAGAGATTGGTCAAAAAAGTCGGGATATATATATATATATATTTTGCGCACGTAGCAAGTTAATATTCGTCGGGAAATATGTATACAGGCAATGTATCGATAAAACTGTAAAGCTCTCCTCTCCCCTTCTTACGATTTATCTTTCTCCCCGCGAATACATCGACCTCTCTATCCATCCATTTTCGCTCGATTACGATATATTCCTACGATATAATAAAAATATAATAAAAAGGAAGGGGGAGAAGAAGAAAAAAAAAGAAGAAAGAAACGGATAAAACGGAAGAAAGAGGCCGTTAGACGAGACTACGATAAAAGTTATCCGCGTACGCATGGATAACTCTGGCGTGCAATATTCAAACACAGCTGTCTATCCGTCTTCTGGAATACCAGGGTTCGGAAACCCCTTCGAACAACAGGCTGCAATCTTGCCTCGCTCGCTGGAAACGCTCCCGATAGGGATGGAACACAGCAAACACGAGGACAATTCCGTAGCTACCGCGGAACCGGCGTTAATATCCGCGTCCCTGCGCGAGATTATCAAAATGATACATCCATCCCTCGCCTACGGTGAGCCACGCGGATACGGCGCAGGCACGTAACGCACAAGGCCTCGGTACTCTCGATTGCTCTCGCGTGCTTCCTCCTGTACGTAACCGGTGCCCGTGTGTACTTTACGCGGAAGACGCGACGTCGGCTGAAACTGGTAGAAATTCGCACCGAAATCGAGTAAATAAGAGGAAAGTAGCGATGGGAGTGAACCGCGAGTAGATTAGAGAAAAAAGGTTCGCACCGAAGTCGAGTAAATAAAAAGAAAGTAGCGATGGGAGTGAACCGCGAGTAGATTCGAGAAAAAAGATTCGCACCGAAGTCGAGTAAATGAAAGGAAAGTAGCGATGGAAGTGAACCGCGAGTAAATTCGAAAAAAAAGGTTCTCACCGAAGTCGAGTAAATGAAAGGAAAGTAGCGATGGGAATGAACTGCGAGTAGATTCGAAAAAAATATTTTGAATGATAAACAGGAAATGGAATGAGAGAAAAGAGAGAATTAAAATTTAATACCCGTAATTTTTTAGATAATTCTCATGATAATTGAGATCTTTATTAGACTTCCATCTTCAAGAAGAAGATCTCGAATAACTTATTCATTCAACAGTTTATCGACCGTCGAGGGAACTGTCAAATTCGATTGAAATTTATCACGAGTCGTCGTTTCACGAACTCGCTCCCGTCGCTAGCGGAGCGAAGGAGAGGAGACACGGGCGATGTCTTGGTTCGAGGTCGTGCATTTACACAGGCTGGGTCATCCACAGTCTCCACGGTACCGTTACTCCGGTACGAAGCATAAATATTCTCAGAGCAGTTATCCCGCAGCATCCTCAACCTTCTCCTCCTCCTCCTCTCCATGGCCCGCATACGTACGTACGTACGTACGTACACCGGCCCTGTATTCCGTCCCACGTTCGTCGTTGCATTATTTTTCCGCGCCACGCCGTTGTAAGCGCGCATGCAAAACCGGGGACCGGTAACGTTGGTCACGTATACGCGACGTAGCTGCCCCCTTCCCCCTGTGTGTGTCCAGTGGCTCGAGCCACGGCATGCATAAGTCAGAAATCGTGGCACGGGACGACATCGACGACGACGCTCTCTGAACCTCGTGTATCGTTCTCTCGCGTAATAACTAACTCACCTGACCGGCTGCGTATCAACGACGCTTCCGCTCGCCCCGCTATCCCACCCGCTAAGATCCGCGCGAGCATTGTTTATGGATGAGATCGATCGATCTCTCGCGGCGGCGCTTTCCACGCTCCCTCGAATATTATTCCACGGACATTTGTACCCGGGGAGAAGGAGGGTGATTGTTGTGATGCGCGTGCATGTGTCATCCATCGCGACGTTTTACGGTTTTATTGACAGCCTACGTCTGTTTGCTTGAAAAATATATATATATATATATAAATATTGAGTCGCTACTAGGGGGATGGTATTTTCATTATAATGCGTGGAATGATAATACCATTGTGGAGAGAGGGAATAGTAATATTGTTATTCGCGGAATGGTGAAAGGGTCGAAACAAAACACAAAGTCCAGACTCAACAGTGGAAAAACTCTTTCTCTCCCTCTTTTTTCCCTGCATGTACATTTTCCTTCTTTTGTTCCCTCTCTCTCTCTCTCTCTCTCTCTTTGCATTTATTGTTTTTACTCGCACATCGTTCCGCGACAACGTTGCGCAACAACGTTGCGTTTTCGCAAACGCAGTCAGATTTCGTGTCGTTTTCTTTTCGCAGGAATATCGAATTTCCCTCCTCTCCGCGTTGTCTCATCTGGAAATTGAATCCCCTCCCCCCTCTCCCCCGATGGTGATCTCTTTTGGCGCAATTTATATCGGCTTCGCTCGAGTGGAAACGCCACTCTCCGTGGCACAGCTCCTCCCCCGTCCTCCTCCTCGCCGTCTTCGTGGCAACTTTATAATGAGATTTCGCGAGTAGGTCCCCCGGATCGTTTTCTTCCACGAAAACGGTTAATTCGTCTTCGACGATCCGGAGAAAAGATCGTTGATAAAAACGATATGCCGCTATCAGGACGCTTATTACGCGCGCTTGCGTTACTATCCTCCCCTTCCTGAGAGGAATGTCAACGACAGAAAGAAAGATTGAATCGTGATCTCAAGATAGTATCGGTATTCTATGCGATATAATCGGTTGAAATTATGTGCGTCACATAATTAATTTATCTCGTATCTTCTTTTAGTTAATACATAATTTCGTCTAGGTATATCTTTCGTGTTTGAAAATTTTGCAAGTTTCTTCTTCTTTCGCCCAAAGATAAAGAAAATGACGAAATTCCAAGGATCCAAGGATTTCAAATAACGATCGAAATCATTGGAAAATTTACGCGTATTATAGGATATATTTAAATGTAAAGCCCGCAAGTATACGAAATGCACGCGTTATAACGTTTCGAAAGATTTATTTCATTTTCGTAACTGCGTTGATGAAAACTTGAAACTTGCATAAATTTACCCTTTACGAAATTATCGTTAATCCTGATAAAACAAGTTGATCGAACTTGCGAAGGATCTTTTGACAGAGTTTTCATTCAACCTCCCCCCTCCGTACGATTAATAATAATCCCATTAATTTCTATTTTCCTCCCCCGGGAAAAGCAATTGCCAAGCCGCTCTAAACCTCTCGTAACGTAACGTCGAAGTTAATATCGCGACTCGTTATTATGCAAAACGGGGAACGATCGGGGCAAATTACAATGCGGGGCGAAAGAGTGTATATACATCGAAAAGTGAAACGTTAACCGTGATCGAACGTCGTTCGACATTTGCTATCGCAATAACCTAGAGCGTTGAGTAAACGGGGAATGGACGGATAAAGTGTCTGTGTGTGTGTGTGATAGAGAGAGAGAGAGAGAGAGAGAGAACGGTCAGCGATACGCAAACAGGGAGGTTATTATCGTGCTACTGACAGTAGGCTTAAGACTTAATCGGCCGTTGCGATCGCGTGCTTCTAATTTCACGCTCGCCATCCCCGGTTGGCCTCCGGTTCAACATCCAGCTAATCGAATCTTTGAAGCCCTCGTAATCACCGTTTCAAGACCGAAACCGTTTACACGCCTTTCGTGTAAAATGTACACTGACCCAAATTCCGATTTACTCCACTTTCCTTTTATTCTTTCCTCCCCTTCACCCTTTCTCTTCTTTCTATCGATTTTCTTACTTACTCTTCTTCTTCTTTTTTTTATTTCTGCTTAGAAGGAGTTTTTCTCTTCGCGTTGAACGGCACAAGGTTCAATTGTGAAAGCGTAAAAAAGGGAATGGCGCGTTAACGCGTTAACCCGTGTCATGTGTCGTCCTCGTGAATGTCCGCGCTTAGAGGAAATTAGGGGGAAACTTAGGACGCGTGTGTGCATCCATTTTCCAGCGGGAGCTTTACAACCAGAGGCTTGACATCTCCCATCCGTCTTCCGATACTCGCACACGTCCCAGGAATTACATTGGACGCGGCTTACAACCCCGCGAGTTTTATGAGTTACAGTTACTCCTCTAATAACGATGGCGGTTGCTATATCTCCCTCCTTTTCAGGCTCGGCCACGAAAATTACGTCTTAACCAGCCGTCTTCAAGAGGAAAGAGAAGGGTGTCGGAATGGCTCGAAAACGAGGATCGATAGAGAGAGAGGGAGAGAACGAGTGTATGACACCGGCCTATTGTGCGCGATCGAATGACATTAGGGTTATTATACCCGCATCTCGTGAATGCCTCCTCACTTTGGACGCTCAAGATATATTCTCGCCTTACTGCACTTTGTCTTCCAACGCCGTATTAATTAAGGCTCGAAGTTGAGTGAGCCTTAGACTCCTCTGACGCTCCTCGACGACGTTTAACACGTTCCCTTCCCATTCATTACGCGAAATCGTTGCGGTTTATCTTTTGTTCTTTCTCCTCAATGAAGCCGGATAGCGCGCGCTTTCGTACGCGTTTTTCGTGGGAGAGCCGAGTCGTCACGATCGAGTGCGTTCGAAACGAAGGTAAAGCCGAAGGAGGGAGAGAGAGGAAATCACGCGATATTCTTTCAGTCGCGAAATTATATCTCGGTTGCACTTCTGTGCGAACATCCGGCCCGAAAGGTGAACAACAACGGCTGTGGTGACATCGGCATCGACCCACCCTTCTCGTTTTCGCGCTTTGGAGAGGCTCGAGGGGAACGTCAGAGTTCCTGTGTGGCCGCGGCCAATTATGAAATCGTCTCAGTGGCTCCCCATTATGCTATTATGTTGCCCTGGCGTCAGATAATTTTCTAACTACCCTCTCGTTCTTCCATCCCCTCTTCTCTTCAATCAATTAATCGCGTTCTAGTTTCCTTTCTTTCGATCTCTTGCGGATTCTTTGCAAACTTCTTGCGAGATTTCGTCGATCACGAAGATTTCTTTTCTTTTCTTTTTACAATCTCGCCACAAAATTTTCCTTTTCTGCAATTTTTTTGCAAAGTACAAAGGGATTTCTTTTTCGATTAAATGTTATAATTATATAATTCCCTTCCTCTTCTCTTTCGTCCCGTTTCTCGATTTCATCAAACGGGTCTACTCTTCCCTGCCACCATATATATTTCCGCTTTTCCTTCTCCAACCGGAGAGATTCTCTCATCCAGCGCGGTCTCTCGTTACACTCGAACGGTGCCCGTATTTATTTTGGCCCCCTCTCGAAGCGGTATCACGTTTTACCGATTTCACGAGTGGCTGTTGGTGTAATAGTTTACTATTACCGAATGATAAACGCGGGAGAAGAAGGAGGGAGAGGGAAGGGGGCGAGAGAGGGTTCGATCTTTCTTTTTTTTTTTTTTTTTTTCTCCCTCGATAGGATCGACGTGATAGCTTCGAGTATCAATCCTTGAGTTATTTTCCGGTTGAAAAGTTTTCTCGTTTACAGAGTGTCCTAATTTGATCCCCGCGTTTCACCGGCGCGACGTACGATCTCGTCGATCGTTAAACGGGGTCCAGGGCTTTTCGATGAATGTTCCACATCCTGTATTTCCTCCCATATACGTCGCGCGATCGATATACTCGATTACGAAACACGATTATAAATCAATTTTATTTCTTAATTATTCAAGTGAACAATTTTCACGCTTGAAAATCTCTTCCTCTTCTCGATACACCTTCTCCCTCAAAAAACACCGATTCAACCGATGAGACGTTTCTTTCGAAATTATTCATTGCCTAAAAAAAAAAAAAAAAAATAGATGTGGTTCCCGTCTCGAGCGAAAAGTTGGTTGGAACAATGTCCGGTTCCGGTTGAAAAGGTGACTTAATAAGCGTTTTCCACGCGATTATCTTCCGGCTGGAACCGCGCCGGTTAACGCGTGTAATACGCGTGTCGACGACGCCGCCGCCGCCGCCACTAATTTAGTCCGTGTTCCGTGTTGGGTGAAAGGTATGTGGCGGGTATGTGTATTAGAAACGTGAATAGAGGTGCAACGTGTAGGAGAATTGTTGGGAAAGTGCATGACGGCGGGGAAGAGGAGGGGAGGTGGGTAGTTTCGGGGGGATAGAATAGAAGCGAGCTCAAACATGTTTGATATTAACTTCATTTAGCCGAACACAGTCGAACAATTTTGTCAGTTTGCCGGGCATAGTGTGTAAGCAAGTATCGCGGGAAATGATGCATTAATTAGCCACCGCGTATAACGCGGAAAATTGTTTCCGGCTCATTTTCCCGAACTTTTCAACCGGGACTTTGTATCTCGAGTTCTTTTTTTTTTCCCCCTTCCCCTCTCTCTCACTTTTAATCATGATACACACAATGAACCACGGGGGGCAAGAAACTTATTTTAATTTGACGTGGGTAATTGTTCGTCTCGTTTCAGTAGCGGTAGTTGAAAAATTGACGGTGAATTTGAAGGGATCTCGATCGGGCAAGGATTATATTTTAAATTGTTACACGATTCGATTTCTCGTCGTTAAATATAAAGCGTTGTGTATAAAGAATGCAAATGGGCGAAGAAAATATTTATTTCATTTTATTCAAGAAAATGTAAACTCGGATATCTCCTAATCTGAATACATTTTTTTTCTGTTTGCAGGTAAGCATATCTTCATATAACATATTCGATCTGTTACTTGCAAAGGAAGGAAGGAAGGAAGCAAGGTTAGTGAGTTAAATCTAATACAATCTCGTTAATGAATACCTGAGCTAAGGAAGAATTTCATCGCCGTCCTCGCGATAACGCGACACTTCTTCTTATCCCCCCCGTAATTTTTCCTGTTTTAATATTTTAATTCCTCGCAGGAATTCCGATGGAAACGTGTTTCGAATATCTCGGAGGTCTTAAATGTCTGCAAATTCATTGCGAAAGCTGCGGATCTATCGCGTAGTTGGGATATTTCGTGCTTCGGACGAGACTCGAATATCTTCATTCCTCTCTCTCTCTCCTCCCCTCTCCTTCTCCTTCTCTCTCTCTCTCCTTTTGTAACGCTGTGTCGTCTAACGAAAACATAGAAAAAAAGAGAGAAAGAGAGAATGCGTATTTTCAAAATGAAAAAGAATTCCTATCTGCATCCATTTGTCGATGAAATTCATCCCATTGTACCATCTCGAAACCGAGTTACGTACCTGGAGTCCGTCCGAATGATATTTTCCTTCCTGTTTACGAAAAAAGAAGAAGAAGAGAAACAAAGGTCCGTTTAAAAAAACGTTTATAATCCGAGAGAGCGGGACAGAAGTAGCGTTTTATGCCTTGAAAAACGATGCGACGTCCGGGTTAACCAATTTCATCCACGGAGATCTAATTTCCTCCCGTCAAGATGCGTTACACGGGGACATCCGTGTTTCCTCTTTATAATACGGCTCGTTTCCCCCGCGTTGTAAACGCGTCACTCGGAATCGCGTCCCCGTTGTAAATCTCGCCGCATTCTTGCACCCCGCCGACCAATTTAAACCGCGATTACCCGCCTTGCGTCTGAACATATTTTCATTCGCGTGAAGACGCAATCGTCTCGATCAGGATGAACTTTGCGCGAATTTCTACGAAACGACGAGTATGGTATGATGTAAAATAGAAAAGGAACGCGTGGATATTTGATCTTGAGGAATGATCATCTAATCTTTCGCATTCTCCTTATGGAATCTCTTTTGGAACAAGCTCTTTCCTAATTTTGAAGAAACAAGTCTTTCTTTGGAGGAGGGAATTGGATTTTGGAGACGAGACGAGATTGTATCCGGGAATAAATTTCCAAAGAAGGGGACAATTAACAATGACGGAAGGAAAAAGACGTTCGATCCGTGAAAACGTATGGATAAACGGTTCGTAAAATTGTCATCGCGCGCATATACACACGATCCCCGATAAGGGAATTTACGACACGACGCGACAAGATTGAAACAGCGGGATTCTCAAATATTAACGTGGCTCGTGCGATTAGAGGATAGATTGGAGGATATCCCCGGGTTCTCTAACCCGACCATTCAACCGTGGTACGAAGTCACGAGCCGAGCCACGCCGCCATTAACATGCCATTACGGTTCATTAATGATAATCGGCATCGTTTCCTTTGAGAAGTCCCGAAGGCATCTCCTCGAAGCAAAGGCAACGAGAATAATCGGTGTAAATTCGCGCTTGCCATCTCGGTGATTAGCTTGCGCGTCTCCTTCAACGATTATCCCTCTCTATTCCGAATGCGAATACGTTTTGTAGCTCGAAGCGATCGGAATCGAGGCGTGGCCTTCTCTCTCTCCTTTCGAAAATAAAATAAAATAAAATAAAATAAAACGCGACACGAGGGAAACCAAATTGAATATTTAAATGGGCGAGAGTTACAGTAATTTCACGTCCGGATACGCGATTAAAGTCCGTGCATTTAATACACCGACATCGATCCCCTGTCTCGGGACGAAAGTTACATTCGCCACGCCCTGCGCGATAACACGCGTGCTACTTTCCTCTCATTTGTTAATGACGTTGGACTTGGCCGCAATTCCAATCTCTCCTTTTCACTGTCATCCGCGTTCCCCGAGGAGATGATGGATCGAGAGAGAGGGGAGGATGAGGATGACTCGCAGGCCCCGGATATTTTCTTCGTGGAGAAGGAATTGGGTTATACCCCAATCCCCCAAGATCTGCATTAAAATTGATCATCGCCCTTCTCTTAGATGATTACAAGTATAAAACGCGAGAAAAAGTAACGAGTGCATCTTGAAATCGGTTTTGATCGTCAAAATCGATACTGATTCTTGAATGTTTCGAGAGAAAAGATGGAAGGAATGGAACGTGGAATCGTGAATAAGAAATTGATCATCTCTTAGATGATTACAAGTATAAGAAGAGAGAGAAAAAATAACGGGTACATGCTTGAAATCGGTTCTCGATCGAAATCGTACCGCGATTCTTGAATGTTTCGACAGAAAAGATGGAAGGAATGGAACGTCTTGGAATCGTTAATAAGAAATTGATCATCACACTTCTCTTAGATGATTATAAGTATAAAACGCGAGAAAAAGTAACGAGTGCATCTTGAAATCGGTTTTGATCGTCAAAATCGATTCTTGAATGTTTCGAGAGAAAAGATGGAAGGAATGGAACGTCTTGGAATCGTTAATAAGAAATTGATCATCACACTTCTCTTAGATGATTACAAGTATAAAACGCGAGAAAAAGTAACGAGTGCATCTTGAAATCGGTTTTGATCGTCAAAATCGTACTGATTCTTGAATGTTTCGAGAGAAAAGATGGAAGGAATGGAACGTCTTGGAATCGTTAGAGAGAATATGAATGGGATATTTATTTCTCTCGAAATTCTTCAGAAAAGGGAATGAATATTCGTTTCCGCGCACGGTAATCGGATCGACGAAGAACGTCGTCATCCTTTTTTCAAATAACGTTTTTTATTTTTTGTTGGCGAATCGAAGGATCGCTTTGAATTCCGTTCGGTTGTTTTTTTAAGTTTATTCGGCGGTTGGAAGATCGAGGCGATAAAGCGAGAATTCTCAGCGGCGCGCGAGGTTTCGCGTTAAAACACGTACGATTAATTGGAGCGCGGAAAACGCGGGACTCGTCGTCCACTTTGTACGGTCTCTTTGAATTTAACTTACTACTTACCTGCGCCACTCGACGTAATGACCGTTCCACTTACGCCAGTTCCGCGTTACTTGGTGTCGGTTCGACGTCGTTTCTCGCTGCTCTCGGCGGTATCGTTGATGAACACACAGATCTCGTACGGATGATGCGCATGCAGCACCGGTGGGTCGCGGAAATTGGGTCACGCGATTTCACGTGTCTCCGCGTCTGAACGTTTAAGAAGAGGTTAAAAAACGGCCACCGAAACGCCCGCTTTCCTCTCCTTTGAATCGTCGTCTCACCGTTTGTACTCCCAAGTTGGCGAAAACTCGTCGTGCCGACGAGTACTCGTCCGTGGAATATTGCATCGCACGTGTACGTTTCTAATTATGCCCTAGACGGTGCAAGAAACCGTGCAAGGAGAAAAAAAAAGAAAAGAAAAGAAAGGCGAATAATTCGCACGGAGACATTGAACCGGGGAAGAGTAAAGAAGGGAGATGCGCGTACCGTTTTTCAACAAAGAGAACGTCACCCTGGGCCGAGGCACGCGGCTGGAGAATAACGAGCTCGCGCGTCAAACCGTGGAAACGCAAGATAAATTCCTGCTGGTGGTCTCCTTAAATTCAATGTAACACTTACCTGCATCCCGCGTCATAATGGCTGCTCCAATTACGCGAATTCCACGTTGCTTCTCGCGCCTCTGTGACGACGGCTCGGCGTTAATGCGCCCCGTTAATACGCGAGCAGACCAGGCCTCCTCTGCGCACCTTATACTCTCCACCCTCTTTCATCCCTCTAAGAAGCGGAGCTGTGTGCGCTATCCTCGGTGGTCGGTGCAAAGAAACCTTGACAGACGTAGCTGCTCGTTTCTCGCGAAGAAAACTACGGCCTCGCCATCTAATTGTTTTAATGACTCCGTTTTCCTCGTGAGCTATTCTCTCTAGATATATATCTCTCTCTTTCGAGATATTTTCTCTCTTACCTTTTCTCCTCTTGTCTCCACACCTTCGTCATCGTTCTCTCTCTCTCGTTTCTTCTATCTTAACGTCTTTTACTTTAGCCATAGAATGTTAGGTTAGACTTGGTAGTTGGTCGGCAAGTACTCGTTCGCGGTCGGTCGATTTCTCGGTCTAATTATCGGTGTACCTCTAGCTATTTCTTTCTCTCAGCAGCTTCTCGCGGATCGTTCCACTCGTTTCAACAACGTCTTAATTAGGATTTCATTAGCTCGTGCTACGGTCAAGCGCTTCTCCTTCGCCGTGTCTCTCCGCCTTTTTCAGTCCTCTCTGTGCTCGCCGGAGCTCGACCTCAAACGAATCGCCCGTTTTTTCTCTTTTTTCAGTATCGAATCGTTCGATAATGGATTCGTGCAGAACAGGATGCATTTTGACACGGCTGTTTTTCGCGAGCAACGACGAAATGGAGAAACGTGTCTTCATTCGATACAAAATTGATGGCCACGATCCCTGCTTTCTTCGAAAGATCCCCCGATTCTTTTCAACCTCCGTCGCTCGATCGGATGATCCTGTTATCCGTCGCTAAGTCTCGTCCATGGTTCCCGGATATAAAACCAGAATTTTGTCTCCAGGATTTTTTTTTTCTATAGAATTCGTTCAACCGGAATTCCATCCGGATGAAACCTATGAGAACTCGATCGCTTCAAAAAAAATAGAACCGAATCTTCGAATATTCAATCGAAAAAAATCCAAAAAACGAGTCGAAGAACGAATCGTGAAATCGTGAAACGTAATCCACCAAATTTCCAATTCGAAGATCGCGTCTCTCTCCTTTTAAAACTCTTCTCGAGTTTTTTCCCCGCAAGAATCGACACTGTTTTCGAACCCTTCACCCGTGCAATAATTCACCGCATCTCCGCGCGACTAACGCGTAGACGTAATCCTCGAAGCGGATAAATCGGGCGGCATCGAGTTTGGAACCGCGCTTCCTGTCCTTCCTTCGGCACAAAAAAGCCGAGGCATCGACGAGCGAGAGGTTACCACCTTCGGGATCGGCCTATTATACTTCGCTTAATCCTCGCCTCTCCTCCGCTTCCCCTTCTCGCTCTGCCCTTTTCACCGCCGCCTCGAAACCCGGAGAAGACCACGCGCTTCGGAGAGAGAATCTTTTTCTTTTCGCGGACGAAAGCCTCCCTCCCCTCTTCTCCCCCAGTTCTGGTCCGGCGGAGAGGATTAGAGTCGTCCACGGGTGTCGAAACTAAGCTCCTCCGCTCCTGATACGGGATTATACACACGGTTGAAATATCGCGCCACGTATCCGTTTCAACCGTGTTCACGGATCTCGTCTCCGTTCTATGTATATATATATATATGTGTGTGTGTATATATATATACATTTTTCAGCCTGCTGAAAACGAGCCAAACCGTTCATGATGATCTTTCACCGTGGAAATATGGGATGATAGAGTGAATACCCGGCGCAAAGTCTGCCGATCTTGTTGGTCACGGTGAGCCCGGAGGGGCAAACGATTCGCTCTCTATGGGATTTCGATAATTCATGGGAAAGCGATACGGACATCGCCTCCTGTGCACCTTGATACGTTTATGATACGTATATAAATGATACGAGAATAAGAAGTCGATATTTGGAAGCATCCGAATTCTTGCTTTGGATCCATCGTTGAAGAAGATTTGAAAATCTTTTTCGCGGCCATCAAATTAATCTTAGAAGAACTCATGACACATAAGCATAAGTTTTATGATGATACATATATAAATGAAAATAAGAATTCGATAATTGGAACCATCTGCATTTTTATTTTGGATCCACACTTGAAGAAGATTCTTCGCGGCCATCAAATTAATCTTAGAAGAATTCATGACACATTAGCATGCGTTTTATGATGATACATATATAAGTGAAAATAAGAATTTGATAATTGGAACCATCTAAATTCTTACTTTGAATCCATCGTTGAAGAAAATTCTTCGCGACTATCAAATTAATCTTAGAAGAACTCACGACACATAAGCATACGCTTTATGATGATACATATAAACGAGAATAAGAATTCTTACTTTGAATCCACCGTTCAAGAAGATTCTTCGCGGCCAATTAACCGATCTTAGAAGAATTCACGACATATAAGCATACATTTTATGATAATATATATATAAACGAGAATAAGAATTCGATATTTGGAACCGAATTCTTACTTTAGATCTATCGTTGAAGAAGATTCTTCGCCTTCAAATTAATCTTAGAAGAACTCACGACACATAAGCATACGTTTTATAATGATACATACATATATAAACGAGAATTCGATATTTGGAACACAGTTGAACAAGATTCTTGGCCATCAAATTAACCGGTCTTATAAAAATTCATATAAAAAGAATCACAAGCGTTCAGTTGCTTTATTCCATCCCTTTCTCTCTCTAAGGCATTATCATATCCTTGGATGGGAAGGGTCAAAGCGGAAACCCGATCAAAGAAGAGAGAGAGAGGCACTAGTTTTCCGTGGTGCGCATTTCGCAGTTCCGTGTCGCGCGTGTTCAATATCAACATCATGCATTGTGCAGACGCGTCGAAGCCACCCCACGTCGGATATACGCATCCCTCCCAGGATACACACGTGTTTACAAAAGGAGTGGCGCGGCGAGAGGGCTGTCTTCCTCCTTGCAGACAGAGTTGGTATTGTGCGCCGGCTTATACTTATGTAACGCGAGACCTTCGCCGATACACGGTGTCAGGGCCCTATTCTACAGCGGCGCTTAAAACCGGCCGGATCGGGACCCAGCTGCCCGCCCCATGAACGCCCATGGTAGTCGTAGATCGCGGCGAGAATATCAACCGCGTGCAAACTTTCTCAGAGATCTTTGATCCGCGTTCTTGACGTGTTCGAACGCACGGTGTGAATAAAATATCGAATAATATAGGAAAAATATAGGGAAAATATAGGCAGGTTTCGTTGTAATCGAAGGATTCGTACGAAGAAAGAAAAGAAAGAAAAGTAATTTCGATAGTATATCATTTAAAAATTGTTCCATCGTTGGAAAATTTGTTGAATATATAAATTTTGTATCGAAATCATTACACGATATGATTCGAATACTTTTCTCACAATATTATTTCTCGATAGGGTTGGATTTATTTATAGATTAAAACGGGTTGTGCGTAAAAGACGGTGTAATGAATGTTTAAACGTTTCTCTTAGCGGAGATTTGCCGGTAAATGTGTTGAATTATGGCGGTGATGGATAAAAGATGAAAGTTAATGGGCTTAACGTGTTGTTCTGCTCGCGATGTATCTCGCTTCGGGAAACGGAAGGGGAAGAAGGATGATATTTTTGCCGGAGTCGGTAAAACGACCGCAATTAGGCCAGCCATGGAGATTCGTTAACCAGCCTCGGTTAACGACCGTGGTGTTTGCATTGCTAAGAGTCACTTAAAGCTAGCCGGTGTTTCGTGAAATTATGAAATTATCGAGCCAAACGAATTTCCCAACCCGGGGCAAATTTATGTTAATCCCGCCAAAAAGTTTTTCCCTTTTTCTCGGTTAAAACTTTGCGCGGTTCTCGTTCAACGAATTTAACTTATTATTCCCCTCCCGGTTTAAACGTGTATAACTCGATCAGGAAGAAGCAAAGTACGTACATCATATAAGTCACTGGATTCTTGAAATCTTGATTTTTATATCTACCACATTAATTGGAAGACTTTTCGATTTTTCGTTGTCAGATCGAAAACAAACGATTGCTTTTTCCATTTATTCGATTACACGTTTAATTATCGCGTGAATCAGGATCGAAAAAAATAGAAGAAGGACAGATATTTTAGTATATTTTCCAAACGTTATTGCGAAGATGTAATTTCGTAATTAATCAGCGAGCAAGTCCAGTTACTTGTGGATGTACGCTCCCTGAGGAACAAGAGAGAGCGCGAGGAAGGAATTGGAAGGAATTTCCGCGTTTGGTCCCGCCCTAAACGCATAAAAACTGAAGCAGCCCCTTTCAAATTGTAGCCGCGCCCTTTGTTCCTTTCTCTCGTTCCCTTCCACCCTCGCGTTTTCCAAAGCTTGGAAAATCAGCGGGCGAAGGCAGCCCAGTTTCCTCGCGGAAACTCGGCAGTAATATTTCCGGCCGGGCCATTCAGATTTTAATCAAGTCCGGCTGTCAGCGCGCCGGAAAAAGGAAACTTATGCCCGCTTGCAACGATGGCGTGGAGTGAACTCTCGCTATCGGAGAATTCATTTGATGCAATAAGCTTTTAATTCGATGGAGGGACGTTGCCTCGACGTCTTGGATTCATTCTTGGATCGCTCGATCTTTAACCTCTGCTCGATCTTGTTCTTGCTCCTTCCATCGATCGAGAGAAAGATTTTACTTTTGGATCAATCTTTCGTTTCTGATTCTATGAGGAAGGAAGATCGTTATTGGAGAAAATGGTTTGAATTTGTAGAGGAAATAATCGTTGATTGTATCGAGGATAATCGAACAATTTTCGAAAAAATCGAAAGCAATTCTCTATCGATTTCTCCGTTAATTTTCCATTATAACGCCGAAAGAAATCTTGGTCAAATCTTCATCGCACGATCGAGCATTGCACCCTGACCCGAACCACATCGATCGATCAAGCCTCGTTAACGCTAAACGAGACCGAATAAAACGAGGAATGGACACGATGGAGTTCGATTGTTCGAATCGCGATCAGAGGGACCCGTTCTATCTCCAGCTTAAATGAAAGTCGATTAAACGTAATTCGTTGTCCAACGTCTTGGTCAGCAACAGGTCGGCGAAAAATACGCGCGAGGGTGGCGCGATGACGCAACAATCTTCTTGAAATAAATAATAACAGGTCGATGGAATGAAAAACGTGCACGATCGTACGCGAAATCGAACATTAACAACGAGAGGAGTTTATCGGTCCCCGTGGATGCGACCACTTTCGAATCCGGTTACACGCCGTTGGAGTTATTTTAATTGTCCCTCGTGCAACCATTAACGGGGGTTAATTCGAAATAACAATTTGCCCATGGTCCAGATGCGCTCGAGATCGTGTGCATCCCTCCTCCCTTCCCAGTATCCCTTTTTCATATCGTGGTTAGTTACGCTCCTTCCTCCCATTTTCTCCCCTCCCGTTTTTCGCTATTCGTGTCGCGGCCGGTAATTTGGTTTTTATCGCGAGTCTGCCATCGAAAGAAGAGAGAAGTTTTCGTCGAGGTGGACGAAAGGTCTCGTGTTCATGAATTTTATTATAAGATTCGCGATAAAACGTCGTGGTATCCGCGTCACATCCCCTTACACGGGGTAATACATGGGGGAGGAGGGGTTAATTGAAAAGGGAAAAATGTGAGGAGGCGGATATGATGACCGTGCTGCGTTTCCGTGAACGTAATTTTTAATCCAGGAAGAGGAGTGTAACAGTTTTAACGATGGAAGAAAGGATTTTGAGAGGATTTTGAGAGATGATAGGCGCATAAGATAAAAATAGGAAACACGAGATTCTGAAGTTTGGTTTAATTCGTTAGAAGAAGAATTCCTTTACAATTTTACACGAAACGAAGAGGATTCCTTGTTACTATCTAAACATTTCCATTAATGATATTAGCTACGATTATGCAGTATCATCCAGGTGATTGTTGTATCGAAGCGATTGTTTGAACGCTTATGAATAATTTATGACTCGCTAGAATTCGCTTGACGATCTTGAAAATGTCCCAATATCCGATTTTATTTCATGAAAATTTCTCGCTCAATTTCTCGATTCAAAAATTTCCCGGCTCTCTTAATCACGGTGGAAATTCTCCGAACCGAGGCGAACTAGTGAATATCCCGATACGAAACGAGTCGACGTATCCTCAGCGATTCTTGACACATTTCACGATTTTCCAACGGTTGGTCTCCTATCTCTACCCCGAACTCCTCTCTATTCTCCTCCTCCTCCTCCCTTCCTCCTCGTTTCTCCTTTTTAGCCCAAGCTACTGTTTCGCTTCTCTTCTTTTATTTTTTTGTTCCCCGCCACCGGATTTAATCGAATAAATCCTTGACGTTAGTCCGGATTTCAGTCAAGCCGCTTTATTACGAGATTCCGCGGAATATATACATATATCGCGGCGGACAAAGTGGCGTGCCGGTTTTTGCACGAAAAATATCGTGGCCGCTTCTCCGTTCCAATTACGGAACGCGATTTTAACCGCGCACACACGGAATTTACGCGGCGCGCAACCCCCCCCTCCGATACTTACGCTCGATCGCTTTGTTCCAGGAAAATGCATGCTGTGCTGCTAGCAGATTCTAAAGAGAGAGAGAGAAAAAGAAGCGAACACTACGCGCTCGCGAGAAATATCGCCGAGGTTTTAAAATCGTCCCTCAAATGGTGGTTTAATGGAATAAGGTATTACGAAACTGATCGATTTCGAGTCGCTTCTTTTTTTTTCTTTCTTTCTTTTTTCTCATTTATCTCATATATAGAAAGATAGGTAGATTCGATGGAGAAGTTTCTCGGAATTGTCGAGACTTTGCTTCGAAATGGCTCCCATTTTTTTTATTATTAGATTTATTATTATTCCAGTTTCAATCCTCAAACGTATTTTTCGAGGCAAAATGCCTGCCTTCGATTCCCCGGCGATTTTGCTTTTATCTTCTCCATGATTGTAAAACGTTATTCGTGACAGTCTCATGGTCGTAACAATTTTTTTTCCTTTTTTTTTTTTTTTTTTGATAAAAAACGACACTGTGACAATGCCTCGAGCAACGTGTTCTTCTGCCATTTATTTATTTATTTATTTATTTTTTTTCTCTGTTCCTAACTACAGTGAAGAGAACCATAAAAAGTACAACGTTTCGCGTAAACTCTATCAACAAATGTAATTTAGTAATATTCTGAAAATTGAAAAAAAAAAGAAAAAAGTATACTTGTGATAATTGAGATCAATTACGAACGAAAATAAATGTATGATGTTCACGAATGATCGAATCTCAAAAATCGTCAACGATTTGCTTATTCTTCTCGCTCGTCCGCTAATTAATATTCCAACCATAATTTCTCGCGCCCCATTGGACAAAGCAATTTGAGAAACGGTGCGGGGATATGCACAAACGATCGCGCAAAATTAGCCCTGCATAACGCTGCAACGCCCGAGGAAATGGAATTAACCGAGGCGAAAGCGTTTGGAGCGGCGGCGGGCAAGAAACGATCGCCGCAAATTTCTACATTTATTGCGAGTGGCCACCTTGCGAAACGCTAATGATCGCGTTCTTTTAAAACCGGTTCGTTTCTTCGAATTCGTTTCTTCGACAACATCTTCGTCATCAGTTCCGGGATCAAAAAATTAGAATCACTCGCGATTCTCCAACATTATTTTTCCAATCTGTTCTATCAATCCTCGAAGAGAATATTCACTGTATTTTCGAATGATTTTCCAGAATTTCGTACACGAATATTCTCAATAAAAATATGAATCGAAAGTAACACGATTTAATCTAGTAGAAATTCTAATTCTTCTCCACTCGTCAGCGGTTGTGTCTTTTTTTTCTCCTCTTATTGCAACTTCGTTCCACAGTTTGGAATTTTTTTCCACCTCACTTGTCGACCGGTTCGAGGATAATTAATAATACGTGACTGGGATACGCGTGATGCGGTCGAAATTCCTTAAGCGACGTTCCACGTTTGAGTGTCTCTCAGAGGGGGGAGGGAATAAGTCGACGAGGCGAGGCGAACGGGCACCGCAGAAGAAAATACGCGGCGCAGCGCAGTGTGTATTCGCAGATTTATAACCCGAGCAAAAGGTGTCGCATGGGAGAGAGAATGAGTAATGATATATTTGCCCGCATGCGAGGCGTTTCGAGATCGTGAGGATACGCGAGGGTGTTGCTTGCGTTCCCGAAAACGTGTGGGCGAGGGAGTGGCAGATTTGCAGTAGATCTGCCGGTAGTTTGCTGGGAAACAACGTCGTATCTCTGATCGTCTCGTATCCCCTTAAATATATATAAACGGGTCGTGTGATATACTTTCTGTGGTTCTTGTTTCTGCGTTGATTCTGATTATTTAAGTTGATCTTTTATTATTATTTTTCCTCCTGAATTTTTGATTTCTTCGAGGAAGAGAGAAAGAGAATTTCTTTTGAGTTACGTAATTTAATAGTGCATGGCCAAAAATAAAGAGGAATTTGTATAGGGGATATTTTGAAAAGTAATAATTCGGATTATTTTAATCGTCATTCTGGGACTGTTTCATTCAGAATCGTTCGTATATTTTTTCTAAATTTATTCTGTATATTTCTGGATGGTATTTTTTAGAAAATTAATCGAGTGGAAATTAATCGGACAGATTCGAGAAAGTGAATGAATACAGGGAGGAAATAAGAAGAGGAGACAGAAGAAAGAAATTGAAAGATGGACAGACAGAGAAAGATACGTGTAATATTTAATCGGCAAACGAGAGTCCCTTTTTATCGGAGACTAGGAGATTAAACGGGGGATAGAAAGAGGGGAGAGTGTTGCAAAAGGTGTCTTTCGGAATGGATAATGATAATGCCTCGCGAAGCGCGATGGGCCTATTAAAATTGCAAAAGCCCTCTACAAGACTTGGACTTGTCTCACGAATTTTCCTACTCATATCTTCACCCTCTCCCAATCGTCATCCCTTTGAACTTATGGAAAGAGAGGGATCTATCTTTTGCAGAATATTAACGCGGCACCCTCGTTGACCCGGAGAGTGTCGACCTTTCACCTGGTGCTCCAGTTAAGAATCGCGCGAAATTCGAGCTTCGTGAAACGCGTTCGTACAGGCTATAAGGGCCTGATAAAGGAAGGAAAGAGAGAGAGAGAGAGAGAATGGGGAGGAAAGACGAAGGAAAAGCCGAGAGGACGATATACAAATAATCCCGGGCTTCGTTGAAAGAAGGGAAAAACTGGAGTGTTTCATTTTACTAACAAAAACTTGGGCGAAGTAGCGGAGGAAAGAAAGTTTTTCCGCTGGTTGGATCTTCTTTGTATCATCCGGCATGCTGCGAAGACGTTTCATCGTGTCCTCGAGTAAATTCCCCCTTCCTCCCTCTGCTATAAATTTGAGAATTTAACGAGAATTACATTTTTATCCCTCCGTGATTGTTTCGATCTCGCTTAAAAGAAAACTTATATAATAGATTTAAATTACACTTTTCTTTTCTTCTCTCGTTACGCGCGTAAAAATATTCTCTCAATTGGAATTCAAACACGTTAGCTCTCGCTAATCGTCCAAATTCTGATCGTACAGTTCAATTCTCACAAATTGAGAATTTAAAAATGGAAATCATTCTTCAAATACGTAATTTAATATGCCATTTTTTAAAAAAATAAAGATCTAAATAATACTGTTACACGTCTTTGAACAACAAACGCGTTTCAAAGACGTTTACATATATACCTTCCATCTTCTTCCCCGTTTCAATCCATATCCCAGCACAATATGGTAGCGAATAATTTAGAGGCATATGCCTAGGAGGATGCTTTTAAACGGGGGAAGGACTCGGACACGGCAGATGTTTGGCCGCACGGTCGAACGGATCTCGTAGTAAGGAACGTGAAAACCGAAAACCGGGTAAATACGCGGCTACCGTACACAAAAGGGAGACAATTTTGCCAACGTGGAGCGTGAAAGATCCCGGGGTAAATACTAGGAATTGTTCCCTCGTCAAACCGCATGAATAAATAATAATGCGCCCCGTGGGGGTATATATATATATCCTACCCCTCCCACCATCCACGTCGAAAACGAGCGTATAAATATTTCTATTAAAACCTCCTTAAAACGATCCTTCCTCCTCCCATTCAACCGTCCATAGGCGCACGCACAAGTGCACACAACCACGCACCGGCTTCTTTTTAAACGATCCTCCGAGTGGCAGGTCTTAACACCGGTTTACATCGCTGCGCTTGTTGCTCGGTTCCTTGGGCATTTACCGAAAAGGGGTTGGAGGGTAACGGGAATACCAATCACAACAACGCGAGGCAAGTTGGGCCCTTGGGCCAACTTCGGTCGTGGCTATAAACGGGCCACGGGTTATCTCGCTTTTTTTTTTTTTTTTTTTTTTTTGAGTTCTCTCAGGAAGAGGAGAAGAGTTGACCCGGCGCATTCCTGTATGGATGGGTTTCCAGGACGGTTAGGAGGAGGAAAAAGGCATCGACGTGCCGGGCACAATAAACGGCCAACGTTCAGGACAGGTTCACCTATTACGCTCGATGGGCTAAGCCACGTTTAATGCACTTCCGCCGCCCGTGGAATCTTCGATCGGTTATTTTGTATGCGCGATGCACTCGATCCCCTGATCCCTTCATCCTCCGGCCGCGCATTCACCTCTTGAACGATCGTCGAAGAAGAGAGAGAGAGAGAGAGAGAGGGTATTCGTGTCCTTCCATCTTCTTCTCTATCCATGTCTCTCTAATGTGTCTTTGAACCTTCGGTCGATTACCTAACCCCAAAACGTTTTAATATTTCTCTCTGTCGCGGGATATCTCGCCGTCTATTTGATTATGCACGTGGATTGTCGTTCGACGAGGAAATCTTTCACGTAGAGTGGATGATTTGGGACGTGTATGCGGTGTGGATGCGCATATTATATATTACTCGAAGCGTATTATGTTATTTCGGAAATGAATGATAAATTTCGTGTCTCTTTCTCGACGGTATGCTATTTGCAAATGTGTGTATTCAAAATGTTTTGTGAATGTATATATTTTGTGTGGAAGGTTTGTATGGAAAGGTATTAGGGAATTTAAAAGGGGAGGGAGAAATATTTATGGAAGGTGAAAAAGATTTTCCTAAATAGAATAGAAAAAAATGTTCGTAACAATTTACATATATTAACTTTCAAAGAATTCTTTTTTTCCTTGTTATTATTATTATTATAATTTTCCACTTTGCATCTCTTTGGAAAATTCTATTTTTCGCTCCGTGATTCTGCATTGATTTACCCGCATAACACTGACCTGACCGGGGCTGATTTTAAATTCCGACCGGATAATTTAGAAAAGATTGTCTTACATAGGCGAGAATAAATTAAGAAATACGGGAAATTTTTTTTTTCGTTTAAACTCTCATTTTCCAGAGAATCGTATATTCGAACGCGTTACGCAAGGAATTATCCAGGCACGTGTATATAAATTCTCGATTCAATTTTTCCCCGGAAAAAAAAAGGATCTTTAAATGAAATTTTATTTCTTCTTTTTTTCTCTTTTTCTAAATATTCGGGCCAAATTCATTTTCAAACGAAATGTTTAAAACAATACCAAATCTTTTCAATCATCTAATAATGAATAAATATTATTATCCATATTCGAGCATCGCTTATATTTCAAAGTGAACGCGTCTTTATATTCCCTTCCCTGCATTTCTAAAATTACTTTTCCCTCCGCTTTTACACCTCAGCTTTGACACACATCCACGAAACTTTTTCATCGTTGCAACAAAGGATTCTCGGTTACGCGCGCCTAAGACCTTTGACCCTTCCCTCATAGACGGATCTTTGACATGTAACTTTTAAGAAAAGATAGGAGATCGGCTGTAACTCGATGCCTTTTTTACAGGAGAACGGAAGTTGGCCGTTCTTTCGATATAACGTTGGCCCGAGAGGGGCGAGATGAGTCTATTCTTTCCTTGCAGCTAACCGTCTCTCTATATATATACGAACGAAATTTCGCTCGCGGAATTTTCCACGGGGAAAGGGATTGTTAACACGGAAAAGTTCGACTCTTCTCGGCGCGGCGTTAAAAACTTTTCGAACTCGCGTTGATGGCGCGCGACTCGAGGAAGGAAGAGATGGTGGAGTGTTTCGCGACCCGAGTTACTCGAAGCGTGGCGGAATTGATCTCGACGTTTATTTATCGGCCGCGGAACGGCGAATTTCTGACGAGCACAAATTGCACGCTCCACGCGAACGGATTAATTGATCGTCGCGGAGCAGCAACAGCCAGGGGTGATTTGTCATGTTGCACGATGTATTCTCTCCATCTTTTCCATTTCCATTAAGTAATTCCTCCTCCCTAGCGGAATTCGCGGGGTTTCCACGATCTCTCGAGTTTCCACGGGTCTCAGTTTCGCAACCTCTCCTCCGAGGATCTTTTATCCCCTCCCTCCTCGTTCGTTTCAACTTTCTCAACGTCGCCCGCAACGCAATCTGGCGAATCCTTTTTCTTAATTTAACTTACTTGCCAGGTTAAACAATTTCCGGCCCGGGCCGATAAGTGATTCGATGCCGTTCCGTTTAAATTTACAGAAAAGTCTATCACGCTTGGCACACATGAAACTTTAATGCCGTTTTCACGGAGACCGTTGTACGTCTAGGGGACGCTATCTCGTATCTATCGAGAAGATGGTAACCCTCGTTAGAAATTCATGACTATCGATGCGAGCGCAACGAAAAGAAGACATTCCGAAAATTCCTCTTCAAACGGCGTCCCGTGTATAACCGTGTATCAGATCTATCGGACGCGACGATACAGCAATTTGCAAGTGCTTTGTACTTTTCCCTTCGCGGGTAGAAAACGAGGGAGGAGATTGTTGATGGAAACGATGATTTCAACTCGATCGAGTTACCTCTTCCTCTCACTTATTGGGCGGAATCCTCTCTCGATCCACGATTCTTTCCCTTCCTCCCTCGATTTCTCTCGAAGAGAAGCGTTATATAGGTCAGAACCGAGCTCGAAACGAGGGGTCTCCTTGGAGGGAGGATCGATCTATAACCGCGGACGCATAGAGCGTCGCAGTCGCTCGATTGCGCCAATCGACGCGCGATATCTCTCGCCTCGTGGCGCAACGTTTCCCGGAATTATGGTTGAAGATTAACGCGAGGCGGTGTTGGCACACCTGCTCCGTCCAACTCTCTCGGTTTGCACGCTCGCACTCGCGTACTCGCATCCGGGATCGGCGCAAACACGCGTGCGACACACGCCGGCTAATGAATCGTGCATTATTTCACGGGAGAGGGGAGCGAGGAGTGTGGAGACAGGGGGAGGGACAGAATTGGAAGGAATTACGGGCCGAAAGTGCAATTAATCGTTAATCAGATGGATCCGAGCGGCAGAACTCCTTCCTTCCTTCAGACTTAATTGAAATTTGGTGTTAGGAGGATTATAGTATCGAACATCTTGGGGTGGAGGATGGGGGGGAGGGTCTGTATACTTGTACGAAATTAACTTGGGTAAACCGAGCGCTTTCGCTTATCGCGTCTTCCGTTCGATTTGTCTCTGAATTTAACTTTATCTCTTCACTTTCAGCGAATATTTCAGCGAGTATTTGCGTTACGTTGCCGATTGTCAGAATTAAAGCGCGATCTTTGGAATTCTCACGCACAGATCACGTTTAAATTTATACATCAGATTATTCTGCTCGGCGTCAAATCGTCTTCTTCCCGATTCTGTACCATGTATAATTACTTGGACACGTTACACGCGCCTACTGGAAAGATCCAATATATCGTACACGCTTCGTCACTTACCAGCCATCTCATAGAAACCGAACCCAACACCAAACACAACGCACGAACATATACATCCAAGAATATATGGATGGATGGATACGAGGGGGGAGGAGGGAGGAGAGGGAATCGAGGAGACGGAATCGCGCTTGCGCCCCTTTAAAATAATATTTTACCAGGATTATTGTCGATGGAAATGGTAAAACAGCTTACGCCTCGCACTCGAGCGAGCACAGAGGCATTATGCAAACCGAGTTCACCCCCTCGTCTTTCCATCTCTCCGCCCTTCGTTCTCTCTCTCTCTCTCGAATCATCTATACGCGTCTTGTGCCGATCCTGTGTGTGGATCACCCCTCGTCACACGCGCCCTAACCCTCCCCCCTCCCTTCTTCTTCATCCTTCCCTTTTTTCGCCCATCGGGCTTCTCATTAGGGAAAAAAGATATCCTTCGACCGAGCGTATTTCAAGCGTTGTCTCTCTGAATTCCGAAAGGGAACGAATCGAACGAGTCTACTACCCCCTCCCCCCCACCCGTCCATTGTCCTTCACCCCCTTCGTACGTTCTGCCCTGTAATTAACGCCGCGTACAATTAAGTATCAGTCTGTCTGGATACCAAGGGAAAAAAAGAAAAATGTCGCGTTTCCTGTCTACTCTCGATATTGCGAATATTCAATTTTCAACGATTTCTTCTGGGAGGAGAAAATGATACGTAAATCGAAGATTATACATCTTCCAACGATAATTATGGAAATTGAGAAATTCGTTTAATACACGATCCAGTGGTATATAACGGGGAAAAGTTCGTCTAAGATACTTATTAAGCGTTTTTAAATCGTTTGTTTCCTTCTTAATCTCGATTCTTATAGAATATATATACCGTGGAAATAGAAGGGGAGAGTTCATTAGGGAGAGACTCCCTCGCTCCAGGCTGGAAAGAGAGAGAGAGGGAAAAAAATCGAGAATATCTATTATACCGTTCCACGAGCAAAGAGAGGCGAGAACGAGCGCTCGTCTATCCAAAGAAGTTGCTCCCCAACATCGCTGACATTTTCACCCTTGCGATTTCTATCTTTCCTCCCCTTTCCTAAGTTCTTTCGCGTTAAATCCTTTTTCTCCCTTTTCCACCGTTTTCGCCACGCCGTCGAGGTGACACGGGTATCCTCGTTAGGAAAGAAGCTAACAGTCGCACCGTTCACCCAGAACTGTCGTCATAGTAACGGGGAGGCTATCCACCGATGCGCCGGGGGCAGGTGCTTTCCAAGTTATGATTCGACGCGTTACCAACCCCCTACATATAGTGTATATATATATATACACACTCGTACATTCTTGCTCGTCACGTACACGCGTGTACACCCACTCGTGTATTTATCACCTCGTTTGACAATCCATCCTCGGCAGAGCAGAGGTCGCCGCCAACTGGTCGAAAACTGGGTTACCAAGCGTCCGAGTATCTTCGAGTCCCGGCGAAATTTTCGGCGCATATTGATCCCGTTCCATCTTTCTTCCGCCCCTCGCCACACTCTGTCACACACGCTCGCGTCCTACATGTTTTCCTTCCTCTCTTTTCCAGCTGACACGGAAAACGACCGTGTGTGACCCTCTTGTTATATGCGCGACGAGCGCCAGTTACTTTGATGTCGGCGCCCGTGGTTTCGCTGATGCGCGCCATCGTAAAAGCTCGCCTTTGACGATGCAAGACAGAGGTAGCAAGAGTCAGAGACACAGCGAGATGCGGAGGAGAGAAGTTGGATAGAGGTTCGTCTTTCCGCGGAGAAGAAGAAGAAGAAGAAGAAGGAAACGATGTAACGAGATCGAGTCAGAGCCGCGACATTGAATTGCCCTCGATTTCCCTTCAAATTTCTCCGAGTCGATCGACGAACTTTCGCCGAAGGAAAGGAACGGTATACCTCCTTCTCTCTTTCGTTTTCTCTATCCTGGATGATAGTAGAGCTTTGTCTCATCTCAGGGCGAAAGAAGATGAAACGTATATTAATCAATTCCTTTGGATCGTGAACGGATCAAGATAAGTGGATTAACTTATTTGGATGAATTTGGAAGCAGCAGAGGAATCGTTGGAATCGTTTAACCGACTCTTTTCCAGGTCTGATCTAACTGTGAAGTTTTTAAGACTCGGATAAAGTGGAAATGGAGTTGTCAGTTGCGTAAATCAGATACGTAAAACGATCTATCAATCGAGTAATCGAGCCGAATTGAATTAATAAATAATAATATCAAGAAAATTCAGATCAGGAATTTAAATGGTATGGTATATAACTTTTTTTTGTCAGCACGAACAAAGTTTCATGGTGGTTGAAAAAATCGTGTTTTGACGTGTGCGAATCATAACTTTTAAGGTTCGATCGTTGGCTCAAAGTCGATCAAACGAGACGTGTTATTACAACATTTATACCGTTTGACCAGGTTTTCGAATCGTTACCGTCTTTCCTTTTTTTTCCCCTCTTTTTCGAAAAAATTGCGGTACACGATTTTTCCTCTCTGTTATTTTTTTTCTTTCTTTCTTTCTTTCTTTTTTTCATTTTGCGCGTGGATTTACAAGCTTTTGAAAATTGGTCGCGTGTACACAATCGTCTGAGCGACCACAGGAATTACACACTCGCGGCTCCTACCTATCGGTCCGCCATCAAATATTGATTTTCCTTCACGAGTATGACAATGATTCGCCGTCACCGTGGACTTGTCTTTTGACAAAAAGTTGATCGGACGTCGGACCGCCGTGCAAACAGAAAAAGGGCCCCGTGTTTCACGGTCGAGCGCGAGGAAACGATGACTCGAGGGGATGGTTGGAGAGACGAGGCTCCCGGATGAATTCGAAACGAGCCTCACGATTCTTGTTTGCCCAGAAGGAGGAAGGGTCGTCTCCGGGAGTATTTTGTAAAGAAATATCGACGGATGGGGAAGGCAAGCCGAGAGGGGAGGGCATGTTCCAGGCTGCGGCGTCATAATGATGGAACTTCTTCCATCAGGTAAAACCTTAGTAAATCTCTCGCTCAACTTCGTCCATTTTATGACACACCTATATATATATGTGTGTGTGTGTGTGTGTATTGAATACACACACGAAGCTTCTCTTCCGGAGGAAATCAATGGGAACATATTTTCCTTTATCCGATGGATCGAGTTCTTAAAGAGGAAGATCTGGCTCGAGTTCCTTTTCTCGACGACGATCCTCCGCGGGGCTTTATTGCAAATTGGGCGAAGATATCTGGGAAAAATATATCGCGGCCAGCCCCTCCCCCGTTGGAACGGTTCCTCGCCTTTTCACGCGAGCCCCATCGAAATCGAGGGATCTATTTAAGTTGGAGGAAACCAGATACGGAAATCCTTTCCCTCCGTGGCCCTTCGCTCCTGGGCGTCGTCGTCTCCCTCACTTGAACGTTCAATCAGACGGTGGCGGTGTCTGAAATGACTTTATCGCTAATTCATTTAACTTGGACCGCATCCTCTTAGGGTTGAAATTTCTCTGCCGCCCAGGGAAGTGGAGATCAACGGCAGCCCTCCCCCTTGCGATACCTCGGTTAATTAGATGTGACTACACAAAAGAGAGAATGGAGAGAGAGAGAGAGAGAGGGAGGGAGCATCGTCGAGCCTCAGACGGAGAAGGAACGAGTTGCGCGCCGTTAAACAGCCCGAAGCTGAGATTCCAAGCGGTTACTTATCACAACGTGCCCTTCCATTTCCAAGAGCGGAGTCGCGCCGGACGATGCGAGAGAGAGAGAGAGAGGGAGAGAGGATCTCGCTTTAAATGGATTTCCACCTTGGCCCTACTTCCCATTAAGCGCCTCGCATCCACGCTCGAGTCGTCGAATGGAAAGATCGTCGAAACTTCTGCTTTTCTGAGAGACGTTCGCAGCGAAATTACCGTTTTAGAGCTTCCGTTTAAATAGTTTACCGGCACACCAGTCGGTGGCACAGAACTCGGCCCTCGCTAATGTCTAAGCTAATTAGATATAATTAGGAGCGGCGTACTTTTCTTCCTTTTTTTTTTTTAAGTACCTTGACTCCGCTGCAACTTGAACGGTTGCAGACGAGGAAAATTGCCTCGTATCCGTATTTCTTTCTATTTTTTTGAACACTGAAAGGGAGGAGGAGGAGGAAGAGGAGGAGGAGAGGTTAATGGGGGTTTTATCCCAATTATTCGACGAATCTTTGATCGTGGATTCAGGCAAGGCCGAAACTCGTCGCCCGCTATGAACGAGGACAGCCGGAAGCGCGGAGGATTCGCGTGGTTCGACGAATTACTCGTCGCCGGCCGAACAGTCGACAGTTTAATGATCGATTTAAACGGATTTCCGGCATAGCCGCGCATTCAAATCTGCAGAATGCAATTAATGAACGCGCTTTGATCGATCTAACTGGATAATCTCGATCGCAATTTCACCCTCGGCCCCTCCCCTCCCCTCCCCTCCCCTCCCCCGTCCCAGAGAATTCCTTCTCCTTGGCCGCCACGATCGCGCGATTCGCACGCTCCCGCTTTGTAATTGAGTTTCCCGGCCGAGGCCCCCGGGGCCAGGAATTGGCCAGGTTAAAACGAATTAGCGGGGCAAACGCCGGTTTACTCTCCCGCCCGTTTTGTCCCAATTCCCGATCCCGCCTTCTGAGGTATAATTGCCGGAAGCGACCGTACACTGGAGCGCAAACACCAGCTCGTAACCTCGGGCTCGTCCAGGATTGCGCAGGGATCGTTTTTTTTTTTTTCTTTTTCTTTTTCGAGCAGAAATGGAGAGAAAAATGTATATAGAGAGAGAGAAGAAAAGGAAGAACGAATCAGCGTGTCAGAAATTTATCGTTATTGCGGGATTATCGGTTATCCGTTCCCGTTGTTCGGCCACTTCCCATTTTCTCAAGTTTACCTTCGTTTATATCTCAGGAAAGAAAAGAAAGAATGAGAGAGAGAAAAAAAGATTCGTAGAATTTTAAACTACTCGAGAATAGAAGGTTTATCAAACGGGTTACTACGTGATTATTACGAAATAATGCGATCGATGAGAGGAAACAAGTTGCATACGTTGCACGTTGATATATCCTCTTTAAAAACTTTTCCCTTTCCCCCTTTCCCCGATTGTATCTAAATTGGAGGATAGACTCGTCTATCCTTTGTGTCGAGCGTATCGATACACGCAACGCGTCTCGATAATAATGATTATCGCAACATTAATTAAACCTCGTGTACCTTAAAGGGGCCGTGATGTAACGAGAGAGAGAGAGAGAGGGAGAGAAGTGCATTTCGTATATCGAAGGTATGCATAATGGTGCTCGTTACGCGTGTCATCAGCCACGCGTCCTCGTATTATTAATTAGACAGATTTTGCGATTAATATCGGGGGCGCACGTGTCGACCTCGCGCTATACACGTCCTTCCAAAATCCATTCTGATATATCCTCTCTGAAAATTCTCTCTCTTTCTCTCTCCTTCTTCGAAATTCCCTCGTATTTTTTCGCTTATAGGATAACGGCGAGCGCATCGATTGCGTCAGGACAGAAAGCACAGAAATTGCGATTGGTGCCTGGGGTTATGATTTCGATTCTTTTCCCCCCTCCTCTCCGCGTACATACGTACGCCGTACGAAATATCGTAAACCGGTAGCTTGCAATTTTCGCGGGCCGACAACGTCGCCCGAGGGATTAGCAATACAATCATCGACGCGGCAGAGATACTCTTTCGACGCGCCGTCCTGATTTCGGATGTAAATCGCTCGTTACCGACCGCGAGAAACTCGTCCACGTTTTCGAGATCCTCTTCGAGACACGCGTATTTGGAGAACGGCGAACGAAGTTGGGGATGAAAAAAGAAGATGAAAAGAAAAAGAAGAAAAGGAATCGAAATCACGGGGAGGAGGGATTGTTCGCCTTCTCGGGCCTCGTATCGCTCGCCCCGATGAATTTTTCATCGGCAGCTTCCGTTAATGAGCGGCAAATTATTCTTGGAAGCTCCCGTATAAATACGATCTCCATGTTTAATGAATTTCATAATTACGCGGCTTCCTGTTCGCCGTTGCTCGATCATCCTCGCCCGGTGTTAATGAGAAACACGATGCCGCGGCGCCGATAACGCGAATTTTACCAATTTTCTCAGAGCCCGGCCCTTCCCCCCTCCCTCGATGATAATTGCGATGGGCGGTGTATCCGATCTCCTCGAGAGATAAGGTTTTCTTCCGTGCAGATTATTAAATCGCAAAAATTCTCTCTCTGTCCTCGAGAAGAATCTACTCGAAATTATACTTCCACTTTATTTCGATTTCGATTAAATTCGTGAAAAACTGTAAATTTGATAACCTATTAGTTATTACAGATAATTTATTTCGAAATCAGAACTCATTTTCCTTAATTTAAAAATGAGAAAGAAAAGGATTCTACGTTTACGATAAACGAGTTCGATCGATGAAGTACACATTTTCCATCTCGTATATTTCATTTAAATTTCGTGGGGAAGAAAAGGAATGCGATAGAATAGAACGAGACAGGAGGAGCATGCATAGATGCCGATTTGATATCATTCATACGTCAACTTGTTAAACGAGCAACGATCCCAACATCCGGAAAGAATTACGGGAGCGTATCGAAGCTTCGAGCCGCGTTGTAACGTTGCGTACAGCTTTTGCGTTGCGGCTTGTTGTTGCGGCTTGTTGTTGCGGTTTCATGGGCTTGCCGCCGATTATTAGGAGGGGGGAGGGCCTCGATAGAAGGTGGCGCGGAGTTTCATATCCGCATGGAACGAACGTGCTCGTTTGTTTCTTAATTGTAATACGGGAAGTGCATCACGGTGTATCTGCGGTGAAATTTCGTCCCGAAGGGGAGCGAGCCATGGGAAAAAGAGGCTCGAGGGAACGCGTGTTATTTCGTGTATATAACTCCCGTAACTGCCGTTTATTTTATGACAATTTGTTTCGTGTATGGGAACGTAGGAATCGTGAGAGACGACGTGAATTGTATTTCACTTCTCCATCCTCGATTTAAATTATTTTCCGATAATAAATTTCGATTTTCTATTCGAGCTTATCTCGGATACGAACGAAATTCTTTCATTTTTAAGCAAGTTTTTTCCATGGATCGTTAATTGCTGATAAATTATATATGTTAATAATTAAATATATATATATCGATATACGTCGATGAAGAAAGGATTTTTTCTCTCATTCTTAAAAAAAAAAAAAAACTTGAAATTTCGACTGCGATTGAGCAATAATGATAAACTGAAGGTGTCGACGGGTAAATTAATCAACATCGTAAATCTTAAATAACAAATGTTGGGCAGACACATTCGACGATGGATCGTCTTCCAACAATATCCATCCCCACGGGGAGAAGAAAAATTATAGAAGAGAAATTTAACGGTGTAAATATTTCGATACGGATTACGCTGTTTATCCGTTATATCCATTAAGTGCACCAAGACCTGTTCCGATTTTCCAACGATTGGACGCTGCTGCTCCCTCCTCCCCCTCTGATGGATGAAAAGTGGAGGAAGAAGAGGAGGAAGAAAAAAGAAAACGAGAGGAGAGAAAGGGTTGAAAGTTCTCGCGCCGGGTTAACCGGCGCATAAAATCGAGTATCATGGTTCCAGGGGGGGGGGAGGTGACGTTGGGGGATACGGCGTGTCCGGGGACATCGATCAATCGGTAAATTTTCGCGACGCGTGACATCCTAAGGCGTTTTTGCCCGGTGTCGGATATTGGATTTCCGTAGCCGTGTACCGTTGTGCATACCTTCGCGGAAGGCTGATGGCCCTGGGAAGAAAGAATCCTCCAGGATGGATTGGATCGTTCCAGTAACACGTTGCGATTGATTTTCGGAACATGGCTTCGATCGCGGACGGACAGCAGACAAATTGGTTGAATTCAGTTCAAATTTTCCATCGATCCACCCTTTCCCTTCTCTCTCTCTCTCTTATTTTTCCTTCGTCCAAAGACGTTGAAAATTGTATACTCGTATCACAGGGGGAGGAAATGGGGTAAAAGTGAAAGATATCCCGTCTGAAATCGAATTTTTAATTCGCACTCGGTGTAAATAAATCTAGTTTCAATCGGATCTAATTTATACACGCGTATATATATATAAAAATTCGAAGAAAGAACACGCGAGCGTATTTCATTCGACTCACTTTGAGGTAAGAAACGTACGTAACGTAACGATCGTTCATCATTGTGATTTATGAGATTATGCGTAGATATCCTCGCGACTCGAAAACGATTTATTTAGTCGGTGAATGTCTCGAACACGGCGTACTCGTTAAAACTAGGAGACAAGGGTATCGATTAGGACGGCGAAATTTTCTTTTCGAATATAATACGATATATATATGTACGATGGTGGTTTCTAACGAGCCTTTTGGAAAAAGAAGGGGGAAGTTGGAAATAATACGAGGATAAAATGTAAACCCCCGGACGAGGGGTGAATCCTACTTTGGAAAACCGTGAGAGACAGAAAAAAATCCGGGATTAAAAGGGATGAGCTCCGAAAATGGTGCTTACAGGGGAACTTCAAATATTGGAGAGTGCTCTTATTCGGTTCGTGCCTTCGTATTCGGTGGGTGGAGACTACATCAAAGTTCTATCGTTCGCGTATAAATTTTCCAGATCGATCTTCCTTCCCCCCAACTCGAAAATAGAATTCCTCTTTAAAACCGAACCGTTTCGGATAACCGAGGCGTGTAATATTCCCCACGATTGTATTCCGATTCACCTGATTCGCGAGAACATTTCCAACGTTATCGGTTTCCATCGGGTTCCACTTGGCCAATCGGGCCACGAAACACACCGATAGACATAATATCGAAACGAAACAAACTTAAAACCACGAATCGTTCCAACCACGATCGATCTCCACTTTTTGCTTCCCATTTGCCGATCCACGCATCGTTCGTCACCGCCTATTCTCATCCTTCGTAATCTTGGAAAGAAAGAATCACATCCGCATTTATTAAACGCGATAAATCCTTCTAGATCTTTACGTATCCGAAGCTTTCCACGACGAATCGATCGATTCATCCGGTTTTCGCTCGACTCGTTCACGTTTTCGACGAAACGCGTCGCGCGGGAAGACTTTTGAGAGAGTATATTTTACAGAGAGGAGCGTATGCCGAGTCGTTTGTCACGCTCCCGGTGATTTACACAATTACGCGGAGTACTGTTTGCTAACAGGAACGCACATAGCGGTTGCGGACGCGATGGCCACGGGACCAAGCCACTCTCGTTGAAAGAGCCTCGCGTTTTACCCCACTTCCCCTCCCGAATTCGTATTAGTTGCGAAGAGGATCGAGGAGGAGAGAGAGAGAGGGGAATCGTGCACGAGTGGAGGAGAGAGAGGGAAGCAAATGAGGAGGGAGGTTACCTACGTAAGCAATTAAGGTAATGTCGCCTTCGGCGGTCCGAAACGGACTTTGCCTTCCTCTTCGTTTCCACGTCTATTTATCTAAAAACCGAACCTCTCCCGTCCAAACAGCTTCAACGGTTCGCTTTTAATATTAATTGAAATAATTGGGGAAACTGTTTCGCGAGACAACAACCACGTCGCGTTCAACTTTCTATTTCCGTTCGAACTCGGATTTCCTGACACGTTTTATAAACGTTTTTATATTTTCTTCTTCTGTACTCTTCTTCCGTGTTAAAATCTGTAGCCATCGGTGGAGTTCGTAAGTGGGAATGTTTCGCAGGAACGTGTGTTCGTCCCAGCTCGAGGGATGGAAATTTTTCCATTCCAGAACTCGCACTCGTGCTTGCAAATGTTTTAAAGGGGGAGTTTTCTTTTTTTTATGATTCAATTTGGTTCTTCTTTCTTCTTGGCGCGATTTCTTCGCTCGAGTTAATTATTAATTGGAAATCGCCGATCGAAGTTGCAAATGCCACGTTTATGCCACGTTTAATTCGTTCGTTCTTGCCGGCCACAATTTCAAATTACGAGTTCACCAGCCACGGAGGAATAATCGGTGGAAAATGATAATTTCATTGTTAAACCCATCGTGGCTCGTCGCTCGATCGATGGTACGGTTATAATCGGCGATTATGCACATTGCGCGGACGATTAATCGTTATTAGCCCGTTACAGGATCGCGATTTCCCTTGACCTTTGTTCCCTCCGCAGTGTAATCGTCGAGCAATTTCATTGACGCAACTTTTCGAATATATTAACCGGATAGACGTCCGAGACATTTAGGCTTCGTCATTGTTCGTCCCGTCGCGCAAATTGTGCAGAAATCATCGATCATCTAGAATATCTCGCTATTTTTTTTTTTATTAAACAGTGTCTTAGACGTGAAAATTAGGCGTGTGATAATTTATGATAATTTTTCTTTACGCGGGGAAGCCATTACAATCTTTATAATGCGATTATAAAATATATTATATAAAATAGAAATTCGACGAAAAATTCAATTTAATCTCGTTACAACTTTTCTCATCTTTCGCAAGGTAAAATTTTACAAAAGTTAAATTAAAATATTTTCTAAATTAATAATAGTTTTTCATGGAAAGTAGATGAGTACGTTTTTCTTTTTTTAAAGAACAATATACCTTATCGAATTTCAATGCATTAAAAATTACTATATCCATCTGTTAAAATGATTAAATTATAAATTGAGCAAATTATTTTATCCTCTTTCTGAGAGATACGAATAGTACACGCGTGTATATATTGGTTCGATTAGAAAGTTTCATCAATCAGTTTGTTCAAGAGATGTTCTATTATCATTGCGATATTATTCTTGGATCGACGAGGCAAACTTAACGATCGCGGTCATCGTTTTAAAATACTCTGTTTCGAGGAAGCGAGATCCAATTAACATAACACGAGGAAACAACTAGGAACGAGTCCTCTATCGGGAGAAACGTTTTCGGTTCCCTCCCGGTTACGTTCCTTTGACAACCAATATCCTTTTGATCATTTTCCTCGCGACTTAAGCACTCGGCAAACTATAAATGCAGGAAGATTATATCGGTGTATCCTGGCAACTGGCAATTAATGGGTTGGGGGTGCACCGTTTCGAACTGTCGAGGTATCTCAAAGAAAAAACACTTTGAGATATGGAAATATTTTTAAAGCAACGTGTCTCCGCGATCAGTAACGAATCCCTCTCCTTTGAAACGATTCTCCTTTGTCGATCGCTGAAGACCACGCGTCTTACACATCTCGATCTTTCATCGTCTAGAAATTTTTTCAACAAATACCAATTTAATTTATTCAAATTCCGCTCTTCCATTTTCATCGTTTCTTTAATCAACGAGCTACGACGAGTAATTTTTCAAACTATTCTCAAAAGTAAAAACAATCCACTTCGTACAATGCATCCGACATTAATGCAAACATTGACGGAACTAGACCAAGCGCGAAGAACGCGTTGCCTTTCGAATTTCATTGTTCACTGAAAAGCTGGGAAGAGAAAACGTGTGGCGTATCGATGGGCTCCTTCCCTCCGCATCCGTTTCTATTCTCGGCAAGGTGGTCTGCGGTTTATCCCTCATTACGTGCGATTCGTTTGCGGTACGGGCACTCGCGCGATTTTCTCTTATTCGTTTCGTTTGGATCCGCGGCGGCGGTGGTTGCGCGCCACCATCCACCGTCCGCGGATCGCTGCCGCAGTTATTTATCGATTTGCAACTCGCCTCGAACCACGTGATAACAAGGGTTCGAGGTAAGAGGGTGCCGTGGACCATCTCGAGCAGCTCGTTGCCGATTGCATCAACGTTGTACGTGTGTGTATGTGTTTATGGTGGAAGGGGGGATGGTTGCCTGGTGTTGGAAGCCAAAATACCTCGGTCGGTTTTTGACGGTGCGGAATGTTGCCGAGTTACTTGGAATATTGGATTCGGAGGAGAAAGGACTGTTCCTCGATCCGGGAATAGTTTGTCGGTCGAAGATTGGCTATAATTCTGGATAATTTTTACTTGTTGAAGCAAGTAGAGAAGATTCGATTTGTCCAAATGTCAAAAACGACGAAATTCGTATCGAGGAATTCTCTGATAATGAAGAGTTAGGGTAACGAAATAAAAAGAAACGGATTCAAGGATTATTAAAAGGAATATCAGAGATATTCGTAACGGAAGAGGATATAATATTCTCCACTTACGAGGCTGTATCGGTGGCAATTACGACTAATCGACGAAGGCGTTAAGCCTCTAGAATCTTTTCTCCTCGTTGGATCGCTTGCAGGATCTCTTTCTGCTTCTTCCATGCAACGGATTAACCATTAACTAACCGTAATGATGTTCATTACGTGTGAACACGAGCCTCTCGATACTTTAATTCCTGCCCAGACGGATAATCGAAAGAAACATTGATGACACGATGATCGAAATATTACATTTTATAAAATTGTACGAACGAATCAAGATTTCTTCTCGAAAAAAGTGGCAAAAATTTCGACGAGGCTCGAGGATTGATTGAACTCGAAAAAACGGATGACATTACGCGTGTTTCGTCGCCGCGTTGGAAATGAATCCCCGGTTATTTTTAAGGGGATGTGCAGCGCCATTGACGAAAAGTCTTTGTTCGCGAAACAACGATCCGGCGACGCGTTTAACGATCCTCGAAACCCGCCTTGATTGGGGCTCGATGACGAGGACGACCTCTCTCCATTGATGGAGGAGGGCGCCTTCTCGAAACGTATCGCCACAATTAAGCTCGCAATTATTCGCGTCGAAGACGTTTCCACCAGAGCCCGCTGCTTCCCCGTTTAATTTAATTTGCCTCGCGGGAGACGTTGCCGGAAGAAAAACGGCCGACGAGATTGGAATCCGCCGGCAATGAGGTATCGGGAATCCGTTTTTTTAAATGCGTTTTATCGCCGTACCGCCCCGGAATATACGACGCGGCAAACTTCCTCCCTAACCGTAGATCGAATTGCTGCGATCAATAACAACACCCCGTCGAAACGTTCGAACGCGGTTAACGTATCCGCTCAATATCCAACTTCTTTCTTCTTCTGTCAACGTTGCATCTTCCTCCATCTTTTTCTGCAAAGAGCGATTTTACGCTTTTAAAAAATCTTATAATCTTGGAATATTTCGTTTTTCTACGAGGATTTTTTTTTCTTTTCTTTTTTATCACGGAAAATGCATTTGCGGAAAATTCGACTGCGCGGAGAATGTAATAATTTTATACATAATTACGATATAATGACGATGGGTGCACGAATGGGAACGATATTTGGCAGAAGTTCAGCCGGAAAGTGGAGTTTCGTTCCGCGATATAAAGTTCCGTGAAGAGGAGAACTTCGTCACAATTTCTCTTTGTTATTTCATCATTCCCGAGGCACAGTTTTCTCGTTTCATACCGAGCCGTGCAGCGCAATGAGGAAACGTACGTGCAATGAGATGCAATTCCTTCGATCGAGCCGAATGTCGAGGCCACTCGTTGATAAATCTCGCCCTTCCCCGCTCCACTTCTCCGCTTCCTTTCTCGTCAGCGCGCGTTACACGCAAGTTGCCGGCAACTTCCGTTGGGCGCAGGTGCGTGCGTGCGGCCATCGCGTCGCAAAAGGACAAAAGCGCAGCTGAAAACTGCGTACGAGACTTTGCCTCCTTTAACCAATCGCGAGTCACGTAGGCAGACTCGGCCGTACCCTCGTCATACGAACTCGTTTAACATGTGCATTGGAAACAGGATGGAAAGGGCCAGGGCGTGGTTGTTTAATTCGACGAGTTGTTGGATCATGGAGAGAGAGAGAGAGAGAGGATCTTCTGAGAATCTTTCGAAACCGCTGACCAGCGTGGAATTGGCGCGGCCATTACTCGGACGCGATAAGGATAATGATAAGAAAATGACGCGGATGATTGCACGGTAGCCGTGGGCAGGAAACGTTCTTATACTGTTATTTGTAATAGGATTATTACTACGATTCCCTTTGTCGATGTTCAACTACTTCCAAGCACTTGGTCCGTCGTGTTTTTCGTCGATTTTACGATTTTATCTCCTTAAGGATCCTCCACACGATTAACAACGGTGTTGTTATATCCCGTTCCGAAGCGTTAAGCCTTTGATAAAAGAGGGATTATATTTTTCAAGATACGAGGAACATCGCAGGGGGATTACCGTCGACTTTGAAAGTTTCAAAGTATCAGAGTTTGAGGTGTGCAGCGGTTCTGGGGAAAGAAAAGATTGTCGCTACGCTTTCTTCGGTGAATCTTGGATATGCGAAAGCAACTATGGCGTCCAATGTTGCGCTATAATCGAAGTTCGACCCGATTCATCAATCATGTCGCGCAACTTTCTCACCGACGTGTCCAGTGATTTCTTTTTGGACGCGTGAATTTATTTATTTTTTTCTTTCTTCTCCTCCTTATCGCGTTTAAGAAGAAGTTCGAGAAAAAAAATTGTCAAAAGACGCTCGTTCGAATTTCCTTGCTGGGAATAAATTTCCGTCGACGATATCGTATCGAGATAAATTCGAATCGACGAAGCATCTTTTACAACGATCGCACGAACGAAATGTAATATATGTACACGAGTTGTAAATTGTGTGGTATGAAATTCCTCGCGCACCGCCATCATCGCTTCCGGTCTGGGCTTCCCGCGAGTGCCAACCTAACCTCGCATTAAAGGGGATAACGCGTTCGAGAACTTATCTCATAATATATTTACGCTTGCTTTACCACGGTTATATATTATCCTGACCCCTCCGTCCTGTCCTTTTTCATCTTCTTCAACCCTCTCCCCTTCCTCTCGATACATTATGCATTCCGAACACGGTGTATTTCATACACGTTTCCGTTCTCGATCTTTCCTCGCCTTTTCTCGCATTGAATCATTCGCGAATTACGGGAACGGTTTCATTTAGAAATAGTTTCACTCAACAAACAAATCGCTGTAAATTGGTTTCTAGAATGAAACGAAGAATTATATAATGTCGTTCGTTCAAATTCATTTTTAGAGGAGAACAGATTATTAAATATTCATATTATTTTAAAAATAAACGGGGAATTTCAATTTCCATGCTAATGCACGTACTAATCGCGTGCTCGTTGTTGGTTACAGCAATTACGTTCACCGCGAGGCGTCTCGGGACAACACGCGTGAAATCTCATCCTCCAACACGGCCTGGCATCCCGCACGACGTGATGCGCGCATCGCATCGACGCATCACTCTCTTTCCCGCTTTCGACTCCAGATCCACTTTTTTGCCTTCTCTTTTATCTTCCCTCCGTTCATCTTTCACCCTCGTCCTTCCTCCCCTCCTCCTGATCCTACGTGGTTAAGAGTTGGATTACCCTTACGGTGCTCCGCGAAGCTAAATCACCTATTATGCATACGCCGGCACTTCTGCCAGGCGAAACGAAGAACTCGAGGTTAGAGCCGTTACTACGCTCTCTCTCTTTCTCTCTCTCGTGAGTTCCCCAGAAGATTCTCTTCTCCCTTCCTCTCCCTCTCTGCCTTTCTCGTCGTGGAATCCTCCTCGCCTATTACTCCCTCATTTGCCCCGGGTCCATAGAAATGTAATTAAATCCCCTGAGCGGACGCGAAACGACGCGACGACGCGAGCTACCTAGCTAACTGGCTCCCGTGGAAACCTGCTCGTGGGAAAATCGAGAGAGAGAGAGAGAGGGAGGGAAGGGCACTTTTGACAGGCGAGCGTTAATTAGCGCCACCAGGATCGACGACCTCATCATTTTTTTAAAGTTAATTGGGCAAGCCCCGCAATTAGAGCTCTAGATACGGATGGAGGAGGGGGAGGGAACGCGTCAAACAGGACGATCTTCCGTCTCACGGGACAAAGGACGCGCAACCTATCTCTTTTCGCAACCTTCTTGCTTCAACCATCTTCTTTTGCTTCCGCGCTACTCCTCGTGACGAGGAAAACGCAAACGGTTGACACATACACACATGGCTCGCATGGCGCGGAGGAGAAATTAATTTCGCGTTTGCAAGACTTGGCTGCGAACTTGGCGTCGCAGAATTAATGCAAGATGCGGTTGCGGGTGTGCAGCGTTGCAGGGAAACAAGTTTGGGCGGAGAGGCAGTGGCGAGAATAAAAACATCAGGGCCATTAACGCGTGCCCGACCCCCGACACAGGTTTTCCTACAGGTTTAAAATTAATTGCTCTCTTTCTCTCTCTCTTTTTCTCTCTCTCTCTTAGAGTTGTGTGCCCATTTTCTGCCCGTCCATTGTTTCTTCTCGACCTGTCGACGGGCGAAACAACACCGGTCCAGAGCCCAGTTAAACTATTTTCTTTTACTTGCGAGCATTTCGTTTTGGTTGGAAAGAATAAGGGAGGAGAAGGAAGCGTTTCGATCCGAGAACGGACTCGTCCTCTCGACAGGCTCTCTCGTGCGTTAAATGCCAAGAACGATGGAAATAAAGAAATTTAAGGAGAGCTATTGCACTTAGGTGAGAAATTCATGGAGTTGAAGAATGATGCATCGAGATCGGTTGTCTGTCAAACACTCGGGGCGAGAAGATGACCCGATCTTGTTCCCCAACGGAGAGAGAGAGAGAGGAGAAATTGCCACACGTCCATCATCCAGCGTGGATGCAAGTTTTCCCCGCGCAAAGACGAACGAGCTCTGTCGAAGAAACAACAGCTACTCTTTGGGAAAGGATGATCTATGGACAGTGCAGTTCGATGCAATTGCAATTTCTTCTTCCTTTCCATCGCTTGCGGAAAGTCGGTTTCTTATCTCTCTTCCCTTCTCTCCGCATCTTTCCACAACCAAGCAGCCAACCCGTTGTCCCGTGCATCTTCTTATCTTGTCCCGTGGAAATCTCTCTCGCCTCTTCTTTCTTTCCTCGAGTTACTATTGGAAACTTTATCTCTTGGCGATGTTTCTCTCCTTCTCTCTCTCTCGTTATCTCTCTCTCTCTCGACTCATCCTCCGTGTTGGAAAGATAGCAGTGTCGATCCTTAGTCCGAGCGAACTTTACACTCGGTACATTATGAATATCGTGATTTCGCGAAGAAGTTATACGGTTCGGTCATTTTTAAAATGGAAAAGTACGGGAAAAGTGGGTCGCGGGCTTAGAGTAACGTTTCACCTGCTAGACCCACCGGCTCTGGAATCCTCTTATCGGCTTTCTCGGCTCTCGAGCACCACCTCTTCGGTAGCATTCGCAACCGTAACATATTTTACCTCTTCTATCGCCTTTCTCTTTTTCTTCCATTCTTTTCTCCTTTTCCTTTTTTCCTCCCTCCTCCTCCTTCTCAAATAGCGTGTACTTACTAATTAATTACGGAGTTAAATCGATTAATTCCGGGCAACGATTATCCGCTTCCATTTCTCTTAAACGGTTAAATACAACTCGTGACGCGAGTCGTTTTAAACCCCTTTATATTGCAACGCGAGGGTAGATATTAGACACGTGGTCATTTGTACCTTGTTTACATCCGAATTCGATTCGGCCCGCTATTAATTTAACTTTTTATACCCTCCGTTCGTTCGTGTTTAATTACTGATATTAGTAGATATCATCGGTAATAACTCATCGTCGTTGCTCACCTGGCGTGCAATTTTGTTCGTGATATTTACAAAGGGGTGGTATTTCGCGAACTTTGAAATGATCATCATTGCGACGATGTTAATCGTCGTTCCGTTATTAAAAAGTACATTTTTCGGTTGCAAAGAATTTTTATTTTTCGCTTCTCGATGCAATTACGTTAAAAAAATATTTTTTGCTCAAGTGTTTAAGAATCGCGAGATTAAAATAATCCCGGTAAAAAGGAAAGAAGGATAAGGAAAATATTGTTACCTCGCATGCCTTTCGACACGTGTTACATGTCTTTCCCCGATTAGCGTCCACTGAATGAATAAACGCGTCGTACGCAAATAACTCTTACTTTTTAATGAAGCCCGATACAAGCCCCCTTTTCACCGTAACCACCAGAGTTACGTGTGTGGATTGGACAAACCACGATGAAACGTGTCGCGTACATACGGGGTGTGCAGATTTCCTTTACTCGATAAAATGCAGCTTAGAACGATAAAAAAAAGAAAGAAAGAAAGAAAGAAAATAGCAAAAATTTTTTCGCGATAAATGGAATGATTTAAACGTGGTTCATTAACATGTATGATAATTCGTTTCTTCCCCTCGTTTTAATCTCTTTCAATTTATTTTGAGCGAAACTCGAGCGAAGTGGTAAAAATTTCTTTAATCTCTTATGAATATTTATAGTTATGCATGCATCGATATTTTTTAATTCATCTCTCGTTTCCCCTCTCTCTCTCTCTCTCTCTCTGTTCTGTTTTGAAAGGAAGAAGGGAATAATACGATTTTGACATTCGAAACGATCGTATAAAAGATTTGCTATTATTGCCTGTACCAATTCATCAGTTTTAAATGATGTATCGTTGTTTATTCTTTATTTCGAAATCGAAATAGATATTGATGAATCGCAGAATCATTAAATTGTATATACAGCGAGGGTGGAAACGGGGTCAGGGCTTAATGCACGTTCGCACGCATGATGATTTAAATTTATCATCACGAGGAATGGATAAAATGTTTATTTTTATCGCGAATATAAATTTTTCCCAATTTTACATTAGCAACCGACCAACCAATTAATCGACGTAACTAATTAATCCTTTACAATCGTCGAGCAAAATCGAATGTAAGCGAATTCAGATCTTCTCCGACACGAGGTCAAGAAATATACGGCGCATAGATTCAATTTCCATTAACCATCCTCTTGCATCTTGAATGAGGTTTCTCCTCTCGCCAAATCTTCGAAACCTTTGAAACGTTTGGACCCGATGTCCAATCTCTTGAGGTATAGAGGAGGCAATTTAAGGGAACACGTTCCGACATCTTGGACCGATATCTGATGATTTTAACAGGCGTTAATTGGCACGTCTCTGACCCTACTTGATCATCACCAGGTACACGATTCCTCCATTTTTTCCACCGCTGTCTTCTTAGCTTCTTTTCTTCTTTCAAAACATCGATGGATGAATGGCCGCCGGTCAGATGACATATCAGCTCGTTTAAAAAGTTTCCAAACTCGAAAAGCTTTCGGACAGGGCTTACCGATGCCATCGTCGCACGCCTGGCTTTTACTGTTTTTAAGCATCCCTCCCGATAACACCGGAATCTGTTCACCGGATTAAAAAGGCGCAGCTTTATAATATTCCATGTCACGTTTATCTCCGGTGTCATCCGCAGAAATTACATTTCAGCTTGCTCTTTAACGTATCACGTCAGATTTTTCAAGGGATCCTGACCCTGCCGATACAACATTCCTTTCTTTCTCCCCCTTGCTCCATCATCCAGTAGTTTCGCACGATTCCTTCCACAATCGTAAAAATTGAGCGAGTTCAAACCAACCGTTTCTTCCATTCTTATTTCAGTCTCTCGGAGAAGGAACCACTGATCAACAAGATCCATATGAAAATTCTTGTTCCTCTTAACGTTATATATAACAGGCAACAGTTTTAATCAAGATTTATTTAATTAACAAGATATATTTATTGCCAGGTTTATATAGAAATATTTGAAGAAGTAAAAGCAAAAGCAAAGAACGAGTACTGGAGTAGGTAGTTAATGGTCACTGTGGCGCTAGTGTCGCGTACAAAGTATCATCGCGCCACTCCTTGCATCCGTTTTATCCTGGTGACTCGTACGTACGAGAGAACGGTTCAAAAAAAAAAAAGAAGAAAGAAGAAAAGAGGAATCCATCGAGCAATGATTTCTCTTCACGGCCCATCGAGCGCGCACACCCTTCCTCGAATAATTCCCGCGCCAACTCAACTGCTTACCGCCCTGTTTAATCCGCGATCCGCACACCCTCTCGCGCTATTTCGATTTCACCGCTTCACGATTTATTTAACTTTAAGAGTGGTTCAAGTGGTGGCCGACCAGGACCACCGCGCGGAACGAGGTTAGAAAAGGGAGGGGGGGAGAGAGAACTGAAGAGTCTCTCTCAATGGGGGGAGGGCACAAAGGACGGAGCACGGCCGATTTTGCCCCGAGAGAGGGAAGAGAATAGAGGGCGGATGGAAAAGCCCGACAGCAGGTCGGCCGTCCCCCCCTCCCTCCCTCCCTCTCTCTCTCTGACGTTCGAGGCGTCAATGTATAGGGGGATACGTTCCAGGTTGATGCCACTGGCGTTGGACGCAATTTGAGAGCAATCGACTGAACGACACGCCGCAAATCAAACCGGTCGTGTGTTAGCCGGTCTCACCTCCGACCTGCCCGCGCATCACTCCCCTCCCCTCGCGCACGCAGCCATCTCTCTGTCATCTATCGTGTCCTCTCCAACCCTTTCAACCCTCAACTCCCCTCCCGGCTTCGGCCAACCGGCTATCGAACTAACCTCGCTGCCGGAACGTCACCCTTTTCGTCTCTCGAATGTGCGAACACTCTCGACGATTCGAGTCGACGATCTCTACGTACAACGAGGCCGACGTACAGCCAGCTGCATCGCCTGCCATCCGGCGCCCCATTACGCGCCGCTACTGTTAATTGAATCGATCGTTTTCAGATTGGCGGTCGCTCTAACCGGCACCGCAAAATCGGCGAAATCACGCGGTGCAATGCGCGTGGTGCACGAGCCGGACGTTTCTCTGGGGATAGTTGACCTCTGATCGCGGCACGGGGAGAGTGGAGCCGGATAATCGAGAGGGAAATGCGTTTCGGTGGAGGGGGCGTCGCGTTTCAGAAGAAAGACATCGAATTTCGTCGTTAAGCATTATTTTACATGTCCTTCTTACGAAGTGATCAAGAAATGAAAGGAATAATAATGTCTTAGAATAGTGGATGTTATATTTCTTTCTATACGGATGATTGCTATGATTGTTTAATCATTCGAACGAGAGAAATGTTCGTTAAAATGTATAATGCGAGATGAAAGTACATATATCATGAAATATCAGTTAGCTCGCGGACAATCGCTTTCTGATCGGCTTCAATTTCACTGGGACAGATCGATGACCGAATATCGGATTAAATTTCGTCACGGATGATTTCATTTTGGGACTCGTATCGCGTCTCTTTTCGAGCGGATCGAAACTTCTTTGTTCCTTTTATATATATATATATATATATAAGAAAAAAGGGTTAAGTATATTTGGCAATCGGATTTATCCTGTCCCGGATAAACTTTGCGCCCGAGATATTGGTCGGTCTATTAAAGAAACAATTATGAAGAATTGGGCACGGAACAAACCGGTTGACGAGCGGTTTGAAACTCGGTGCACAGAGTTTCCACGAGCGTAGTTTGATTGTAGGTCGAACTTTGACTATTTGTATGACCTTATTTGAGGTTTCCGGTTCTTGGGATCGAAGTTTCCTGACGCTGCGCCGCGTTTCAAATGATTATGTTTTAGGGGGACCGTGTACAATCCTCGCAAATTACTTCGTTGCTTGACCCAGTTTCGAAACAGGCGGAACACGGGTCGTTCTCGGATAGGAAATTCACATTTTCAGACGTTTTGTTTGTGTCTCAGTCATCCGGCGAACAAGGAGCAAGGTGTATTATCGATCTCGCGGAGACGCGGTAAATATTGCACCACGTATTTACGCGTTTGCAAATATTGTGCAAGGATCGACGAATTGGGGCGGATGAATTTTGTTCGCACCGTTTAAAATAGGAATGGAACCGATTTTTTTTTTAAATAATATTTTTACTTAAAATTACGAGGCTTTAAAAAGCAATTATAGCTTGTTCTTTCTTGTAGTTTCCTTCACGTGCAACGTAATTTATCACAAACACATTCTTGAGAGAGCCTAAAGCTTGCTTCGACTTCTTTTCCCTTATACGAACAATCTCGTCGAAATTTCATAATCGTATTTTTGCGTTTACATTTCTTCTTTCTCAAACGAACGTTGTTTGAAGATTATACGAGTCAAATTTCAATTTAATCCCGACCAATCGAGCCCCGTTACATAATCGCCGCTATTCGATCGATTTCACCCTCTAAAAAAAAGAGAAACAACCAAAATATCGAATAACCGTTTAACATTATCCAATTAAAAATTCAGCTCTATCGCGTAACAGGGAAATTAAAAAAAAAAGAAAAAAAAGGGAAGCAAATTTCAAACAAACCGTTCAAACTACCGTTATCGTCAAATCGAATTTTTCCCCCTCCCGCCTCGTTCAAACTTTTAAATTGCATTAACCGACGATCATTTCGAGACCACCCTAACGTTCCCCGCGGAGATAATGCCCGTGGGGGGATTACGCTCGTTGGATTTTAACGGTGAAAAAGCATTGTCGCGCGCTGAATCGGGCGCGAAAGAGGCGGCCCGCTATCGATCCCGATTACCACGCGGAAAATTACCACCTCGACACCGCCGCGCTGCTTGAACGGGCGCGCGCATTACGCCCCTCGTTAATTAAAACGATCGGTCGCGGCCCGATCCGCGCTCGTTTCCCCTTCGAAACACGGGAAGAGGACTAATCGCGGCGTCCAGTGTTTCCAGCGTTCGCGCTCGTTTTCCACGACAACAACGGACGGGGTGAGAGAGGGACACGGAGGTGGCGCGTGTCCCGGTGATCTCTCTGTGAAACGCTTAATTCTAAACGCTCGCGGAGGAACGAATAGCTCGGTGGGACGAGCGGCGCCACTCGTTCGACACTTGGTAACCCGCCCTTCTCTCCCTCTCTCCCTCTCTCCCTTTCTCCCCAGGATTCGCATCACGACCCCGTTCCAACGAATTGTTACTGTTAATCGATTCGATTGCTTTCGAATTGACAGTCCTCTTGACAGTGTCCCGCTGATTTACAGGCGGATGTTTGCACACCGGCCAGGACAAAAGAGATTTTCCACGTTCGCCCGTTCGTCTGTTTTTCCATCTCCCGCCGATACGATTCTCGATCCGAGGAATCGGTACACGCTCGCGTGCCGATTCATTGAATTTTTAATCGAGAATGGAAATCGATTCGATCTTCTTCGCGCTTTTCTCTCGCTGTTTTTTCACAGGCCGCCATTACGCTTCGCGGTTACGAATTTTTTTCCCCTCCCACTTGGCTTCCTCGAGAACGCTGTCCTCGACTTTTTTTCTTCTCTTTCTATTCTTTTTTTTCCCTTCTTTCGTGCTCGCGATGCGCAGTTCCGCATACACACACGCGCACACATACGTATAGATAGAAGGCGTACGATCGTCCGCTCGATCCAGTTTTTTCTTCTATATCTACGTTGCTTGCTCCGTGATCGCCGTTCGAGTTCATTCATCCTTCGAAGTGGAAATCGGATCAACGATTTTTCGTTTTCATCCTCCACTCTTTTCTCGTCCAATCATTTCGAGGAACTCTTTCTTTACCCTTCATTGTTTTATTTATACCCCACCGTTCATCCATTCACGCGTTGAATTCCTATATCTTCTTTCCTCCCGCAATAAAGTGAAATTGATAACAGATAATTCGCAGAGGGAATAGAGAATAATAATCGTTTTGATATCGGTCTCTGATTCTTGATAAGTCGCTTTGATCGCGAATTAAGGCCATCGGCATCAATCATCCGATCTGCTCGATCCGCTCCGCGATTAATCTCTCGCTAAAAGTTGGTGGTCGGCCGATCGTTTGAACGAAACGAATCGATCCAACGATGAGAATCGGTTCAACCCGTGTTTTTTCAACCCTAAACCGGCGAAATTTCCCTACGTAATTTCCCGTTTGTTTCTGGCCTTTCTGCCAACCGGGGCGAAGTGGAGAGAAAGAGAAAGAGAGAGAGAGGGAGAGGAAGGATGGTAAAGAGGCTAATACGATTTTACGTGGGAAACGAGTGAAAATACCGGAGTGAACGTACACACAGGGGCACACTTAAGCGCGATAAAACGGGTCGTACCGTGAAATGCAAGGAATGGATGGCGTGTAGTGTAGTTGAATAAAAATATGCTAGAAAAATAATTCTTGGCGTGGAAAGCGCGCGATTCGAGCGAAAATCAATGCTTTCGATTCGCAATATTCGTTACATTATTGCAATTATTATTATTATACATTTGTCGCATTGTAAAAAAATATTTCAAAAATCGTGTCACGAGATATTTCTCGTAATAAGTCTAACAAGACTATTAAAATTTTTTCACGCGTCATATATAAAAATCTTACCGTACCAAATCCTGTGTAATGAATACAAGGAGCGAGTCATTTATGAAAAATTATCGTTAAATATTCCCTTTGAATATTCTCCGCGAATATTCCGTCACATCGTTGGAATACTTTCTCCGTAAAAGGTGGCAAGTGGGGCCTTGGTGCGTGCACGCGGATAATGGCGGGAGCTGGCGCTGTTAAAATATTGAAGGAAAATATGGGCGGGCCGTCGATGGCCGCGTAAAACGCCTAAATAGCAGAGCCGCGGCCGCTGGAAACTCGGATGGGTTCTCGTGTTCTCTCGTTGAAACGTTAGGCATCGATGTGTCCGCTGTTAAAATCGTGGAGATTAACGAGCGGCGAAAAAGCATGCTGTCGTTTCCGCGTAACGCCGGTTTTCCCATGTAAGGGATTCGAAGCACTTGTAATTACGGGGTTGCGGCTCGTAACGGAAGCTGTCCAACGAGGACGTTACGTTGCGAGGTTGCAAATTGGCAGGTTATAAAGATAGAACGCGCTCGAGACACTTAGGGGAAGTTAACGACGAGGGTAGTATAGTTTGGATTGGGTGTAATGAATTTTAATTGGACGTTTTTTTTTTCAAAACTTTATAATTTTGTTTACGATTGATAAAACGCGTGGGGAAATGAGTAACGAGAAACGAAAGACGATATCGTTGTAATTGAATTAATGTAACGTTAAAGTTATATTTTATATTTACGGAGAAGATTTCATTATATGTTATCTTTCTTTTTCAAGATTGGCACATTTTTATCCTTATCCTATTATTATAAATTGCATTTTCTATATAAAAGATTTTTATAGAATAGTCGTGAGCAATGAACATTTAAATCGTCTTAAATATTTAAGGAACGTTTCATTTATATAGAAAGAAAATATTGGAAGAGACATAGTAAATAATGGTAAGATTAGAGAGAAGATTAACGACTATTTTTCTCATTACAGATGTTCTGAGGTGCATCGGTGGTGAAAAAGAAAGGAAAAAAAAAAAAAAAAGAAAATGAAAGCCGTAATCGCGACGTGTCTCCTCCTCTCTGTCACCGGCGTCCTCTCCGTCGAGTGGAAACACAGCGCCGTCCTGGACAATAACTTCTTAGTTCTTTGGACGCCAGGCGAGAGGGATGTGATGTTCGAGATTCAAGTGAAGACCCTCGGCTATGTGGGTCTCGGTTTCACGAGGGATGATGGCACTGTTGGGGCTGACATGGTCATTGGATGGGTGGACAACAACGGACAGCTCCATCTTCAGGTAAGTGTTCTTAAGAGCGTCACGTTATTTCCTTTGCGATCGTCCTCAGACACGGCTCGTGGTTTCCCCGTCGACGCGTTCATCGTCTTCCCGTAAGAGCATTAATGCTCTTAATGCTCCACGAAAACCATATATTTCGACGCTTAAAATTGTACGATATTTACAAGTAACTCCATCTTTCATTTCTTTCTCGAATATTTTCATAAATAAATCTAGTAAAATTTAACTAGTAATAATTTAGTAATATTATATATGAATTTAGTAATAATTTCTTAACGCAACGTATATATATATATATGTATATACGATCGAGATACGTGCATAATGGCTGGAAATTTCGAGAAACGCATCGCATGATTATTATCGTCTGCGGATCGCGGACGTCATAATGTACGACGAAAAAACGTGGAACCGCGAAACGATTATTTTCATCGAGGTCTAGCGAAATTACATTCATTCCCCCGGAACGTTGACGTGGAATAATTTCAACTAATTACTCTTATGCTACCGATCCCGAGTGTTGGCCACGGAAGGAGGATCGGGTAAGGGTACACGGTGTGCACACGGAGAGAGAGAGGCTGCATAATGATAGTCCTTCCGGAGATAAGTAATGGGTTTCTCGTTTCGATCGGTGGATCGGATAGTTATCAATCTTACCAACCGAGGGCAGCGGCCTGTCATTATCGGTGCTCGTCATTTTGTACGACACTGTGTCGTTTTATTTTTTCGGCAGCCTCGATTATCTTTGGATGATTCTCAGTCACCGGCCCCATGATGTATTGCCTTTATCGAAACGGTATTTTTCGAACCGTGCACCGTTTCCCCTGGATCAGATAACTTTTTCCTAGCATCGATGGGAAACGCGTACGTTGCTTTGATATATTTCGTTGCATTTTTTTTTATTTTTATTTCTTTTTTTTTTTTCCAACGAACGATTTTAAATTTATCGTAATTGCGATGGAAGAATAGAAGGTATAAATCGGGAGCTATGTATTCGTTTTTTTTCGACAGAATTTATTTTAATTTATTTTAAAAAAGAGAGAAAAAGAAAGATAGGAAAGGAATGTCCACTCGACAAAAGAATTCTTTCGAACGAAAATAATTCCTTCTGATGGAATTAAAAATCTATTGAAATCAACAAGTAATAATTATATGTACATGCATAATTTTAATAACTCTAAAATAATTTCGTAGAAATATATCATTTTCTCTCTCCATTACGTTCAATTATTCAATCGAAACAAGAGAAATATCGATATACGTATATAAAAATTACTTTTCAATTTCAGCGTGAAATCTAAGAGACGTAGGCGCGAGTGAATTTCATCTCGAAACTTGTATGCTATATAACGCACACGCACAAGCAAAATACATATCTTCCATTTCCACGGAAGTCTAAAGCCCGATAAGCTAACAAGGCGGAGCATCCCGCCATAACTCGAGAGACGTCGCCTGTAAACCTGTTTTAATTTCGCCCGAGGGGGTCCACAAACGTACGTGCATAGAATTTTCGGCCTACGAGTTTATTTTCGAGTACTGTTAAATTTAAAACATCGTTATCCCGCCGCATCAGTTGGCGCAAACCCTCCTCGAGAACCGGACTCAAGGGGATTACTCCGTTATCCTCCCTTTCATCAGCGTTACGCGGCTGTTGTCACTTTACCCCGGCTTCCTCATAACATCAGGATCCAGGTATGGGAGGAAGATGGACGACCGTGAGCGACGTTCGTCCGTTCCTTCCTCCCTTCCCCCCCCTTTCATATATATTTTTCCACCTCTTTTCGCAAGCGGGACAGGGACAATTATATAACAACCGACGCTTCTCCCTCTCTCTCGGCTTCGTTTGCACATTTGTCGTCGAATATTTCTTTTATGAGCGATCTCTCAGTTTTCGTCGTCGTCTAGCACAGGATACTCCGTCGCGGGAATTTCCTGGCCCCTAGAGTTTGTGCGATGTCACTGTCAACTCACCCTCTCCTCCCTGATGGATAGATCCTCCTTGCCTGATTACCGTACGTTATTAATGGTAATTTTCTTCAACTTGGATACACTTGGCAATAATAACGTTCAAGATGGATATTTCCCTTTTTTCCTTTTTTCGTAGACAAATTGATCCCATAAGTAAAGGTAATAGTTTCATCTTTGATTCGAGGAAAGATGAGAGTGAATATGGAAATTCAATATGGAAGGGAGATTCGATCTTATTTTGGAGATCATGGGTTGAATTCGCGTACGTAACGAGATTAGAAAAGAAGGAAGGAATAAGTCGTGGTTAGATACGGATTATGATTAAAAGTCTTCTTAAAAGCGACAATAGAGCTTATTTATGCTTGCTCGCTCGACCGTTTGATTACACTCGAATAACTGTACCGTCGTTTATGATTAATGCATGTTGTCGAAACCGCCAACCATTTAACGTCCATTATATAATCGACGCATTGCGGTTTAAGTTGGTCGCTTTGTAATCAATACTTATTAACATTCAATTGGCATGGCCAAGCTCAAGATGAAAAATGGCAAATGTTTCCTGCCCGTTTAATTAATTTTCCAATGGAAATACATGTAACACACCATTTCGTTGTATCAATAGAAATTCGTCGGATAGTCGCAAGTATAAATTCTCTATATCTTTTTTAATTCTCTCTCTCTCGTTAAATTTCAACCATTTTCCCCGCTCATTTATTCTCGAATTAATAAACTTTTTTTAAAAGAAAGCAACGATCCCCGAATAAAATGAAAAACTTCCTGATCTACGACTTCCCCCTAACTCGTTCCCAAATTCGTTCGATCGTACATAGGACGAAGAAAAATTCCCTATTTTGCCTATTGCGAGATCAAAGCCTCGAAGTTAAACCAATAAAAGAGCCTTTGGATCGGTCGAGCAAGGGAACGCGTGCTAAACCGCAAGAGAGTCGAGAAATCGGTAGAAGCGTTCTATCCCAGTCCTATTCTCGACTGATCCGGATGACCGCCGTTCAGATCACGATCACATAACGAAAAACTCTTATTCCCCGCTCCTCCTCTTCTCCCCCCTTCCCTTCCCCGCGGCGCGTCCTTTCGCAAGGCTGAGCGCGCCTCCGGCCTTTCTTCCCCCCTCCTCGCTTTCCCGGTGTCCTCGTTGAGCGCACGGCGAGGAAAGGAGAGGGAGGGAGTCCGGCTGCATCGCGCGGAGCATTGCACGCGGCACGGCATGCATTATGGAACGAGCGGGCAACGATTCTAGCGGAAAAATTGCGGACACGCGAGAGACGGACGCGATCCGCACCCCGACGACCACCTTGCCTCCTCGTGGATACGTACCTAAGCACCGGGGTAGTCGTCGGAGAAGATTGCTTCCCCGAAGTATTGCATCCGTTCTGGAGCATCCGGATGCGCGCACACGTTACAGCTCCTTTCCATTTCAGAGAGGGAACACGCCTCGAGATCTATATAATGCGAATCCTCCCCTGCCCGCCATCGTGCCACGATAATAAGGCTTTTCCCTTTGTCGAAGATCGGCCGTGTGTTATTTGTTATTTGGATCGAAGCTGTTGGCGAGTATATAAATAAAATTCCTGGTGGAATAAAAATTGAATGTATTAACATTCTGTGAAATGATTTCACTAATTATGGAATTCGTAGTTTCAGGGAAGCTGAAGAGATGTCAGTTCTTTTCATCATTTCATTGATGATGGAAGATGTGGCAGATCGTGATGTGAAAGTCGATATACATTTTGACTTGCAAGTGCAAGTATTGTTTCACGGAGGGGTAAAAGTGAAACGCCCGACGAGAAAGGAATCGAGGTTGATTAAAGATGTACGCTTCTTGATACATTTCAGGATCCCAGGCTTTTGTGTGTTGAACCACTTCGATCCACCCGGGTGAATTCAATTTTCCTGGTCTAATTCTTTTATTCGCTTCGTTTAACTTCGCCCTGCTCCGCTCGCCGTTCCGTTCGGCACGTCGTTTCAAGGCGGCTCCTTCTTGGTGTCTATTCCGAGGTCTTTTGTACCTGGAATACTTTAACCAAAGCGGGGAGGAGGGGATTCTCCTCGCGGCGAATCCCCGTTCACACTTTTCGAGATTATTAAAAATTCGAGATTAAGGATAAAATTAAATCTTTTAAAGGGAGCAATTAAAATTCAATTCGGAGGGGAATATGGACGGAGGAAAGGAAGCGATTAATATTTAACGACTCGTGTAAAAAGGGAAGGAGAAAGAATGTTGAAGAGTGCAGCTGGCTTAAATAATTCAGCTCGATAAATCGCGAGTCGATTCAGGTCGTCTCGTCGATCCGGGCCCCGAGATCCGAGAAAAGAAAAACTGAAGTTTTCTGAGGCGAGACTTTCTCGACTTGACGCGCGATTATTTCGCCGATTTACGCTCCTCGCGAAATGGTAATGAGATCTTGGCGCGGTTTATTCCGATATCTCCCGTCTCTTTCTTTCTCCTCTCGTGCACTCTCGTCCCTCCTCGTTGCACGCGCATGCACGAGTCGAACGCAATCACGGCCCGGGACCACGATGGAGGGGCGGTAGTTGGGCGAGGAAAAAAACGAGGAACGACCGCGGCGTTTCGCGCGGAATGAAATTCCTATTCCGCATTGTCGGCGGTTTGCCACTGCAGTCGCAGGGTAAAGTGGGTTGAAAAAGGTCGGAATGGGATAAAAATGCAAGAAGATACGAGATCCATCGATGAAGATCGAAATAATATTTTCGACTCTTGACCCCTTAATTTCTTCTAGGTGCATGTAAATTGATAAGGAGAGCGTGCACGAAATAAGAACAGCTTCGGAAGTCCTTTCGAGGGTGAAATTTGTAATTTCATGCTAAGTAGAACGGTATATACCCCCGAATCTACATAAAGGTTAATCTAGAGCGAATAGAATCAAGAGTAGAGGGGAGAGAGAGGAGTGGAGAAGGATATTGCTATCCTCCAATTTAAAACATCCAGCGTTGAGAAACTTTGGTGAAATTTGAGAAGAGGGTATCTTTGTTAATCCTGACGCTCGAAACAAAATAGGAATTTCTGACCGACTTGGAAGGATAAAGTGGAAAACGACGTAAAGTTAAGTAAGATTGAAGATATAACGAGAGGTATAGAAAAAAAAATTACGAGGCAAGGCGTTTCAACGTTGGGGGATGAATACGAAGGGGGTAGCGTTTTGGACGCTGACCAATGCTCCGAGCTGACTCACCCCCTTGCGTTCTTACATGCAAAATCTATTCCGATCTAGTAGCATCGGAATTTAGATTGGAGTTTAGCCCGGGCGCACCAGACGCAGTGTATGTATGTATGAAACGAAGCAGTGTTTTTCGCAGGATATGCGGAATAACTTTCGTTTAAGATCTTTGATAACCGGCTCTCCTATTGGAATATAAACGAGACCTTTGTCTGATGAATTTTCTTTTCGGTTCAAAAATGGGAATGGGATACCGTAGCGATGCCGTACGATTCATCTATATTCCATACATACATTGCTGCTCAACCTCTCTAAATTTTATTAAATTGATCTGCAATTGGAGAAAGGAAACGCGATTAGATTATTTATATTCAGGAATACAGGAAAAAGGATGGAGTTTCGTGAAAAAAAAACCGTATTTTCCTTCCACATCGAGTGAAATATATAAAAAGAGAACACGATAATAATAATTATAAAAAAAATAATCTCTTTGATCAAATTTCAACAACAATTTAACGAAATCAAACTGTATTCTATTACTTCAAACATTCTTCAAACAAAATCCCCAATTCTAAACGAAAATCAATTCAATCTTTTTTCACTTTCGATCTTCGAGCAATAAACAATCGTACGGAATTGTTCTTCTCGACGAAATCTCAATTTCGCTCAAGAAATAGCATTTATCCCATATATATATATACACGTTCTCATAATTCGATCGAAAACCGATCCAACCTCCCTTAATCGCCGTCGAAAAAGGATCTCTGACGGACAGAGATCTGACGCGAAACAGTTGGGATAGGAAAAAACCCCCCGTGGTTTTCCAGGGGGTTGGAAGGCGGGCCTCGAAAGAATTTGCGAATATTTGCGAACGCGTGTCCACATTGAATTCTATTCGTTGTTCGCAAACACGGGCCGCGCGACGGCTTTATTGTGCCCAACGCGGCGGCCAGCCAGCTACGTGCATTCCGACTGTTTGGTGAATAAATGATATGTTTAGTAATAGCGCGTCGCGGCCATACGCGGGGGCGGAAGGGCAAAGGGTTGGGCAAACACGGGGTCGGCTGAATAAACGGCGAGAGGAAATTCGCAAGGCCGATCATATCGTCAATATCTTTTCGCCGACATAATCGAAAATAATAAATAATCTTCGCGCGATAAAATAATAATTTCGGATCTCGTTCTTTTATTTTTTTTCCTTTCGATCACAGAGAGATCGATAATTAAGTATAAGTGATCGTTTGATTTTAATTATAAAATATCGAGAATCATCTCTTTCAATGAATATAAAGAAATAACCGAGTATAATTAAGTTTCGTCTTATTCGAGATCTCAAGTACGGTTTCATTCTTTCCCCTGCGCTCGTTCGAATTTTCTCCTCTTTCCTTGACGAGGTAGCAACGATCTCTCTCTCTCTCTCTCTCTCTCCTGACCTCGTTTCGTTGCGAGGTCCCCGAAGAACGTTGCATTGCTGTTCGTTTTTTCGAAAGAACAAAACAAGAGAGAGGAGGGGAGAAGAAGAAAGAAAGAAAGGAAGAAAAAGAAAAATACGCGCGAAATTACGAACGCGCGCTCGGTGTAAAATCACCGTGGCGCGTCACGCGTTCGGTGTGTAGGAAAAGGAGGTCGGAGAGATGATAAAAATGCCGAAGCTCGCGAGAGGGTGCTTAGCGGGAAACGGTGTACACCGTTGTGGCGTAAAAATGCCAGCGATGCATTTGCATACGGCCGGCTTGGATTCGTGCGGGCTCCGCCGTTGGAGGAGAAAGGTTCGACGAGGACGAGAAGGTTGGCGCACAGGCTATTCCCAAGTCGCTTCCAGCGCGGAGGATCCCCCAATGCGATTTCGCCCACCGTAAATAGGATTCAGGGTAAATGCAGTTACGTCTATATGTATACACACGTGCACGCGCAGCTTCCGTAAATGATGTCACTAGACTGTTTGAAAGTCTTTTTTTTTTCTTTTTTTTTAACTGGAACGTCATCGGGTTCGTTTCGATTCGAGATTTCGAAATACAAGTGAAATTTTTTCGATGATGGAAGAGATTTGTTTCTGACGTGATTGTTGCAAGATTGGCAAGAGTGATAGGGGAAATTGAAATTTATATATATAATTATATATGGTGAAATTTTATCGAGATCGAAGCAACTTGATCTTGTTAGATTCTCCGTCGATCGAAAACGATTTCGTCGTCGAATCACTCGAGAGTTTGGTGTTTGAATGCAATCATGGAAATTCTTTGTAACGGGTAGAATCTACGTCGTTCACGTTTTTTCCCCAGAAATGCAGGAGCAACGGGAGTGCAACGGTATTTAGACAGGCACGTGAAAATTTCACGAGTAATTCGAAGCAACGGGGGCAATATTTACTCTGCTCTAAATAAACCTCGACACAATGTTTCTCCTCCCTTTCCCTCCCTCTTTTGCTTTTTATTCAGGTCGCCAGGATTGACGTGGACCATGAACTGTAACGAAACAATCAATACAATCCGCTCGAGTGTAAAGCATTTAATATCGTTACTTCGATTGCTTCGCCCATTTGCCGCCTCTGCGGCAAAATAAAACGTCCCCTCGAAAGATTCCTCTCCTCCCTCTCCTCTCTTCATCTTTCGACACGTATCTCCTATGTCTCGATCGATTTTTGCACAGAATCGACCTCGAAAGGATCTCCGTTAATATTCCACGGAATAATTGATAAGATCGGGTATTAGTTTAATTCCATCCAACTCTCGACCAGCCAATTTTCCTCCGACTTCCTACCGACTTTTATTTCTCTTCCCATCCCTCCCTGAAACGAGGATCCTCTCGCGAAATGCCGATCAATTTTTTAACGATAAACGTTTTTCACTTAGTGCAGTTCCATTATTAGATTCCCCGTACTTATCTGATCAGAATGGGAAACCGCTCGATAGCATTCGAAATGAAGTAGCGAAAGAGGGTCGTTGTGCAAGAGGTTTTTCCCTCGGAAGGGAGCCATCCTCGTCCTCCTCGAGCGATCCTCGACGGGGGTCGACGACGTTCCGTGGCTTGAATCGCACCGCGAAATCAAAATTCACCCTGCGGTGAACTATTTAGAATTCCATCTGTGGGAAGAAAGAGAGAGAAAGGGAGAGGGTGATGGAACGTTTGAGAGTCTTGTCCCGAATGTTACGGATAGAATAAAATTGAATACCACAAATCACGTGGCGGCTTTGATATCGCCGCTCGTGTAAATTATATTATCCCCGCGGACGTTCGAGAAATATTTTAAGATAAAGCGAGGAAAATGAAGAACGATAGTCTTGAGAGATTCTCGAGACAAAATCTAAATTATTTGGATATATCTTTCCGCCATTATTGTTCGTCGAGCTATTTTCTTGGTTTTCCGTTTTTTTAAGGAGAGAAGGAAACGGAAGGGAGAGAGAGACAGATGCTAACGAATAATCGAGACGATAATTCATCGAAACGAATCTGAATTATCTATCCGATATATGATTATAAATTTAAACGGGTATCAAACACAGAAGAGGCATTTTCACGAACTAAACGCGTTTCTATCACGAGGAATAATAATATCAACTAACGTCGACAGTCAAGCAAATTTAAATATAACGCATGAGGATTCAATTGCACTGAAATTAGGGGGATAAATTATTCGAAGAGCGAATAAACGGAGAATTCTATTTCGAGTATTCAAGCTCCTCGTTCCTCTGGAATTTATAATCGAGGATTTTGTAAGGTTGAGAAGCGGCAAAAGGCGATAATGTCGGAGAAAATCGAAAGGAAATTAATTTTCGCTGTAAATTGTGTTATAACGAGTGCGGTTAAATCACGGTTGCTGGCACTTGAGGTGTCCGCCACGAGGAACCGCATAATTGCATCGAGCAGTGTAGTTTTGTAGTCTGTTGCGCGAGATGTACATGTAACCCTGGAAAAGGAAGAGACTTCTCTCCTCCGTACGAATGGCTTCAAAAGATTTCTCTCGGCCCGAAGCCATGCCTCGCATGCTGATTTCGCCTCCTCTTCGGAACAGTTCGGCGGCGCCCCGGGCTGCGTCTAGACTCTCGAGACGAGATTACTCAGACCCAAATCCTTCCAAGAAGGACCATTTAAATCTTAAAATTCAAACGAGTCCCCTCGAACGGCTCCTAATGGCGCTAATATGATTGTCCTTAGAGATTCGCAATCGAATCAACCCTCCCTTGCCTCTTTGATTAACCCGCCTACCGTCCTCGTAATTGACTTTTACTCGCAATAATTCTTCACAAGTTTCAAGATATATATATATATATCGAATCGAAATAATTCGATTTCAATTGTTCTTCATCGATATTTTTCACCATATTCCAAGATTAAAAAAACAAGAATAATCCTCCCTTTCTTAAAAGAAATTTTATTTTCAATTTTATTTTGCATTGTATTTCTTTTTTTTTTTTTTTTAATTTCAAGAATTAAAAGAAGAGAGGCTTAAAAGCACGAGGTAGCAGCTAGTCGATTGTAGCTAGTGAAGACTACTCCGCTTACCTTAACCCCGTGCTGTGCGTTTCGAGTGGCTCGCACAGCAAGGTAAGCACGTTTTGAAGCTTCTTCGCGTAAAAAAGAAGAGAGAAAGGGAGAGAGAAATTTAAAGCACGAGATACGAGGTCTCCGTAGCTCCCCTGAAAAGCTCCGTACACACGGTTGAAAGGATCTTGAGGGGGGAGAGAGTGTGGGGCTCCCCCCCTATACCGCTAGAGCACGTCTCGGGGTCCCTCATTATGCAGGCCGTGGCTCGCGTTCCCCGCAATTCCACGGAACAAATATCGTTTCGCGGCAACGGGACGCAGCCGCGCGTGTTCCGCTCTCCCGCGGGCTCATTAAAAGTCCGTGAAAGCGACGAAGGCGGCGAGAATCGTGTGCCGGCCGTGAAATCGCGTCGCGGCGTGGCCAGCACGTGCACCCACCGAGTTCCGTCGCTCCGTTTCCGCTCTGCCTTTCACACGCCATCGGCATGTTGCAAACAGTTTTCGATTCGGCAATTTCGTTATCGCAGAGATCTATGTATTCGGATCGATAGTTTTTAAACAGTTAATTGTAGTTCCTCTCTTAATTTCGTCTCGTTTTTTTCTATTTTCTTCCATTTGTTTCTTTCACTTGTCATTCGTAGAAAAAACAATTTTCTATCCGACAGTTTCGTTGTGGAGGAAATCTTTATTCAGATCGATAGTTTTTAAATGCAATCAATCTCTTTTAACTTTGTCTCGTTATTTTCCATTTTCTTCTTAATACTCGATTCATTTTTTTTCATTCGTATGTTAAAAATATTAAATTTTCGATTCAATAGTTCTTTTTTGAATAGCGTTAATTATGATATCTCGAGTTGTCTTAGCTTTGTCGCTAGATGTCTCACTATGTTTCTTAAGTTGTTCATAAGCTGGGAATAGTTTTCGATTTAATTTTTGCCTCAAAGATTTCTTTTATAATTTCCTGTATTTTTAGTCGTCAGACATATTGTGCATTTTTATATAATTTTAAAACGAATAGGAGAAATTCTTCAATATAATTACTTCGAAAGCAAATCTCTTTCTACAAATATTCCATCGAAAGATTCCATTTCTAAATCGATCATGCATCACTCGTTCATCACGCGATCCTCTACCATTCAGTGTTATTCAGAAAAGGATTAATTCGCTATAGAACTCGTCGCGAGGCAGCTGCGTTCGCAAGAGACATCGACCGCGACGAAACGCGTGGTACAGATCGTGCCACCCAGTTCGAGACCGAAGCAATCATCTCGTGAGGAGGAACAATAAAAAACAGACGGTAGACGGAGAGAGTGGAATCGCTGCGGGCCACGATCATGCGGTTCGGTGATGGATCGCGTCTCGTTTCACGAATATAGATCGGTTTTATAATGCTCTCGCTCTCCCTTCGTTTGTCCTCTGTGAAAGGGAGTCCAAGTGGAGCTGTACTTTCTCGACAGAGACCCTCGATGGAACGCCTCGATACTGTCGAAAGTGTGGTGCAGGCTGGGCGTGAACCTCGTGTTGGTATTGCCGGACGGACTAATGATTATCTTTTCAACTTCAACTTAACGTGCCTCCTCGAATGATTAATAGGTTTTAACGACCCATTTCTCCAGGATCTCGTAAGTATAAAATTGAAATTTCGTTCTTTTCTTTTTTTTTTTTTTCGGCCGGAGAAATTGTATGCTGGATCTTTGTGAATGTATTCGTGGCTTCGTATTGTAAGTAAAGATAAAAAGTATGTGAAATAATAGGAAATGTATTTTTGCTAGGAAATTAATGCTACAACGATAATTGCAGCTTGTATATACGCGTTTTTTTTTTTTACTTTAATTTCTCTTTACGTTAGTTTTTTTTCTCTCCAGTGGTTGTTAAAACTTGGAGGATTCCTAAGGTTTCGATGTTGTTGTTTCAACATGTTGAATTATTCCTTTGTCTTTGTATTCGTCTATTTCGAAATTACTATTTTTACACGACGATAATTCGTTAAATTGTATATTCCTTATTTCTTCGCTTTATGCATATTCTTTCAATTTAAACGGGGAGAATAAAGAGAATTTGTGCAAACAATTTATCTCATAATTTGAATTTTTATTTGTTGCAAGCTGACAAGCTGACAACGTCAACGGAGCAGGTGTCATTAAATTATCGTTAATTTGATGCAATTCTGTTTCCAGGTTACACGGCCGATATTGTGCCCGCGCGAAATATCGGGACGCTAAAATCCGTTGTCATTATTGTCGTTTAATTATTAAATTATGCGGTGACCGCAGGATAAACGATCTAAACGGCGGATAACAATGGAAGGGGGGAAATACGCGGATGGGGAGGGAGGAGGAGGAGAGGAGAGGGGACGGGATCGAACAATGTTATCGCTCTTTCGTGAATTCCGGTGAAACGAGCATTCGGCAATTATTGTCTTGCGAATTTTCAATTTGACGTTTTCGTTCGACATCATCGAATTTCATCGAATCATCGCGAAATATGACGAAATAATTAATATCCACCAACCGCCCGCTTTTCTGTAACCCGTTGCTTGTTTCATTAACCCATCCACACGTTTCGTCATCCACGTTTGCCATCGAATGATAAATAAACGAGGCGAAGAAATCGAAGAACAACTCGATCGAACGATCATATCATCGTTACATTTGCAGTTGGAACACTGCATAAAACTAGCAATTTACGTTAGAATAGGCGTTCGTTGGATTAAACGCGGCCCATCGAATGATCGCCGTTGCACACCGGAAATACGCGTACGTCTCGTAAATACGTCACTCCGTTATCGTCTGCGGGGGGAGGAGGGGTGATACGGATCCCGACAACTGATTCGATACGTATGCAAATTCGTGGACACGTGGGCGCATAGTTATTGAGCCGTGAAATACGATTCGCCGATAAATAACGATAACTTGGGCCGGCCGATCATGCCGAAATTACCGTGGCCACGGTCGAGCGAAGGTGGAACAATGATTGGCCCACGCGCTTGGCCCGCCAACAAAATTCAATGTTGGCCCCGTCAATCGACCGATAAGACTTTTTCCGTTCCGTTTCGCCAAGTTTATCGCGCCCTCCACGAGAATTTCGACGGAACGGGAACGGAATTTCGAAAACCCGTTTCGCCTTTAACGTGGATCAATCGCGAAATGAAGATATGTGAAAAATGGGATAGGCGAGGATTCTTCTTCGATGATAGAGCTGTTGGTTGATTAGTCTTCCTTTTTTTTTAAGATTACTTATAATTATGAAGTCTAAAAATCGTAAGTTAAATAACTCAACGAATGGATCATTTATGGGAAATTATCTAACTCTCTGATTTTTCGAACGGATTGATACAAATAGAATAAGGGAAAAAATGTAATCTTTGAAACGTGATGACGATGACGTGACCATCCCACGTGATTTTTAAACCTTGGGCGTTCTAACGAAGTCGAAGAAGGGAGAATAGTGACGCAGAAATTTGATACGTGAATTTCACGACGAGAGGAGCGTATCTTATGTGGTTGCAGACGTTCGCAGTGTCCACGTCGTTCAACGGATTACCCTTCCATAAAGACATTTCCAGGAATTCAAACGCGTCCACGTTCCGTATTGTCGTTCGTTAACGTTGCCTAATTAGCGGAAATTAGACGTCGAAAGTGGAATTCGTTCTGGAACGAAAAGGAAGAGGAAGTTGCGGCCTGGTAAATTCATAACTTCTATCGGATTACTTCTTCTATTTGCCAGGATTCATCGATTGTGTCGCGGGGAGGCTAAGCCTATTACGTAATATAATAACGGGCTTTCGCGTTTTATCCAAGCGATGTATCTTTCCTTAATGATAACCGATTGTTTAAGCGGCGAGAGGTTAAGCGGCTTCTTTCTCTCTTTTCTTTTTTAATAATTCAGCATTTTTCTGGTTTGGAGAAGTTTCGCGCGATAAAACACGGCCGGGCAAATGTATAAACGTTAAGCACGAACTTATTGCGGTTACCTTTCCTTGATTTCTCCTGTTTGCAATTATGAACTATTCGCGTAAGAGGATTTGCCGAGTTCGTCCCTCGTGTTCGTAAATAATTGCATTTTTTAAGCGCGATCCTCCACCGTTGTTCCGCGCACTTGTCCTCTTAACGATAAATCCTTTGTTTGATCGTTTTTTTTCCCCCCCTTTTCTTTTATTTTCTCTCTTCCTCTCTTTTTTACACCGCGGTAATTTAATTCCTTTTAGAACGTTTGTCGTGGACGTTGTTGCAATTTTTTCCGTTTCTCTTGGCCACGATTCATGTATTTCTAGAGTATTCTCTGATCAAAATTCAACATTTTCGTTACATCTACTTCTATTTTTCGAGATATTTCGTGATTTTTTTTTTTATTAAAAGGGAATGATAAGATTCAGATAGTGTCGCGTTGCAAGCTGCGTTTCTTAGCCACGTTGAGACAAGTTTAATACGGATTCTTTATACGTATCTTGTGCAAATATTTTTGTCTACTCTTAATTTGCATGTTAATTGCGCCACTTACACCTGTTACGTATTATTATTTTGCAGCCGTGTAACGAAAAAGATAAAAAAGCGACACGGATTTAACGCATGCAATAATTTGTAATACGATTGTTATAAAATTCTTCTCAAATCGTCGTATCTTTCATATCGAAAAAACATGTACATAAAAGTATCGGGAATATATATAAGAAATACAAGGAGTCGTAATAGATTTGTTATTATCCGATTAATACTGTTATTGGATTAAGATTATATCGAAACATTTTAATTCGACGCGGAGATAAACATTACGGAAACCGAGTGTCGGATATGGAAATTCAAAACAAATACACGAGACGAGTCACGTAGAATTTAATTCATTTCGAAAGCGATTCCCGTCGAACGATGTAGTTCCCTTTTTCTCTCGAAAATTTCTCGAGATGATCGGTTTGATCTCGTTGTTTGAGATGCGCTTTAAATTACTATCAATCTTCGGACGATCCGTGGCGCGTATAAACATTCTCACTTTCTCTTCTTCGAAGAGCGAATGTTGACGCAGAGTTGCCGAACGAAGGCAACTACTTCGTCCTCCTTTTTCTCGTCGAGGAGTGAGCCGCGTTTAGAAAGTGAGTGGCGATCGAGGGAGGATACACGACGGTATTTTAAAACGTCTGGCAAAACAACTAGCGAGCAAACAGCCTCCCGTCGAAGTTTACTTAGACTGTGGAGGGGAGATGGCGGGGTTTCCGCGAAAGGGATTAATGAGAGGAGACAAAGTCAGCTGGCTAAAACGATGCTCCATACTACGGCTCTCGTAACTGTACGAGTAATAAAACGCTCGTCAGCCGTTTTACGTAATTAATCTAGTTTTTTATCCGCCCCGCTCCGCCAGACAATATATACGTCTGCTTCAGTCAGTGAAGAACGCTTTTCGTTTAGAAAAATATCGGTATGGAAGTCCATTAATTTGCCCCGTAGACAATAATAGAATAGACTATTTATATGAATTTGACGAGGAAGTAATCCATAAAGTAGGATAGATTCGTGCAATGGAAGTTCAACTTTTTTCGACGTTTCTTCTTCTTCTTCTTCTTCAAATAAATGGATTCAATCATACGTACAGCTCTATTTCGTGATTTTCTTCTCCGTTCGTGTAACCCGAATTTTTAGATTTAGTAGAATTCAATCGTACGCTTTGTCTCGTCAAATTCATTTCTCAATTCGAGCAACATTTCATCGAGCCAATCGAGAAAAATTTCGATTACTTGTAACCCTCCACCGTTGTTTCTTCCTAGCTTCACGAATTCAATAACGCAAGCGAGGAAGAAAGAGGAAGCGGAAAAGGAGAGAGAAAAACGAAAAGAAAGCCCGCACGATTATCCGCGTCTTTTCCACCTCTCGTCCTCGAGAAGAACACGGGAGAGGCTCGTTTGGCTTCGTAGTCCAGCACAAGATACAAAGGATCAAATCTGCCATCTCTTAACGATCCACGGCTTAGAATGCAATCCCTTAGGTGAAACTGGCTTAGGTTGGACAGTGTGGTGGGCAAAGAAACGGGCCGGAATTGGAAACTCCTCGGCAAGATGGCGGGGCGAGTTAGATGGAGGCGGCGGCAGTAGTTGGGCAGTTTCGAATGGATGAAGAAGGATTGCGGCTCGTCCCTCTTCTTTCTGCCCGAGAGTCCTTCCATATCTCCGCTCCGTGCTAAGCGCCAGTGTAAAGACTCGACTTTGCCGAGTCAGCCTCCACCCGTGTAGTTTTACCTCTCTTTCCGCCCTCATCAACCCTTTCTTCCCTCTCCTTCGCCGTTTCCCTCGCGCGAGCCTAGCATTGTATCGAAATTCCCGTGAGCCTTTCCCGCTCACGGACAGAAACAAAAATACCACACACCGGTCGGCTTCTCTTCAAAGACCAGACTTGCTGCTTCTCTCTTCTTTCTTCTCTTCTCTCTCTTCTTTTTTCACGGGAGAGGGAATCGGAGCGACGCGCGTGCAACCTGCCACTCTTTTTACGCCGGGGATGAACTTACGTCGCTGGAGCGAGCTGGATACGACGGACGTATTGACTGCTTTATCGCGGATTACGTGTCCTACGCCTTTTGTCCGGTAATCCTTCCCAAATGGAGCCCCTGGAATTGCGATACTCGGCTACATTCCGTGTGTTGAGCTCCGCGTGTGGCTGAAAGGACACGTGTTCCCAGACTGGCGCACGATCGAATGGAGATTGAGCAGATTTGAATGAGGAGGATATCGAGAAGCCTCTCTTGGATTTCTTCAACGTCGAGTCATTCTATCTGTTCTTTATCCTCAACCCCCTTTTTACAATTCATCACGAATATTATATACGTAAGAAAATAATACGTGTCGCGATGAGGAGCGAAGCTCGACCCGCGATAAATAAAACCTTGCAATTCCTTTCTCCATCATCAATGTTCTAAAGAAAGAAGCGACATCCTTGGGGAAATGAAAAATACGCGGGGCACGTTTCGAAATATTCACCCGAATTTCCTCATTGGAGGAAGAGGAGATGGAGACGATAACACGAAAGCTACACTGAGAAATGTCAAAGTGTTCGTTATGCGAGTCACGCACGCGCCATTATATCACTCGGCCCGGTGTATTTTTTCGTGGACAGTGCTCCCCGGAACTGAGGGGGGAGGGGGGGTTAAGAACGCGTGGAGAACGAGCCCAGCAGCCCAGCATCAAGATTTCAGAAACCGGCTACTTTCTTGCTACCGAAGCTTGCTTTTCTTGCCGCGAAGCGTGCGTGACACGTTTTTACCCTGCGAGATACACACGTCGTCAACGAGCATAAGACGAGGAAGAGGAGGATGAGCGCGCGCGTGGGTAGATTGACCGAAATCGTCCCTTCCTGGACTCTCTCTCCTTCCATATATTCCTCCCTCGTCGTGGATTTCGTTCGTTTCATCGAGGCGTGTCCTCGTATTTTTCAACGCGAGCATTGTCACGATCCTGGCTTAACGAGAGGAGCATCCACTCGTATACACCCAGGCGGAGAAATATTAATTTCGTGACGGAAATAAGAGAGAGAGGTAGGAAGGTTTCGGGTTCAACGATAGAATATTTTCCCTCCCTCCCCCAGTGCAGTGGAAGCGGAGCAAAATAGCGATGAAAGAAGACTCGTTATCCGTCTTGCTTTTCTTCGCCCTTTTCCTCCACCGATCTTATAAGATCATATCTTTAGATATTCTAGCTTAATGCCGTTGTTTTGCTCCGTTGTGGGAAGGCGGAGGTCGAGGACAGAGAAGGGAGAACTCCCTCCTCTGTCGTTATTCCCATCGTTGACGATCCGAGGGGTTGCGAAGCTAAGCAAAAACGAGACGTAGTAATGTTTTAAAATATTATTTGCCTCGATCGATCGAATGAATTCATCGATATTATATAGTTTTTCTCTCGAAAGAAATTTTCAATTCTCTCTTTATTATCCATTTATCGAGCGTTAGAACGTTATTCGCGAAACTTTTATTATCCGATCTCCACGTTTACAAATCACTCGATATCGAGATGACACGGGTGATTAATCACCTTCCACGCTCCAAATGTAAATTCGCCATTGTTGCACACGCGCGCAACAGGAAGAGGGGAATAATACAACGAGATAATGCATACATAGCCGGTGCATAATTGCGAATCGCCGAAGCGAACGGCGATCATCGGTAGGAGGGACCGAAAAAAAGAAAAAAAAAACAAAAAGAAAACGAAAAAAGAAAAGCTCCATCTCGACTTGCTCATCTCGAAATGACGCTCGGCCGCGTTCCAGATAATGCGGCGCCACTGCGAGTTATTTACCATGTTTAAAGTGAGCAGCCCATCCCATTATACGACGATGCACCGCCGGGGCGGAGGGGGGCAGGGCGGGGTTGCAGACGGTTGCGAAACGCGTGCACGGGCGCAGTGGGCGCAGGGGGAGGCCGCAATCTGTGGCATCGCGGCCTCGCACGGATAACAGCCATCTCGGACAATAAGGCGTAAAAGGTGTAAGCGGCCTCTCGAAGATCATTGGCGGGGAAGAGGGAGAGGAAGTCAGAGCAAAGCGAGGCAGCGACTATCATTGCATCTCCTCATTACCATAACTAGTTTCCTCCTCGTCCCCTCGAAAACGCTGTCCTCGTTCGTGCCTCTCGGGCCCTTCTTCCCTCTCCCTCTCTCTCTTCCCTCCTTCTTCCTTCCCTCTCTTCTTCGTTCGCCATCATACGCTCGTACTCTTCGTTTTCCCTTCCTGTGTTCCACCTTCTCTCTGTCCCTCGGCCTCCATGCATCATTCCTGATACACATTCACGCACACCGGTCTTGTCGGCCATCCGTTGGAAGAGGAAAGGTAGGACGAGGGACAGGCGAGAGATCAGAGAGAAAGCTCTCTGAGAAGAAGAAGGAGGAGGTGGAGGAGAAGGATGGGCCCCCCTGTTGGCCGGGCAACAGCTGGCTCCGCGAGACGTGGACGCTCGCCTTATAAGATGAAACACAGAGCTGGGAAATGAGAGAGGGGAACGCGATGAATCTTCCTGTGAATTGGGACCCAGCTCGGGATCCAACTTTATTTCGAGGAGACTTGGTCTCGAACGTTATTCGATCAGATCTCTTAAGTAATATTCTCTTAAGCTTCTCAAAGCTTTCAAACACATTTCCTCTACGAGTTTTCTCTTCTTCTTCTTCCAAATATCTCATCTTTTCAATTCAATCACTAGTATCCACGTCCAGTCTTCAAATTTTTGAAAGATTTCGTTCACAATGAAAAAGATTCCTTTCGACATTCTATTTAACATTTGGCGTTGAAAGATCGCTTTCCTATTTAAAATAGAGAAAGAAAAAGGAACTCTCAATTTCCAAAATATATCCGTGCATATTTATTATTATTCGGTGTATCATTCGGGGGAAAAGAAATATCTATCCATCTTGTTGAAAACATTGAGAATCGGGCGCGGGTGTACGGTGAATAATTGAGTCGACAGAGGTCCGTGAGAGGGCCCCCCGGGTAAGAAGGGAAAGATTAATTTGATCTGGCGAGGAATTAAAGGCGTATTGAGTTTCCGTTGAAAGGAACAAACTGGTTGCCGCTGCGGAGTCACGATCGGCGTGTCGGCCCTCTCGGTCAGAGCTGAGAGATTCCGGGGAGGGGCCGCTCTCTCCCGCTCTTCCCCTCTCGAGATACCATCTTGAGAATCTTCGAATTCCAACGGTCGCGCGAGGAGAGAATGAATTATCCGTGTAAATTCGACAAATTATCGGCTGGTAATCGTTCACGCGCAACGCAAGTATTCACGCGTGGATCGAGTCGCTGGCCTCGTTAAAAGGGGCCTTCGACGGTGGGCTGGGCAACTGGGTCCATGATTTTCCTCAGATAAATTCCAGCTATTCGGATACTTAACTCGTATTACGGCTAATTGGTGGGAACGGCTGCTCGCGTACAATTTAATGGCTCACTTTTAACGACGGTTCCATTCCAGAGCTGGAAACGGGTTAGAGTGGTGCTATTGCTCGCTGGTTTATGATGTCACGCCTCACTACCAATTAACCCACGTTAGCCGAGCGATATAATCGTTAATAGATTAATTATCCTCCGTGGAACGTATTCATCGGCGTCCCGGTTTCGTCTTCTGACCCATAAATTAAGAAAGCGTTCGTGATCGTCAAGGATACGAGCTGATTGCGCTCATTATTTTCTTCTCTTTTTTCCTTTTTTTCGTTTCGAGATGCGTTACGAACCAAGCGGAGAGATTACTCGGGAAATTAAGGACGTCGAGAAGGTCTCGTGATTCGCGATTCCCCACTTTCTTCTTTTTGCAATCTTCTACCGAAACGAAATCTTCGAGGTCAAGGAATTTCAGTATGGATCGATTGCTCGATAAAAAGAGGATTGTAAATCTTCAAATTGCAGCAAAAATTACAAAATCATCTTTTTTCTATTTCGAAACGATCTCAATTGGAAAAGAAGATTTTCGTTATTTGATCTTATAAAATTATAAGAAAAAAGAATCACCGTTCATACATAAGGTAAAAGGTAAAAGGAAATTTCTCTCATTCTCCTTTATCAGATTTCAATCAAAAATCCAATCGAATCACAACCTAGCCGATACACAACTCCGCGAATTAAAAGCGCGTTGCATGTCCGAAAGACGTTTTTCAGGGGCTCGCTTGGGGCGCGCTCTGCCGGTCGATTCTGCCTTCTCTCTCTCTCTCTCTCTCTCTCTTTCTCTCCCTCTCTCTTTCCATCCACAGAGACGCGTTCAATTCAATTCAACCGAGTAACGAGGCTCACGTAACTGCGGTTTTCTATCCGCTCCATTGTGCGAGCCCCGGCGTGGAAAAGAGGCTGGAGGGTTTTCTGCGCGCGCTGCCCTTGTCATCCGATTATGATGGTAAGAGGCAGCGCCATTACCGGGTTGACAAGCAAACGGTCGTCAGTTACTTTTTGCCGTTCGACTTCCCCGGATAATGTATTGCGTTCACGGGGCGGCGAGCGTAGCCGGCACCTGGCGTTCGCCTCGTTCCACGGTTGGGACAAACCTTTTGCCGGCCGTGGACATCCTGCGTGCAGTAATGAGCCGCAATAAGATGGCCAGAAGAAAAACGGGGCCGGTCCCTGCGCCGTTTCTTTCCACCTCGATCCATCCCTTCCTCCTCGACTTCGTTCCATCCTTCGTTGTCGGCGACGAGGAAGGCAAGAAACGACCGAAAAGAGACGTCGAACGTCGTTGGAGAAAACGTTACCTCGTATATATAACCTTATCGACTCGCCTCCCCACTCCGTTCTATTCATTTCCGACCAAAGCTTTATTTTTGACGATGAGATAGCCGTGTTTTTCTCTTCGCACCCCGATCATTTCGCTGACGTAAGCAGAAGCTCACTCTCCGATCGGAATGAGCGATTAGCCGCGATTAGTTTTCTATTTAAGTTTGGAAGAAAGGTAAAGTAGTAAGATTTATGAAAAATTTCTTCGAGAGAATTGTCTAGAATTATTCTAAATTTTCTCAATGCTAAAGTAGATAGTTATCTAGTAGTCTAGATTGTATTTTGGAACGAAAAGTTGGCAAAGAAATTAATATTAAGGGGAAAAGAATAGTTCTTTTTTCTTTTTAATAATAGAAATTCTCTCAAGTAAAAATTCTTCTTTGAGATCCGCTGTTCCTTTATCAAAGAACTTACACCATAATACAATCGAGACTAACGGTTATACGAATCGAATATACCCCGGCACGCTCGAAATAGCCCGTTCATTTCGTGAAAACACTGCGGTGCCATAAAAAGAGGCTCTCATCCCGTGGAATCGGGCCAGAAGGAACAACCCCGTCTATAAATTCCCCTCTATCCCCGAAGAGATTTATACATTTTTACGATGGAACCAATTTACACCTTTCTTATTATCAATACAATCTCTCCCCTTTTTCTCTCCCCTTCTTTCTTTCTTTCTTTCTTTTTTCCTCCTCAAGAAAATTTGATCGACCGCGAGATATTCGTGATATCCCCAACGAAACAACGGATCGGAGAGAAACGGAAGGGGAGACGAGACCGATTAACTCGGTCGGCGAGTGCTCGTTACGTTCGAGATTCCACCCGAGAAATTCACATTCGCGCGAGCTCCCGCTTCGTGTCTGACAGGCGAGCGTGAAGCAATTGGTAGGAAGCGAGGAAGATAGGTCGGAGGAAGCGGTATTTCCCCGGAGATGGATGAAAAAAGAGGCACGGGCGGAAAGTGGGATGGATAAATGGACGACATTCGTCCAAATGGTTGAACCGCTACATAACTTATCGCGGGATCAGCAGCGATATCTCCCTCCCTCTTTCTTCTTTCGATATTCTAGAAGAATTAATCTGTTTTTCACTTACTTTAATCTTCTCTCACTGATGAATTATTTATTCAATAATGATTAATTAATTCTACGATCACGCATTCACGAGTTGTTCGTGCATATAAAGTGAATTTTTAGAAAGAGTCATTCGATTTAATAAATAAGTAACAAACATATCGTTGCAAAATTTAGACAGAATTATCTGTATTAATAAAATATGTCAATAGATTGGAATCAAGGAACGATAATAATTGTAATTCTTGCAAGATATTCCCCGGATTCATCTTCTTTCTCTCTGGTAATTGCTGCCGAGGCATCGTCCGAGTAATTGAAATTTTTGCCCCGTTGAAATTTGAAGCACCTGCACGTATCTCGCGAACGCGATACTCCCATTCTTGCCGGCTGTCCGATCTTTTCCCAATCGCGAACCATCTCACCGCAACTTTTTGTATCGCGTTTCAGAGCTTACGCGCAGAGAATCCCTGTCATCGGTGTTTCCCAGGGCGAGCCTCGGCTACCTTAACCGCGAAGGATACGTTGGATCGATAGCGCGGGCGATAAACCCGCAGAGACTCGGCAAAAGGAAAGGCATACGCTAGGATTGTGAGATTATTTCGAGAATGAAATGACGTAAGGGAGGATTAAGTAATTTCGATTAAGAAGCGCGTCCCTGAATAACTTGTCTCTTGGCTAATGAGGAAGTTATTAATTTCAGGAGGGCAATAATTTTCTGTATAAATCTGCAAAGACAAAGAAAAGTAATAAGAGAGAATTGTAAGATGTTCGAGCAAAATAAAGAAAGTTCGATCTTATCGTAATTAACTAATTATTTAATTTCGAAGAATGGCAACAATTTTTTATTATAATTGAAGAAAGTGTAAAGGATTTTTAAATAAATAGTTTTTCTTCTTTCATCCTTCGATATTGGATATTGACAAGATCGATCGATGAATAATTTAATAATATTCCTCCTAATTCGTCCGGAATAAAATATAATTCCACGGAATAGCTAAATTACTAATAATAGATTAACGCAAAGCAGGGAAATAAAAGAATCCACCTTATCTATCTTGTTCCTTATTCACGAGACCCGGAGAGTGAATTATTCAGACATTATTCTGTTTCGGATATCCGTGCCCACACGAACCGAAACGATACGAAACGATAAAACGCGAAATGAGAAAGAATAATCTGCCGGGTCACGGCACACTTCGAGCCGACTCTGTGATCAGTCGATCGAGAATCCAGGTATATATATATATATATATATAATATATATCGATGGTGAATAATTGAGGCGTGCACAGCGCGGAATCCCGAGCAAGGTTCACGGGCTAGAATTTCGGTGGCTTTATCACGATAATCTCACAAAGGAGCCGGAAGATTTTCGGCTGCTTGACATTCCTCGCATTGGGCGAACTCTGTGCGTTCACCGAAGCGTTGATCGCTTGCTCGGCCGGGCTGCCACTCGGCTTCCTACGCGAATGCCACGCGTTTACCGGTGCATATGCGTGCATGCGCTAAAGGTTATGTAAGTGGATTAGCCCCGTTTCCCGCTCGGCCACGGCAACTAGTAGTTTACGCGCTCGTTCGATCCCTGTTAGTCGACTCGCGCGAATATCCTTTGCCTCGCTCGATTTCACGCGATTTCCGAATTCGATCGTCCCTTTGTACGTTTTTAATCTCGCTCCTCAAATCAAGTTACGTTCTTTTGCCTTCTTAATTTGAACCTTGCTCTGCGAGTTTCTTTTCACTTTCATCACTTCTTCTTGGATTAGGAGCGATTCGATTTCAATGAATTCGTGAGTGCACAGTTTGTCGAATCTGCCAGGTTTTTTAAACGTATCTGTTATTAAATAAAAGATTATCATTCGATTATTAAATTTCAAGTTGAATAGAAGAGACGGAAGTCGTATCTCTCTCTGGCGATCGTGAATAAGAAATAAATTAACGGGCGCGAAAGATGCGTCAATTCCGATGCGATTCGTTGTATCGCTCGTTTAAAACGGTTTACGAGCGACGGTACACGAACGTTTGCGGCCTGGCCACCGCCGATTCGATGGTCGGTCGGCTACGATCGGGCGAAACGAAAACCGGGCGTACGTATCAGCGATAGCTGGAATTGCGGAATATTCTGCGGCCGTGGCAAATCGTTTTTCAATAATTGCTCGCCACCGCGCACCGCAAGTAGCGAGCCAAGGCGAAAAAAAAGGAATAATAACGCGAGCATCTCGTGATCCTCCATCCATCCTTCGCGAAATTTATCTCGTGGCGATTTCGATCGTTGGAATTGTCCAATTATCTCGAGATAATTCGCTCCTCCTTAACCCGATTATCATCCACCGCCGCGATTATCGCAAGCGTTGTAATCCATTTGCCAACCGATTCATTGGAACGAGTTAATAACTTTCAATCGAAAGGTGAACGATAAACTCGTTCATTTCCGATTTATTATCCGATAAATACGGTTCCTTTTAAAATGTTCCTGCAAAATGTGGGATTAATTGATCGGAGTTTAAAGTTTTTTCAGGTGGATTTATACGCGCTTCGAATCGACTTCGAGAAAGGGAAAAAAGGAAAGAGGTGGCCAATTCCGAATGTCTGAACTTGTTCACGAAACTTGAGCGCACGCATGAATCTTTACCGATCCGCTCCCGACACGAACACGATCAATCTTGTGTCAATAGGCGTGCCAAATCCGAATGTTCCGCTTGATTCGACTAGACTTACTCTATAATTCAATTGGAGCTGCAAGTTAGATTGGATAGTTAAAAGACGGATAGAATTTATATATATACGTGCGTCTATATATCTATTCCTGCTGGTCTACACAGATTTGACGTGTTTCGTCGTGATCGATAGACTGAACACTCGTTGATAAACAATTGATGAAATGGATTACCAAAAATAGAAAATAGGAATAATTATTCATCGATAGATTACGAGAGATATTTCGAAGTATATGAAATAATCCATTAATTAATCGTGGACGTTTGTGCTCGATCGCCGAATCGTTAATTCGTTGGAAACAAAATTTCCTCGCCGATTCCTGAGAACGATTCAACCCCTTTAATTCCGAGCGAGGAAGGTTTGTAAAGGATTCATGGGGTCGTGGTGTCGGTGACATCTTATTACACGGAAACCCCTGGAGTTTCGAGGGCAACATGGCAACGAGGGCAGAGTCCATACGTGCCTCGTGGGAATCGAATGAGTTCGGTTAAGGGTATCGGGTTTCATGAAAACGATCGTTTCCCTCTGCGAGCAGGAACGCGCGTCGAATGAACGAACCATCGTCGTGAATTTGTCATATTTTACGTCGACGATTTTTCCAGCCGATGCGTCCGTCAACCGACGACTTTATCGATATTAAAGTATCGATGTTACAAAATCAAACCACTTTTTTCTTCTTACGAGCAAATTTCTAATAATACAATCGTGATCAATCTTCGACTAATATCTATCGATGAATAATTTATCTTTTGAGAAGAGATTTCAATTGCAACGCGTATTTCAATCGCGTTACAATTATTGGTGTGGAATAAATGGCGAGGAAAATCAAGGGAGAAGAAGGATACGAGGGTCGTGAAGAAAAATTAGGTCTGATACGAGGAAACAATTGGTCTAATCACATCCCATTTGGAAAAAAAACCGCGCTGGGTCGCCATTTGTCCGCGGCTTGTTGATCTCGGTTGTCGCTAAGATAAGTCGGGGAAAAAAACCGGAAACGAAGCCACGTCGCTTCGTCGTGGCGGAGAAAGCGCAGTCGCGCGTGATTTGTCTAGACTACACTGTGTATATGTATATATATATCTCCTCTTTTTCATCCTGTCTCTTTGTTCCAGAAGTGGCTGGAACTTCTGATGGCCGGTCGTTTCACACCGCCATTTTTATCCTCCAATCTTCTCGTAGAACAAAGGAACACACAGATATTTATCCTTAATAATCTCCATTTCTTTCCCCCTCACCTTTTTAACACAAATCTCTAATCCACTTTTCGTAAAAGACTTTCCGCATAACCTCGCGCATATATATATATATCACACCAAATATCTGGAAAAATACGTGTCAGCTTGGTTTCTCGTGGCACCAAACACGAGAATAAAAAGAAACAGAAGCGGGGGGAGAGGAGAAGAAACTGGAACGAAATCATTACGCTAAAAGCGACTGGGCTTCGTCGGCGCGCAGGGATGGACAAAAAAAAAACGAAATTATTCCAGCGGGATAAAAGAAAACGCTGTCGGTCTTTGTCCGGAAAAATGCACGCGACCATTTCTCCGTACCCCGCCGAAAACTTTTCCACGCGTCAACTTTCCTCCATCTCTGTCCACCTTCGAGAGAAATAAAAAGACTTGCTGCTTGCGTGAAGTTGTCGAGTAAAGTTTCGAGATTCGGAGAAGAAACATGAACCGCGCTCGTCAAAATCGGCGATCGAATTTCACCAATTTAATTGTCCCGATGATCCGAGAATTGTTTATCGCTTCGCTCAGAGAATCGCGAGAATCGACGATTCTTATTTCTTGTATATAAAGCGGGAAGAAGAAACGTTCGTACATTTAATCGTCCCGATTAAATCGCGAAATAATTAATACGGGGATCCAAGAAGCTCAAGTGTGTATCCCTCCCCGGTTGCAGGATAATAATTACGACAAGAGGATTACGCTACTGTAGATTTTCCGCTACAGATCTCGCGATTCTCGATCTAACGAGGAACAAAGTCCCGTTAAGGGAACGGGACGATGACAAGTACGTAACCATGCATCACGACGGGTTGGGTTACGAGTTTCCTTGCACCGCGAGAGACTGGAATTAATAACCAAGTAAAATACAGTGCAATGGATCGGAGGCAAGGGGGGGGGGGCGTAATGGGTATGGTTCTGGCGACGGGAGCTGCCGGAGATAGTCGCATGGAAGCGGTGTTAAGTAAGGTTGCAGGGTTATTAATAAATTACAATACGCCCGAGACATTAATTACCGGTGGCGGATCCGCGATGGTCCCGCTGACACGTTGTTTCCCAGGTAGAGGGAACAATTTCTAATTACTGGTACGACGGGTTACGACGAGTTACACCCATCTTGTGCTAATTAAAATATCTTATCTCGCGTTACGACACGTGTTTTTGAACAGTGTCTCTTCTTTGTCATAAACAAATAAATTGGATTGAAAGATGAAAGATTTTGGACTTTTGATAACGTTCCAACATCTGTCTATCTTGGAAATCGAAAGAGTTCTGGGATGGGATATTTTTCAAGTGAAGAATATTCAGGAAAAGTAAAATTGTAGGGTATTTTTTTTCCTGCAAGGAGGATGGAATATTCCGACAAGAGCTGTTATGAGATCGTATTTGAGAAATTGCATTTTGGTATGCGCTCGAGTGAGAATGGATTCCTTGACGTTCCTAATTTGCGTCTGGCATTGGGGGGAGAAAATGGCCGGCACTCGATGCACGCGGAAGGAAGACGTTGATCGGTATATATTTAGGCGAGAGATGGTTGAATAGCTGGTATTGATGGGAAGCGTGACATTTTAATTGCTGTCACGATTCGAAGTTGAACGCTCTATAATAGATTTCATCAGAAATCGGACAGATGATAGATCTAACCCCCTCACTGAAATTCTAAACACGCGTGTAATGAAATAAAAGTAACGCGAAATTTATAAAAATCGTCGATGAAAATTCCGTCGTATTTAAAAGAAAAATCGAAAAAAAAATCCTCTTGGATCCGATCAAGGGTTTCATTTCTCCTTTTTTTTTCTCGCGAAGCCTAACGTCGTATATACGTCCGTGGTCAAGAGAAATTCCAAGACGTGGCCTCGGTATCCTCTAACACGTCGTCCGTGTTTTCTCGGTCGAGTGAGCGGGATCCCGTGAAACCTGCTACTAATATTTATCCTCCGGAGTGTGACACCGGAGACCTTGGACCGTTGGCCGTTTTTATTTTTCCGCGGGAGAAAGCCTTAAGGGTGGCCTCTCTTCTCTCGTTACACCTGTAAATCGGCGTGTCCCGATCCGCGGGCGAAATTTATCTCGCGGGTGGAATACACGATAGGTGTAATATGCAAATCGCGACTTTATTGGCGGTGATACGGTTGAACCGGCGTGTTAAGCGCAAGTTTCTCGGCGGAGGAACTTCGATCATGTCCCCTAGTTGGATCAAGGGAAATGGAGGAACTATTCAACTATTATTACCAACTTCAAGAAGTCGATTCGATAATTGTTGAAAGAATTTTCGGCTTATTTCGGACGAGAGAAAGGATCGAGCTTCGAAAATATTTTAATTCTATCCCCGAACGCAGCCAGGCGTCAAGAACTATTCCACGCACTATCACCTTCGCCCGATCTCTTCGACGTAATCCTCCTCTCGAATTTCCTCCACACCCCTTTCCTCCTCTTCCCCTCCCCGTCTTTTATTCCGTTCGATGGCTCGCGCTCTTTTGACACTCGTTGTGCCCGTCCTCGTTATCCGTCGTGCGCGCGTTAATGCGTGTTGACGGTTGGAAGATTCCTCCGCGAACGCGAGGATCGGCCCGAAAGAACTCGTGGAAAGAGAGGTGTGACGCACGCTCGAATTAACCGGGCTGTTGCCTTCCAAGATCCCGGATCGTTTCAAGATGACCGCAAGGTTTAAAGGAGGAGGGGGATGGGACAAGGATGTTGGAGAAGGTTGTAGAAGATTGTAACTTTTCGATGATACGATTTCCCCGAGTTCTGATTCGTTCTCGTGTGTTTCACGTCCGAGTTAATTATCGTTATTGGTATCCTCGAGAGAGAGAGGAGAGGAGGCCGGACGGAGGATAGGCGAGGATAGGAAAAAGATACCGTAACTAGCAGGTTGTAAAACATTGAAACGTTTTCGAAGCGTTGGAATTACACGCGCGTGAGTACGCGTTAAATAAAATATTTTTTGACAGTGGTGAAAGAAATTATGTAAAATAGAAGGAAGGTATCTATTCTTCCAATGTGTACGTTCAATAAATTATACAACATTTATTGACATTAACTTAATAGTTCGAAGGAAAGATCTCTCCAAATTATCTCGAAATTAAATATTTTTAACTTCGTTTCTCGCCTCATCGAAACGATCCTCTCTTTTTCCTCGTAGAGGAATTAAAAAACTATTATAAAAGCAAATTTTTCCTGGAATGCTACGATATCCATCATCCACGGTGAAGGAATTCTACGCGTTCACGTTTCGTTACAACCGATTCTCCGAGCCTACAATTCCAACAGAAGCTACGCGGAGCCTCTTCCGTTCAAAGAAGGATATTCACGTAACGATAGGATCTCGCGTTATTCCAGCCGGCACGATTAATGCCGGCTACGTTTAACGTATCTTGCGTTACGGAAAGGAAGGAGGGAGGGGGGGGCTGTACGTAATGCAGGCGGCACGGCCGGTTGCATTCATTTGGACAATTTAGGCGGGCAAAGGAGAAAACAATCAGGGTTCGGGATCGAGTCGAGTTTGAGCTCACAAAGAGAAGCGGTAGCGAGAGATGTCGAACGGTGGAGAGGCCACCTTCGGGCGAGAGAAGGTGGAATCGAGTCCGTTCGAATCTTGGTTCGAGCGAGATGGCCTCGCAACTGCTACGAGAAGGGAGAGAGAGAGGATTGAAGGGGATAAGGAACAAAGAGGGAGAGAGAGAGAGAGGAAAGGGAGAGAACAAGGGAGAGGAATGGTGGTACGCGTGGTGTTTGTCGAGGAACAGAGAGAAGGAACGTGGACGAAGATAGGACCCGTTATGGAGATGAGAGAGGGCCCGGCGGACAATGGGTTTCGGGGCCGGGCCCCTTGAATTCATAATCCCCATTCCTATCCGGCGCACAATGATCCAAATATGTTTTCTGTATAACAAAACGCTTTTATAAATGTTTATCATCAATTTAAATATTATCTGATGCGGGTGGCATTCGGCCAGTCCACGGCTCCTATCGCTATTGGCTTCGCTGTTTCTTTCTCTCTCTCCCCCCCCCCCTCCCCCTTTCTTTCTCTCTTTTTCTCCTACAATGGAGACAGATGAAGAATGGCTTCGAGATTTTTCACTGCCTACCGCAGATTGCTTTTACTGTCTCATCCCATCCCCGCGACGAAGACGACTTCTTCCTTCCATCCGATCTATCGCCGACTCTTCCTACCATTGACTTCTTCAGGGATTGGAAGTACTACACTGCTACTGGTAGGAAATTTTTAAGGATGAATTAGGTCGAGAAGGGGGAGGAGTTTTAAATTCTCGAATCGATGAACGGTGACTTTTTAACCTCGATTCGAAGTCGATTCTTTTATTCTTCCTTTCGTATCAATCTTCCGAGAGATATCGATATTCGTGGTATCGCTGCGTTGTTTTGCCAACTTTGTCGCGTACGACAATATCGAATAATTCGAAACACGGATTGATCTCGTTTCGATTTTTATCTGCCGTTTTTTTCTTTCCTAAAATTTTCTTTTCAACGTATCAATTTTACGGAATATTTTGTTATATAACGTATTCGCTACACATACACTCTTCACGACGAATATTGCTTATTAATTTTCATGAAATTTTTTTCGTATTCAACGAGGATGATTATGCATATCGTAAAGAGTGATTAATTATATTTGTTTGTTTTTCATTTGCTGCTCTCGCGATTTACGAAATGTTAGATAGGAAATTTCAATTAACACATTCATTATACACGACATCCTAGATCCCCGGACCACGAATATTGCTTATTAATTTTTATGAGATTTTTTTCTTTTTTTTTTTTTCTATATATTCAGCAAAGATGATTATGCATATCATAAAGAATGATTAACTACATTTACCCCGCTTTATCTTTTTCATATTCTGTATAAAATTAATATTATCAAAGTATTTCTTTGCCGATGTATCAAAATAATCTATGAGACCCAAAAAAAAAAAAATTGATTAACGTTTTAAATTTTAAATTTAGAAATTCATGATTTCTTCGCAAAAAAAAAAAAAAGAAAAATATGCGTGAATTGCGTCCACGTATCGAGAGAGCTTGGCAAGGTGATGGAGCGGCGATGATTATTATTCTACCTGGAGGTGATGTCACACACCGACCATTTTTCTTTCACGGTGCACGTGTACCACCGAGTCAGCCCCGAGTAGCGCGATATTAAATACGATGAAAATGATTTATGAGCGTGAAAAGTTTTCTGGGATTTTCCATTCTAGATCGGGCCCCGATAATTTATGAAACACTCATAATTATATCGAAACGATCAAGAGATCTCCCCGTGATGATAATCCTACAAAATTGAACCGTAAGGATTTTGTCTCTACTTCGAAGATTGGATTTAAAGCATCGATGAATACACAGATTTGGGCGGTGAAACATCGTTTCGATCGATCCCTTCGTTTGTTGAGAACGAGACAATCTTCTCATCTTGAATTTTAATGAATAAGTTAACGAAAGGCTAATTATATATTTTGAACGTACGTGATGCAACGTTATTTTCGACAATCGATGGATAAATCAAGTCTCTAACAACTCCTTAACTCCATCAAAAATTCATAATCGAATCGTCGAATCGAAAAGATCGATGAAAAGAAAAGAGAAAAAAGGATATCGAAAATCGTGCCCATTAATAACGAAAATAACCGAGCTCGTATTACGTAGCCCCCTTCCCTTCTCCCCTCCCCCCGAACAAAATCGCGACAGACAGCTTATTCCTCGTCGACGTGAAAACGATCCACGACGTAAATATCCCCTTCCTTTATCGAATTATAATACCCTCGAAACGCATCACCGTACGGAACAACGTGCCGCCAGCAATCGTGGAACGGAATCGAACGATCGACTCCAAGAACGATAACGATCGCCGATACGATTGCACAACACGGAGTAAGCAGATCGAACGGACGGACGAGAAGACGGAGAAAATGGATTCCTGGCGCGAGGAGGCGGCGAAACGTCGTACAACGCGGAATATCTCTCGGAAAACAAGTGGCGTGGAATGGGGGAGGGTTGATGGAAAGAGAAGGATCGAGAGAAAGAATCGAATAAATTAATACTTAATCGGGACGAAACAGGGGAAAGAAGAAACGTGGCAGAGGGAATTTACGAGGAGCGGACGTTTCGCGTTTCCACGATAATATCCCTCTGTGCCTCGTGATTAATGCAGTCGGTCGGTGAAAAGGCGGCGGACTTGCGCCGGGATCGGCTCGCGATCCAGAAAAACTGGGTGGCACGGGACTGGGAAAGAATAATGGCGTCGCGCGCTGATGACTCCTTTCGAGGCGAGGCGAGGCGAGGCGCGGCGACAACGACCACGAGCTCGTCTGTACACTTCGTGGGAAGGTTTAAACTGGCGTCAGACACGAGCTGAGAGGAAGCGCGACAACGATCCCCGCGAGCGTGTTATGGCTCCTTCGAGCGGAACGCTTCGCTACCGTGAATGTCAGCCACTCGTCGCGATATAATTCAGCGCGAGGAGGAGGAAACGAACGAACAATTGGCATGAAATTCGAATCGCGCGTTAGGGGGATGGGGATACTTAGAAGCGAATTTTAGCTACGAGCTGTTAGAGAATTCGATTTCGACTCGGATCCCGCAAGGCGGCCAGAAACGTGGAGAATATAACTTGGATTGGAAGTCAAAGTTGCGCGCGTTAATCGGCGGTGATTCGGAGAGGGTGAATCTTGTTAACTCGGATTGTTAAGGGAAGAACTGTCGAGCGAAGCGAATATTCGACGAACGAAGATATAAGACTTTATGTTCGAAGGTAATTGTGGCCCTAAGAAAGAGAAATTCGCATATGTAGGAACGATGTACGAGCGTGGCGTCGGTGAATGGCATCTGGTTGATGTATTATGACGAGTTTGATTGACGAGTTACAGTGGATGTTTCAATTACAGAGAGAAGGCGGTGATCTAATGTTAACGCGTAGACATGTGTAGGCTCGTTTGAATAAAGCTTTTTCGCTTCGAGATCGGAAAAATAATCAACAAGCTCGTGGAAAATAATTCCACGTGTCGAAATAAGACCGTTCTGTGATCGAAATATCGCGTGCAATAATATACAATTCGTGTACAATATGAACAATTCAAAGAGTTGTCGTTCACATAGACGGAAGTGCACACACACATAAAGGAATCGATGTACTCTCGCAAAGAGAAAGAGATCGGCGGTATTCCCCAGGAATCTAGGTTAGCTGCGAACTTCTTGATATTCATGAAACTTTTTTTACACTCGTGTCTCTACTCTCTTCTCCCGTACCAACCCACCCTCCGTTATCCCCGTGGACGTAATTGTCTTCATCTGTAACAAGTCTAAAGCTTACGATTGCGAGGCAATACGGGGCAACGTGTTGAATAAAATATCCGCCGTTGGCTGAGACGTCAGCCGTGCTCAATCTCAGCGAAGACGATACATCCTTAACGCGCATCCAACATTCATTTTCCGGCCGGCTCGATAATTTCCAGTAAATTCTCCGTGTTCGAGGTCCCGATAATGCGCCACTCGACACTCCCTCCCTCTTCTCTCTTTTGCCTTTCTTCGCAGTTGTAGGAGTAATCCTCTCGGAAATCGCTCATAGACGAAACCTTAAAGTGGTAGTCGAGGAACGAATTGATTTGCAAATGGAATAAAAGGACGAGAATTGCGCCTCGAGTTGTTCCCAGAACCCGGAATCTTCAATCCACAATGCATCCCAGACCTTTGACCTCGAACACCAATTTATGCAGGTCCATCGTCGTAATAGATCGTCCGAGAATGGTTCATAACGAAACGATTTTCACGCTTATCTTTTTATTCGTGATTATCTGTCACGGAGAAAAGACTATGAGTTGATAGGATAGAACTGGATTTTTGAATTTTCCTTTCATTGAAATCTCTTTTTAATTTATCTCGATATCTCAATCCGTTACTAAGATATGAAGATTCCAAGTTTCTGCAATATGCTTAACGTAATGAAGGTGATTATGAATGGGTTTATGATCTAGTGACCTATATATTTTTCTTGGAAGTGTTTAATGTTTACGTTTTTCCAGGAATCGCGTCTGACACTTGTTTGGAGTTTGGGATAGGTCAGTGAAACGAGGTGCGAGCAAGAGATCCGAATAAACGACAAGAATAGACGCAATAAATTACTCTTCTCTTTACACGACGATATCTCAGGAATCGGAAATCGTATCGAGATAAATCAAGAAGCGTTTTAAAGGGCAAGGTTTCGCGTTTCTAATAATCGTTTATTCATCGACCGAAAGTCAATATCTTCGGAATTATAGAGCTTCAAAGTTTCTCCGATTTTAATAAGTTTTAATTGGGTTTAAAAATTACTTTTTCATTACACGATGATATCTCGGGAACCGGAAGTCGTATCGGAATAAATCAAAATGCATTTTAAAGGGGAAACTTTCATCTTTCTAACAATCTTTCGTCGATTGATCGAAATCTACTATTTTCGAAGTAGAACAACGTTTCAAAGTTTCTTTAATTTTCTCGTTTCGAGACAAAATACAGGATGAATATATTTATTTCTGGATGAATATTGATCACGAAGCTTTTGTATGAACAGCAAATGAATATGAAAAGTGTGTATCTGATCTATTAATTACCAATTACATCACACAGAATTTAACTTCTATCGAGTTTCCATCGAATCGCATAATTAAATCTGATTCAATATTAAATGGGTCTTATTTGGTTCATTACACGAATATTGCCTTCCATTGCGACGAGATTCCATTTACCACTTGTTACACGCCCGATGCACGCCGCCCTATTTTCGGTGACCAAGTTGCGTTATTTCATCGCGGGCCGTGTAAGTGCACGCTCTTGGAGTATAAACGGTGTTGGTGCCGTGTCAAAGAACGCTCTCGGTCCGTGGCTTTTCAACCTTAACAACCCGATTACACGTCGAGGTCGGATTAATAATTTAAAGCTCGGCCCGCTCGTCGAGTTAAACATTGTTCCGTGCAACACGATTCCGCGAGAGCACATGGCCAGCCCGCGATCGATATTTCACCAGGAACAACGACCTTCGATTCCTCGTATTCCATTTAACCCCGCGAGGATTACAATCCCGAATACGAATTCGCGCGTTCGAAAGTGAACTGTGCACGCCGTTCGAAATTGGAATTACCAGAAAAGGATTGCGCCTCGCCGATGTCCTTGCTTCAAATGCCTTGCTCCTTTCTACGAATCAAGTACTAGCAAATTTTTAAAGTTATTCTGCTTGATACAAAGAGAAATAGATACTACTGGTTTTGTAAGGAGAAATTCCTCCTTTGAAATTCGCGAGCAAGCGTATATTCTTAGGTATGATTCATCGCGTGTTCAATTTTAAAACCAAACGATCATTTATAGCTTTACAGGCTATCATTTAAGCTCGTTTATTTTCTTTCGTATGGAACAATAATATACGTGCACGATACATGATGGTTTATTTTAAATAGTTGGTAAAAATTCGTTGTATCGAAAAATCACGGGTGAAAAAGGAAAAATATTCCAGGACCAAGTCTCGTTCTATCGTATCCCAGTTATCCCAGCGTTAAAAACACTGTTCATTTTCGAACAGTATCTCTGTACCACCACTTTTTCATCGTCGAACAATGGAGTGGTAGGTATCCATGCGAACACGTTCAAATCGTGCGATATCGCTTCGCTAGGAGATTTTGCGGTTGGCGGTATATACATATATATATACATTGGTTGAAGTACCGTGGAAAACACGAGCCGCTATCGGATTAAATGCATCTGCAACTGTTATCTGCCCGTCGAATGACTTCGAAGCCGGCAACTTCCGCCGCGCCGCTACGCTCTCTTTCATTTCTCGCGTGTGCTCTGTCGAGGATGCGTGCTTATCCTACTTTTCCGCCAACTTTATCGAGTACATATATGATTTCGACAGGAAGACAGGGACAAAAGCAAAAGCGGAAAAGGGAAAAAAAAGAGAGAGAGAGGAACGAACGCTCGCTGTGAACAACTCGTCGGACGGGTAACATCGATAGGGAATAAAGTTGTAGTACGCATCTCGCTTTTTGTTGCTCGTTCTTGCCCGTTCTTCTGATCCATGGTTTGATTCGCTCTCCCGTTTCACAGATCGATTCGATAACTTGAAAGCTCTTCCTTTCGCCTTCCGTTTCAATTAGCGCGTACGCGACTTCTCATCCCACTTTTCAATGCCTTGTATCGCTTCCTCCCAAAAGTAATTGTCAATTATGAACGAGGTGTGTTAGTTCTTCGGTTTTTTAGAAATTTCGAGGAGAAAGAATGATTATGATCTTCAGAAGAAAACTATTCCGTATTGCAATATTCTTCTGCATCCAGTTGACTCGTTAAATTATCGTGAATATATTTATCTTGATTTGGAATTTTTATTTCAAATCGTGATACTTTCATACTTTTCCCTTATTCCTCTTTTTTTTTTATCATAAATGGATTTAACATCGGTTCGAAAATTTAGATCAAAGATATTTCTAATTTCTCGAGTTCTACATTTAATTTTCTAAATGATGTATTTAATTATACAATTACTCACTTTCGAGTTATTTTTCCTCTCAAAAATCTCGTGTCGATCGATCAGCTGATCCTACTGCTGGCTCCAAATCAATAATTCCTTTTTAAAAATTAAATCTAATTAAACATTTTTGTACACCTCGTTTCATTTATATGTATTTCTATCAATCAATCGAAAGTTCAGAGGATCTACGTTGCTTACATCTATCGAACGTATAAGCACTTAATTCCAATCCAATACAAATGTAATCAAAGCTTCGAATCGACCGATTACTCGACTTGACTCGTTCACCTCAACTCGATGTGACAGCACGAGCAAGGAGGGAGAGGGGGAGGAAAGAAAGAAAAAAATAAAACACTTCTCGAATCGGTGCATGTTTCGAAAGGGACGGATGGCTTGTTTCGCGCACGCAATCGCTCGTGCCAGCTTTTGTTATCGCGGCGAGCACTTGTCATTAACCACCGTCGCCATTTTCGAGGATCGTTGGATAAACACGAACCGGCGCGGATGCGTGCGGTTGTCGTTATCAATTTTATGATTTTCGAGGGAACGCGCGGCCTCCGAGCGTTTCACGGCTGAGAAACCCCAAGCGGAGCCACCGCGTTTATTTATCGGCTCCACGGCTCCAGGAGGGTTACGCTTCGCGATGGTGTTTTAACGATCGCGATGGAAACGAGCGTGGGGAATAAAATCCATCGTTCTCGTTGCGACGAACGGGAGGTTGACACAGCGGTGGATCGTAGATCGTCGAGATAATCGCTTTATTACGAATCGGTGTTTTTGTCGGAAAAGATTTCGTTGGAAAGTCGAAGCATGGAATCGATACTTTTCGATTTGAAATTTTTTAAAATTTGACACGTTCGGGGGGTGATAATTGTAAGAATTCTGATTCTAAAATTTTAACTATTAGAAAAGTTCGAGAAAGAATTTCAGTAATTTAAGAAAAGAATAAAGATCTTAAGAAAATGGCGCAAGATCGTAATAAATTGCACATTGTATACGCGAAACAATTTCGAAGTAAAAATCGGAGATCTGGAAACGACAGTTTTATAAATTATGCAATTGTCGATACAAAAATGCGTCTCTATACACTGGCGAATCGGTATTGGTGTAGCGTGTCTGTATGCAGAAACGATCGATCAGAGCGATTGAACATCTTCGAACGCGTTCGAGTTCCGATTTGTCGCGGTTCTTCCGGGAATTTCGGCCATCGATCTCGTTCTTGCCGCGTCGCAAGCCCATTAAGCGCGATCATTAGCTTCGGTAGGATGCCGCTGTCAGGTTTGGTGACGTCGTGTCGCATTATCGCGATCGGTGAATCGGGACAGAGTAATTGACATAATTGTCCGCCACGTAAAATCGATTGGGCATACCGACGAGAAGGCGTCAATGGCAAGAAGAGATTCTCTCGCACTTGGACCATTCGAGTATCATATCGAACGATCTATGCACGATCCTCTGCTCGCCATTTCGAAATACCATTTCGCGTCTCCATTGTTCCAAAATTAGATAGATATATAATAGATTATATTTACTAGAATTTTCCAAATACGCGTTTTCTTATAAATACAACGATTACTTGGAAAATAACCTGGAACGATTCGTGATGTAATAATCCTAAATGGGATTATTTTAAGTAACAATAACACGTAATCAAATATCTTGCACTATATATTTATCCGTGAAATTCAACTCGTAATTTATTCAAAATTGATCCAACTGAAGTGACTTTATGATGCTCTTTCAACTTCGCAGAGCGTCGCATCGATTCGAACGTATAGCCCTTAAAGCGGTTATTACGCCGACAAGGGATACGCTGTAATGTTTAGTCCCTCGACAGAGAGGGGAGGAGGGAGAGTGTATACATGGATTTTCTTTGTGAAAATAATGGAGATGGCTAATACGCTCGGCACGAAACCGCATTGTCGATTCCCAGCCAATTATATTGGATACGCCTTTCCCCGTTCTCTCTGTCAATGTCATGCGTCCCGTTCGGGCACAGAACGCACATCGGCCACCGAATTATTCTTATTACGATCGAAACGAATAGGAGACAATAGACGCCGTGGAAGGGACGTGTATCCTGCCTAATTGGCATAATTTCTCGCTATGTGGAACCGCAACGCGGATCCATGGCGCACCACGATCGTAATTGTGAGAAACGGTGGCGCACAAAATGGATCTCTGTTACACGAACAATGAGTAAGGGAGGAGGCTCGTTGTTTTCGTGCCTCCCCCCATTTCGAAAATTATAAAGAAACTTTGCTTGCATCGATATGGTATTTCCCCAAACCTTTTACGGAAGTTTGAGGGAAAAGGACGATAATTTAATTATTGCGTGCATTCAAAAAAAGAAATAGAAGGCAATCGAATTTCTAATACAAATTAGCCTAATATCTAATTTTATGAAAGAAAGTAATGCAATTTTAATAGATTAAACGAAGAGATTTTCAAAATAACCCTATTATTTTTACTCGATATCTCTTTAAACGATAATTTCAATCTCCAAAGTTCGAAAACAAAATATTATACCTTTCCTTCGATCCTTCTCAATCGACGAACTCGTTTATTTTCCCCGAATCGCGCAGATTCGTCGGCGGCGGTCGGATTATTTACACGACCGTTGTTGGATTCATTAACAGAGCGCTTGCACAACCGTTGTCACGCGATGACGTGGCCGAGAGACGGGCAGGCGGCCGCCCGAATTGGGAGAGCCGGGTAATTGCTATAATTTTCCCGCCATCGACCGAGCTGGATGGAATCTGCGACGCGTTTGCAGCCCAACCAACTGCCGACTCCTCCACGATTCGAAGGACAATTACGGGGATCCGTACTCGAATCCGTGGAACATCCGGATACAACGCGTACGTCGGTAAGGTAAAATATGTGGCGCGCGAGAAACGACTGACTGAATTTACCCAAGATTCGCAACGGTGGTCGTAATTTCGTATCGCAGATTACGGATCTGATTGCGGATTAAGCGATACTCTCTGCTGTATTTGATTACCGGTTGTATCGGAAATTGTACTAACAAGTACGATCGCGACGAAAGGAATTTATTGCTTGATCGGTGAAACGATTTCGATAACGAGCATCGAGGCAGGGCGGGTGGAGGAGGCTGGGGTGGAGCGTTTAATTCATTGACTACCGAGTTTCGAAACTCGATCGAGTCTACCCCATCCGAAATCCGACGGTGTATTAAAACTCGTTTCCACCGAGTGCAGTGTACCGCGTCGCGATATATTAAGCCAATTCTTTCTCTCGTCCCGATCTATGAGGTATGCGCGGCTCGGGGAGGAAACAAGGGCGGAGGAGCGATAAAACATGCGCCCTACTTGGCGCGGCTCCTACGAGGCCTCTGAGTCCAGTTGCATAACCCGTGCTTTCGAACGATATCGTTTGCTGAAAGGAGGGAATAGGATCGAAGCGAATATTGTCCAAGTTTTTCGCGTCGGTCATTTTCCACGAGGAAGGGTGTTGCGATGCAAGAAGGGTTTCCTCCCCTTCTTTCTCCTCTTTGTCGTGACTTTAAGAGGGTCCAAGGCCAACGATTTCGCAATTGCACGCCTATTTCGTGTAAACTTTGTTTAACTTAGGTGCTTACGCAAGATTAGATGCAATTATCGGGTTAGGTCCGAAGGAGAGACCTTCCATTATTCGATGCAACGTTTCTTTTCTTTTTTTTTTTTCCTTGTACCGTGACTTTGGAAAGTTGCAAGGGTATCATTTTTATGATTATACGCCTCGTTCACGTAAATATTTTTTTTAATTTAGGTTTGTAATTACGGTAGATGCAATTAATCAGATTAGGTTGAAACGCAAATGAACGATATTACTCGACGCATTATATTTCCTTCTTTGTCGTGACTTCGAAAGGTTTCCACGATCTCGATAATTGCCTTCCTGTTTCGCAATTATGATTTTTCAATTTGAACGAATGCTAGATAAAGATTTCTTTAAGTGTTTTAAGTGCGATTAACAATTTAGATAGATTCTTTCACGGATTGGTACAACGATAATTCCGAGAAGAGCGCATCCCGTTCACGAAAAAATTCTTCAACACGTGTGCGGGCTTAGAACATCGTAAATTGTTACGTCAAATCAAGTGTGATTAGACAAAAGAGCTTTTTTTCTTTATTCATCGGGCCTCTAGAATTTTCCAAGCTATCGCCACATAATTCATAATTGCACGCCCACCGCTTTCGCTCGAACGATTCTTCGATTCTTCTTGCGTGGGCTTGATACCGACATCCTTCCGTCCGTCCATTTAAAAGTTTCACTTTATCCGCGACATTTACCCGGAACGGATATTGCGCAAATAATTGCAACGCGTGTTGCACAACGAACCGGCTGCGTGGAATCGAGCGACTTAGGGAGAATCGCGTGTTCGCTATATGCATGACGCCCACGCGACAATAAACACTGGAACGACAGTCGATGGAAAGAAAGAAGGAGGAGGGCCGTGGGACGCGTACACGCCGTGGAAACGACACTTGTATCGCGATAACATTTTATAACGTGCATTTCCTGATTTCCTCCTCTCTTTCTTTTCTTTTTTTTCTCCCAGCAACGTACGCGGGAACCGAGTCGTGTGTCGCACGCGAAGCGAGAAAATGCACGTGGAAAAGTTTTGTTGGGAAACTTTACAAACTCTCGACAAACTTGGAGGATTTTAGAATTTTTCTTTCTCTCTCGTGATTAATAATTATTTTTGTTAACGCCGCGGATAAAATATATATACGTTAGGATTGAGTCAAGGAACGAAAGGACAATAATTTAATTAATTAACAAAGGGAAAAATAATATGAAATGAATATTTAAAGGTAAAGGCGAATTTTTTCTCTTAATTTCTTACTTCTTACTTACTAATAGTAAATAAAATATATACAGAAAAATTCTATACATTTTACAAATTCCAATTGAATTTCAACATTTTCACTGTGGCTAGAAATAATTAATCCATAAATTGCACGTTGATAAATTAAGTCATTCCCTCTAGAACTAAACTCGTCGATAATCTCCGCCGAGTCCCATCATCTTCGTTCAAAAAGAAAGAAAAAAAAAAAAAACGGACCGATCGAAACAAAAGTCGAATCGCAGGATTTCTCTGTCAGCCATCCACGAAAGGTATTGTCCCTCCGGTTGAATGGCTCAGATGTAATTCGTATAATTGCGGGACACACACGCGCCACTCGTTGCCCGCCATTCTTTCGCGGGAATACGCAACGTTCCACGCGGCTCTCGTATGGCAATAAACAGTCATGGCCTGGATGGAACAGGGGGACAATTGCTCGCCACCACTCGGTGGCGGAACGGAACGAACGATTTCGACGACCGTCGAAAACGACGTTTCCGCCTCCCTCTGTCTCGTTCACGGAGGGGGAGGAGGGAAAAAGTTGGCGCGCGTTTACAACTCGATCGTTGATGTCGTGTGGCTTTTCGAGGGAAGATACTCTATTCGATGAATCAAGAAGGGGGAGAAGTATCGTGGCTTTGGACGAATGAAGAAGTGACGCGGAGGAGGAGAAGTCCGATTTTCTGATCGGTAGGTGTCTAGAAGGAGGAGGGGGAGGGTAAAAATATGCTCTCCATTTCCGACGTGAAAGCGGAAATTGAAGAAGTTGCGCGAGACGGGGCTGGAAATTATTTATTACTCAGCCGCCACCGTTAGTGGTGCCTTCTCTCGGTTTTCCAGACCCTTTCAGGATCTCCTCCCGCGGTGGTCTGGTCTTGGTGTGATATTTCAAGGTTTTGGGCGTCCAACTTCTGTGCCGGAAGGTATTGAATTTTCGAATTATTTAGTCGGGGAAAAATCGATTTATTTATTATTGGAAGATTTTGAGTTATGTGCCGAACACATTTGGTAGTTGTAGTAGTTTGAGAAGCGTGATCGTATTTCAAGATCTATTCGCGAATTCTTTTCGTAATAATGAAACGTAGATTCTTTTACATCAAAGTTACGATCAATATTTTACAATAGATGGCGACTAATATATTGAAAATTCATGAACGAATCTCGTGATGTTTCTTCCACTTGGAAGAAAAATCGGACAATTTGGAATAAGAGACGTTTTACTCTGGCGACTGATACGAGGTGCCAATGATGGATTAAAACGACATTGAATCGGCAATAAGGTGTGACGTTATAGCCAGGTCAAATTTCACGGCGTCTCGTTTCCAGCGACGGCGCGGATTCCCCTGGCAAAAGAGCGCAGTTGTTAGCTATCGGCGTTCACCATAACCCCTTCCTCCCCCTCCGTTCCTCTCTATTTCGCCCGGAAGCGTTCATCGAAACGCTAAACGCGAAGGCAATATCGGGGAGGGCGAGGAGCACGGGTTCAAAGCACTGGATATCGTCGCGTTCTCAAAGCGGCGAAAGAATGGTTCTTGTTTCCTAGAGGAGGAATTCGAATTTTCTCCCGGATCCACTGCGTTACATTTTAAAGCAGTTGGCCGTGTCCATTGCAAATTCTGGTATAAAAAGGAAAAGGGGAGGGATTGGAGTGGGAAGGGAGCAAGGAATTCGGAATCGTTAAATAAAAATCTGAACGAAACGAGAACGAAATCGAAACGAGAGGCAGTTATTTTACCGGGATAAGTAACTTTGACAATATCGTTCTTTCCCTACGCACAGCTCCTACACACCTGCGCCCACTTTTTTCGCCCCAAGAACAATTCCCCGTTTTTGCGATCCTCGCACACGCACGCCGCAATACTTTTTATCGCAAGAAACGCTTTATATTTTATATCCAATCAGGAACACGGTCACAGTTAGCTGCCACGTTAGCTCGAGCCTTTCACGCGTCGGGGATAACGTAAATGGATATTCCATTTTTTTCTCTTTCTCTCCCTTCCCTTCTTTCTTTCTTTTTTTTTTTTTTTACCCCCTTGTCTTCCCTTTTTCTTCCCGTCCTCGCCTCTTTTTTTTTTCTTCTTCTTTCTTGTATTTTCGCTCTCGCGTGTACGACTCCGGCGGAGGTGAGACGAATGGCGAGTCGAAGAATGCCGGGACAAAAGGAGGCCAGCGGCGTAACACGCGTGACTCGTTCGAGCTCACGGTTGGTATGAGGTTGGCTCGGTTCGCGTCGCTGGTAAATTAAATTCTAATAAAGCTCGCCGAAACGGGTATGAAAAAAAGTGGTGGCAAGTGTAGAGGTCCGGCGGGGAACAATGGGTATGGATGGAAGGCGTCGCGGCCACGGCGAACCGCGGATAATTATATCGAGGCGGCGACCAGGAATTCGCGCAGAAAAACTTGTCTTCGTGGCATGGGCTCTCTGCCCACGGGATGGGCTAACTAACTCTCCATGGTATTGGTTTGATCGGTCGGTTTCGGCCACGATGGTGTGTAAAAGGGGGGAGGAAGAGAAAAGGAAAAGAAAAAAAGGAAGCGATCGGTGAAAAAGAGGAATAGTTTCGTTCCTCCTGCTTCTCTGTGGATTTCGCCAGGAGGGAGTGTCCCTTGCCTCGTTCGGAAGCTTTGATATCTTTCTGCGCCCTGGTGGAATAGGACCTGGGGCAAGAAACGGAACAAGAAGGCGATTCCGTGTTATTAATGACAGGTTCGAACAGTGGATGGAACCGAACCGGTGATTTCTCTCTCTGTTGTTCTATTAAAATTTAATTTATTCGTCTTGCGTAAGCATTGATCGAAAACTCACTTTTAGGTTTGGAAAGAAATCAATTTTTCAATGATGGAACATTTTCTCGTCTACGATTCTTCTATATTTTAATTCATAAAATATTGAACGAACTTGTGTGAAAAAATTATAGCGGATTTTCGGAATTATAATTTGCAACACAATTGTGTAATTTATAAAATCGTACAACTTGTGAAATTGCGAACGACATTTGAAGCCACTACTTCGATCAAGTACGAATCGATGGTAGAAAATATGGGACGGTCCACGAGCCGTGTAAAGGTTAAAAAGGGTCGGGGAAATGCGATTCGAGATATTTGATTTTATTCTCCTTTGTAGATACAACCGTAGCCTCTTACCATTCGATCGGGCGGAAGTTTAACGAAACGTTATTACCGTTTCCAGGACCGACACGTGAAGAATTCGAGCAAGGATCCCCAGATGGACTCGAGCCAAGACTACTGCCTTCTACTGGGTTACGAGAACAAGACGCACACCGTTTTACGTTTCAGCAGGCGATACGATACGTGCGACCCGCGGGACCTCAAGATCACGGTAAGTCGTTTGATTTATTACGACTTCCGGCGTGAAAGATAATTCCGTGGTGGCGCGAAGTGCTCGCCCGAGGAATCGTTTGATGGATTTATGAGAAAAATTGAGCGGCACACCACGCTTGCTAGCTCGCCGAGCCAGCCAGCCAGGAATGGAGGAATTATTTATCGCGGTTCTTGGCGAAATTGAGCAACTCCCTCTATATACCACCCCTTAAATAATTAATCCGTATCCTGACGCTCGTATATACATCGCGATTGAATTTATTTATTTAATTTCGCGATGTCTGTAAAATTACCGGCAATTTCGAAACTGTCTTCCGTCTATGTTTTTCCAGAAACATAATCGAAAACCCGATAATCGATACCTAACCATCCGTGATATTTCGTTTTAAATTTAATCCTTTGATTCTCGATTTTCATTCCTTCTTTTTCCTTTCTAGATTCGTCGATCATATATATTTTATACATTAGCATTTAAAATCGATCGCCACTCGATTTTCCGCTCGAACGCTTCATGATAAACGCTTTATAGGCTCTTGTTTGGAGATGTAATTCGATTTGAAATTTTCAACTTCCCTTTCAAACTCGTCTTCAACTTCCATCCAATCCCATCCCGAAACGAAGGAACGGCGTTCCTAAATTTCCAGTCGTTTTCTTCCGAAACAAGAAATAAAACTTAAATTCGAAAACGCATTATCGTTTCTTATCAAATTTTCAATTCTATCGCTCCGTAATCGATTCGAATTATCCGATGAGAAGGCAACGGATACAACAGGATCGAGTACGGAAATCGGAATGGAAATACGAGCGCGATTCATTACGCATCGCAATTAACGTTAATTAACCGACATTACGGGGTGGTAAATACGGGGGAAGGCGCGAGGAATTTCACGGTCGGCTAACAAGAGCGTAAGTGGGAAAGTCGTGGGCAGTTTGGAGGAATCGTTAGCGTGAGGGGAGGGAGAGGATATTAACGCAGGCCGGGGAAAATTCAAAGATATCAGTCTTCTACACTGGTGGATTCCGTGGGGTAGGACAGGCCGACCCAGTTCTTTATTTCGCCGGTTAATTAACTCGGAGATAGATGGAGCCACGATAGAGCCGTCCGTTCGGTTGGTACCGGTTGGGTTTTTAACCAGGCCTAGGAAGAGATAATACAAACGTTTGTATTTGCGATTCTTCTTCTATGCAATTTATGAAGCAGGAAACAGGGTCGTATGCAGCTATTTTCTAATGGACACGTAGAGAATTATGGCAACCTGTTGACCAAGATAGGATAGGAATATTGATTGTGGAAAGAATCGGGAATTAATCGAGACAGGTCAGTTTATCACGAAGAATTCTAAATGCGAAGGAAAGGAAATTGGTTGGGTCAAGAAGTTTTTATAACTATTTTAATTTTAAACAGAGAGATTTGTTCGTGAGATGAGACTTTTGGATGGCGTGATTGACAAGATTAAATTGGAGATAGTAAGTGATAATAGAATAATGGGATTAAGAATGACAGTTCAAGTGTTTATGAGAATAGAAATTGCAGAAATTAATCGTCTCCTCCGAAATACACACCTTTCAAAACTTTAACTTCTGTTTCCAAAAAATCCAAAGCATGATACTAAGGAAAATTAACTCAGCACAAATATTAATATCAAGTCTCGGATTTAATTATTATCCTACAAATCTGTCGAATCTTTCCATTAAATGTCGTTTAAGGATCGGTAACGCGAATCGGGAAATCGAATAATTGATTGTTTCTCTTAATTTACGCCTTCGTTTATATGCCTCCACGCATATAGATAAAAGAGAGAGAGAGAGAGAGGGAGACTCGTGAAACCCGAGGCGACCGTCGTAAAACAATCACGAACTTTCGAAATAATTACACGGTTTACGTTTTGCCACGGCGTTTCGAGATTCGTCGATATTGCGAACGATGAATATTCGTGTTCTCTCTGTTTACGCGTAAATAATTGACGCGTGGCGCGCAAATATTGGCGGGGATACGAAGTTGAAGGGAAACGTTGGCGGACCGGTTCTCACCGTGGAATTTTCCTGGATGAGCGAGCGATTCGCAAGACGCGCGAAATAGGATTGCTTTGTCCAAAGAGTAATTACACGTCGCGGGGGAATGGAAACGCGTTGACGTTCATTATTCCGTGGGAGAAAAATTTAATTTAATTTGTCTCAAATGGAGGGAGGATTAAAGCTCTTTTGTTGTTACTACAATATAATCGTAATAATTTAAACACCGTTATTCTCACGAGACGATTATATTTATATTTTCACAATCTTACGATATTTTACGTTATTAATTAAACGCTTCAAGATCTTTTTCAAGATCTCGTTAAAACAAGAATACACGTAAAGAAAAAGGAAGAGAAGAATTGTATGCTCAACGGAGGCACTTTGATCGTACGAAGACGAATCAGAACAATTTTTAAAGAATTCTATTCCCGGGATGCGAGCACGAGCCATCCATCCATCCAGCTGATCCCCTCGAAAGTCTACATTATGCAGATGAAGATTTCAGAATTTCGTTGTCGCCCGGTCCGATCTGCTTCACGTATACACTCTAAGCAGGATTTAAAAGAGAAAGAGGACACGGTGGCTCTCTCGCCTCTCTCTGTCCTCTGATCTCGATCTCGGGAATCCGTGCAGAAAACTGAACACGTTGGATGCACCAAACGTTGTTCCCAAGGAATGTCCGTCTAAGCAGTTGAGTCATCAAAATGGCCGGGTGCAAAAATAAAGCGAGCCACCGCGAGTCGAGATTCTATCTAAAAAGGGGGCGAAGGGGGAAGAACGGCAAACGACCAAGTCAGCTCCCCTTTTCCTTTATCTGATCGCGTGACGTATCGGTGTACCCTACGTGATATTTTTTTTACGTGTCACGTTCACAGCGCCCTAAGCCCCCTCGAGTCGTGGCTTCTCGCCGAATGTGTATTACGTCCGAATCCGTAGGTGGACCATAAGAGATACTTGGAACCTTGGTTTGTACAGGGTTATCGGCGATCAGAGTCAACAGGCAAAACGTAGCCAAGGCTCTTTGTCTCGCGATAAAAGTTACGGTTGAGGGAATCGTGCTACCATCTGCGAGAGGACAGCTCTTTCGATAAATAGATTGAAAAGCTGTGTGCTTTCATCGTGCTCGGTGAAAAAAGTCACGGCGATTGTTTAATATCTCGGATCGAATCGGACCAGTGCGAAATTCTTAGCACATGGCAGACTTTTAAAAGTGAACGAAAGTATCTCTCTACGTGATATTTTTTGCTCGTGTTCTTTTCCGTCATGGATTTTTAATCTACGATTCGAATTTTTAAGCGAATTGTTTAATTAATTATCTATTCAAATTCGAATTGTCGGAGAAGCAACTCGTTGATCTCTCAAATTTACACGAAGAGATAGAGAGAAAAGTATCGGAAGATAACACGTGTCTAAATCCGTAATTCGACTAATGTAACCATTTGTAACCAGTGAAACAATATTTGTCACTGCTAAGAAGATTAAACACTAACTCTAAACATTCCAACTCCAACGTCTTCTCGCCTAGCAAACCCCCGAACTCGACTCCCTTAACCACATACCCGCCAAGCGTCACCAGAATTCGCACCATTGTCAGACGATCAAACATAGTACATCATAAAATTTCACAATGAATCTGAAAGGAATTTAAACACTTCCGATCCTCCGTCAAATTATACAAGTGTAATAACGCTTTTGTATCCACCGTCGTCTGAAATCGGCAGGCGAGGAGCACACGGTTCCGGAAGCGGGACCTCGAGCCATTGTTATTTCTACCACGGCAGCCCACGGTGGATTAATCGAATGAACATCAAATTAAGCGATGCTCCGCCATAACCGGCTTACACGGAAGAGGGCTTCGATTGCATATTAATATCGCGCGGTTGGCCTCGTCCTTTGCTTTGATATTCACGGGCCTCATCACCGCCTCTGAAATTAAACTCGACTACGTCGTAGACGGCACGCACGTGACAAGGGGGCGGCCAGGTCTTACCAGGATATCGGAGCCGATTCCCGCGCCGTGCGCGCTTGTAATTAGTTCATTAGCGGCCACGTGTGTGTATCCAATCTCTCCGTGCACGGCCGTCACGTTTCCACGAAACGCGCATTCAAATGTGCATTTTTCATAATCAGGCTTGTTTCAAACGAGTTATGCAAACCGAGTTATTATTTCGTTATCAGCTGGATATCCGTCGCAAACGAACAGGGTTGGAACACGCAGGGTGAGAGAGACAGAGACAAAGAGAAAGAGAGTTAGCGAAGGAAGGGTAAATATTTCACAATGGGAAAGCGCTTCGATCGTATTCGCTTGGTGTAACGAATTGATCTATTTATTTTCTCCGGCAAAGAAGTGTACATAGGGAAACGAGAAACTCGGCCCAGTTTTGGATAGTCAAAATAAACCGCCTCCCTCTCTTGCATCCGATAAATTTTCGCGCGACAATGCGCGGCTGAACTCGGTGGTGAACTCTTGTGCCGGATATCGGGAAGCGCAAAAGTTTCGACACGAAACGCCGAGGATTCTCTCTTCTTTGAGGCCGGCGCGAGGATTTGCGCGAGGTCGATGGTATTATGCAATCCTGGATTCGAATCGTGCGAGATTCGTGGATGTACTTTTTCCACAAAGTATTCTCTTTTCCTAGAATGATATGCATATCCTCGAATCGGGTAAAAATAAGATGAGATTATCTAAAGATTATCTAAATTGAAAGATTGCCTGATTGAATTTTAACCGTGCGTCTTATTTATTCAAAGTAATAATAATCCAAGTATTGATTAAAGAAATGAGTAGATAGAATTATAGAATAATCGCAATAATATAAGACTTTCACATAAGACAAGAGATATAAAAGGAAATCGGATCAGAATATATTCTCGATCGATCTAACAAAATCTAGAACCCTTGTGCGAAGTGAATTGAGAAACAAAATCTAGAGGAAAAAATACAGAGGAAGAGAGAGAGAGATAGAGCGAATTCGCCAGCTTGGAGGATATGCACACGTGAACATTACGGTAGGGAGATTGGTGCGCCTTGCAAAGGGGATTGGCTAGGTGACCTCGTTCTGCTTCTATTCCCTTCCTATCTGTACCCGTATCTAGTTTACCACTTCGCCTCCTCCCCACCCCCTCCTCCCCTGGTTGACTGGTTGACTGGCCGGCCCTATAGTAGCCAACGCGAACTTCCTGAATAAGGTCCTCCCTCGGCACTAGAACTGATCGCTATTCCGAATGGTTCGGTACGATGTAAAAGGAAAATCGAATTTGACCGATGCCTTTGGGATCGACGGGGGAGGGGGTGGAGGAGGGTTTAGCGAAGGGGGAAGTGGCCAGGTGGGCCGGCTATCTTATTGGGTGGATCCTCCTGGTGTACGTACTCGTGGAGCGTCGTGGAAGGGGGCGCCAGGGGTATTTCGCCGGAAGCTGCCTATCCGCCACGACGGGAAATCGAATCAAGGAGATTCCGCGGGCCCTCGGGCGCCAGATTACGTGTACGTTTGGAGACAATTATCGGCAGAAATTCGATTCCTCGCGCTCTGCGGACGATCGAGCCTCTCCGCAGTTAATCACGATCGATCAACATTGATGGAGGAAAGGGAGGAAAGCTTTCACGATTGAAAACATATCGAAAATCGAACGGTGTAAAATTTTTTAAGCTTCTCATAAATTGAATTTGAAGAAAGAAATATACATATGTAATTTTTATAATTCGAGATTCGATCGAACGAATAACTGTTTTCCACGATCGATAGTATTTGGTTTTCAATTCGATCCACGTGCTTCCCTCGCTCCGTCTTCACGAGCGAGGTAGTACTTCTGACAAACGTAAAAAATTAAATCGGGCAATCGGATCCAAGTGTAGAACCAATTACTTTTATGAGTTCCTCCTTTGCTCGATCGGTACGAGCGGTGGAAAGCCATCGATTTAATCGAGCGTAGGAACAAACGTGAGATCGTTTCCTCGAAGTTTCTCCCGAAAATGGGTGAGAATTTAAAGGAACGTTACCTTGGGAGGGGGGAAGGGCAACTTCCAATTACACTGATGCCCTGTTTTCCCTTCCCTGTCTCTCGGTTGTCAACAACATGTTTGTTAAAAAAAAAGAAAAAAAGAAAAAGAGGCAAGCAGACGAGATCGAATGAAAAACCGACCGCCTGCCCACAGCTACCACACAGACGTGCATACCTTGCCAACTAATGACAGTTGGAAGAAGTTCCTCTCTCCCTCCCTTCTCTATAAGTTTTCCAATCGGCCAAAAACTTGCGAACAGACATTTACTTAGAAGAATCCAGCCCAGGCAAGGGCCAAGGGAAGCGAAGGGCGTTTTGTTATTGACGCGGCGAAAGTAGATTTTCCGCCGAGATGGCCGACGATCAATCCTAGCCCTTTCGATCCCATTCCAATCAACGTTGCGTTTCACCCTCGACCACTGGTATCGAAACGACGCGATAAAGTTCGAAGGAAGGGGGGAAAGTTTCGAACGCGTTACTAAACTCGAACCCTATTTCTTCTATTTATATATGTTGATGTTTCGACGCTTTCTGTTCATACGCGTTCCACGCTTCTTTGTACGCAGTATCGTGCCATCTTCGATTTTCATTCCATTGAATACGAATTGAAGATGGATAAGAAAGGGAATAATTGTGCGGATCGACGTAATTACGAATCGAAGGGCTGTTAATATTAAATCGTCCAACTTTATTTCGGCCTGAATGAGATCGTTCGAGATTTGGAAAATTTGTATTATTCGCGCGATTCGAAACGATTTTTCTTTCTTCGTTTATCGTGTCGAGATTAATAAATGGATTATCGAAAATTATATTATATCCTCGGGATGTTCGATATACAGGAAAGTAGATTTTTGGAAACGGATGTGTAGAAATAAATATCGTCTGCTACATTATGTTGTTTTAAATATTTGATTGAAAAGCAATTCGACATTATGATTAATATAATATTCTATAATGCGTCGGAAATAAGGGAAAAAAAAGGAAGAAAAAATACGATTAATCAATACCTATTACGTTTCGATCAATGCTTATTGGAAAACAGATATTTTATTGAAATTTTATTGAATGTAAATATTAAATATGCACTATTTGCGGATAATTTACACATCAAACGAAACAGTAACTATTTTCAAATAGAAATATTTGTTTTAAATTATTCTAACCTAATATCCCGTGTTACATTTCCAACCCAGGATAAATATAATCATTTTGACACATATAATGCATTTTCCAAAACAAAAATTCCCCTCATCCAATATTCACATTCGTCGAACTCGGCCTAAAAAGCACATCGATCAAATCAAAGCAAAGTTGGAAATTTTGTTTATGCAATCAGTCCCGAGGGACTGCCTATAAACATTCAGTTTGTGATTGTACGAGGAGTTGGCCATTAAACTCGTGTTTCGGATTACCCCTAATTCCTCGCAGGCGTCGAGTAGAGGGAGCGGGGATTAGTCGAAGATTAAGCTGTTGGACACGTTACTGGCCATGGCTGCTCGGCAGAAACTTCCCCGGGCTTTCCTTACGGAATCTCTCTCTCTCTCTCTCTCTCTTCTTTCCTTTCGCGAGCTAAAACTTATCGGCGCTCCACGCTCGAGGGCTAAATTGGATAAGCATCGGCCCATACCTTCGCCGAGACGAGAGATGAGAGTGAAATAGCGCGGAAGAGGTTGCAAGACTTCGTTGCTTTTTGAAAATATTTTTCCTCTCTCTTTCTTCCGATAGATTCATTACGAAATTATACCGCAATTTTGTGTGCGGGGATTGTAACCTTGGTTAACTGCATTCTGTGTCAAGGATATCATCAAAGGATTTCCATTTCGAGCATAAAAGCTAGAGCGATCGATCGATGATGAGTGACGACACGTGTGATTTCGAAAACGATGATACACACTGAAATAAAAACGGAGAGAGAGAAAGAGAGAAATGGGGAAGAGAGTAGTTTTCCCTGTACCACGCTAATTTCGTTTTACAAAAGAAAGTTCGGGTCAATGCGAAAATCTCGTTATCTTGAAAAAGAAAAAAAAAAAAACGGATCGAGAGAAAAGCTTTATATAGCCTCACTGCGGTAGATCAATATTCGACGGACATATTATAAGAATCCGCGTTCCAAATGTCTATCTAGGATACGAGATCCGTGACCTGGAAAAAAAAAATGTAAAGATTCACGAGACACTGACTATTATCATCGATTGACGTAGTTCGTGAATATGGTGCGATACAGGATATTTGATTGACTATTGAAAGAAAAAAAAGAAAAAAAATGAAAAATCGCATTGTTCACTTCGGGTTAGGATAGGAAATGTGAAATTTCTTTTAGAAATTTACAATGTATTTCATATGTTATCGCTTTTTTTTTTATCGATACGCGATACTACATAAAATGGCAGCAAATTTATCCTAAAAGCTAGTCAAAACTATTCTATCCGAGTAAATTGGAGCGAAAAGAATATTTTATATAATACTTTTCTTTTGTTTCTCTATTTTTCTCTCTCTCTCTCTCTCCTTTTTCCCTCTCATTAATTTCTTTATAATAGAAATTCAAAGGAAATTTAGTCCTTTACAATACTTCCCTTCCGTTCTCCATTTTTTCTCATTTCCTCTCTTCTTACCAATTTTCCCGGTAGACAAATTCAGAGATGAGGAAAACAATTTTTTACAATGTTTCCCTTTTATTGTTACCTCTCTTCTTATCAATTGTTTTCCGCAAACAAATTCGAGGAAAACAATTTTTTACAAATTTTTATCATTTCTCTTCTCACCAATTTTTCTCTGTCAGCAAACACGAGCAAAACAATCGTCCCTCTTTTCTTCGCTTCTCTATTTTTTCCTCTTTCCCCTTCCTAAAAAAGGGATTTTTAAAAACGCGCTTTACGGATTCAATGAAAGGTGAAATCAATCCGTCCGTTGAGGGCAGGAGAAGAGCGATCGACGGCCGGCAGATCTCGACAGGGAGGCAGAGAGAGAGAGATAACGATCGAGGGCGAGTCGTAAAATTGGATTAAAATCACGTCGTCGAAGCTTCTTTTTGCAGGCTTCGGGCAGGCAGCGCGCACCAGTTTATAAGGGCGCGGCCATCCCCGCGCCTTCTCCCCGCTATTAAATCGTAGCAACATATATTGCGAAATCGGCCACGGAGCTTAACTGCTTACACCGAAGCTTAAATTAGGTGGCGTTCGCTCACAGGCTTGGAACACAGCGTTAACCAATTTTATCGTGGCCGTTAGACATGTAAATTAGCTGCATACAAAATAAGCTAATGCAAAACGGAAGCGATCGTATTTAAAGGGGGTGGATACGGAAAAGGGACGTTTCCACGGGAGAAAGAGCCGGTCATGCGAATTTAAGCCGCGTTCTTACGAAAACTTACACGCATCTCTCTATCTCGTAAGTATTAAGTAATTTAAATTAAATTCTTCCAATAATTATCTTACAATTGTGATTTATAATGTATTGAAGAGATATTAGTTGAGAGATATTTAATTTTGTTTTATAATTTTAGATTTGTAGTAATAACCAAATATGTGTCACGAAGGAAAGAGTAAATTTGGTAAATTCTGTAAATTAACGATCAATGATCGTTCTCCTTCGTGTTTTATTATTACATGAATATTTAGGGGTAACGGATTAAGGCAAAGCTATCTTGAGTGGTAAGCCGGCGAATAATCCAAGAGTCGTAAATTCAAGGGATTCAAAGAGTTTCTATTAAAACGAAGATCGAACAAAAGAATTATTGTAAATTTTCAATGGCCTTATGAGATATTGACGATATTACGTGATTTTTTAATATTATATCACGAAGGATTATTAATTCCAACAGTGGAATCGAACGAATTAATTCCGCTGTTATAAGATAGAAATTAAAAATTAAGATAAGAAAAATTAATCGAGGAATATTCTGTTAATTTTCAACAGAATTGAATGGCGATTAATTAATTCCTCTCTGTCAAGTACCCTTTATCGACCCCTCACTTAAAAATAAATCAAACGAAGCGGAAAAGTTCTGAATAAAGTCATTATCTCCACGTGATATTCTTCCACAAGTAAAAAAGCTTAAAACCATCCAAAAAAAAAAAAAAAAAAAAAGGATTAGAAAACAGGAGAAATGAAATCTCTCCGTTTCATAAATATCATTTAACAAATCGCCTGATATCCCTCGTCTTCGTCATGCTTGCACCATATACAGAAATTTGCGGCGATGGTAAAGTATTCTTATCCCCTGGTTCTGCGTGTTCTTTATTGAAACACTGAACGGTGAGATTAAGCCAGGCTTATAACGATTATGCGTTATGCGGGTTTACCGAGGAAACAATTTCCATTATCATTAATTGCGGTTTTATATGCAAAAATGTGGCGGCAACCGACCCGGTTCCAAGCATAAAAAGGAAACGAGAGACGAGAGAGGAGAGGGGAGGAGAAAAACGGAGGGAAAGAAAAGTGGGGGAAGAGAGGGAGGCACATCTCACGCAATGCACAAGCGACATTAATCTTTCGAAGGTTGACGGGGTTGTCATAGCTTTGCCGATCGAGATCACCGCCCATCCATTAATAAAACTCGATCCAACGAATGATTTCACTCACTACTCGTAGACCTCCATTGGCGTGTACACATCGCCACGTTACATCAAAAGCCGCATGCGGAAGTTTATAGTTCGTAACGAGGTTTGCTTGAATTCGTGAACGAAATATGATTGTGATTTATGAACTGGAAAAATAATCGAAAGGAATTACACTTTCCTTCTTCGAACCGTGAAACGAAACTTTTTGTTTCGGATTTCATTCCATTTCTTTTTATTTCGAGTTAAACGCTTTATGGGGAAAAGAAAAAAGTCTTTCACTTTATTCTTTCTCATTGATTGCAATGAAATTGAAATATATCGTTAAAAATATATTGTTAAAGGTTATTTTCAACAATTTTGTTTTTTCTTTTTTTTGAATATAATTCGTGATTGACTATAGTTTTCGAGTTATTCACAAAATATTTTTTGCTAGTTGGAATTGGAATTTTGATTATATGTGTGCAGTCATGAAAATGCAGTATCAAAGGCAGTAGAATGGAAAGTAATCAATACATAAAAAGGTAAAAAGAAATAATGTATATTTCTTTATAATTTTTTGAATAGAGTCTCTTTAAAGGTTTTTTTTTTGCAGATATATACAATCGGAAAACGGATGAATGGTAAATACGAGGCTCACATCGTTGTTATTATAACTTCAGTCTTTCAAAACTTATTTTATACCGAAGATAAAACAAGTTTTTATATTGAGTGCTACATTAACTTTATTACTTGATATATTTTGTTTGTTATAAAGATATTTAAAAAATGCTTCACGTAAAAATCAAATAATTTTAAGAAGAGCGTAATACAATTATTTTTTTGTTTGGATGAAATGAAGTAAGTATACAGATAAATATAGGTAAGTATATAAAAATTAATAAAAAATTTATATTTTTCAATTTCTCAAATTTAATTGATTATATTCTTTTTATAGAAAATCAAAAAATTGGCCAAAAATTTCATTTCAATGTATTCTAAGATAAATGAAAACTCCAAAATTTTATGCGATGCGTTATTTATATTTATGTTTGCCGGAGATGAAATACAATACAGTATATATATTAATTTAAAAAAAAATAAATTCCTATTTTATATTAAAAATTATTAGCATTTGTTTATATCTACTATATTCATGTAAAATAAAATTTATCATTTCATAATGAAAAAAATTATATTTTATAAATGATAAATTTTATTTCCTTATAAAATAAACAATAAAATTGTAAATTTCATAGAATAACATAAATACATGTACATTTTACTTAAATAAATTTTATTTTCTATGAACATCATGTTTTATTTTATATTCGCCATTACCTAATATCCTTCCACAATTCCGTAGAATATCATAATATTAAGTATTAAAAAATACATATACATTTTTATACTAATAATTAATATCATAAAATGTAGTATACCTATGTAGTATATCTTGAAACTATACTTCAAACAATATTAGTCAGATAAAAAAATAATTACGCAAAGGTAAGTATACTTAGAAATAAGAAAACTATTAAAAACATTGCTAAACTGAAATAAACAGAGAGTTGGCACAGTAAATTTTTTGGCAGAGAGTCCTGGTAAGCTATTTGGCTAAAATTTCGACTTTTCATTAGGAGAACATGATAGGCAAAGAGGTGGCACAGTAATTTTTGGGTGGAAATCATTCTGGCAAGGTTTTGGCTAAAATTTCGACTTTTCATTAGGAGAACATGATAGGCAAAGAGGTGGCACAGTAAATTTTGGCAGAAATCGTTCCTGGTAAGTATTTGGCTAAAATTTCGACTTTTCATTAGGAGAACATGATAGGCAAAGAGGTGGCACTGTAAATTTTGGTGGAAATCATTCTGGCAAGTTTTGGCTAAAATTTTCGACTTTTCATTAGGAGAACATGATAGGCAAAGAGGTGGCACGTAAATTTTTGGAAATCATTTGGAAGTTTTTTGGCTAAAATTTCGACTTTTCATTAGGAGAACATGATAGGCAAGAGGTGGACAGTAAATTTTTGGCAAGTCTTCCTGGTAGTATGGCTAAATTTCGACTTTTCATTAGGAGAACATGATAAAAGGGGTGGCACTGTAATTTTGGTGGAAATTATTCTGGCAAGGTTTTTGGCTAAAATTTCGACTTTTCATTAGGAGAATATGATAGGCAAGAGGTGGCACAGTAAATTTTTGGTGGAAATCATTCTGGCAAGGTTTTTGACTAAAATTTCGACTTTTCATTAGGAGAACATGATAGGCAAAGAGGTGGCACAGTAAATTTTTGGCAGAAATCGTTCCTGGTAAGTATTTGGCTAAAATTTCGACTTTTCATTAGGAGAACATGATAGGCAAAGAGGTGGCACTGTAAATTTTTGGTGGAAATCATTCTGGCAAGTTTTTTGGCTAAATTTCGACTTTTCATTAGGAGAACATGATAGGCAAAGAGGTGGCACTGTAAATTTTGGTGAAATATTCTGCAAGGTTTTTGGCTAAAATTTCGACTTTTCATTAGGAGAACATGATAGGCAAAGAGGTGGCACAGTAAATTTTTGGTGGAAATCATTCTGGCAAGGTTTTTGCTAAAATTTCGACTTTTCATTAGGAGAACATGATAGGCAAAGAGGTGGCACAGTAAATTTTTGGCAGAAATCATTCCTGGTAAGTATTTGGCTAAAATTTCGACTTTTCATTAGGAGAACATGATAGGCAAAGAGGTGGCACTGTAAATTTTTGGTGGAAATCATTCTGGCAAGGTTTTTGGCTAAAATTTCGACTTTTCATTAGGAGAACATGATAGGCAAAGAGTGGCACTGTAAATTTTTGGTGGAAATCATTCTGGCAAGATTTTTGGCTAAAATTTCGACTTTTCATTAGGAGAACATGATAGGCAAAGAGGTGGCACAGTAAATTTTTGGCAGAAATCATTCCTGGTAAGTATTTGGCTAAAATTTCGACTTTTCATTAGGAGAACATGATAGGCAAAGAGGTGGCACAGTAAATTTTTGGCAGAAGTCATTCCTGGTAAGTATTTGGCTAAAATTTCGACTTTTCATTAGGAGAACATGATAGGCAAAGAGGTGGCACAGTCAATTTTTGGTGGAAATCATTCTGGCAAGGTTTTTGGCTAAAATTTCGACTTTTCATTAGGAGAACATGATAGGCAAAGAGGTGGCACTGTAAATTTTTGGTGGAAATCATTCTGGCAAGGTTTTTGGCTAAAATTTCGACTTTTCATTAGGAGAACATGATAGGCAAAGAGGTGGCGCTGTAAATTTTTGGTGGAAATTATTCTGGCAAGGTTTTTGGCTAAAATTTCGACTTTTCATTAGGAGAACATGATAGGCAAAGAGGTGGCACTGTAAATTTTTTGTGGAAATTATTCTGGCAAGGTTTTTGGCTAAAATTTCGACTTTTCATTAGGAGAATATGATAGGCAAAGAGGTGGCACAGTAAATTTTTGGTGGAAATCATTCTGGCAAGGTTTTTGACTAAAATTTCGACTTTTCATTAGGAGAACATGATAGGCAAAGAGGTGGCACAGTAAATTTTTGGCAGAAATCGTTCCTGGTAAGTATTTGGCTAAAATTTCGACTTTTCATTAGGAGAACATGATAGGCAAAGAGGTGGCACTGTAAATTTTTGGTGGAAATCATTCTGGCAAGTTTTTTGGCTAAAATTTCGACTTTTCATTAGGAGAACATGATAGGCAAAGAGGTGGCACCGTAAATTTTTGGTGGAAATTATTCTGGCAAGGTTTTTGGCTAAAATTTCGACTTTTCATTAGGAGAATATGATAGGCAAAGAGGTGGCACAGTAAATTTTTGGTGGAAATCATTCTGGCAAGGTTTTTGACTAAAATTTCGACTTTTCGTTAGGAGAACATGATAGGCAAAGAGGTGGCACAGTAAATTTTTGGCAGAAATCGTTCCTGGTAAGTATTTGGCTAAAATTTCGACTTTTCATTAGGAGAACATGATAGGCAAAGAGGTGGCACTGTAAATTTTTGGTGGAAATCATTCTGGCAAGGTTTTTGGCTAAAATTTCGACTTTTCATTAGGAGAACATGATAGGCAAAGAGGTGGCACTGTAAATTTTTGGTGGAAATCATTCTGGCAAGGTTTTTGGCTAAAATTTCGACTTTTCATTAGGAGAACATGATAGGCAAAGAGGTGGCACTGTAAATTTTTGGTGCAAATTATTCTGGCAAGGCTTTTGGCTAAAATTTCGACTTTTCATTAGGAGAACATGATAGGCAAAGAGGTGGCACAGTAAATTTTTGGTGGAAATCATTCTGGCAAGGTTTTTGACTAAAATTTCGACTTTTCATTAGGAGAACATGATAGGCAAAGAGGTGGCACAGTAAATTTTTGGTGGAAATCATTCTGGCAAGGTTTTTGGCTAAAATTTCGACTTTTCATTAGGAGAACATGATAGGCAAAGAGGTGGCACAGTAAATTTTTGGCATAAATCATTAATGGTAAGTATTTGGCTAAAATTTCGACTTTTCATTAGGAGAACATGATAGGCAAAGAGGTGGCACTGTAAATTTTTGGTGGAAATCATTTTGGCAAAGTTTTTGGCTAAAATTTCGACTTTTCATTAGGAGAACATGATAGGCAAAGAGGTGGCACAGTAAATTTTTGGCAGAAGTCATTCCTGGTAAGTATTTGGCTAAAATTTCGACTTTTCATTAGGAGAACATGATAGGCAAAGAGGTGGCACTGTAAATTTTTGGTGGAAATTATTCTGACAAGGTTTTTGGCTAAAATTTCGACTTTTCATTAGGAGAACAAGATACGCAAAGAGGTGGCACTGTAAATTTTTGGTGGAAATCATTCTGGCAAAGTTTTTGGCTAAAATTTCGACTTTTCATTAGGAGAACATGATAGGCAAAGAGGTGGCACAGTAAATTTTTGGCAGAAATCATTCCTGGTAAGTATTTGGCTAAAATTTCGACTTTTCATTAGGAGAACATGATAGGCAAAGAGGTGGCACAGTAAATTTTTGGCAGAAGTCATTCCTGGTAAGTATTTGGCTAAAATTTCGACTTTTCATTAGGAGAACATGATAGGCAAAGAGGTGGCACAGTATATTTTTTGGCAGAAATCATTCCTGGTTTTTGGCTAAAATTTCGACTTTTCATTAGGAGAACATGATAGGCAAAGAGGTGGCACAGTAAATTTTTGGCAGAAGTCGTTCTGGTAAGTATTTGGCTAAAATTTCGACTTTTCATTAGGAGAACATGATAGGCAAAGAGGTGGCACTGTAAATTTTTGGTGGAAATCATTCTGGCAAGGTTTTTGGCTAAAATTTCGACTTTTCATTAGGAGAACATGATAGGCAAAGAGGTGGCACAGTAAATTTTTGGAAGAAATCATTCCTGGTAAGTATTTGGCTAAAATTTCGACTTTTCATTAGGAGAACATGATAGGCAAAGAGGTGGCACAGTATATTTTTGGCAGAAATCATTCCTGGTATTTGGCTAAAATTTCGACTTTTCATTAGGAGAACATGATAGGCAAAGAGGTGGCACTGTAAATTTTTGGTGGAAATTATTCTGGCAAGGTTTTTGGCTAAAATTTCGACTTTTCATTAGGAGAACATGATAGGCAAAGAGGTGGCACTGTAAATTTTTGGTGGAAATCATTCTGGCAAGGTTTTTGGCTAAAATTTCGACTTTTCATTAGGAGAACATGATAGGCAAAGAGGTGGCACTGTAAATTTTTGGTGGAAATCATTTTGGCAAAGTTTTTGGCTAAAATTTCGACTTTTCATTAGGAGAACATGATAGGCAAAGAGGTGGCACAGTAAATTTTTGGCAGAAATCATTCCTGGTAAGTATTTGGCTAAAATTTCGACTTTTCATTAGGAGAACATGATAGGCAAAGAGGTGGCACTGTAAATTTTTGGTGGAAATTATTCTGACAAGGTTTTTGGCTAAAATTTCGACTTTTCATTAGGAGAACATGATACGCAAAGAGGTGGCACTGTAAATTTTTGGTGGAAATTATTCTGACAAGGTTTTTGGCTAAAATTTCGACTTTTCATTAGGAGAACATGATAGGCAAAGAGGTGGCACTGTAAATTTTTGGTGGAAATCATTCTGGCAAGATTTTTGGCTAAAATTTCGACTTTTCATTAGGAGAACATGATAGGCAAAGAGGTGGCACAGTAAATTTTTGGCAGAAGTCATTCCTGGTAAGTATTTGGCTAAAATTTCGACTTTTCATTAGGAGAACATGATAGGCAAAGAGGTGGCACTGTAAATTTTTGGTGGAAATCATTTTGGCAAGGTTTTTGGCTAAAATTTCGACTTTTCATTAGGAGAACATGATAGGCAAAGAGGTGGCACAGTAAATTTTTGGCAGAAGTCATTCCTGGTAAGTATTTGGCTAAAATTTCGACTTTTCATTAGGAGAACATGATAGGCAAAGAGGTGGCACAGTAAATTTTTGGTGGAAATCATTCTGGCAAGGTTTTTGGCTAAAATTTCGACTTTTCATTAGGAGAACATGATACGCAAAGAGGTGGCACTGTAAATTTTTGGCAGAAGTCATTCCTGATAAGTATTTGGCTAAAATTTCGACTTTTCATTAGGAGAACATGATAGGCAAAGAGGTGGCACAGTAAATTTTTGGCAGAAATCATTCCTGGTAAGTATTTGGCTAAAATTTCGACTTTTCATTAGGAGAACATGATAGGCAAAGAGGTGGCACTGTAAATTTTTGGTGGAAATTATTCTGACAAGGTTTTTGGCTAAAATTTCGACTTTTCATTAGGAGAACATGATACGCAAAGAGGTGGCACTGTAAATTTTTGGTGGAAATTATTCTGACAAGGTTTTTGGCTAAAATTTCGACTTTTCATTAGGAGAACATGATAGGCAAAGAGGTGGCACAGTAAATTTTTGGCAGAAATCATTCCTGGTAAGTATTTGGCTAAAATTTCGACTTTTCATTAGGAGAACATGATAGGCAAAGAGGTGGCACAGTAAATTTTTGGCAGAAGTCATTCCTGGTAAGTATTTGGCTAAAATTTCGACTTTTCATTAGGAGAACATGATAGGCAAAGAGGTGGCACAGTATATTTTTGGCAGAAATCATTCCTGGTAAGTATTTGGCTAAAATTTCGACTTTTCATTAGGAGAACATGATAGGCAAAGAGGTGGCACTGTAAATTTTTGGTGGAAATCATTCTGGCAAAGTTTTTGGCTAAGATTTCGACTTTTCATTAGGAGAACATGATAGGCAAAGAGGTGGCACAGTAAATTTTTGGCAGAAATCATTCCTGGTAAGTATTTGGCTAAAATTTCGACTTTTCATTAGGAGAACATGATAGGCAAAGAGGTGGCACTGTAAATTTTTGGTGGAAATTATTCTGGCAAGGTTTTTTGGCTAAAATTTCGACTTTTCATTAGGAGAACATGATAGGCAAAGAGGTGGCACAGTAAATTTTTGGCAGAAGTCATTCCTGGTAAGTATTTGGCTAAAATTTCGACTTTTCATTAGGAGAACATGATAGGCAAAGAGGTGGCACAGTATATTTTTGGCAGAAATCATTCCTGGTAAGCATTTAGCTAAAATTTCGACTTTTCATTAGGAGAACATGATAGGCAAAGAGGTGGCACTGTAAATTTTTGGTGGAAATTATTCTGGCAAGGTTTTTGGCTAAAATTTCGACTTTTCATTAGGAGAACATGATAGGCAAAGAGGTGGCACTGTAAATTTTTGGTGGAAATCATTCTGGCAATGTTTTTGGCTAAAATTTCGACTTTTCATTAGGAGAACATGATAGGCAAAGAGGTGGCACTGTAAATTTTTGGTGGAAATCATTCTGACAAGGTTTTTGGCTAAAATTTCGACTTTTCATTAGGAGAACATGATAGGCAAAGAGGTGGCACTGTAAATTTTTGGTGGAAATCATTCTGGCAAGGTTTTGGCTAAAATTTCGACTTTTCATTAGGAGAACATGATAGGCAAAGAGGTGGCACTGTAATTTTTGTGAAAGGGGGTTGGAGAAGAAAAGGATGAACCAATACGTAAAATAACCCGAATGTTGTCTTTTCTTTTTTTTTTTTTTTTTTCCTTTTTAAAGGGTTAGAGATTGGCGTAAAAATATCGTCCAATACGAGGACGAAGAATTCATAATCGTTTGTTTGCTATATCATTGAAAAGTAAAGGAATTTATTCTGGAAATATCATTTGTTAATTATTCGCGATATTTTTGCGTTGCAGTATCATTCATTCGCGTTTCATCGATTTTCCGTGAGCAAAAAGGAAATGTTATTTTAACCAAAATAATATAGAAATACACTTGTCAATTAAATCACTATTATTTCTAATTTTTGACGAAAAAACAAATAAATGACAATATTAAATTTCCAAAATTAAAAATATTAACGAGCTTGCTCTAGTGATATATATTTATGCGAGCAATTATTAGAGATACTTAAAACTTATTTTAATATTGTATTTGTAAAATAAAAGATTCTTAAACCCTCGAATTCATATATTCTCATCGATCTCGTTATTTTCGAGATTATAAATTGCATTTTCGAGACAAGTCGCACATATCATATCGAGTTTTTCGAATCAATCTTCACGGCGCCTGATCGCCATCCAGGTCTAAAATTAAACGAGGAGGAAGCATACCCTTCCTCCTTTGTCCCAATTCTCGAAGGGTTGATACGATATTCTCACGGAGAACGATATATTATGTGCGATAACTTGGCTGCGGAAACGGGAAAGAGTTGTTCACCCGTAACTTACTTCAACTATCGCTGATCCCAAGATATTTGCTCGGAATTAACTCTTCGTTTAACTTCCCCGTACTTTGAGTCGAGATGGTTCACCGCGTACGCCACACGTCAGGATTATACGAGGGACGATAACGAGAAAAATGGCATTTTGGTGAACGATGGGAGATAGGGGAGAGGAGAGGGAAGAGGGAGGAGAAATAGAGGTGAATACCTTGTCTTCTAAGACTTGAACGGAAGTCGAGTAGTGAACGAAAAAGGTTTGAACGGGATACAGGCAAAAGGGAGAAGTTGGGAGAAGGGATATGAGAATTGGGAAGTAAGGAAACTTCAACGAGTGCTCTATCCAATGATTCGAAGAGGAGAAAGAGGAGGAGGAGGAAGAGGAGCAGGAATACAGTTTTCATGCCACGGAGTCTTCTCCTGCTCCTGTTCTCAAGGATCATCTCTCGTGGGACAGTTGCAGCGCGAATGTCGTTTTGGATCTTTTCCAGAGTTTGAATCTGGATCTCTGTTATCGTTAAAGTGAATCTTTCGAATTTGGATTGCTGATCGAGATTATTTGAAGATACGAATCGAGTCTGAATATAAGAAAAAGTAACGGAACGATTTTATTTTGAGAAATTAATCATTTAAGAGGATAATCTTTGCGTCGATCGTTCAATTTTCCGATAATTAGAAAGATATTAAATTCATAATTAAAATAATATCTGTTTATTAATGTAAATAAAATATTATCAATTATTTTCGAGATTATCGAGATGCAATTAAGGAATAAACGCGAGAAACAATTTTCACCAATGAAAAGCTTAATTGTTTTTGAGACGAGGAACACACTTGTGTTGTGCGTCAGTTAACAGATTCGATTCAATCGAAAAGTATTTTCACCATCTGGGTCTTGACGATTCTCTCCAGGGACACACCTGATCAAAAACACGAACAACTGCTCTCGCCTTCCCCTGTATGACGTATTCCCCATTGGAGGAGCGAAATTGGCACTTGGATAAGGTGCCACTTATCTTGCGCCGTGTGCATCGATTTTCTCACTACGCACGCGAAAGATTTCAGTCAACGATCGAACGTGCAGACGTGCAGTAGTTGCGGGGATAGGAAGCAAAGCTGCAATTTTCGTTGCCTCGAGGCGAATCGAGAAGGCAGAAGCTCGATGGCGACAAGTCCTGCCACCGATGTGCACTTCGAGCAACGAGCCTTACTTCGCTATCCTCCTCGAGGATCCCACGATCGACGAGATTAAATTAACGCGTGCATGCGATCTGTTTAAAGAATTTCTCACGGCAGCCAGGATCTCTCGTTCTTTTTTTTTTTTTTTTTTGCAAAATTCACGATTCGTGATTGAAATACTAATTTGAAACACTTTGAGTATGAAATCGCAGAAAATTAAAATTCGAGAATAAAGGATATACATATAAAGATTGTAGAGATGTTAGAATTTTTAAAATGGAATGTGGGATCTCCTGTATTTTCCAAATTATGCACATTGATTTTTTCTTCTCATCATTGTGAAAGCTACGACCTAGGATTCTGCGTTCCATTTTTGAAAATTATTATACTATTTTACTTTTTCTCTATATTATACTTTTTTCATTCGTATTTTGTAAAAAACTTATAATTCTAATCACAATTTTCTTAATTAAACATAGGATTGTCAATATATAACATATATTATAAACATTTTAATATTTGATTTCTCATATTTGTAATTCTTTTTCCTTTTTCTGTTAATACAATTCAATTTTCTAAATTCTCGAAATTGCAATCTCTCTCAAAAATGTTAAAGTTCTGCCAATTCTCGTGTGTCGTGTATATATACGTCACAAGTTGAAAAGGACAGGGACGCGTCCAAGATCGCCGGCAAACCGGAGAAAGTTTAAATTAACTCGCAATATCTGGCGGCTGTTAGCTACGCCAACTCTGATCCAAAGCACGGCCGCAGACATAATAGTTGCATTATCGCTGCCAACGGGTATTTCCTAGCTGGCATTTCGAGAAGAGATGATCGGACAGTTTAAACGTTCGGGCCAACACTTAATCGATCGGGCCGCGGTGGTTATCAGCACCGAAATAGAGGCGCGACTAGTGGGAAGAGCAAATGTGAACTTTGTTCGACAGTTGCAAATTTGGGTGCAATGGACGAAAAAGGACGAAAAATCAGGCGCAGAGATGGACAGATAGAGGGAAAGAGAATGTTATTCACTCGCGATTTTTCATACGAAAATGATTTCCATAGGAACGAGAGATTATTTCTCTCAAGGTTAGCATCAACGAAATCAACTTGGACGTATATTTTTTCGCGATGAATTCATCCTTTTAATATAACAGCATGTGGAAACCATTTGGACGCCGCTTCTCTCGTCACGGATAACTGGTAAAAGGATGGAAATTAACTTCAAAAGATTGCCTGTACGTATATACCTTGCCATTCTTCATTTGTATGAAATTCGTTTGTATTTTAACACAGTTTATTTATTTCTAGAAACGTTTTCCTTCCAATATATAACGCAATCGACTTCAATCTTTGAGTTATTTGCGAAAGACATTAATAAAATTACAGCATTGAATTCTTTCTACTATTACTCTAAGTTAAAAAGAAAAAATATGAGATGGAGAAAAAACGTATGTATAATCCGTGAATCCTATATTTGCATTCTATATATTCTGTATCCTATATATCCTGTATCGTGCGTATTCTATATATCCTAACTCTTGGAAATAAGTAAATTGTCAAAAAACGATTAATTGCGCAATATATGACAAATAAGTAAGTAATGTAGTAAGTTAAAATATAGAAAAATTTTATATATTATTATATCTACAATTACATTTTGTAATTACAAAAACGAAAATTTAAACAAATATTTCTACAGAATTTCATAAAAAATTTCATATGGTGTGGCAATTACATTTTTATATGATATATCATATAAAGATATAATTTCCTAATACAAAAACAAAAATTTAGTTAAAAATTTACTAATTTTCCTTAAAACAAATATTTGGACCAAATTTCAATTTTTCATAAAAAGAATATAATTCTAGAAGGGATAAAACGCGAAAATTTTCAAAAATTATTAGTTTGATAATATCTCGATCCCCGCTGGCAAGTTTCGTGGTGTGCCACAAACTTGCCAGCGGGGATCGAGGGATCGCCGTTGACACGGGTGGGGGCTCGTGTCGACCAAATGGCGATTTTACGACGTAGCAACGCCGGTGTGGCCCCGGTGTCGCTAAAAAACATTCGAGGGGCATGTCATTCGCCCCATCGGGAAATGTTGCAAAGAAGCAAAGGGCGGGGAACACCGGAGATTTTCGATAAGAAATTCCGGTGCTTCCCAAAACGCCATAGCAGGCCACCGTGGGGGTTTTAGCCGGTAAGAGTCCGGCACTACCTCGACCTCTCCCCCCAGGGAGGCCGAGGTGTCCTATGAGGATTTCCCCCACGTAAAAAAAAAAAAAAAAAAAATTTCTAGCTAAAATCTTCAACAATCGTTACGAGAAGATACACCTAAAGAAGAATGGAAACTAAAGCAACGTCTCTGGCAGATTAAACTTTTCACCTGCCATCATTTGCATAAAACAAACATCGAAGTTTTCACCTGCTCTTCCATCCAGGGTTAACGCCCGACCTGGGATGTCGCGACGTCGATCTCACCTCGAACCTCGATCGAAACTTATATATAATCGTTTCTGTTCCAATAGAGGTTTCAACTTTGTTTCAACACCGAGCCGGCACACGTAACAATTAAGCGTTTGAAAAGTTTCGAAAACGTAACGCGATAATTGAATGGAACGGTCGGATCGGGAGGGGGTTGGTTTTATCCGTTTTTGAATTTCTGCCGTCCATTTCCATTTACAGGTCACTGCCCTTTGCAGTAGAACGGAAACGAGTGTATTTTCGTTTAAGATCTCTCTACTTTTCCTTCGAGAATTTCGAGATAAGATTCCTTGATCCAAGAGAGGTATCGATTTTTTTTTATAAATTTAGGCAAATGAGGATTTTATATAACAATAATATCACTATATTATTATAACAATGCGACATTTGTGAAGTTATTAATGGAAAAAAAATTCTTGAAAATTGTGACAATTAATCTATACATTGTAATATACAAGAATTAAAAGTAACTTACAAAGGAGAAATTGCGAACAAGAAATTGTTACTCAAAATAAAAAGCGCGAAATACTGAGATGTAAAATAAAACTAATATTATTCACAAGTCACTTAAAAATAAATCCATCGGAATCTCAACAAAATTCTTCAATATCTATATTTATCGAAAAAATAACCAAGGTCTAACAATTATCAAGAAATTTGAAACCGAATTTCGATCCGAAGCGACAATTATATATTCACGGATGAACCTTCCCCCCTCCCTCCTTTTGTTCCCTCGAATAACGGATTTCTTTCCATTCCCATACTTCTATCCGCTCTCCGACGTTCCGCCACAATGTCTCCCCGCACGAGGAATTGATAACGGCTGCTTTATTATTCCGGCATCCGAGCGGCGCATGTCGCCTCCATTGTCGCTTCTTGACTCGAGATAGCGAGCTCGTGAACACTCGCATCCGAGTCCCGGCCATTGATAAAAGCCGGTGATGAGAAAGCTTGTTAGAAACGTTATCCACGGCGGGACACCTGTTACTGGCGCGTCGCCGCGGGAGTTGGTTCTTGCGGAGTGGAAAAAAAAAAAAGAAAAAAAAAAGGGAAAAAAAGGAAAATTTATCGAACCGAGAACGGAACCGCGAAACTGTGGAAAAACACGGGGATGATGGAATTTCGAGCGTGCCCGACCATGAGCTTATGGGATCGCGCAGTCTTAACTCATATTAATCCAAGGATTCAGGAAGGGGAGGGGGGAGGGGCGTGGGCGTTTCGATAAGCGCGTAATTCACGGCCAAAGAAGATTACAACCGAATGCGAGCTTTTTCCACGAGGTAATTCCAAATTTTATCCCGGCCGCGCTTTTAGATATTCGCGCTGGTTAATACAGGGGTTGATGCAGTTCGTAGCTCTGGGTTTTAGAATTATTTTTTTGAAAGCATTTCTCTTTCTTTTTTTTTTTTTTTCGAGGGAGATATTCTTGCGTTCGGTGGAATGGAGCGCGGAGAATAATTAGAAGAAGTAATTGTGGAAATTTGAATAGTTTGAGTATAATAATAATACGTATTGTGGACGCGTCTTTTTGCGCGTGCATTCCTGTAAATTTTTGTGTTGTTCAAATTTTTTGCGGTTATGTATTAAATATCCATGTGAAGAACATGGGATATCTTTTCAAATATTCTTTCGAAGATCGAATAGAAAAATTATTTCGTTTCGATCGATAAAATATTCGATTAGTTATAACGAATAAACTAATTAAAAAAAATTACTTAGCTTATAGAACTGAAAATATATGCTATTTAAAAAAAATTTACTTACTAAGAGAACTAAACATTCCCTCGTCCATGAAAAATGCTCGTCGCTAATTAACAATTAACAACGAACGAGCCAAGCGAAGCTTGTAGCATCCGATACAAACCTCCATAAAAACTCTATTATTCGTTAATTAAAATTTACATAATCATCGGGGCAAGAGAATTTTCGCTAATACATTTCTGATTAATTATTTCCCTCCCTTTCCCCGAGAGTGCGCTCTCTACGATTTCTATCGCCTCGTCTACTTGTCATCTCGCGCAGCTTTCGTAATTCCGCCTCGTAAAACTTCGTAATGATGCAGATATTCAGGGTTCCTTGTACGTGTCCCGTGTCACGTACGCGTCATATCCACATGGATGTAAAATATATATATATATATATATATATATATACACGTAAAGGAATATAAATTGAACGGTGGCAAGGTTACTTGCAATATGCAACTTGGCTTCTCAATTTCTTCGGCGCGCTTTCACGCATGGAATGGAATCCAATCGGTGACCCACATTTTCCTTCGATGCTCTCGCAGCTACGAGCGGATTTATAGAAGAGGAATCTTCGTAATATCCCATCGTCGATTCGTGCAAACCTCGCCGATGTCTATTTCAAAAGAATTCCTCCGTTGTCGAGCTCGAAATGAAAGGGGGTTGGAGAAGAAAAGGATGAACCAATACGTAAAATAACCCGAATGTTGTCTTTTCTTTTTTTTTTTTTTTTTTCCTTTTTAAAGGGTTAGAGATTGGCGTAAAAATATCGTCCAATACGAGGACGAAGAATTCATAATCGTTTGTTTGCTATATCATTGAAAAGTAAAGGAATTTATTCTGGAAATATCATTTGTTAATTATTCGCGATATTTTTGCGTTGCAGTATCATTCATTCGCGTTTCATCGATTTTCCGTGAGCAAAAAGGAAATGTTATTTTAACCAAAATAATATAGAAATACACTTGTCAATTAAATCACTATTATTTCTAATTTTTGACGAAAAAACAAATAAATGACAATATTAAATTTCCAAAATTAAAAATATTAACGAGCTTGCTCTAGTGATATATATTTTATGCGAGCAATTATTAGAGATACTTAAAACTTATTTTAATATTGTATTTGTAAAATAAAAGATTCTTAAACCCTCGAATTCATATATTCTCATCGATCTCGTTATTTTTCGAGATTATAAATTGCATTTTCGAGACAAGTCGCACATATCATATCGAGTTTTTCGAATCAATCTTCACGGCGCCTGATCGCCATCCAGGTCTAAAATTAAACGAGGAGGAAGCATACCCTTCCTCCTTTGTCCCAATTCTCGAAGGGTTGATACGATATTCTCACGGAGAACGATATATTATGTGCGATAACTTGGCTGCGGAAACGGGAAAGAGTTGTTCACCCGTAACTTACTTCAACTATCGCTGATCCCAAGATATTTGCTCGGAATTAACTCTTCGTTTAACTTCCCCGTACTTTGAGTCGAGATGGTTCACCGCGTACGCCACACGTCAGGATTATACGAGGGACGATAACGAGAAAAATGGCATTTTGGTGAACGATGGGAGATAGGGGAGAGGAGAGGGAAGAGGGAGGAGAAATAGAGGTGAATACCTTGTCTTCTAAGACTTGAACGGAAGTCGAGTAGTGAACGAAAAAGGTTTGAACGGGATACAGGCAAAAGGGAGAAGTTGGGAGAAGGGATATGAGAATTGGGAAGTAAGGAAACTTCAACGAGTGCTCTATCCAATGATTCGAAGAGGAGAAAGAGGAGGAGGAGGAAGAGGAGCAGGAATACAGTTTTCATGCCACGGAGTCTTCTCCTGCTCCTGTTCTCAAGGATCATCTCTCGTGGGACAGTTGCAGCGCGAATGTCGTTTTGGATCTTTTCCAGAGTTTGAATCTGGATCTCTGTTATCGTTAAAGTGAATCTTTCGAATTTGGATTGCTGATCGAGATTATTTGAAGATACGAATCGAGTCTGAATATAAGAAAAAGTAACGGAACGATTTTATTTTGAGAAATTAATCATTTAAGAGGATAATCTTTGCGTCGATCGTTCAATTTTCCGATAATTAGAAAGATATTAAATTCATAATTAAAATAATATCTGTTTATTAATGTAAATAAAATATTATCAATTATTTTCGAGATTATCGAGATGCAATTAAGGAATAAACGCGAGAAACAATTTTCACCAATGAAAAGCTTAATTGTTTTTGAGACGAGGAACACACTTGTGTTGTGCGTCAGTTAACAGATTCGATTCAATCGAAAAGTATTTTCACCATCTGGGTCTTGACGATTCTCTCCAGGGACACACCTGATCAAAAACACGAACAACTGCTCTCGCCTTCCCCTGTATGACGTATTCCCCATTGGAGGAGCGAAATTGGCACTTGGATAAGGTGCCACTTATCTTGCGCCGTGTGCATCGATTTTCTCACTACGCACGCGAAAGATTTCAGTCAACGATCGAACGTGCAGACGTGCAGTAGTTGCGGGGATAGGAAGCAAAGCTGCAATTTTCGTTGCCTCGAGGCGAATCGAGAAGGCAGAAGCTCGATGGCGACAAGTCCTGCCACCGATGTGCACTTCGATCTCCAAGTTTTATAATTCTATAGATCACGAAAATTCGATATCACGAATTCTCTAGCGCTAATTAACACCTGCCTTTCCATTCTCCTGCACCAAAGTTTCTGCACTCCCCACAGGATTCCAAATCTCTTCCAGTATCTTCCATGGAATGATTTCCATGGAATGCAAATTCCGCCCCATGCAAAAAAATCCCGGAAGAAATGGTTTTATCTTATTTTTCAGGCTCCGTTAATAACCTTACAAATTGCAATATCTGGGGAATTCGGTCGCACGATTTTCGAACGAGCCGAGTTTAATTAACACCTGCCCCTCATCTTTTCAACACCAAAACCTTTCTCGCGCTTAATTTCTCGCTCCACGCGCGATTCTAAATCTCTCTTCAAGACCTTCCCTACGATTTTCCATGGAATGCAAATGTGCGAAAATTTTGAAAGAGATGATTTTTTTATCCTCGGTTCTACGGTTAATAAGTTGGGGAAAAAATCCGTCGCGTATATACGTATCTGGTAATTTCACATTTGTATTGCGATACAAATTGAATTGGAAGCTTGGTTATCCACGTATATTTTTCTATCCAACGGATACAGCGTTCGACTGTTGTAAATAGGAGATATATAAATCACCAACTATCGGCGTTATCGTCCGGTTTCTGGCCACTGTCTAACTTGTCGCGCGTGCACACACGTGTTAGACACGCGTCGCTTTTGTCGATCCTGTCGATCGTTTGCGGCTCACGTAACAACGGGGAGGGAATATAACGCGGCGCGGTTCATATGTTTCATTTACGGGGACTCCACTTTCATCAGGCTGGCTTTATTTCGAGTTACACGCGAGTCGACTCTCTCATCAGCTTTTTACGGCGGCGATTTATACGCGCGGAAACGCGACGACTTTGAGCGCGGTGATATCCGGCCGCGTAAAATCTGGTGGAAAATAATGCCGTATTTGGGTCACGTTGCAGCGGAGGGTAAAGAAAAAGAGGGAGAGAGAAAAATTCAGTGAATAGAATTGCGAATATTTCGTACGCCGGATATGAAATAAAGGATTAATAATTACCAACAGTCGAATCGTCTTTATTTAAATGGGATCTCTTAGCGATTTAAGCTAAGCTTGATATCGATATTGCAGATAATAAGCGGACTTTTAAATGATTTTAAATTTATTCCGACTTGCTTAAAAATCTACTGATTCACATTTTGAACGTGTGCGAAGGAAAAATCTCCGACTCTTTACTTAAAAAAAACCTCGACCAAAAATTAAAAACAAATATCGGAAATGTTTAACCGAGGAAAACAGTACTTATCTTCCTTCGTCCAATAAGTATGAATTCCAGGGAGCGAAACTGCTTCAAGAAAGGGTCGGACAAGCCAACCCCCGATGACGTAGCCAGATAAATCTGGCGGGAAACTTGCCAGGAATATAAGTTCGTGACGTTATCGTATGATAAATATGAGAAAAAGGAAGGAATTAGTCAGCGATATTAGCAAGGGGGAAAATTCTTCTACAATCTCCGCAGATAATTATCTCCGACCGACTGAATTATCGCCCCGCCGATCCAACGAATCGAACTGATCGGAATCGATATATCCTCCTGGAGGAACGCGAAATCCTATTCGTAAAACGCAAACCGTTTTTCGTTGTGTCCCAATATTTCAAATCCGCGGCAAACAAATCTGCGGAGCTGTCTGCTTTCCATTTCCCGGGGCCGACATGCCTCTAAATCAATGCGAAGTCAACGTTCTCGGATGCATAAGAATTCACCAGGCATCAGGAGAGTGGCGTGTCGAGATGACGGTATTCCGATTCGTCGTTTGCGGCCACACACATATACACACACACAGAGAAATTCAATCAGCCGGTTGAGAATACACGCGCTCGCTTGGGGAGGTAAAAGGGGGGGTAAATCGGTTTGGTATCGCGGGGACGCAGCGATCGAGGAAAAAAACGTATTCCATTCCTATTACGCGGCTTATTCGTCCCAATCCACCGGTCTTCCGCCGAGGGCGCCAAAGTCGTTTTCCCTTTTACAGAAGCCCCCCCCCCCCCCCGAGTGTACGACGGCCGGTGAATACACCCGTTTTGCGCCCCCGGAGTGGCAACCACTCTTCCGGTATTCGCCACTCGATCTTCAATTTCGTCCCTCCATACACGAAATCCCGGCATTCCCGCGAAATCCCGCGCTATTTCTCGCTATTCGACTTGCTATCCACAGGCTTGCCCCATTCCCGCGCCCATTCCGCGTATTTGCCAGCTCGTGTACTCCTCCTGGAGTACGAGTTCACGGCTGCCTTCCCCCCTTCCTACGAGGGTTCGAGGCTTTCTGAAAACCTACTGCCGACAGCAACCCAACCGTGCGTCATTCCTACTACCCTTCCGCCCTCTTCCAATCCTCCATCGCCCCTCATCCCTTATACCGATCTTTCTTATACACGCGCACCGCGCCTCCAATGGAGTCGAACGTTTCACCCGTTTTCGCGTCTACCACCTGGCCACGCTCCATTTTTCTCCATCCTTCCAATCTTTCACCGTTTTCTCGCCTTGTTGCTTCCCTCCGGCCGGGTTTATTCGGCTAAATAGCCGGTTGGCCTTTTGCTACCGTTGGCTTGATTGGATGGTTGCTTCGGCCAGGCGCACGCATCAATGAGTCGAATGAGCGCAACTTTTAGATCAATCGCGGCCCGTCGGTTCGATTTCAAAGCCGGTAAGGTATTCGTTCCCCTGCTCCTCCCGTCTTCTATGTGTACACGCGCGCAATCCTCGCGGCTATCGGCTCCTACCTCCTACGCTACCTTGTCAGCTACCTCCGATTCCACTTCGCGTCCACCATCCGTTGTACCATCCCCTGTTTGTATCCGTTTTTCGGCAGTTTGTTTCAACGATTTCCTGACGCGTGTTTGGAAGTTTTGTCCATTCGAGAGGAGGAGGGGGGTGAGACGGGAGAAACGAACGAGAACAAAGGGAGGGAAAATCGAGGAGGGAGTTGGAAAGATCGAAAAGAATTTTCGCAACAGTATCGGGTCGATACTGTTTTTATCCAATCTTGACGTCTATTGCATTCGGCTCATGATTTCGTTGTACACTGGGGATATTGCGCGAGGTCTCCATCGTTTGGCCAAACAGTACGTGCCGCTCTTTTTCGCATCTCTTTTCTACTCGATTTTATCCTATACCTCTTTCTCTTTTCCTCGATTCTACTCCCACTTCCCGTAGATAGATAGATTAAATAAACGTAAAATTCTATTATCGAAAGTGATTTTCTCTGAAACGGGAAATGAAATGGATCTCTTGTGTTACGAGCGGAATGGAGCATTGTAATCAGGCAAAGTAACGAACGAAACTTAATATTTTCATGTAAGATAATGATGAGAAAAAATAAAAAAAAATTTTGTCGTCGTTCGAAAGATAAAAGAGATCGTACTCTTCGAGTCGCTTTTTGATTCATCCCGATATCTCGATCCGTTTCCGAGTTATAAGCATTCAAAGTTTCGCTTAACATAGCGCAAGAAATTATGAATGGACCCCCGAGTCATTGACCCACATTATTTCCTGGAAACGCGTACTACGTTTTTCTAGGAATCGCGTCTGACACTCGTCTGCAGTTTGGGATAGGTCGATGAGACTAGGTGCGAGCGAGAGGTCCGAGTAAACGGTTAAAAATTATCCCTTTCTTTGCACGACGATATCTCGGCAACTGAAAGTCGGATCGGGATAAACGAAAATACATTTTAAAGGGGAAGGTTCCGCGTTTCCAACGATTTTTTACTCGTTCGTCAAAAGTGATTATCTTCGGAGTTATAGAGGTTTAAAGTTTTACTAATTTTAATAGAGTTTTTAATCCGGTTCAAGTTAAATGATTAAAAATTAGCTTTTCTTTGCACGACGATATCTCGGGAACCGGAGGTCGTATCGGAATAAATCGAAAAGCCTTTTAAAGAGCAAGATTCCGTGCTTCTGTTGGTCTTTCATTTACTCGCTAAAACTTATTATTTTCGAGGATATAGCGTTTCAAACTTTTCGTAATTTTAATACCGTTTAATTGTGTTTCGAGGTAAATTATACGATGAATATGTTTATTCCTGGAAGAATATTGTTTATTAACGATCTTGCTGGTGGTACATTGAAGATTCTAAATTGAATTAAAAGTTATCTTAAGTTCTCCCGTAAAGTGAAGTTGAATCCCTATTTAATCGATCCGGTTCAAGTTTAATTAAATTCAAATCTTAACCTTCGATATCAGTCTTGTTTTCTACGGTTTAACACTGGATCTTTGAGAATCATTATTATTTTTTTATGCGCGTGAATATTTTAATCATCAATAAAAAAAAATAAACTCCTATCTTTGCTTTATAAGACATCTACATTTGTATAAAGTATACAAAACATGTATAATATGAAAGATACATATTTGCATAGAAAGAAAAGTCTGCTAATCATTTTACACTTTCATCGTTATTCGAGATCTTCTCGTTTTCATTCTCCCAGATCGTAACAATAGATTTTTAATAAATGGATAACAAGAAAAAGAAGCGAAGAAAGGGTTGAAAAGATGGAATCCGCCCGGATTGAACGTTAACGACGTGGTGGCTTGTATCGCTAGATACAATAAACCAGCTACACGCGAGTGAAATCGTTCAATGGGCGCATGTCTGCAATTTATTATCCTTTATATCACGTACGATGAAACTAGCGAGCTAGGGAGCGAAGGATTGATAGGCGAGGATCGAGGGACGAACCGAACGAAACTGAGGAATCGAACGGAAAAGAAGCGAAGAGAAAGAGAGAGAGTAGGCGAAAAAAACGAGGTGAAAAAAACGAAGGCATGGAAAAGGTTCGCCAGTGGCGAATTGAATCGATTTCACCCAATCAGCGACGCCGTTAATAGCAATCAACGGTCCTTCCCCTTTCGGTCTTTGGCAAACGATCGGACTAATTACTGATCGGGATAAGGCACGTGGCGTTCCAGCCAATATGTGCACGGATATCGGACGTGTCGAACTTCCTTTCTTTCCCTCTCGTTTCCTCCAGCCTCGATTCTCTCTCGTTCCTTGCCTCCCGTCCTCCTTTCTCCTTTGTCCGTCCCTCGAAATCTGCTTGATGAGAGGCACGCACGCGTGTTTACGAGGGAAAAGACGAGGGAGGATGGGAAAGGAAAGGAAAAGGGGTAATCGCGACACGATAGGGCCGAGAAGACGAGGAGATAGAGAGAGAAGAGGGCAAGTTTTCAGTGTGCGCGATAACGACTGGCATCAGCAGCGCCTCTTCTTCCTACCTTCCTAGTTTCTACGAGCTTAATGTTTCTATATAGGAGTGGAAAAGGAGTTGAAAGTGGGAGGGATGGAGTGGAAGAAGGGTGGAGAGAGAGAGAGAGAAGGAGAGGCATCGTTGTACTACGTCAAGACAATAAGTACCATTAAGATAACCGTAGGGGGGCTTAGATAACCCCCGCGTGAACTCGGTGGGTCCGTAATGGAAGATTCCATTTTAGACTAGAGAGTTATTTATTTTTATGCCTTAAAAGACACCGTCTTTTTCACCCTTTATCTTCCGTTTTGACCATTCAATTTTTAAAGCAATTTAATTTCCCAACTACATTTAATCGAATCATCGTACCTCGTTGCCTCTTTTAAATTTGAAATGTTTATTACGAATGTATCTAACAAAAGGAACGTTGTTTTTTTTTTCTCCCTCCTCCATATATCTTATACCCAGTATTTCCTGATAATAGTAAAATGTAAGCACGACGAACGTCCACGAAGACCGTCCGCGAACCGTATAGGTGTATCGCAAGGGACCACGAAATTTTATGGTCCCAGACATCCATTGTTCCGAAACTGTCTTGCAGCCAGCGTTAATGACAATGATTAATATTGACCCACGTGTACGTTGAAGCGGAGTAATACAGTCTCCTGGTGAGACATGGCGGGTAAACTTTAGCGTCTGCCTGCCCCACCTACGCCCCTTAGGGATTCCTCGGCTCGTCGACACGACAGCCAGCGTCAAAAGTTAGGATATCTCGGCGCTGGCCCGTGCTCCGACAATCGACAAGACTAACTCGCGTATTCTTATTAAACCTTTCACCTCCCTTTTCCCTTCCCTTCCCGCGAATCAAACGGAAGATCAAGCGTGGAGAGCCCTCGCAATCGTAGCAACTTTAAACCTGTCGTTTCAAACAAAAACAAGGCTAAACGACAAACACGGCTTCGATTTAAATTAAAAACTTTCTTGAGCTTATAAACGGATCGATGCGAAGGGTAGAGAATTTTTTTTCTTACTTTTCTCTTTATAGCACATATACACTGAGTGACTAAATTTAACAACGACTTACATAATTCCTCAACGTGTATTCATATGGTCTGTAATCCAAGATGCTCGAGTGTTCGATACTCAAATCGATTACAATTACAAGGAAGAAAACGTCGGGCCGAGCTCGCCAATAATTCACAAGCGGCAAAGTAAGTAGCGTGGTCGTAAACGAACACACGTGTGATTCCATTGGGAATGGCTGTGGATGCCGGTGGAAAGCGGAAGGTCTTCTGAATCATTAATTATACAAGTGTTGCACGTACTTACCAGGTTTGCCGACGCGAATATTCAATCGGCTTACCTCTCTATCCGCATGGGCCGTTGCCCAACTTCCACCGGATAAACCACGTTTCAAGTGGTTTTGCACCGTTCACTTTTTTAATTTCGTCCATCGATAAATCTGAACGGATATCGCGCCTGTCTTATTTCAACGATCGATTGATAATGCTTGATTGACAGCAAACACTTTGGAAACGTTCGATTTTCCTTTCCTCTAATCTACTCGACATAGATTCGTGCGATTGTCGCTTTTAAATCGTTTCTGCCTCATCGAGTCTCGTCTCCTCTTATCCGACTCGACTGTTTTAATCCTACGTAAGACCGGCGGATCGATACCAAGATCGATCGATAATTGTCGAGGAAGCAGAAGGAGGAGCGACGAACTCGAATGGACATCGATGAAAGAAAATTGCTCTTATTGATCCCATCGATACCAAGTCCATCCAATTGGAAATTGAATCCATGTTCCGCCCATTTGTTGAAATAACGGAACTCGATGTATATCGCGATACATAAGGTTGGCTGGATCGCTTAATCCGCTAAAATGGACACCGTCCGCCTTTTATCGACACGATCACGTCGTATAACGCAAACGCCTACGCGATGTCTTCGCTCTATTTCGCGTGGGATCTTAACCTGGGGAGATATACCGAAACTTTCGCCCGAGTTTACTCGTTAATGACCGAGTACATAGCGGGGGAGCGTGCTCAGGTATCTAGATGGCCGCGTATTCACCGATGTTAGCTCGTCGTCGGCTGATGAAGAGAGGTGGGGCGATGATCCTCGATGCGAACCGATGGAATCTTGTTACCGTGCACTGTCTCTTTTCAACTGCCGCCGACCCGATTGTACACAAAACAGGGACCAATCAATGTTTCCTCATGAATTATATCGGATCAGTTTGTGAAATGTGATGGCTCTTCTCCCGTTCCAATGTTGGAAATTGAATGTTTGAATTGAATAAAATTTAAGAGGATACTTCTTTGGGATTGCTTTTCACGCTTGTCTCGCCATTGAGATATAATTGTTACTTTTAATCCAGTTAGTTCAATCCATTAGTAAAAAACGTTCCCCAAGATCGATGAATATTACTCCATCTATAGGAACAATATATTATTACAGAGTTGCTTTCATGCGTGATCTCGAACCAGGAATTTGTTTGTCGCTTCGAAATTTCACTCGAATTTTATTTATACCTGCGCGTAAATACGTATAAACTTTTTCAATTTTATAACCGAGATTCCAATTTCGGGTGGAACTAAATGGTAATCCCGACGCATTGAGAATTCATCGGAATTTGAAGCGCGTGATCGCGTGTCGCGCGAGTATCGCTCGCGGCCTAATTACAACGCGAAATATTTATAATGGGTGGCCGATCGATCCCCGCGCGGTTTATAAAATTTCATCATACACGGGCCGGGCATCATTTAAAATTCAATTTGTTTTACCAACAGTACGGCGGGGCCGTACGGGCGACACGAACATAACATGTATACCAGGTGTGTCTTTGCCGCGCCTCTCCCTCTACACGCTTTAAACTCATTATTCATGGCCGGCCGGGAGCTTTAATCGCGAGAAACTTTAATCACGCGATTCTAAAATTATCTGCCGGCGCCACGGAAGGGCCGAGCCTTGAGGAAGGGTTAAAGCCTAGACATTGGTCGCGACTCGAGAATAAATAAAAAAAAGGAAATGGAAACTTCTTCTCGTGTCAGTTCAGATCAGATCGTGTCTTCGTTTCGTCGAACGACACGTATTATGTTCTCCAACGAAAGAAACGTACATTTAATTCGATCGAATGTTTTTTTTTTTCCCTTTTTTTTTACCGAGTTAAACGCGTCTCGTTTCGTGGATTTTATTTACGGTATATCGAAATCAAAAAAAAAAAAAAGGGAACGAAATTAAAAACGAGAGGGGCGAGAAATTTACGTGGAAAATTTTTTTACATTAATCAATTTCGAGATCCGTGAACCGAAATAAATTTATCACCGGCGTGCTACGTTTCTAAATCCCTTTATTTATGATCCGTGGGAAAAAAGGAAAGGAGGGAGGGGAAAAAATTGCAAAGGGAAAGAGAGAGAGAGAGAGAGAGAGAGAGAAAATGCTCGCGCGGTCGTAATAACAGGCAGTCTATTGGAGGACCGATGGAAAAATTTACAGGGAAATTCGATTATCTCTGTCAGCGGGAGATTCGAGCTGCAGGTGTCGGATACGCGGCGAGCGTTCCAATGCGAATTCGGATCTAATCGATGTAGACATGCGGGGGTTGCAACGGTGGCAGCGCGACGATTTCAATGGGATGGATGGAGAGGATGGGTCGTGTTACAGATGACTGGGCTGCGCGAACGATATGCATATCGCGTTCCAGTCGAAGCGTTCGAGATCTGCATTGCCCCCTCGCGAAGAGAAGAAGAAAAAGAAGAAGAAGAAGAAGAAGGTTGCATCTCTCTACGAGATTTACGCACATTACGTAACGTCGCTTTGGAAAGATGTCTATCGGTTGAAATGTGATTCGATTCCCGGAGCAAACTGTGTTACATAAGTGGTTGTCTGCTCGAGATTCAGCCTCCAAGTTCGGGGCGGAAGGAGTTATTTTCGACGAAGGAAAATTCGATGGATGTCTTAAAAGGGAAATTTTATGCAGCTTTCTCCCTCCGATTGTTGTCCATAAATTGGGTATTCTTTCTCCTGATATTTGAATAATTTACGATTTTTTTATCCTCGTGTAGGGAAAATTAAATATATCTTAAAAGCAGATTTTAATCATTCCATTTTGAGAATATTGAAAAGCGATAATTTTTTTTCAATTGCGATTCACGCGATTAAATGATTGAACTCATCGAAGGTTTTGGTTCTTCCCAGTCGTTTTTCTTTCACGCTCCAATTTCAAAAATCGATCTTTTCACACTCTATCGTTCACCGAGTAATCACCTGAAAATCCCATTCTCACGTAATAAACTCGCGAATTCATCATCAAAGGTGGACCAATTTGAGGGAAAAGTTAGTTAAAATCCGATAGCGGTCCGCGACGAAGTTAGTTTCGCGATAAAAAATTCTTGGGGCAACGGTCCCTGTTAAAACAAAGTCGGAACTGGGTCATTTGGCTCGGGCTACGGACAGGGAAACCCGTTAAATAGGTAGCTAACAGCAATTAACGCTGTTTCCTGGACCCGTTCAATGGCAACGTAAATTCTCGTGGCTTCCTTCAACTTCAATCGTGGTAAACACGGCAACGTTTTGCCTCAACGTGGGTCGAAAAATTCGGTCGCAAATAACGGAGAAGAATCCGATTTCACTCGCTATATCGAGGATAATGGACGAAACCGCCCCCCTCCCGAGATCGAGGACACGGCCGTCAGGGGTGGCAAAGCGAGGCAAAGATCGAGTGGTAGGCAGCGAGAACGACGATGGCGGTGGAAATGGGCGCGAGAGAAATAAGGGTTGGGAAAGAAGAATGGGGTTTGTAGCGGGAGAAGTAAGCGTCGGAAGTTTGAAGCCCTTAATTGCTTTTTAAAACTTTCAAGTTCGACTCGAACCCCTCTTCGTTCTTCATCCTCGTCTCCCGCAACCTCGTCGTCGCACCCCTTTGCATTCCACTTTGGAATGTTCAATATTAGTTTTCCCTATCGGAGTTGCAAACACGTTCGTCCGCGGGGGAGTGAAAGAGCTCGTCGAAGGTAGCCGGCCACCCTCTAAGAGGGTGGCGATGCGCAAGAAAAGCCGGCAGGGGAGAGGGAAAGACAGTCCTGGCCGTCGATAATCAGCAACCAACCCCCATCACTGCTCATCTTCCCCTCCCTCCTTGGTTTTTGCACTCGAAGCAATTAACGACGACTGGGGGAAAAAAAAAAAGAAGCTACGTCCGCTTGCTACTTTCCTATCAGCTCGCCGATCTCGCCCCGCTTCGAAACTCCGCGGAGAGGAAAGTGGCTGGACGTTTTCGCAAACTTTTCTACCCCGACTCTCTCTCTCTCTCTCTCTCTCTTGTATTTTGCACGTGTGACGCGATCTCTCGGACCAATGGACACTTTTATTGCTTCTGACGAAGTTTCGTCTCGCGATGGTGATGATCGAACCATTCTCTCCGACTCGAGGGAAGGGATCCCTGTCCGATCATCCGTGAAAACGGTTCATTCGAGACATACAAGTTGATACGTACAAAGAGTTGTATGAGAAACAGGCTTCGATGTTTTCGACGAGCTTTTTTTTTATTTTTTTTATTTTTATTTTTTTTTTATTTTTACTTTTCCTTCGAAAAACCAGCAAAATCGTAAGTCACGCGAGGAAACGATCCTTTTGTTCTCGTTTCGGGAATACACGTTTAATCTGCATCTCGATCCATATTGTATGAGGACTAGGATATTCTCTATTCAAACGTCCATTTGAATATACGGAAATTTCCAAGGGAAAATGGAGGCCGTTCCAAGATTCCCGCCCTTCCAAGCCTTTCCAAGAGTCTAGGTCAAAGACAAGTGCCGTAGACGAGCTTTTTTTTTCTCTCTCGCGATAGGCGAGGTATCTAGAGGTATCTGCCTCCCTTGCACAGAGACTCAGACATCTCTCGAGGGAGAGAGAGGAATAAGGGAGAGGAGGAAAGGTCTGTGGAATTGGAGCACGCCTTCTTGCAATTCGGTACCGAATGGTTAATCGCGAGGAGGTTTCAGGAGATGGCATTGCGCAAAGGAGGTGGAAAATGGAAAGGGAGAGAGGCGAGGAAAGGGAAACAAACGAACTTACGCGGAACGGGGCGAATCGCTTTGACAAAAGGCTCGTTCTCGCGATCCATTACGGTATTCGGACTTCTGACTAATCTCTTTTCTCTCGCATTGCCCCTCTGACTCCCTCCGGGCCCTTTGTGACTTCGAACTCATTGTTACGAAGATATTGGAACTTTCTGCCTTCTCTCTTTCTCTCTCTCTCTCTCTTTCTCTCGCTCTCGTAACACCGTTAAGCAATTAAATCGAAAACTTTTACGCCGTACCGTTAAAAAACACAATTAAAGCGAACCTCTATCTGGTGGTCACGTCGTTTTCAATTCTCAACTCTTATCCCCCCCCTCTTTCCATCCATTCAAGCCTTCCATCCAGCGTCAACGTTGAAAGGGAGGGAGGAGATCATGGGTTAAATCTTTTATGATTTCGGCTCGGAAAGAACTCGTTTGAAGAAACTCGCATCGCGAACGATATCTTTAACTTTCCAAACGGGACGATTCGACGATTATTGGAAAGGATAATAGCTAGCCATAAGCTTCCACGAGATGGACGCATAGACGGAGATAAGGGATGCGGGAGTGGTGAAAGAAGAAGGGAAGAAGAAGAACGTGAAGGGGAAACGCGAGGGAGGGAGAAAGATTTCCGCGTTTCGAGAGCGAAGAACAACAAAGTTTCTTAATGAAGAATAACGTTCCAGGCAAAGGAAAGATATTTCCACTTAACCGGGAATTCTCTCGGCAAGTCTTTCCTCTCCTTTGCTCCCTGTCCACGGGAATTGCTCCCCATTTCTCCCCTAATCTCCCGTTGTTCCTCCCGAAACGTTAAGAACGCCCCTCCTCTCCACGGATCTATTGACAGTACCCGGTCGAAAGAGTAGTATAACCTTCGATTCAATCTCGCGTTTTAATGAAACCTCTTGGAAACGAAATGAATTTTGACTATAATGGACTCTTCCATTCGATGGCTAAACTCTGTCTCTGAATTCCGTTCGTGCCCTCTTCTCTTTTTCCGCGGGGAAATGTTCATAAATATTCGGGAATAATGCGAGAATCAGGAAAGCTTGCTTCAAGGATATTTATATAATTTGAAATTTTTAAAGAAACAATTTAATCTAATAATCTAAAAATTTTGTAAAATAAAATTTTCTTTCTCGGTATTTATACGAATATAGCTTCGTTTATCATTTAAGCTGTCTTTGCTATTACAAAAAGAGAGAGAGAGAGAAAGAAAGAAAGAAAGAAAAGAGCAAAGATTCTTCTCGACTACTTCTTTATCTATCGTCTCCCAACACGCGACACGTTTAATTTTTCTTAATGATCGGACAAACTTTGATTAGAACGCACGAAGGGAGGAAAAAGCATGGAGAAACGTGGCTCCGTATTACGTCGTCAAAGATGGTTTCCGGGCTGGGCCGATACCGTGAGATCGCGTGATTCCGTTCGAGCCTCTCACGCGATCCCCATTTCCTCCTACCGACCTTCCATTTCTTCGTTTAGAAATCTTTCGATCTTCTCCCGAGATGTAGGTCGTGTAGATGGCTATTTCAGGTAAACGGCATCCACTTGTCTCGGCCTGGAACGAGCGTAGATGCACCGATACGTAGCCACGAGCCACGATGATTCTTAAGCTGGATCGATTCCGATAGAGAACGAATATCCGTGGCAACGCGTGATTCTTCCATTGTTTGTCACTGAATCGCAGCATCTCTCTTCGTATCGTGACGTAGAAACAAATTTCATGATGAAACTTCTAAAGAGAATAGGAAGAAAACGCTGCTATCCGTTTTACTTTCTCACTTCTTCTCATAGATCCATCTTTCCAAATCAAATAAACTCTAATTAAACAACGATCTTCCTAATCCACGAAGAATTAGAAATCCGGGCGACAAATCTTTCTAATCAGTTTCAGACCTAATAACGTTCTATCCCTCTTTCCAAATGAAACATTAACGAGGCATCTGGCCTCAATCAAGCATGATTGTTCGAAATTGTGAGTGTACCGCGTTCGGTCGCATAACGCGTTGATCGATATGCGTGTTTCGAGGTCGAGCTCCGTCCACATCGATGGGGGCCACCCCTTCTTTGCTCGCTCGTCCGATTATCGCCGCTCATTCGATTCATCCCCGATGCATGCCTACACGTAAAATTTTCGCGGAGAATGAAAGTGGCGCGGCGGATTGATCGCTCGCGCGCGTTCACGTGGGAAAATTGGAGCCGCGGCACGTGAATAAACCGGACACACGCTCGTTGGCATATTTATTAAACGGGGACAGGGAACAGGCTTGGCCAAGTAATCCCCCAGCGAAGCGACGGTTTTCGCGGTAAAGCTGCGGGAACGGGTTATTTAAAAAACAGTTGGATCCGTTTTTGATGTGTGCGTCCCTCTTCAACGAGGAGTGGAAAGGAGGACGATTGATGTAATTGGTTAAAAGTGCTTTTAGAGGTAAAACAATTCCAATTATTAAGACGAAGACATTTGATTCTTCTTTGTGTTTATCTTCGATTCTGTTGCGCACAAACGATTGTAATCTTATTTTTCGAAGGGGTTAGTAAGTTTCTTTCTTTCTAGAATCTACGTGACATGAAATAATAATACGAATAATTAATAAAATAGCAAAAACCATTCTCTTATTAATAATTACGCCATTACATTTATATTCGTTCCTTTTTCTTTTCGAGAATATTAATAAGGTACGTGGGTTGCGGAATACGTGGCGGAATAATGAGACAATGATGAAACCTTGGCTCCACGCGATGCTTCAAATTCTCTGGCCGTGGTCAAGAGGCGTATGCACGTGCAGATTTCATACACAATTTAATCGAAAATGTTAAAAACGTATATACTGGCGGCCCGCTACTAATTTCGCCGGCCTCCGTACAAAACCGTAAGCGTACACTATTTTGCGCTTGGACCGGCGCCAGCAGCCAGGTAAATACAACGTTTTCATGAAGATAACGTCGGCGGCCTCTCCACAGATACGCGAATGGCAAATGAATCCGCCCCGTAATTCTTATTTTTGGGATCCGCTCCCGTGGAACCGATTACTGGCTGGATTATCCGGACATATTTATCGACAGACAGTCTCTCTCTCTCTCTCTCTCTCTCTCTCTCTCTCTCTCTCTCTTTCTTGAGATCGAATCGCAACGATTGTATGCACACGTCTTTCGAGCGTCGATCGATTCTTTCGCGTGCAACGAGGGAGGGGCGAGAGGGAGCATATCAAGGGGGCGAGCAATCGAACCGACGGATTAATTAATTTCACCCCGATAACTCGGTGATTCGGTTGTTCGTCGACCGATAGAGATTGATTTCGAAGGTGAAGGTGGCGGATAAAGAGAAAGAGAGAGAGAGAGCAAGTCTATCTAATTTCAGACGGCCGGTATAATGGAATCGCGATAAATTCCACGCGAACGGGTCGAAGGGAAATATTCGTTTGCAAGAATAGGTCATCGTGATCAAACCGAACCCGATCCATTTCATTCCGCGTCGAAACTCTCGATGCTCCATTACCCGTAACGTTGACTAATCAACTTACGTCCATTTCGTTCGTTTCCCGCTCCTTGGAAAATAAAAACAGGAAAATGGAACGGAGCGATGCCATCGGGATACAAGCGGCAGGGGTGAGGAGGCTTAGCCTAAAAGCGACCGGAGGGAAGAGAGTCTTCGATAATGGGACACAGGTTAACGCGGCGTACACGGGAACGCTTTTTCCCCTTTCGAGGATGGCTGTGCCAGTAACTGCAATATACCGATTTTCGGCCGGTGGCGGGGGATATTGCGAAATAAAAAGGGTTAAATTAAAAATTCTCGGTCGAGTGCGCCGGTCCTCCGGCCGTCGAGGAGCCTCTGAGAATACGCCTGCGGAATTTGAACGTGAAAGAGAGTTTCCAACCAACCCCTACCCCTCTCCCTCTCCGCTTTATCCTCCTCATTCCTCCGGTAACCCGAAGGCTTCGACTTTTATAGCAAGTTCGGTATAAAAGACGGGCCTTTGTGCCTCCGTAAGCCGTCCTTATCGATATTTTTCGATAACAAAAATGAAGGAGCAAGTTCGTGGATCCTCTTAACCGTGGGTCTCCTCGACTCTTGGCCAGAAAGAGAGAGAGAGAGAGAGGGAGAGAGACTTCAGCATCGCTCGAACGCGAAATTCAGCAACTTTTTCCTTCTTTGTGTTCCAGAACGACACGATGCAAGTGGTTTGGCAATATCACGTGGAGGAGCCGGTGTCCGCGGCCGGAGTTTTGCCGGATCACGACGCCATCCGGGGATCGAGGCCCCTTTATCTGGTGCAAAGGGACGCTCAACCGAGGCCGACGTCGCGCAACCAAGAGGCCGAGCCACCGCTTCAAACGTGGGACATATTGAACCAGCAGGTTGGTATCCTATCCTATCCTTGCGATCGATTTAACCGATCGTGTCACCATCGTTCGTATTCCGCCGTTATGCGCGATGCCCGGCCGTAGAGCGGAACCGCCGCGGTTGGTTGGTTCTTGGACGGGTCCGATGATGTGCGAAACCGACACGGGGAATCGTGTGGGCGGAAAATTATGGTGTAATACGAGCCATTGCGCGGCGGATAATATGATTATACGTGGGGGGAGGATACGGCGCGATGGAACGCGTCTTACGTATGCATAATGATAGAGAGGCAGGCGTAGGTGGTAATAATGTAATGGATAGGTGTTTCGCCGGACTTTAATCGTTAAGGGTTAAGTCGAAAGGTAGGTGAGAACCGGCCAATTTGTATTTTGTGTCCGACAGGGTGAGAGAAGATTTTGTGAAAAAAAGAAAAAAAAATTGTAGTCTTCGATATTATAATGAATTTACTGTATGAGTGAATTCGTTCGTTTAAGATCTTGTTACAAATTTGTCTTGTAGATTTGTGTGTGCGTCTCTCTCTCTCTCTATCTCTCTCTCTTTATGTTGTTTATCCAATTATTCAAGGAACAGTTGGCGCATAGTAACACAAGGCACATAGTGGCGAGGGAACGAGCTTAATATTCATCGAGACGACGAAGGAGTTTCTGTGGAAAGGCGATTAAAGAGTTTTAATTACGGGGGTGGAAACGTAGTGTCAACGATATCATATTAAACTCGATTCTCCGTAGAAGCTACTTTTCCAAAAGCCCCCTCCCCCCCCCCGTATCCGTGAGTTTACTCTCCACAGGGGAAGTCTGTCGGACGAAATGAATCGCGCCAGCTCCGATTCGTCGCTATGACACTCTGGTTCCATCGAACTTCGATAATGCCTTTGAAGTTATTAGACACATTCGTCCCGTAACCGTGGCTATTAAAATTTAATTGTAATTGAACGAGGACGCGGTGGAAAGTTTTCAAGAGAAATTGCATCAGACGATGGCTGGCCGTCTAATATCTTCGCGACGAATCTTCGCGCTAATTTTCCCCACGATAAATGGGCTTTAATTAACCATCTGTAGCCGGAAAAATGCCAATCGTAATTTCGACGAATTTGATATAAGAAGAAGAAAAAAAGAATTCTTAATCACCATCTAATCTAATTTTAACAATCCAAATATTTCTTAATTAACAAAATTATAAACTCGTAGTACAAAATCAATTATAACTTTATCAATCTCTACAATAATGGTTCAAAAATTTAATAAATTTGGTATAAATATATATATATAAAAGAATTCTTAATTTCTTTAATCTCAATATCCAAATATTTCTTCTTAACAAAATTATAAACTCGTAATAAATAAAATCAAAATGTAACAATCTTAATTTTGAAAAAAAAAAATCAAAATTTCCGAAAGAGAATTGCGCAATTTCAAACCCTACGCTACACCCGCTAATTTGGCCGGTCGTTGGCAATCCGCTCGCGCGCAGGAGGGTCATTACTCGTCCTCTTCGTTCTTTCGAAGGCTGCCCAGCCCCTTTCGTTTTATTGCGCTCGAGCGGCGATACTCTTCGCGGTCGATTCAGTCACGCTTCTGTTTCGCGAGCGCGTTTGCACCACTCTCCTCCTCCTCCTCCTCCTCCTCCTCCTCCTCGTGCAAGCGGTTCGAGAGGGAGAGGGAGCGAGAAAAGGAAAGGGGAAGGAAAAGGACAGGCGGAACGGAGACGGGGATCGAAGGCGAGCAAGGGGGGGAACGAGATGGAGCGAAGCGTGGCACGGTTGCGGCGCGAGATGAATGTTCGAACCCGTTTAACGTTCAGCCTGGTACGAGTGGATTTTTATCGGATGCAAGCCGCGAAGCATTGTGCGCCGAATTTATGAGAGCATAAATCTTAACCGGGTCACATCCGGCAAAAACTATTCGTTCATTAGCGTCGCCGGGTCATAGATTACGGGTTGGACGCTATCGCGGGGATCGGACAATGCTAATTCCACGGGCTGCCGAGCTTTTGCTTATAGTTTATATACACCGGCCAAGGTAGGGATGATCCGGGTGTACACGGATTTACTCCCCCCCCTCCGTTTCTGCGTCGACGACGGGCCAGGGATGGATCGATCATCCGCGTGAATAACGAAGATGAAAAACGGTCAATCCGTTCTCTGTCAGCCAGAAATACGAGGAGTTGTAAGGCTGTAGCGAGCGAGGCGGACGTCGTAAACACGGGGATTGCGAATGCGAACGATCCGTGCAAATATACGACAATACGAAAGGAGGAGACGTGCAAGTTATCAATCAGATTGGGTGTCTTTTCGCGGATCGATCGGTGGAAAAATCGGGAATTTTCGACGAATCTCTCTCTCTCTCTCTCTCTCTCTCTATCGTTTCCATTCGACGGGGAAATTTCCAACGACGAGGAATGTACGTATCGCGATATCTGATAAATGGCACTTTCGATATTTTTGCGCGATTCAATCGAGCGACGCGTGTCAACGAGTCTGGTTAATGGAAACGAACGAAGCTGGTTCCGGCATTATCAGAAAAAGGCCGGGTGATGAAATAATAAATTGGAATTACGGGGGAGGGGGGGGAAGAGGAGTGGGTCGAAACCGAACAACGCTAATTTCATCAGTTCTGTTTACAATTTCGCGTCAAAACGGGGATCGAGACTGGGCTGTTTCGATGCTCATCATGCTGTAACAAATTACCGCGTCTCTCAACTGGAAAGGAATTACTCGCTCGCAAATGGAACGATCCTCTTTCTCCTTTTTTTTTTTTTCACTTCGATATTCAATGAAATTGGACGCGCTCTCGCCACGATGCTTTTTTTTCCCCTCCCCTCCTCTCTGTGGAATCGCTATTGGACGGAACGTCGTATCGTTTCTTCGCTAGAACGATAAATTTTAATAAAAAAACGACGAGAAGGATTAAATTTTAACATTTTAATGAGACGTACGTTGTAACGTTTCCGCGCAGAGAGAAATTTTCAAGCATTTCGATGTTTGTGCGATTTGTAGAAATACCGTTGTAAATATGCCGTGGTTAATACGTGGTTCGGATTCAACGTTGAGAGGCCTCGTTTAATTTCCAAGTTTCCTCGACCAAGTTGAACGGTATGCTATTATAGTGTACCACTACAACTAGTTTCCACTATCGCGAAACTCGTACATGGGTTTAGTTTTCAATACTGTGTTTGTGAGATCGGAATCAATTCTACGCCACCAACTTGATTATTCGTTCGCTCGATCAAATTCTCGATTATCCAATTTTCGTTCAACTCGTCTCATCTATTTTACGAGCAACAATTTCTTAAAAAAGAAAAAAATATCGTATTTTGATATCAAGTTTTCTTCAAGACTTCTTAATTTCAACAAACCGTCATTTGATTAACCGTCGCTTTCTCGAAAAAACAAAAACGTAACACGATCGCAGTTTCAATCAAGTCAAGAAACTTTTCTTCTTCTTCTTCTTCTTCTTTTTCCTCGCCAAAGACAATGTCGAGATACGACATTGTGCGTAACATCGCTTATCTTACAACCATTCCTTCTCTCCATTCCTTACTTCTTTCTTATGAGAATGCTACTTGTTCTCCGCTAACTACGCACGCGAAAGTTTCACGCCGGTCGAATAACTTTTGTATCGCGGCGAGATGAATATGAATGTCTGGAGGCGCAAAGAGAGAGAGAGAGAAAGGCCAGCTTGTTAGAGAACGGATTTCGCATTCATTCCGCCAACCACCCTTTCTCCGGCGATACTTTTTTCGCGGCTCACTCTCTCGTCGAAAGGGAAACTTGGCCGACGAGAGAGCGCCAAATTTGCCTCGGGCGGATGCCGTTTTCGCGCCTCATCGTCACCCTTGTTGCCTCGTGAATTTATATAATACCGCATCCTGTCTCCTTTTTCCTCTCCCCAAACATCGTTTGCATACCATTATCACCACACCATGGGATTATTTCGTATTTTTAGCGGCGAAGCAGTGTAGAGAGGGTGTTGGAGAGATGGGAGAAAATTTATGGATGAGATAATTCTTATTGGATAGCGGATCTATCAAGTTGCAAATCGCAACGATCCCACTATCGTCGAATAAATTGTTTGGAAGATATATATATAAACGCACGATTCATTTCCAAGTTAAAATTTGAGAAACTTTTATTTTATTTCGCTCTCCAAAATCGAATTGCAAATAAAAGCGTTTTCTCGTTTTCAATTCAATGTTCATGATCCTCTAAAATTTTCTACTTCAACCCACGTCCACGAATGTGAACGAACCCTTTCTCGTACCGACGGGTTTAAACGAAGAAATTTCAGTTAACGTTTGCAAGAAACGCACCAGTTTCCACGAACCAGCAAGTTCATTAGCGATGGCATTCGTCATCAATCATAGCCCTGGGTAAAACGTGGCCGGTGAAAGGACACGCCATCGTTCTTCATTCCCGATATAGTTATTTCAGAGGATTCCATCTTGCTTGAATTTCTGTTATATATCTCCGCTGTCTCGCAGACGCCGCTTCCACGCTAGCCCTGTATACTTTTTTTCCCCCTCTTTCCTCTCGTTTCTTATTTCCTCCATTTCCTACAACTTTTCAACGGGCCTCTTTCACTCGGGCTAATTCCTCCTCCGCATCAGAGATGTATCAGATGTCAGAGATTTCGAGAGGGGAGAGATCGCGTTATTAGTTATTTATAGGAGCGCAACAGCGCGTGGATGGAAGAGGGGAGAAGGAGGGGAGAGAAAAAGTTGGCGCCGCGATGAGAAAAGGGCGAAACGCGAAGTGGCCTCGGCCGAGTAACGTAAAACGCGTTTTTATGTGGGCCGACGTTCAAAGGAAGCAGCAACCCATTTGAAACGCATAGCACGCGAAACGCGGCGGGGATAATTATCATCTCTCTCCTCTCTTTCCAAGAAATTCCACCCAGGAACGGGTGGAGAAAGGGGGGGAAAGGCGGCCAAGGATGAGACGTGTCATGAATCGCTCCTCTCCTCCCCTTTTATGCATATTTTAATTCATAAACCGGGCTTACCGCGGATTCGTTTACGCGCCTTTAATAACGTTTCACCCGGGATTTTATCAAAATGAATTAAACGCGGATGCGAGGTGGAAAAGTTGTCGTTGGAATTCTATGCAAGTTGAAACTTTTACACGAGGAACAGATGTATTTATTTATTGCAAAATAAAAGTGGGACCGTTTATATCCATTTCTTAGTTTGGATAATAAATACATAATAAATAAATACATCTTTCACATCGTAAAAATTTCGATCTCTGATAAACCAAAATATCAAATTCATCATTTGCAATTCATCCACCGACATATATTTTCCAATGCGCATTTCGACTATTTTAAACTAAAATACTCGAAAAGTGGCAATCTACACGCGTGTAACCTCTCGCAAAATTCCATACCAACTGCTCGATGCATGCAATTTCTCGACCTATCCCCGCATATCGAAGCGATCACGATACCGTGCGCCGAGATCATCGTATCGAAGTCGACTGAGGGAAATCGTTCGGCGGGAAACACAGGCAGAAGCCCGGAGGAATCGTAAACACGGGTCGAAATCTTGGCCGCGCCCGGGGCGCCGTTCACCATATTCGACCGCAAAACAATAAACGCAGAGTCGTCCTTCCCGGTAATCTTGACATCGATAATTTCGGAGAAACGCGTGGGAGAAGCCGGAGGCGGGCTCGAAAGGTGCACGAAAAAAAGAATCGCAATTTTCTCTCGGGATCGCGCACGTATCCCGCGGCTCCAACCTTTCGTTTCCGATTTCTTTTTCCCTTTCTCTCCTTTTCTTTTCTTCCAGATCTTTTTTGGGACGTTACTCGATTCGATGAGGATTTTTCTCTCGGTTTTAAGACGCTCTCTCACTCGTAATCGCGCGGCGAAACGCGGAGGGGGGATCGTCTTCGGAAATCGTCTCCGAAGATGGAATATCGAGAAGGCGAAGATTAAATTTGTTCAATACGCCCTTTGTGCCCTCTTTTGCGGACAATTGCGATCCTCGCCAGCGGTTGGAAATTCACGTCAAATATCCGTCGTTTTATCCGACGTAATATATGCTTTGAGAATCCTTTTTGTGATGGAAGCTTGACCGTTGAAAACGACGATGAGCTTTTAAAAAAAAAAGAAACAAGCTTGGAAGAATTTGTAATTCAAACCCCATTTCCTTTCAATCTGCGCAAATTTAATTCTCCCCAAAAATTCATTTAAAATTGATTTTCTTCAAAAGGAAGCTTTTTTATTCATTTCCGTTCCAATTCTATATTTATTTTCTAAAAATTATCTTTTTAGAGATAAATTAATATTCATCTCGTCGAATTATAGGGAATAATTTGGGGTGAAAATTTCACGTTTCGAATGTTCGTTTCGAAGAGGAAAGAAAATGAAACACGGGGATACGACTTCGTTTGAAACAGAATCGTCGAAAACAGCGATGGTTCCGTTAGTTTCGCCGGGGGAACACGTCCCCCATGCAGCTAAAATCGTTGGCCGGGATTAACTTCGTCACGCGAATAGTCGGCGATACGGGGAAACTCGGTCGAAGATAGTTGCAATTAGAAAAACAGTTTGGAGGCTGGCAGTCCGAGGGATGGCAACCGTTGTACCTCCCTAAATACCACGTTACTCCATTAACGGGAGTACAGACAGATCCATACCGTTCCCTATCAGTTTCGCGCAGCATGGAGGATGAGCTTTCGAGCCATGTGTTGTGCGCCACTCTCCACAGAGCGTTAACATTTGAGAAATTTTGAGAAAGTAACTAACAACGTCCATCTTTGTCCAACTTCGTTTCCTCGTATGCAATCATCTGTTTCAAATATATAGATATCCTGTTATAGAATTGCTTGAAGAAATTGAGAATTTTTGTCTTGGATTTGATGGATTTTTTCAACCGTATATTTCTCTTCTTTTTTGAATCGAAATTTCAAAAATTCGCTAATCAAAAATACGACCTAATCCGATTTACTTTTGACTTTTAAATATTATTATTCGTATCAGAAACATGGGTTGAAAATAATCTGGATCGGATGAACGAGAACTAATTATTTAAAATAATAATAATGGTATAGTTTTCTTATTAAAAATATGAAGTTTAAATTTTAAGAAAAAAAAAAAGAAAAAGAAAAAAGTATCTAGAGTTAATTTATCGTAAAAGTTTTCCATCTTCGAAACAGCTCGCGGAATTAAGCTCGTTTAACCAACCATCGTGTTCGAATTACTTTGCAGGTACGCTTACCCAAGGGACAAGACACGTTGCTTTGGTGCCGCGTTCTTAGGATGCCAAACATTGATCACAAACACCACGTCGTGAAGGTAAGTTCACCTCCACAGCTATAACCTACTTACTAACCCTCCCACTCCGCGTCTTACGCATCCCTAACCCATCTAAACTTGATTAAACCTGGAACGTACGAACAGATTCCCGTCGACGTGGGAGCTGTCAAGCATCGTATAGATCTCCGCCGGTTTGTCGGCTCGTCGAAATTCTCGCGAATTTCTTATCAAGATTCACGGGAACGATCGTTTCATCCCGCCATTTACCCTTAATCTCGCCTCCCATTACCGACCGACGAATCATAGAAACGCGAATACCGAAAATACTTCCTTTCGAGAAAGGAAGGGGCGGAGATTTATTAGAATTTATTTTTAAACGCCTTTTTTTTTCTCTCTCGTTTCATTTTTCACAACTTTGTATCTTTAGATGGTCTCGCGCGGAATCATTCGACCAATTTGTTCTCTATTCTCGGCCGTGACACGCCGAAAATTGGAAATATACGTCTTTCGTCCTATATATTACGTATTTATATTTTAAGCGATCGAACGAGAGACGTGTGACAGTCGATCTGTATAACCGCGAATCGGTTTCGCGTCAGTAAGGCAAGATTGAGCATTGGAAAGTATTTCGGGGTCCAATTTAATTAAATTCATCCTCACGCTCCACATATTTATCGTTGCGTTAAATTATCGCGTCTAATTTAATTCCTAATTTTCCTTTCTTTCATATCCAATTCGATGGAATGATAATCCTCGATCGATATTTAAAAATAAACATCGCGGAAACAGAGGCGATATTGTAATCGCGAAATCGTACGATATTTCTGCATCGATCGTTCGTGACCACGATTCGTAACGCGATTACGTTGCACTGTAACGAAATTTCAGAGAACAATTCTCTTCTATTCAAAGATTTATCCTTCGATTCATCGAGATGTAGATACCCGCCAATACACGTGGTTAACATTCTTTCGAGCGTCGCGATTCATATCGATATTCAAAGGGCGCACGTCGATTCGTCAAAAGATCTCTGATTTTTATCGGCGATGCAATCGCGTTCCAACAATGAATTAAGTTCCTTCTCTAAAAGAGACAGGAGGCTCCTTTCTTCTTTTTCCCCCCCTTCCATTTGTTCGTCCGACAAGTGTTGGATGTAACGCCGTTGTGTCTCTCTTTCTTTTCCAGCACGAGCCGGTGATACAACCCGGAAGTCACGATTACCTGCATCACATGACTTTGTACGAGTGTCGTGGGGATCAGGGGCAATTGGAATCCGCGGCGAAGACGTCAGGCAGTGTTTGCTATCAGTCCAATCAGCCGTCTCTTCAATGTAATACAATCGCCGCTATCTGGAGTCTCGGCTCCGAGGTATGCTACGTGACACATTTAAATGTAAATTAAGAATTAAACAAATTTCAGGAGAGGGAGAGAGAGGAGGGGAGAGGTCGAAAAATAAATTTCGAGGGCAAAAAAGAAAAAGAAAAAAAGAAAATTGGTTCGATCTCGGTTCGAAACGACGTTGAAGCGGGATTGATTGAAATTTATCAAATAAATTCGAAATACACGATACCTGTAATTCTCGCGAATATTCTCTAGAGAATATCATTTCAAAGGTCGGTTTTAATTTTATTCATTTATTCGTGCATCTCTTTTCCTTCTTTCTTTTTTTTTTAAATTATTCCACGTGGGCAGAAGTGGTTTCGCGTGTACCAGCAATTAAATCGTGACACGGTGTCGCGTGTGAGATTAACCGGGTGTCCCCGCGATCAGTCGCATCTTCGCAGGGTGTTCGTGTTACCAGCGACCACGAAGAAACGAGTTCGTAGCCGATCTCTGTCTCTCTCTCTCTCTCGCTTGCCCCCCTCCGCATTGGTATGCATTACACAAAACCCGGAATTACCGCGATATATACCCGCATCCCACCACCACCGCGTGTCTCTCTTATGCTCGTCCCAAGATGACGTCGGATTAACATTCGTGGACACTGATTTATCCACCGTGTAATTATCCTCGGTCGGTGATTCAAATCTCGATTATATCTCCAATGATTTATACGCGCACCTGCGCTTCTTCCACTTTATATACATATTTTTCCCCCCTATTACGATGCAATAATAAATAACGCGTACGATAATTATTCTCGCGACGAAATTGATTATTTCCAAAAATTTCCTAGATACTTTTCTTTTAATCGATTATATAAAATTTAAATAGAAATCAAATGTTCCTCTCCATTCGTTCCAAGAATCCTCTACTTCACCTCGACGACCATCAAAAAAAATATCATAGAAATAAAAAGACGAGAGCGGCATCGTTTCGAAAAGAATTCTTATCTCGAAGACAATAATTCATCGGAAGCGAATCGAAACAAGAAACGGCGCGAAAAATAACCATTTGTACCCCGACCGTTTCATAAATCCGACCGCTCTCGATTCGAATCCGTCCCGTTTCCAACACGGCGCATAATCGAGCGCGTTCGCCACGCTGTTTCTTTCCGCAGGGGTTCAATTACCCGGCCGAGGCCGGCTACGCGCTGGATCCGCACACGGGGCCGCGCTACTACATGCTCGAGACCCACTACGCGAATCCTCAGATGGACGCGTTCATAAGCGACAGTTCCGGGCTGCGTTTGCATTACACGGACAAGTTGCGCACTCACGACGCCGGTATCCTGAGCGTCGGCATCGACCCCAACTGGAGGCACATCATACCGCCAGGCCAGGCGGAGGTTGTGTCCGAAGGTCACTGCATCTCCGACTGCACCGGGCACACGATACCCAACAGCGGCATCAACATATTCGCCGTCATCATGCATACCCATCAACTGGGGAGGAAGGTCAGATTGCGTCAGATAAGATCAGGCGAGGAGCTGCCACCCATTGCGTCCGACACCAATTACGATCCCAGCTATCAGGAGTATCGGAAGCTGCAGAAGCCCGTCAGGGTCTATCCGGTGAGTCCCTCGTTTAAATGATTTGAACCCAGAAATTTTGATCGAGCATCGATGGAGGGAAATTGTCGAGTAATTTAGTTTATCGATGCGTAAATTTGGAAGTATTTTCGGAGATGAGTATCTTCGGGATAGGGATGAAACGTTCGATAATTCGTCAAAGTTGAAAATAGATTGCGTGGATAGTCTTGATTTATTATTATCAGTGATTACAATCGATTCGACGATATTTTCGTTGCAGGGCGATCATTTGGTGGCCGAATGCACGTACTCGTCTAAATCGAGGCAAGCAATCACGCTCGGCGGTCTGACAACGAGGGAAGAAACTTGCCTGGTGTCCACGCTTTATTATCCCCGCATCGAGCTGTCGCTCTGCTACTCTCTCCCTTCATTACCAACGGTTCTGCAGAGTTTGGGGATCCAAAAGCTGATGCAGTGAGTATTTGTCATAATTGTTTTCCAGCCCTTGTTTAAATATCGACAACGATTTTCGAAGCACGTTCGGATCGTTCACCCGCGGGACAAACGAGACAGCTCGGTCGATTCGAATTTTGCGAAATAATCACGCGGACGTCGCTCTCGTTTCACTTTCTTCTTTCTACTTTTTTTTATTTTTATTTTTTTTCGAATAGAAAGAGAGCGAGAGTTCAAAGACCGTTTCATATTAATTTACACGGGACGGTTGATACCACGTTAATGATCACGACGCATGACCACCACCACCACCATCATCCACCGCACACACACACACACAAAGCTACGAGCAGACGTTCGCTCCTTTTACTCTGATTACTTTAAATTGGCAATTAGGGACGGCGATGGCCCGTGCGTCACGACCGCCACGACCTGTCGTTAGCTCAACGAGCGCCGGTTATATTGCGCCAGACGCATCGTTTATTGCATTACGTAATGTTACGTGTGTCACGAAGACGCTTCCTGGCGACGTGTCACGAACCTTAATGTAACAAGCGTCCTGTTTCGCTAAACACACTCCGGGTTACATTGAATACCGTAGTTAAATTACTGTTATTACTACCACTAATATCGGCAGGTCGTTGCCTAGTTGGGTCGTTAACTCCGGCCAGAGATCATTGTCATCTTCGCGTGACATCGCGGTTAAATTGCCGCATCGGTCGAAGAGGGATGCGAGCAACGCCTCTATATTTCAATATAACCATACACCTGTTACCCATCCATTGTCCCGACTCGTTGTTAACCGACCCATCAAACTAATTACCCTCTAAATACTTGAACGATCATCTTGTTATAATTAGAACGGTATCCTTCTCCTTCTCATCTCAAGTTGTTCTCGAAAACTAGAACGATTATATATAGAATCCTTTTCTTTTCTTTTTTTTTTCTTTTTCTGTCACTATATGTTAAAAAATACTCGAAAGAGCCGAGTGTCCCATTAAAACGGTCCTCTTTTATTTTACCTGGCACCATCAACGCCTCCACCTTAAGAAAACATTCGCCAAGAAAATTTCCTGTCCAAGAAAGGAAATGCATGCACGACGTGCATTTTCTCCAAAAAGCTTTGGCAACAGGCTTTGTTTCCGCAAACGAGCGTGCATTCGCGATGCGAGTCACGAGAGCGTATCCGTCCCTAGCGTGAAACTTCTCCACGATGAATATATATATATATATATATATACATGTATATATAAGTCGAACGAGATCCTTGAGGACAGCATCCTTCTCGTTACAGGGGTTCCAGCCCGGTAAAGATTCAAGAACCACAAAAGTTGGCCGGCATGACGTTGGAGGAACGTTTGCTCAGCTACGACTGGGAGAGCAGTTTTCAGAGCTTCCAGGAAGCTACTCGGGGCGGCACCTTTAAACCCCTTTGCTGGACGAACAAGGGGGAACTGGCCGGGATGGACAGCCTCGAAGTCCATTATCCAAGGATCCTGAGGCCGTACGAGGAGGTGGCCCTCCCGTGCTCCAAGAAACCTCTCAGGAACAAGTTGTCGTTAATGCTGAGCGAGGACGAGGACATCGGCGCACCGGTGGACCCGGACAGTGACGAGACGAACGCGGTGGAGCGTGGACAATTGGTGCGCAGCAAAGTGTCACGAAGCAGTGACGGACCAACGGGCGGAAGTTCCTCGACCAGGTCGATACCCACGATCGTTACTCTCGCCACCTTGGCGATCATCGTCACAGCAGCGTTCAGGTGAACACTGGCTGGTCGTCTTGCGCGCCGATCGTACGAGAACCGATCGATTTCGTTTATCTAGGACGGCCGTTTTTTATCTTCTTGTTGATCAAGCTGAGGAATCGGGGAGGTGGATTCATATGTAAGTACGTATGCACCGGTGTGTACCCTCTCACGCGTCACGTGGATCGAAACAACTGCTATTATCACGTGGCTCGTTTCATCAACCAGATCGGAGATCGTTGAGTGAGGACAAGGTAGAGACGATTTATATAATATATATAATAGGGTTCCTCCTCCCCCCTCTCTCCTTCCTAGAGTTTCATTCTACGCATTTGACGACGCGATCTGTCGTTGAACGTAAATATTTTTTTTTTTATCTTCTTTTTGTAAAACAATGAACACGTTCTGTGTACGAATAAATAAGGAAGGAATAAAATAATGGACGAGATAGCGCGGGAGAAGAGAAATATTTTTCGATGTGGCCTCGAGTCGTGATCGCGTGTAATAATAATCACGACGAAGAAGTTGATATAGATGACGATTGCCAAATATATATATATATATATATATATATATATATATATATATATATATATATATATTTTCCCTCGACGAAGCTTCCTTCGAAGAAGAGCTTCTAGGATCTACGATGTCCTCAATCAAAGATCGACCTCCCTCTCTGCTCGTGCACCGTATTGTTACTATGTATATCGCGTGCTTGCGCAGGACCAATTCCCTCCTTTGGATATCTTTCGAGTTTGAATACTCGTTATTCTTTTACTACACCGGATTATATACATTCGAATACCCTTCGATTCGTTTCGAACGATTTTATTAGCTACTAAGCTCTAGTTTCTTTCGCGATTGGTAACCGTGTATATAATGGAGAAAAACCTGCAGAGACAGATCTGTGTAGCTGGACGAAAAAGGGTATTCGGTATCGACGGCGTACATAATAAAAAACGAAAACTTTCATCGCAAACGATAATCGATTCGGAATTGATTTTCCGATTTTCGATTCCGGTTAGTCGCGTAACATTTCGCTTCGTATTTCGTGTTTCCAGGAATACGTGGCCGATATACGATCAAAGAAGGTCAGTGTAGAAATCCTGGAACGAATTGCATTTTCCATTGTAACGTTAACACGGTCGACGTTTGTTCCCAGTGTCAAAACGGATGGAGAGCTCCTTTGCTCCTCTTTGACAAGATCGGATAAAGGAAACGATGCGACGAATCGTGAATCAAAATTTTACAAAGTCGTAGCATCTTGCTTTCCGTCTACTTTTCCATATCCTATCTTGACTTTTGCTTGTAACGCTTGTCTCCAATAAATCAATTTATTGGAAAGTTATTTAATTTTTCTCGATTCCTCGGTCAATAAACATTCGATCGCTTCGTCTGTTGTGAAATTTTTAACAAATTCCCAAGTATTTTGATAAAAATATTATTTAATTATCAGATGAAACGTATGTGTAATTTCTATCCTTCTATTGAACCAAGAATATGGCGCAAGTTTGCCGGTCCATTTGTGCGAGCAATTTCGAAACTTCGACAAGAGCGATAGAAATCGGAAATGTTCGGTACTTGATCCCACTTTAAAGGTTAACGATCTCGAACGAAAGATATCCGCGAGGAAACGAGGCTCCTGCCTGACATTAAAATTATTTTCAAGCTTCTGGACTCGAAAGAATTTATATTGTTGGCTGTTTATTTAGGCCACGAACCAAGCATGCAATTCCTAGCGATGACAAAAATTTCTAGAGAATATTTCCTAGCACCCAGCTTTTCTAGCTTTCTCAAAAACGACAAAGTCACGGGGGAGAAATTGCTTGGTTCGCGCCAGAGACTGTATATTCTGTTACTAATTAGATTTATACGAATAGATGCGTTTTTTAACGGAGATCGTATAAACGTTGGTCGATTCTCCCTTATCGAGGCTCTAATTATAAACACTAAAAAAGATTCCATTATCCATCACGTTGTCTCAAAAATCCATTTCCTTTTCCTATTACACAAATTTCTATATGCATTCTTCTGGAATGATTTCAATATAAAATCATCAAATTATCTGGTTTTTTAACTCTCTATATAATTCCAAAACAATTTAACTTATCTTTCTTATTATCAAGAAAGAATTACTTAAAGGAAAAAAAGAATGCTAGAAAAATCAAATATCGTAATGGAAAATAAATCAGCTTGCACTTTATTCAAACTCTCAAATTCATCGAATTTATCAACAAAATCTTCTCGTTTTAAATAACGAGAACAACAAATTTCGAGACAACTTAACGCGCATCGTGGAATTGTTTCCAGCCTCGTTCCGCGTCACTTGACCAACGTTTGTACCATTTCCTTTGTAATATTCTGTACAGTTTCTTGAGTGTAACACTCTCGTTGCTCGGCTGGCCAAGCTCCGGCGCCGGCGATTATTTATTTCTTAATTTAAAAGAAAGAAAGAAAGAAAGAAAGAAAGAAAAGGAAAAAAAAAAAGAAGAATTGTATAGAGAGCGAGTTTTTTAATTATCGCCGTTGACACACACTACGTTCCGCTCAAGTTTCCAAATATATATATATATATATATATATATATATACATATGCGTGTTTTGTATTCAGCGCGGCGCACGTTCGCGAAGCGAATATACACGTAAGTTTCTTGATGCGTTTCTGAACCGCCCGCTGCGGGACACTTGTCGCTACGAATGGCATACACGCGGTGTCGCGTCGATCTACGCGCGATCGGTTTCCGTAAACGGAAGACACGCGCTTCCGTTTTTCTCTTCTTTTTTTCGCGCGATGATTTAAAGCGGTGCTTTGACTCACCTCCTTGCAAGGAAGCGATCTAAGAGACGAGTTGATCAGAAGAGTGAAAAACGAAGGATTTTAACTCTTGGAATTTTTTTATATCGATCGACACGACAAGATGAATCGTTCAATTAAATATATATCTTTGATTGCGTTAAATAAAATATGTACACTTCGATTCGAAGTGTAAGGTATATTTGTAATATTTGTAAAAAGAAAAATTAAAATTCGATTTTTGATGATGAAAAGTAATTTCTTCAAATTAGAAGAAGGAATCGGCAATCGTTATCTCAATGAAAATATCTATCGATCAATCGTATTCTCTTTTCTTTTTCTTTTTCTTCTTCCTTTCCCTCCGACATTCAAATTTACATTTAATCGAATCCACGCTCCACGTGCAGATAAGATAGATGGTTTAATTTGATCAAATTCTCGAACCCGGGCTACAATGTGTGCACCTCATTTGACACCCGTTCAGTTGATTAAGCCCTCGCGAAGCGCCACTTTAATTATCGGGGGGAGGGGAAAAAAAAGGGGGAAAAGAGAGATGAAAACGAAGGAGCGACGACACTGTATGATACCTATGTGGGCAAAGGAGTGGACCCGCGCCAACAGAGTACCGTGGAGAATCGATAGAATGGCATTGTAGCCGAGAGAGTCCTAAAACGCGCGCGCTTTTCCTGAATTCCATTTGCATCGAGAAGAATGCAGCTTTCGAAGTTTCAGTGTGCGGTCAAAAGCACGAGGATCGAGGAGCTTCTCTTCCTCCCCCTCCCTTTCCTCAGGAGAAGAAAACTCGTGTTTTCACTATTCGCGTGTGCCTGTCCCCTCCCTCTCCCCCGTTTCGTATTCGTTTTTATCCTGTCTAATCGGTCGTCGATTAAAATTCAAATCAATTCGATACCTCGTCCTTTCCTAGGAATTCATGACGACCGATTGTCGATGATAAACCTCTCTCTCTTTCTTTCTCTCTCTCTCTCTCTCTCCCTAGCGTAGAAAATAATAATAATAATAATAATGATGAAAAAAGAAATAAAGAAAACCTCATTAAGTAGTCGGACTAATCGGTAAAGGAAAAAAAAAAAAAAGTAAAAAGTAAAAAATAAAATAAGCGCGTAGCCACAATTTTACAATTTAATACTACGATAATTCGATTAAATGTCATAGGGGATCTGTGTGTGTAGAGATCGTAGGAGCAGTCGAAGCGATAACATTTCAACCCCTTTCGAGGGGAAGAGAAAAGTTAATTTTTAGGCGCCGAACGTCCGTTCCTTTCTTTTCTCTTTTTTTTTTTTAATCATCGATCATATACGATACACATTTTCTCGGCTCCGATACGCCGTACGATACTGCCAATCGTCGCTTCGCCAATGTCAGCGTTCGCAATTTCGAGAGAAATCGAATGTGTTTCCTATTATGTTTCGTTTCCTATCCGTGTTTTTTACTTTGCGTAACAACAGGAACAAGAAACGCCTTGTGACAAACGTGGAGTCACCATTCAACGTTCTTAAACGCGTTCAAAAAGAAAAAAAAACATATGACACGCAAACGTAGATACGCAGCGAGTGCAGGTGCGTCCGAGGATCATCATCATTGTATAATCATCGTTGAACGTTAACGATGCGTTAAAACGACGATTGTAATAAATTCGATCGAAAGATCGGGAGGAGCAAGAGTGTGTGGAAGAGCGCGTGGATGGAACGATTCGCGAGATGTTCGAGAAACCGTTATTTCCACCTTAAACCACGAGTTTCTTCGCTCGACGCGACATACGTGACGCGATCACGTTGCGGGATAAGCGATGATTTATCATCGAAGGAACTCGTCGTTATATGATCGACCGTGCGAAAGGAAGTGGAAGGGTCGACTTCTTCCACGATTCTTCGAGACGCCAATCGATTCGCTGTGCGGTGGCGATCGTTCGATTGTGTCGAATCGTATTTGGGATCGGTAATTACGCTCGGGTAATTCGATAGAGCAAGAAGTGATATGAGCAGAACAATCAAGCAAAGTGTCGCGGATAAATAATCATTTACGCTGGGGTAATTACGTTAGATATAATATAGGGGACGATATTACGCATTTATATTACTCCATTGATCCATGCATCGTATGTTAGCTGGCCCGACATCCCTGCCACCCGTCGAGCTTTCGAGTATATAACGAGATTCGAGAAGATTTTGTGCAGAAGAGATCGCAAATTTTCCTCAATTGTAAACCTTTATTCCTATAATAAAACGACATATAATTCTACGTAATAATACGAAAGGATGTAGGAGTCGAATCAACGTGCAGTACCTGAATGGAATACGCGTGGAAGGGGGGAGGAATTTATTAAAATCCGATGAGAATCCATTTATCGATCTCTCGTCGTCGATTCGTAATTGTCGTCGAGCGTGTACGTCTCTACTACGAGAGTATTTTTCGCGTTCATTAGAGAGACGGTGTGTAAAAAGGAAGGGATCGACGATGGGAATCGAGGATGGGCCGGAGAGCTTTATACAATCGGAAACTCGGCGGGGCCAGGCGGAATCGGGAAATGTATGTACTGTATGTAGAAAAAGATTAGCGAGCATCGAGCAACGATGTCGGTGGCCCATTAGCAGGACAAATGGTGGGGCATGGGTGATCGTGCGCGATAGGAACCGAGGGGAAATGAAAAAAGAAGAAAAGAAAAAAAAAAGAAGAGGAAAAAGAAGGGGAAAAAAGGAGAAACGATATGGAATCGAGTGAATAGCGTATGCGTGTACATAGGTAACCCTGTATATAGTTTTTAGATTTAAATTATACGTCCCGGACTCTTCATAGGCACCTACACACACGTACACACACACACACACAAACTCGAATTCAGATAGCTAGCTAAATAGTGTCTTGTATCTTTATAATTTACATGTAACACGTTCAACCTGTATATCCTCTCCGAGGTGCGTGGGCGCGTGTCTGCCGTGTATCGGCACGCGCCCGCGCCACCCCGCGCATGGATCGTAAACGCGTTTACCTGGGGCGTTCCCTGTCCTTCCAATACCGCTCTTAGATTTATACCTAATTTACACTGGATATTAACGTCTAAACGCTACACTATCATCTACACTGTAACAAATTGTATTATATTTTATATATATAAATATGTAAATGTTTTTCTAAAAAAAAAAAAAGAGCCCGTATTCTTCATTTTGCGATTCGATTTCTTTCTATTCCCATCCGGTCATCTTCTTGGATAATTTACGTTCTTTTTTTCTTCGATAATACGAAGCATACCAACCTTTCCTTTCCATTTACTCGTTCGGGACAATAATAAAGAATCAAGTTTATTAAGAAGCAACGAAGGTAGTTGAGGGTAAGTACAATATTTATTTTCTCATTAATCTTAAATTTATTACGAAACTTTCTTAAAGACCGGCTTCTTAACTAGCTTAGTAAACTTCTTTCTAAACTTTGGTAACGTAAAAATATCGCCTGTCAAACGAATACGTAATAAAGTACCGTGAACCCTGACTAATACCAACAGGATGCCACAGTTTCCTTTATCCTTTATTTCGAAAAACTACAAAAGTATCAGAAAATCGCGAGGAGATCTCTTGATAGAAACGAGACAAAGTTTCAAGAAATTCTCAATTTTACTAAAGTTCGAAAATCGTACAAATTTCGACTCCAATTCCATCCCAACCCTTACAATTCCCTCCAATTCCCTCTTCATCGATGAGAAAACCCAAACACTTTCGCGTGTATTGGTCGCATAAACGAGAATTACACACGTACGTGTATACATATATATATATAGGGATCCAATAAAATTAGCATAGCCAACGACAAATCAGCTACGAAGCGCACTATCGAGCGCGACACAACTAATTACACGCGTGTATATTAGTTGCAGAGGCGCAGACCCTTCCTAAACCGCGGCGGGTTGGAACTGTTCGGCTGTTGCTGGCAGTTTCAATCGCCGCCCCGATCTAACCGTCAGATTACAACGTGGATTTACCAAGGCGTCCAACTCGACCTCTACCGCCCTCGTCCCACCGCCAACTCGACCTCTCACTCCTCCGCCCGATCCGCTAATGAACAAGTTCCCCGGCTAAGTTCCCTAATATTCTGCCTCCATCTAGGCTGCCGACTAATCAAACTTCCGGCCCTTGCGCGTTAACCTTAACGAGACACGCGGTTTCTTCTTTTATTTCGAGGCCGCAGGAGGCGGTGCATTCGAGGAGATGAATTCACTAATTGCGAAGGTCCTCCGGGCGTTCCTGTTTCCCAAGTTTCGCAGCCTTCACCGCAGCAACGGATGTTCGTGCGTCGATCGAAAACGATCGAGGAAGTTGCTTGTCAAAACGGAAACTGGTCTTTGTGAGTCTCCTCCTTTGTGAGTGTACAATAAGATGATGGAACGTAGATTTTTCTTTTCTCTTTTTTATCATTGATTCGTTACACGAAAGAAATTTTATATCCGTGTTTCGTAACTATGGTATATTGCATCCAAGTTTAATATTTGATTAAAGAAAATTAGTCGGTGTTTCTTTCTTGTAATTTTTCTTTTTTTCTTTTTTTTCGTTATAATATATTCTCGAATCTCATTATTCTCGTATTTCATTCCAAGTAAAAAATTCTCGGGTTTATTATTTATTTGTGTTGCGCTTCTTTCTTGTGTCGTAAAGTACGTGGATTCCTTTTTTTTTTCTTCTTCTTATTTTGGAGCTCGTTTTTGTTTTCATTCAATTTTCCTCGTCGCGGAGGAATCGGATCGAAATAAGAAGAAAGAAAAGGGGGACGTAACGAGCGAATCAATATCGACGTAATGCCATAAAGAGCAATCTTTTTCCATCGGAAATAATTGACTCCGTAAAACTGTTCGGGGGAAAATTGGCGTTCGTTACGTTTCAAGTTACAGAAGTATGAATGAGAACTATTGATCCTCCTCCTCCTCCTCCTCCTCCTGTGCGGTGTTTCTCATTGAAAACCGTTGCGTCGGTATTCACGTGGTTTCATCATGAGAAAGAAAAATAAAACGCGTATGTAAAGTGATAATTCCAATTGAGGAGCGTGTTTTCATTGTACACGCCTCGCGGATGCATATAATTGTTTGCTAACAATCCGTTCCGTATTTGGCTTTATTCATCCAGTTACTCCGTTATATAGTTGAACGTTCATTCGATTTTGCAACTGTATTTAAACTCTAGCAATTTCGCATAATGTTTCCTTTTAATTATAAACGTGATACACACATTTCCCATTCACGTTTAAAAAATATAGCGTATATAGATATATATATATATATATATATATATATATATATATATATATATATATATATATATATATATATATATATACATACACAGAGGCTGGCAGAAAAATAACGAGATTAGGAGAAGTACAAATTTCTACAAACTTTTTTCTTTTTCTTTTTTTTCTTTTTTTGATTCGCAGTAATCTTGAAAAAATTCAATATAATATATCCACGATATCTTGGTCGTTTAATTGTTCGAGAGAGTTTAAAAATTCTTCTGCTTGAATCGCGTTTACTTACCTTGTCAAACTTTGTTCAATATCAAGCTCGAACTTTGTTCGAATTGTTTATCTTCCAGTTTTAATTTTAATTATGGATGAAACGGAAACTCTGTTGGTGCTAAATTAAGGGAATAAGATGGGTAATTAAGCACAGAAATTTTCCTTTTTTTTTTTCAGTTAAAAATCCTTCATTGATTTTTACCGAAAAAACAACTTTAAATAATCCTTGTTACACGATACATATACCAATAAGAATGTTTTTAAACAAACTTTCTTCATTCAACATCGCCCAAATATTTTCGACATCCCAATAAAATCGAACGATTACATTCTTCAAAGATTATCTCGTCTCCTTCTTAAAAAATCTTGTGCAAATACATTTTCTTACCGTCCTCTAGAATATTGATTTTAGTCGAGTCGGCCAAATTTTCGATCGATTCAAGCATTTCGATCTTCCATCCGCGGCCGATGCTAACCGGTATCCATCTTGAAAGTGAAAATTTCAAGCAATCAGCGGATGCAGCCGAGCATGTACAGCCGAGGCTCACCACCGGCGCAATGCACACCCTTCACAACTCCAATCCCTCGATAGCTCGCGCAGTTTTGCCCGCGTTTGTGCCCGGTTATCGAGTTTATGCAAAGTATCCGTGCCGTGTATTATTACTTTGTCGAACACGAAGTTAATTAAAAGCTGCCAATGGGACGGCGGAACGGCGGATATTCCAAACTGTTGGCGGAAAACGTGCCCGATTGTGCGGCGAACGTCAATCTCTTATAAACGATTTGTTAGCCGGCCGAGTTGGTACTCGTGATCGGTAAACAAAACGTCTCGAGAACGAGGCTTTAAGGAAAGCTTGATGAAGCAATATTCGCTGGAACGAGGGTGCGACGGCCGTTCATCACCCCCCGTGACAGGTTTGCTCGGCACGGATTTTGTGCCCTTGTGTCAGTGGGTGCGGTTTCAACGACCACGGTAAAGAAGACCACTTTATTGCCCTTTGTGTATTGCCCGAGTAAATTCATTTCTCCGGCGGTATTAAGATTAAATTAAAATATGTACGATTGTTCTCCGATATACGTCCACGATCGATCGTATCGATTATTTAATTATTAATCGCTTCGACGATGAACCATCGATGATTCTTAAAAATCGGGAATAAGGAAAATGTGTGTATCAAGAATTTAATTTAATTTAATTGCGAATCCATGAAGAGTTAATTAGAGATGATGATAATGAATATCTTCGATAAGATTTTCAGTGAGGAGAAATATAAACCGTTTTCCTTGAAAAATTCTTCCAATCAAACACGCGTGGTACGGCATACGTGTGGATTCTGGATTTCCAACGTTTATTCGTTCGAGGAACGTTTATTTGTGGACGATTCACCAGAAACTTTTTATCGATAGGAAAGATTAAATGGATGGACGATGTCGTGCGAGGCGAGGTAAATGAAAAGAGGTGGCGTTCTTCGATGGTATGATCGAAGATTGATTAAAAATATAAAAATGAGAAATTGATTTAACCGTGGTCGTGAGAGATACGAAATAGGTCGTACAATCTCATCTGTGTCCCAACCTCTCTCCAACGTCCCGGCTACGTCAGTGTCGGAACAGTGTAGGTTAAAAATATAATATTTCTATCTCCACTATATATAGAAGGCAAATACCGACGGATACGGGAATATTTCAGAATTTTCGAAAAAGAAATAAAATAAAAAAGAAAAGGATAGTATTTTAGAAAAATAACTCTGCGTTTTACCCTAGTAAAAATTGCTTAGAATTCCGCGAGATAGAAATATCGTAACTTTGTATCAAATTGAAATACATATATGAAACTTTTCAATTTTATTCTATCAATTCACCACGAACCCTAGAAAATAAATATTTTTATTTCTACAAATTTTTAAAGTATATTATCGTAAAGCTGAAAATCCTTTCTTTCAATTCTTTAGATCCTCAGAAAGTACATTCTCCTTGTTTGATATCTATAATTATTACGTATTAAAATAATAAAAATTTATCTCTCAACATAGAAATAATGAAATCTAAAAATCGATCTTACACTTTCCTAACAATTACGTATCTCAGAAAATTTGATAAAAAAAAATTAATTTTCACGCAACACAGTTTGAAAAGTTATTTTCGCAACATTTAGGAGGATCAATGACGATGAAGTAACACGATCGACCCAAAAATTATCCATCCGCAGGGGGGCGGATCGATAGGAGGGAACGACAAAGGATCGACGTTTCGTTCAATGCAAATTCCAGGAGCCAATCAACGGATCCGGCACGCTCATGAAATTTACGTTTCCGTTGGCCAGTGTGTTACGTAGCGGGCATAGACAAGGGAGACGGGACGGGAACCAATCAGCGTACCTTTCGATCAGGTAGCAATAAATATCCGCGGGGCGAAGTATGCGAGCAACGCCTTCAACGAGAAACGCCGATTGTGTTTCGGCCTTCCTCCCTTCCAACTATCCTCCCACCACCAATGGAGGCGTCCTCGTCCTCGTCGTCGTCGTTGATTGAAATTTATGCCCGATGGGACCACGCCAATTCCACTCGGCTCGAGTCGCCATATACCAACTCTTGCCCAAATTTTCGTGGCGTTACGCGCCCCTTACACCCGTGAGAATACTCCGCTAAACTTCCCCTCCCTGCTCCTTCCACCGATGACCACCGCCAAATGTTTTTAGATTGAATTCGCTTTTCCTATCTCTCTCTCTCTTTCTCTTCCGCTTTGATTGCACAGCCGGGAGGAACGTTTCGTTCTTTGTATTTGCCGGGCAATATTTTCCTTCGAATTTCCTCGATCGAGGAGAGGAATCGGGCGAAGAAAGATGCGATGGATTGCGTTAAGGGGCGGGCTGGTTTAACGGTTCGTTGGTAAATTGGAAGCAAATAAAATTGGAATAGAATGGAAATGAATTGTAATCTTCGGTTTTATCTTCGGTTGTCAGGGAATCGTTGAAGAAATCGTTGTTCGCGAATCGAGGATCGTGGATCGTGGATATTTTTAAAGACGGAGTTTGATATTTTTTAAGAGAAGAAGATTTCTTTGAATATTTTTACGTCCTCCGGTATTAGTTTTGCGTCGTTGATTTTAAGTTATAATCTCGTTCTGGAACGGTAAAAAATACCGAGGAGATTCACGCTCACAAGTATGATCTCTTCAAATATCAACGCGCTTTGATTTCTCGCGATAAAATAAGCATCGGGGCGGAAAATTGGAATTGAAATATCGTCGTTGGATACGCGGATCGGATATGTAAGTTGTGTTTCCTTTCCGCTACGTTTGACGATTCAAATGTAAAATATATATATTACGTATTTCGTAGTAAAATACGACACGCTCTCGTCGAGAGATTTTTCTATATATATAGGAAATTATAACGGGCATGAAATGAATTCTATGGTAAAAATTAGTTCGCAATTCAAGATGGAAATGAAATTTTCCGACGGAATAGCATTTTTTTTTTTTTTTTTTACCTAACGCGTGTACGAACAACGGGTATAACCGACCCGTTGGCACGATCTTTCTCCATTATCTTTTTTAATCCAACTACGTGTATACATATATACTTGGCTTATTTCACAGCTGAGTAAACTCGACCGATTTTACAAATGTTGAGCGCCACCATTTTCGTGTAATTATGCGGCGGCCAGTCTATTTTGCCCCGGTTCACGGTTGCACAATACATTTTGATTCAATACCGTTTCGTATTTAATTTCGCATCTTTATGCACCTTATTTAACAAATTTACCCCGCGCAACATTTAACCGTAAACATTGCATTCTGTGTATTAATGAAAATGAGAAGCAGAGATTTACCGCCGCGCGCGGTTCGTTTTGTCGACCGTCTACAATTTATCTCGTTTATAAATTTTATTCCAGCCCTCCGCCCCCCTCTCCTTTTTTCATCCCAAGATGCCGGAACTCCTCCCCTCCCCCATTCGACCGTTTCACCGGCTATTCAAAATTGCAAACCCTTCTTTTTTAATAATTTCGATTTCGTTGAAATTCTTTCTCCCGTAACGCGGTAATTTTCCAATTACCAGTCGAAAGGTATATCTCCTAAATTCACCAACGTTGACGTTAATTTTATATTAAATACAACGGCGCGCGTTTCCGCTATAAATTTCAATACCATGTTTCGCCAGAGATTATTTTATAAAGCCGGCCAACAACGGGTCGCCCCATATTTAATGCATGTGTTGAACAAAGCCAGGAAGCGCGGCGTTGCATATACGCTATATATATATGTGTGTGTGTATGTATACGTGCATACGAGCGACGGGAAGGTGAAAAATGGTTGACACGAATCGAGCCCAGAAACGCGTAAATATATACACACGTACGTGCGCCCATACACGCGTTATAGAATTCAACGTTTGTACCCGTTGTCAGTCTGTTTTTAAAATCAACATTTTTCTATAAACTTTAAACGGTCTTTGAATTAAACACATTTTTCCTCCCCCCCCTCTTCTTTGTTCCATTAATGTGGAACGACGTTTAAACAGCGCAAAGTATTTTTTCATTATAAAACAATTCTTAAATTTCCAAGCGATATAACCGCGCGTTCACCGAGTAACCGAGACAAGTCCGCGGGACAAAAAGAGAAAAAGAGCAAAGAGAGAGAGAGAGAGAGAAACTTTACCTGCAATTTTCTCCATTATTCGAGATCGGCTACGATTGCGTGCCATATGCGCGCATTAAACGAACCATTTGCTCGTCGCTGATAACAAATGGTCAATTTACACAGAATTGGCCGTAGAAGACGCGCGCACAGCTTATTGTACGCATCCATAATACCGCGGCACGCTTGGCGAACGCTCCAACTTAAGCTCACCCCGTATAAATCTACCCTCCCCCTCTCTCGCCGTAACAAAATCCAAACTCCGATTCCGATATCAAGATCGCTTGTTACCTATTCTCTCCTATCTCTCCCCTCTTTTTACTACTCCCCCATTTTCACCGACCCACTTTCCATCCACGACACAATGGGGGACCACGATTGTTTGCGTTGCAAGTTCGATCGTTTAATTAGTCCATAAATTATTAACCATTGAATCATACGGCTCTATTTCCTTCTTCGCGTCGATGACTCCTCGCCGTTTTTTCTAAAATCCAGTGAAAATCCCATTGTCTCCGATCCTCGTCGATTTAAGTTATCGACGAAAAACGTGTGGTACGAGTCCGCCTGACCATCGGTCAGAATGGATTCATTAGACAATTGTATCGATTAAATAGCCTGACCTTTTGTATCGATTTAATATTTCTATACAGTTGGGTTTATGTTAGTTCGATAGACGTAGATTTCGAGTTTGTGCGAGGGATTAAGAAACGTAGGAGGGGGATGTTTTCTCGATTTTTTTAGATTTTTTTTAAATTATTGGAAATTCGTAAATTGGAATTTTTATATATATATTTGTTTAAATGATTCAGACTTCTTTCTTATATATTTGTCTAACTGGATAAAAAATAAACGATTGTGTAATTGTAGGTATATAATAAATGGCAAGCTGATTATTTTTCGGTTTAAATCGAGACAACGATCTAGAACGTATCGAAAGCATGTTGGATTAATTGGAAATTCTAAAATTCTAATTAGATCAACGTAGTTGGATGTATAATAAGTTGAAATATGATCCGGAAGATGGGATGGAAACTTCGTAACTTGCGAGTATCAAATCTTGAGAATCGAGCCATCGAAACTTTGTGTAAAAACTGAGCTTTATTCCGTTCTTCCAACTATCCATACGATATTAAATTCATTAATTATCCTTTAAGCGGAAACTCGATATTACATCCTTCCCGAAAATCATTCATCTTTATAGCGATAAATTTTAAAATCATCGCGAAGAATAAATTCGAATATTTCTTTCGACCTCGTCCTGTCGATCGTTTCAAAAGCCTAAACTCCAGCCAACTTTCCCCGACCAACGTTTCTTTATTTCGCGTTTGGGCCGCGATCTTTCCCAACTTTTCAAACTGCCACGAGCGCGGAGCGGAACTTATGACTGCCACCGGCAGACAGTTGGAAATTAATGAGATATTCGAAAGTTCGAGTTTCACGTAAAACCGTCCATCTTCGGTGTAAACTTATACACCGAAACATTCCATCTTCCTCCCCCTCCTCGGATCCACCCCTGCTACCAGTTCCAACGAACAACAGTTGGATGACTGCATTTCGTAGAATTCGCGCGCATTTAAAACGTTCCTCATCCTCGACGATACAGAAGTATCTATCTCTTCCAAGAAATCGGGAAAAGACTCTGGAAACTGCATTTTAACACGAAGTTAAATCCTCGTCGTTTTATTTTATGAGTTATTTTTTTTTTCCATCGATTTTTCATCGCCAACCGATAATCGAATACCGCGATTCGATAACCTTTTATTTTCCACGAAAAGAAATGAGAATAAATAAATAAATAAATAAATAAATATATTCATCGTGTGCACGATTTTGTAGGATGAAAAAAAAAAGAAAATTTACGAAATTTATCGATCGCTCACGTTTCACGTTAAATCACTGCCAACTGAAAAATAGCGGCCGCTGGGATAATTTGTTCGTGACACAATTTGTCACCGGAGGTTTGCATACATCGAGACGTGCATTTACTCTCTTTGTGTCACTCTCTGTTCCATTTCCCCTCCTCCTCTCTTCGTTTCGATGGTCGCTGACCTTTCTAACGATTGCTCACACTTATGCTCGAAACTCGACACGTCGGAGAATGGAGCTCGTCTTCCAGGAAACGAGAGCAAATTGCATTAAAATTCAGCGGGTTGGATTTTTACCGTTACAGGGAGGAGAGGAAAGCCGCGAACTGTGGAAAAGAAAACGGTGAGTAATGGAAGGACGTGATTTTAAAACTTTGTTAAGAGTTGTAACGGGTCAGAGGTCGGATTTCTTGGCGTTTCACATATTTGCATTGGAGCTCGCGGTAGCCTTCCTCTTGTATTTCGAAATATAAGGCGGGGTCGTAGACGTTTGCACGGCTGAAACGCACAATGGATGAATGATAACAATTAAGAAAAAAAAAGAAAAAGGAAGAAAAGATGCATATTATATATAAAAAAACTCAACTCACATCGAATCAATTTTGTCGATCGTCTACGTGTGAACAATATATCGTTCAACAAAATTGTCGCCATAACGAAAAACTATTAATAATTTTTTCCTTCTTTGAAATTTATTTTGTAACAATTTTATGATACGATCTTTTAAAATTGACGCTTCTCAAGAACGATGCGTAAATTTAAATATATTCATAACTTAAGGATAAATAATCTCGAAGATCTCTATGAACAGAATATGCCGTTCCATTTTTCTTTTCCCCTTTTCTTTTTTTTTTTTAATAGAGGCTACAAAGAGACAGTTTAAAGATTCTTATAGATTGTGAATATTATTTCACAATTCCATTCACCTTCACAGTTTTTTCCTCCAACCACGTTCCATTATCTTTCCCCCTCACGTGATAGAGGAACAGAGGGGAACGTCATGTTCGCTAAATATTTCAATTGTACGCGTTCAATGGACCGTGTCCGTTGTTTGTTCCTTGTATTTCGTGGCAGCCCTTTACTCGTAAATAGAACAGCCGCCTTATTTATATTTGCAGAAAATAGCAAAGTCCCGAAAACTGTTTCCCCGCTCGCACCGGTCTTCCACCCAACGCCATATTCCGAAGGGGCATTCGAATCCCTCGAAGGGAAGTACGCCAACTTCCAACTCGTCTCCACCCCCGTTGTCTGTCCCAACTCGAGCTTTCCACGCTTCTCTCACAATTCTCTCACGGGGGAAGTTGCTGCAACCGATTTTTCTTTCCCGTACACCCAGGGAGCGTTACGTCGAATCATCGTAATAATTCCTATGGAGGAAATAAATTAATGGCGAGATTTAATCAAGAAAATATTCGTAACGTGGAAAATTTCATTTTTAAAAAATGCAACAATACCATCTCGATCATCGTTGCCATTGAGATTAAGATAACTTGAAATGTATAGCTCTTAATCGATGAGAGTCGAGTTGATTTTGGAAAGGGAGAATATAAAATTTAAAAAACCTTACTTGATTTTTACGTGTGATAAATTATTAAGAGAGGGAAGCTTTCCATTTTCGAGGAAGACGTCTCTCGCGAACGGGGAGGGGGATAGAAACGGAGGTAGGAGGATCCTGGAAAAAGCTGTGGGCCCGGCACGTCTGTCCCGAAATTTATTAGCCTAGAACGCGCTCAACCGCGGCACGTCACTGTAAATTAACAGCAAACACACAGAAACGAAATGACCTCCTCCCAACTCTTTTTCTCGCCTTTCATTGTGCCCCCTCCACCATCCTGCTGCTCCTCCTCCTCCTCCTCCCATCCATTCTCCCAACCCGTTTCCGCCGTGGCGGCCAACCGGCACGATGTATTCGCCGATCCCGCCTATCCGACTATGAATTAAAACATAAATTTCAATCAACCGGGCGAAGACATTTATAGCGGGTCTTCTCGAGCGAGCCAGCCGTTCTGCGGAAAAGCGACCAGTCGATTGCACAGAGGAACCGCGCTGTACACAAAGAGAGGGCGAGCTGGTGATACCGGTGAATAAGCGATTAGGAGCAGCAGCCTCGAATCGATTCAATGGATATCGCCGTCTTCGCGTTACTCGCGTTCCAGTTCCGTCGGGGAAGAAATCCGCTTTGAGAGGCCGCTTGGCCGCGCGCAACGCGTCCGCTTTCTTCTCCGCTCGTCTGCCCTCTTTGTTCCTCACGGCGGAAAAAAAAATTATTCTTGGAAGTTAGCCGTGGATAGTAAAAAAAAGAAATCTTATCGCTCGCCTTTTCGCACAATCGTTAAATCCGTCCCCCTTTTTCAAACTTATTTAAAGATCGTGCGAAGGAATTTGCAAGTTGAGATATATATGTAAGAAGGATCTTTCTCTCTATCGAATTTTATATTGAAAAATCTTCGTTCAATCCTTCTCCGTTTCGCTCCAGTCCATTCCAATCGTTAAAACAACCCCTCAACGGCGGATTTATCAAGTTCTTGCTTTTTATCGAATAATTATTTCACCACTGATAACCGCGAGGAGTAGTACAGTTGATTAAAACTGAAAACGCGTAAAGCCTCGCTCGCTGCCAAGATTTCATCTTCTAATCTCCCCTCTTTGACGCATCTTCGCGCCATCTCCCTCGACACCTTTCACGCCCACGAAACACGCCGAGGCGAGAGAAAGAGAGAGGGAGAGAAAGAGAGAGAGAGAGAGGAGGGGTGGAGCGTTAAATTTATTCAACGAGCGGCGATGTTATCGATCCCCCGCTCTACGAAGTTTCGTTTCACCCGGTTCGTCGTGTTGTCGAGTCGATATTACTTTTAATTACAGGTAGACGCGCGGCTTGTTTGTCGCAACGAGCCGCGGCCGGTTCGTTAATTATTTCGCATGTGCGCGCTGACCCCACGGAGTTGTTGGCAACTTTAAACAGCAGTCAACCGGCAACAGGTAGCTCGCGATCACTTGTAATAAGCTAATTATTCTGGCGCTGGTAATAGAAAACCATTAGCAAGTAGTAGCGGCGCCGCACCATTATTAACTGTGTCCCGGCCGTCAAAGCCGCCGCCATCGCGTCAACGCTAATTGATGTACACGTCGCGAATACTGATCGCCGATCCGTGTATTAATACAAATCGTTGGACGTTGGAACGATGAGAGGATAGCTTTCCAGTTAACGTTAAACGCTGGCTTTTAACAATTTAATTTATGAATTTTACGTTTCGCGAACAAAATTCCGCTCTGTTCCGTTTCTGTCGCCCATCTTGTACGAATGAATTAACATTGTTAATGAAATTTCAATTCGATTCTCAAACACAAATTCTCTTGAAATAATAAGAAAAATTTTTATCACAAATAATTTTAATTGTGCGAACGAAATGAATTTCGAATTATCCCATCATTCGACGTAAGATTATAAAATTCCAGAAGAGTTGATGATTTGAAATTTAATAATTGTAGCAAATTATTGCGCGCTACGTGGCAGCAAAATGTAATAATTTCTTCGTCAAATTTTAATTCGAAATATTCTTGATCGCTATATTTATCTTGAAACTCGATTAAAATTAAATAAAGTTTAGACCGTTATAACTTCGAAGATAGCGACTTTCGATCAACGAATCAAAGATCGTCGGAAACGCGGAACCTTGCCCTTTAAAACGCTTTTTCATTTATCCCGATACCACTTCCGGTTCCCGAAATATCGTCGTGCAAAGAAAAGGGTAATTTTTTAATCGTTTACCATCTTCGTCCTTGTCGCTTACTCGGACCTCTCGCTCGTCTCACCGACCTATCCCAAACTGCAGACGAGTGTCAGACGCGATTCCTGGAAAAACGTAGTACGCGTTTCCAGGAAAAAATGTGGGTCACGAGCCCATTCATAACGTCTGCGCTATGCTAAAAGCGTTACGGAAACTTTAAGCGCTTATATCTCGGCAACGGATCGAGATATCGGGACGAACCAAAAAGAGACTTCAACGGCATGCTTTCCTCTGTTCCCCGGCTGGTTTTTGACGACGAAATTTTTTCCTTTCCTCTCACTTATCTCACGTGAAAAATCCAAATTTCATTTGTGATTTTACTATATCAGTTAACATAATAGTTTAGTTATAAATTAAACTGAAGAAAAAAATTTGTTCCATGTTTCTTACATTTCAATCTCCGCTATTTGCAAAATTCATAATAAATTGATGCGGCACAGCTACGTAGGTTATTGCATCCCTAACGTTTTTATACCAAAGAAGGAGACGTGTTCTAAGAACGAGGCACGAGGGAGACGAAAGTTCGCGTAAACCTTTCCTCTTTTTCTCCTTTTCTTTCTTTTTCGATAGAGATTCTTCTTTAAAAAATTCCGCGAAGAGAGGGGAGAAATTTTCATGAAATACGTCGCCTGAAAGTGGAATCCCGACGAGGAACAGTTTTCTTCCAGAATCGTTTCCGAGGAAAATTTCAATTGAAAATTATTTCCATTATTTTTCCACTCCAAGGGGAATAATTAAATCGAATCGTTCGTATTTCGTATCTCGGTTGACATCCCACCAATTATAACAACGAAAGTCGTGGACCATTCGCGTATGTAAGTTCCGCTAGCACTTAACCGGCACACACACTGGCTAATGCTTTTGGGGAAACTTCAAAGCGTTTCAGAAAGAAACATACCGCGGGTCAGCGAGGGATCCGAGCTAAGCACCGTGGGGGATAGTTTTAAAGAGGGCTTTTAGGAGCCGCAGTTTGTACCTGTTCCGCTTGCAGCCGTATCTATTTTACTCTGTTCAAGCCCTGGGATTCAATTAACACTTAATGGAACGGCGCATCAGAGAGGCGATGATAGCGGGACGAAGCGAAAGCATCACAGACGTACGAAATCTTTGTCGCCCGCCTGAATCATTGAAGCGTTCCCTTCTGCTGCGTCCACGGTATTAATCTTCGCCTCGTAGTCGTATCAAAATTAATCGTGTATTTTTTTTTTTTTTTTTTCAAAGCTATCATCCATTTTCCTCGAACAAAGGAAAACGGTCCATGTAGCGATCCATGTACCATTCCGCTCAATAATTCCTCACCTTTATATCCCCGCCCATAAATTTCGAAAAGCCATCGAGTAATGTCATCGTTCACAATGTGTAATATACCAACGCATCTGGCGGCCAATAAATCGCGTGTAATGAAAATCACCCGTCGATAAATGACGGCTCGGTGTACCGACCGACAATAATAAGAACGGATTAATAAAAGGCGTGACATCGTTGATTCAAGATCCATCCGAAATCGCCCGAACAAGCGGTTTCCTTCGAAACATGGGTTGCCTCTGTCCAAGAAAAAAAGCAAAGTCCAGGTTCCTTGTCCACGGAGTCCACGGATTCAATCAGCCTTCATTGTTTCAAAAGTGCTTGCCGCGATGCCACGACGTTGCTTCCTATCCCATTGAAAGCACATCGCTATCACGGGAGAATTCTCGTTTCTTGCGCAGCTAGAACGAGGTTCAACCAGTCAACCAGAGAGTTTCTGCTAAGCCTTGACACCCCTTCCGTAAATACACACACACACACATATATATATATATACATACGTGCACATATACACGAGCATCGAAGCATCGAATCTTGCCAACCGCTTCCGACTTGATCGTTCCCTCTTCTTTCGACGTGAGTTACATTGACTACGCCGCACATTAATTACCATTAGAGAGGATTGCTCTAATTCCACTTCACTCGTCCCGACTCTTGGCCTCCCACCCTTCCTGCTTGCTGTGCTCACCGTGAGAAAGGGTTGTTGGAAGGGGCGCTTGTTCCTTCCTACTTCTTCTCTTCCCAGGTGGAGAAACGTAGCGCAGAAAATTGCGCCACCAGGAAACTCGAGCCCGTAGAGGAAATTTATTACGGTCAGCCTTCGACTTTAAACCGTCCCTTTTTTTTCCTTTCCCTCCTTTCCCGTTTGAGCGCTCCAATTCACGAGGAGGACGAGATTTTACATCATCACGATTTGAATGTTTGCGGGACACCTTTATCCGTTCCGTTTATTTGCGATACGAGAAAATCACGGAGGAGATTGGAGGAATGAAATAAAAAAGTAGAGAAGCAAAATTTGGCAAGCATATGAACGACTTTTACTTATTGCAAAACGCAACAATTCCTTAACAAACGAGTCTCCATAACTTGAAAATCAAATGGTTAAGAAGGTGATGCATCGACCTGTAGATCGGATCGTAGCACCGAGGAAATATGAATCGCAACCGTGTCGAGGGTAATTTCCACCCCCTCCCTCTTCTCTGTTTGTTCCAACGCGCGGTTTTTATCCAGAGTTATCGCGCGCACGTTTCGAGGAGCGGAGCAACGAGCAACTGAGAGGATAGAGGGCCGGTTGCGTGCGCTTATAGCACGTGCGGGACGCCGCGTAATTCGCGAGCCGTACATCAAAATATTTATAGCGCGCGAACGTTATTAAGCTCCCCGTGGAAAATAATCCGTTTAGATACTGCGTGCTACGACAGATTTACAACCGCGCATAAGTCGTGGACAGAGTAGTTGCCGTTAACCTCCCCTCCCTTCGGTCTAGGAAAATATCTCAACCCCGCAACTTCCCACTTGCAATTTAGAAAGCGTTTAAATAAATCCGCTAAAGGGGGTGGCTGAGTTTTCTTATGGATTTACGGGGGTTGGCGATTCCGAATCTAGATGAGATCGGAATCGGTGCCTTAATTACCGCCAATTATGCATAATTAAAAAGCTCGTGTGGCGTGTGCGCTCGCTTTTGCTCGCTTATATATGTATCTTCGTAATACGTGGCTCCCTTGCACGAAAATTTTCTTTTCTTTTTTTCTTTTTTTTTTTTCTTATGGATAAATTGGAGCGAAAGGGTAGGTTTCGATGTTTGAGAAATGTTTAATTTATTTCAGTGGAACGAGGATGATTCGGTGTAATTAATTTTGGAAGATTAGATGTTTTGTTTGTACGATGTATCTGATGTTAATGATATCGGTGTATGGATAAAATGTTTTGCAGTTTATTGGATTACCTTTTTCTCGTATATAATAAACGTTTAATGTAAATATATTTCTTTTACATTTATTTTTCTTGCGTCGTTTATTTTCTCCCTTTTTCTCGTAATTTTATAAGGATTTATAAATATTTACCGATATTTCCATTCCTTTCCTCTCTTCAATTTCGTTCCATTGTATTATACTTCTTTATGAATTCGTATCGTATCGTATAATATATCCTTGAAACACAGATGGAACATTAAAGGTATCGAATATTCGCAAGGAAGTACAGATTTTTTTTTTTTTTTTTTTAGCATCGAGATTCGATTTATCTCGGTCGATTTATCATTTCCTCGTGTTTCGAGTATCACGTTTACTCAACTGTTTATTCCACCACCATCCCAGTGTTTCAAGATGTCTACGTAAAACGTCGTCAACGATCGTCGACGAAATTATTTTTACGATTTTGATATTGGGATATTATTTTAAAACGATATTAAACGAGAATTGTTGCGTTATATTTGGCACAAGTGTTCGAATACTCGATAATACAGAAACGGAACTAGAATGAAACACGTATCGCGCACTTGTTACCTATTTTCCATCCGAGTGAAATGCATTTTTAACGAGCAAGTGTAATAATGGTAATAAAAAAATCATATTTTTCAAAAGGCTCTTCGAACTCGTTCTTCGCGTACGATTTCGAGCACCGTGTTTATTTTCCAACCGGCATATACAACATCGAATCATTAATGTATAAATAATTGATGGAGCAATCGATAATATATAGGCTTGCAACGAAATTATGTACGAGCGTCCTCGAGCTGCGAGTATTACATCGTTTTTGAAATTCAATTTATCGTGAAACCCTTTCCCTCATCCCTCCACTTTGCTCTCTCTCTCTCTCTATGTAACAATATCGTTATAAAATTAAAAAAAGATAAAAACAAATGGCTAATATAATGTAATTAATAAATAATTGTACCCATGGATCCTCATCGTGTGATATAATTGCATTTGAACGGTGCAAAAATACCGAATTTTCGTTGAATTCATTCCCAAAAAAGATTCGTGTTATCGAAAAAGACGACGAAATTAATATCACATTTAGAAACTCGATTAAATTCTCCTTTCTTCGTCACTTAATTTTACCTCTTTCGATAACCGATTTCTCGAATGCAACGAAACTCTTTGACGAAATTTTTTTCTTACAGAACAATTCAACCATCCTTTAGAAACTCCTTTCCAATTTCACCTTTCGTTCAAATCGTTCAAATATTCATAACCAATTCTCTCGTTAAGAAAAGATTAAGATTTCACGTACGCGTAATTTCAGACTTTGGAAAATGGTGTTTCTCTTTATTAGGTCGTATTTCATCTCTGATCTTAAAAAAAAAAAAAAAAAAGAAAACACGAACAGAAGTTTCTCAGTTATCGTACATAATGCAATTTGCCATAATCTTAATTAAGTAAAAACGAAATTACTTCCCATTTCCCTTAATAAAACATATAAAATTCGTGGAAAGACTCGCTCCGTTTAAAACTTTTACGATTTCAGAGGGAGGAAGAAGAATAAGAGAGAAACAGGGAGGAAGAGAGAGAGGGGGAATGGAGCTCGGTTTCGCTCGAACTCGTGCCGCATGCTACGCATTATTGAATGCACGTGCATATACATAGGGCTATTACAAAAGGTAATTACCGGTCGTACTAAAAGCACGGTGCAGCTTTTCCGTGGCGAACAGTCGTCGTACGTGTGCACAACTCGGGGGACCGACGAAAATTCAACCGGAGAGATCTCGGTCACAATCAAAAAGACGGCACATGTTTACGGGTGAATCTCGACCAAACCAAAAAACATTGCGTTTTTTCGAAAATGGAACCGGCAAGATTTATCTCTCGTTGCAGTTAAAAAAAAAAAAAAAAAAAGAGAAAAAAAGGATCCACTTTTCACGCAATTTTGCCTCCTTTCTGTCGGATAGTTGAAAAATTTTCTTCCTACGGTTTAATTAGAAAAAAAAATACGTACGACGCGTGGGGGAAAAAAAAAACGGTTGATTTTCATCTCGCGAATCAATTTAAGAAGGAAACGGGAACGAGCAGTTTCACCTTTTATCGTGCCAAGAGGATGCCAAGAAAAGAATGCGAATGGAGTTGCGCGGCTTAGTCGGAAAAAAATTTCCACGCCAGCGTTCGCCGGTTTACCGGTAAAAATCAAGCGCGACGAATTTTTCGTGGAATATAGAGAGGGAGACCTATTTCGAGACTCTCTTCGCGGGAATACGGTTTACCTCTACCCACGGCCGGGATAAAAAGTTTTTTTAAGTTTCCTCCCCCTCCAAGCAACGCTCGTCGCAGCTCGCGCCGTTAATTCCGAAATTGGTGCGTTAATTTAAATTTCATTGCGAATTTCGACCATGAAAACTCGCTTGCTCTGCGATAAAATAAAGGAGAGGGGGTGAGAAGAATCGATCTGTTCTTTGGGGAACCCGATTTTTATAACCTTATTTTTATAACCACACTGCTCGTCGTCGTCGAAAATTCGTTCCGTTATCCGAATTAATTACCAGCTCTGCGCGTTGGATGCAGCACGTGTAAAAGACGTTAAAAAGTTGGGAAATTTGGGGATCGGGTTTTTTTAACGACTGCAGTCGCAAGGGGGAGAAGATGTATGCGCGGCGGCGAATTAGAGACCGTGGTATATTTGCGGAACGATCGGTCTAACTACTTCCTTCCGATGCTTTACGATACCTTTTTCCTCGCGAAAAAAGAGTTGGCGTGGATGGGGGCTTGGCAAAGAAACAGAGGAACCGAAAGAGGGATGAGAAGAACCGCGGAAAGGGGGGGGGGACTAAAGAGGCAAGTTACCGCTTCGGAAGTTGAGAAAGTTTACGACGGATCACGTTGTGTTTCGTATATGCAAACGAGCGATGCACTGCGACTATATACATCTCGTGGAACGTTTCCGATTTTCTTCCCTTTTTTTTTTATCACTATTGCAAATTCTTTAATTTAAACTTTGATTTCAACTTCTATTTATGACTAATAGACGTTGCTTTTGCTTTGCGGAAGAGAAGGAGAAAAATTTATGAACATCGGTAGAAGTTTCGACAGTAATGGGTGCAACATAAGTGATTTATAGGTAATACCGCATTTAAAAAGGTAGAAAGAGGCGAAGAAAAAAAAAGGAGAGGAGGAAGAAAGAAGAGGCGAGAAGGATGAAAAATGTATGGTAAGTTGGATAGAAATTCCGACGACCATAAATTCGATGCATATAAGACGGTGCACGGCCCTTTCACGACCCAATGAAACGACCCCGTATAGAATATTTTCGTATCGATGCACCCGAAGACATTCCATTTAAAATGCAAGCAACAACGAGAGATTTCGTGATCGCTTCGTGGTCTATTGTAAATCGTAAATAATATACTATAGAGATTCCGTGGCAAACTTTCGTCGTGACCCACCGTCGTGAAGATAGTGCAGCGTACATGAATGTCACGGTTTCATACACGTCGTAAACGGTATCGACCCACGAACCGAATACACACGCGCAAGTGTATCCATGATTCATAACGGGTTCTGAACGACGTAATCGTGATTTCACGTGGACCATGACCAGTCACGAAATTAGAACCGATTAATCCTCTATCGAATACAGCTTTGATCAAATCTTAACTATTTAATCCCATCTATCGACGGATTATCTATATTGATAAATCTCGATACCACGTTTCGATATAAAAATTTTGATCGATCGAGAAGGGAGAATACGAGATCCAGACGAGTTTATTAAATTAAACTCTAATTTCTATCGGAGAATAGATACGATCGAGTGATTCCAATCATCTCGTGAAAAATTCTGATTTGTCTCAAGGATACGAATTGATTTGGGAAGAGAATCGACAGATTTTCGACGTTAAATAAGACGAGCACCGTGTTGGCGGAGCAAACAGCAATCGGGTGATCGGTAATTGCTATTGCCGGCAACCCTGTTCACAGAGGAATGCCCTATGCCGACGAAGTGACCCGGTGAATGGGTTGTTAGTCGAAGATTACCACGACGCCTTACAATCACGGCGTCACTTTGAAACGCATGCCCTGACCCAGCTGCTATCTATCGACTCGCATGCCAACTAGCGAACTAGTTATCTTCCCTTCAACTATCTCGCGCTACTGATTAATACCGGATTCAGCGATTTCCCAACCGATCCCGCCTTTATAAAGATCCCCTCCACCCCTACTTCGTCCAGACAATGAAAACAATTTTCGAATTTACATCCCTTTCTCTCTCTCTCTCTCTCCGTCTGTCCGTCTCTCTCTCGTCAATTTGATCGACGTTGCCACGGATTTTAAATAATTCGAGAACGATGGTGCACGCTCGTTGGATAATTTTGACGAGGGCAAAGTGAAAAATCGGTTTTACCTTCGAACCTTCTAGGTATCGTTTAAATTCGATAAACGCGCGTACAAATAATTCCGAAATCGATTCCTCGTCAATTATTTCGGGAGGTTATATTTACATTTTACTTTACACTGAAAACGATCGACTTTCGGTAATCGTGGAAAAATAGGGAAAAAAGAAAAGAGAAGAAGGAAAAAAATAATAAAATATACGCGCGTACGTCAAGTTTGATTAATCGTCATAAAAATGTATCTCGATTGAAAGGTGAAATTCTCGCCGAGGGAAATTATCGTGAACGTAATTTATCGCATGGTAGATTAAACATCATCCCCCATCCCCTGTTCCCCGGATCGGGGAATCGTTTAAAAATTCCGGTTGTGTAAATAGGAAATTTCAATTATCAGCCCTCGACGATATTATACCGCGTGGGAAAACACGGTGTTACTTTCGTCTAATGCGCGCACCAATTTTCGATATTTCGACGCTCCACGAATCAAGAACGAGTTAATGAAAAATATATCTATAAAATTGATCAGGAATTAAATACATTTGGAAGAATTTGGAGGAAAGATAATTTTATATTATTTCGAAATTAAGATCACGTAATTACGTTTTCAATGATACAACGTGTATATATATATATATCTGTCAAATCGTTACACCGTTTCGTTGGAAAAATAATGGCGAGGGGATGGACGATTGGAAAAAGAAGATCGGTTATCGCGTTATCTCTTTGGACGGGCATTTGTACAAATCTCTCGTCGAGAGTATCGAGGACAAAGGGCGATTAGACGAAATAAATGCTTCTTACCGTTGTGGCCCCCGCGTGTGCCCATTTGTTGTCGGAAAGAAACGAGCTGACGAATAGGAGGCGGAATCGAAGACCCGTGGCGTATCTCTCCCTCTTGAAAGAGCAGCTCGCCTCTATAGAAAGGCTTGAATAGGCTAACGTATGAAATGATTAAACTCGGCCGGAGAAAAGAGATGGACCCTTGAAAGGGTCGGATAAGATTATAGCTTCTTTGACAGGTATAATGGTCCCACACAGCCTCGTTTCCTTGGATCATTACGTTACGCGCTCGTGAACCTCCTCGCCGTATATAGGGCATGACGCGAAGACGAAGGAAACGCGTGAAAAATCTTCACTCCGCGTAAATATTATTTTAGAAACGTACGACGAGAAATAAACGAGACATTGTACACGCGCACACGCGCACGCGCGCGTAACAAAGAATCCTTCCCTCCCAATTCCTCCCTTCCCTCCCGATATGTAATTAATAATTTGCCCGAAATCGTTTTCCATGCAAATTACTCCGAAAATTTTCATCAAATTAATCGCGGTGGCGAGATTCCGCTCCCCCATTCTCCCCAATCCTTCCCTCCCCACCCCGCAATTACAATAATTTCACGGCTAGTTCACCGAAATGGCGAACGAATCGGTTATCGAATCTCCCCGTTTAAATTTCACCATGGTCCCTCTATCGCGTTATTTCGATAGGGAATCACGGCGATCCCCTCCCTCCCTCCCTCCCCCGAGTTACGAGCAATATGAACTCGTTATTTATTCCTCATAACCGGGGGAGAGAGAGAGAGAGAGAGAGAGAGAAATGGAAGAGGGGGTGGAGAACGAGCGGAGGAGGGATTGATCGACGGTGGTGGAGGGTGTAAGCCTGGGCTCTTCAACTTTTTATTAAAACCAGCCGGGGTTAACAAGGACGCGCTTCGCTCCGTGAGTGTGAAGCGCGGGTGCGCCCCGCGGAATCGAGGGGCGGGGAGGAGGGGGGTGGTATCGTGGTCGCGGAAGTAACCGTGGAAGCGCGTGTAGGAGCGAAAGTGGGATAAGAGGCGGGGGAAAGGAAAAGAGTGGCTGGATTATGTAGGCGCTGCGGGGGAGGGGAGGGAGTGGAGTCGATGATGAAGAGGTGACGCGACGAGGGGAGAGGGAAGATGAAGAGAGAAAAAAACACGGGAATAATAGCGTAACGGTGAAGCGGGACAGACGTAACGTTTGAAATATGTCGTCGGATAGGAAGACAAAGGGGGGCAAGAAAGAGATATCAAGAAGTGAGATAAATAGGATGAGACTGGAGGGAAGCGCGAGAGGAGGAGGAGGAGGAGGAGGAACGAGTGGATAGAGATGAAAACGAGGATGAGGTTTTAGATGAGCACGCAGATGGGAGAATCGAGAACCAAGGGGAGAAAAGTGAAGTGCAGGGTGATTTGCAAATTCCATCATCCCTCGTCGCATTAGCCCCCTGCCTTCTGGAAAGGCTGGGATATATATATACATATATATGTATAAATGTATACCTATACATTCTCGGCCGCCATCGTGGCGGCGTGATTGCGCGCGACAAAAAGACAATTTGCGGCTTTTCCTCTCTGTGCCCGCTCCTCCAGAAGAATTTGTGTGTACACACAGATACATCGGTTCCTCCGCGATTAAATTTCCCTTTAATGCCGCCCGCTTGATTTTATCTTCCGTATCAGCCGTATCGTAAAGGCTATGCTTTACGATATGCGCGAAATTTCATAGTGGAAGTGGATAGCTATTTTTCAATAGTCCGCCTCGTATCTCGGTTATTGCCGGTTTATCGACGCGTTTGTGACCGCGATCTCTAAAAGTGCAGAAGAAGAACTTGATTGGTAGAGATTGGTTCTTTTCTTCTTTTTGTAATTTTTACGGAAGATTAATTCGATTGGATCGATCCATTAAATTTTCCCTCTTGAAAAAGATCTTGAAACATGGAAATACTTTCTTTTCAACATTATTTAGATTGCACACGAAATTTTCTATTTGCGAGTTTCTTCATCTTATCCAATTAATTATAGCTGACCATCAACGATTAATAATTCATTCGACCAATAATCGTTTTCATCGGAAGATATAATAATTTTTTAAAAAATTGTTCAAAAATACCTTGCAATTTAACTCCTCTTCATTTTCTTCGGGGCAAAGCTCGATCGTTACCGCTGAATGATTAACACAGCGGACAATATCGTTCTATTTCGATTCGAGGAAACAAACAGCTTGTTCGCGTATATCGAGGGTATTGAGAACGTTTCCAAGGAATGCCAGCTATTTTATTCTTTTGTATTCCGGCTTCGTGGTTCCTTAACAGTAGTTGCTTCCGTCTTTCATTTATGTCGGTTTCTCATAAAGTTCCAATAACGGTGCGCCAGGCATCGAGCAGGAAATAAACGTAATAAATGATAGGGGAGAGAGGGGAGGAAAGAAAGAGAATCGTCGACTGTTACGATGATTTTTCGAGGGCAAGGAAACCACAGCGGCCAATGACGAGGTGAACTAGTGAATTCGAGTGTGCTATTGAAAAATTCCTCGAAGGAAGGATCGAAGAAAAATCTACTGCGCCCAAGCTTCCGAACGAGGCCGCCGCATATTTTTCCCGCTCCACGGGATTTGTCCTCCGCATTCTCCCCGTTTCATAACTCTCCGACGCGTTGTACGCGCCGCGCTTGTGATCCGGAAGTGTCGGTTTCGCGCATAAATCACGATTACGTTAACGGTTCCAGTGACCGGCCGTTCAATTAAATTAAACTAAATCGTGGCCACGCACGAATAAATTAAACAAAACGGTTCAACGTTTAATCCTCGCGTGGCCAAGTTTCCCCCCATGGGGGAAATAGATTTCGAATTTTATTCGCAAGGGAGAACGAAGCGGATCGTGAATAACAACGTTTAATACGTACATTGTACCGTACGTGGTTATTCTTTACTCGAACGATATCCTCGTACGCTCTATTTTGAAACGGGCCAATCTTCGGAAAAATCGAACCCGCGCACGCGCCCAACATATCGGCCAGGAGAGAGTTTTAGACGAATCATAGCGCGAAAATATCGGCGTTGATATTTTTCCCCAAGTTGAAACAGAGTTTTTCGAGGCGTATAGGACCCCGAAAACGGAAATTGGCCCCGGCCGTACGAGCAGGCCAAAGAGCAGCTGCGTTTCACACACGCACACACACACATCTCGTCTACTATCTTGCATCAGTAGCAGTAGTCATCCAGCTGTACGTATACATATACATGCAGCCTTTCACCCCTCCAGGCAGCTTCGTCGCTCGTTGCTTGCATCTATCTGCCCTTTCAAGCCTTTTATTTCCGACCCTACCTGTTCAGAGGAACTTTTACCCTCAAAGTATTCAGATACCTGTACACTTTACCTCGAAAACCGGCCTAGTTTTCTCTCTTTCTCTCTCTCTCTCTTTTTGTCTCTCAACGAACATGGCCAAGGGATAGAATGGTAAACAGCGTTAAAAATGTACGTGTATGGGAGTGGAAGAAATCCAATTGACGGGAGTGGCGAGCGTTTATAAATTGATGGATCGGTATTGTTTGACGTTGGATCCAGGATGTTACTATATTAAGGGAAAAGGAATATTATTTTTTAACGCATATTCCAGTATAGATTTACTATTCTCCTGGAAATCGAGAAATCAAGATTTGTGATTGGATATCGTTTCCCTCGATTAATTCTAATTTTCTATAATAATAAGAGGGAAATTTAAGGAGAGAGAGAGAAAAAAGAAAATATTGAATAAAAAAGCGTAGAACGACGAAGCGAAGAAAAATCCCTCCTCCAACTTTTTATTTTACCACCTTATACAAGATTGTTTCAACGATCTAATCTTTCTCGTTTATGACGCGAAAGCTTTCAAGGATTAAAGAGGCCGTGAAAGGAAAAATGGAATTTTTAATAAATTTCAACCGGAAACAAGTGGAGGAGAAGCGGATAATATTCAAACGAATGGTATGCCATAATTTAATTTAGCTACGTCCGGTTGATGCACGGTTATTTATTTATTTCTGCCGCGCGGTGATAACAGAGAAATTTGCCTCGCTTTACTCGGTCAAACGGTGGAACGGAGAAATTTCCACCCCGTAATTCATTCGGGGAAGAAATTAGAAGGGTGTATTTCCAAAAGCGTATTTCTGAATTTTTCATCGCTCGACCTCGTCCTTCCCACCCCTTCTTCTTCTTCCTCGAGACCCTTTATTTCGTTCGCTACACGCTCGTTCAAACCTTTCATCTGGGATCCCCCGTTCATATCCCCCGTACATCGTCACAAGCCTGACCCAATTTCACCCCGTGACGCGCTATAACGACGGATTCGTCAAGGAGAAATTATGTGGCATCGGGTAAAAGTTGTTCCTAGCGTTTTCCTAGCGGGTGAAACGAGTTGTACGAAGCGGAAATATCCGCGCAAAGCATGGAGAAATATCACGATTTTCCTTGCTTTTTTTCTTTTTTCTCTCTCTTTTTTCCCTCCCTCGCTCTATTTCCCACCTTTGAGGACAGAAAATACGATTCGAAACCGAGAAACTTTTTCAAACATTCAAAGTTACACGGTTTAAATTTTAACGCGGATCGTTAAATTCGATTTATCTTGTTAAATTTTGCTCCTCTTTTTCTTCCCTCTTCTTCTTTCTTTCTTTTTTTTCTTTTAAATTATCCCCTCTCTTCTCTTCGTATAATCGAATGTTATGAAGAAGGAAACCGATAGCCGGTCGCGATTTCGTTCGATCGTCGTTATTCACGTGTTCGCTTCACGTGCACTTCCTCTCCTCCGTGTCATTGCGCACGATAAACCGGAACGACGCAACGTCTCAATGCACCCAGGGCCCACCACTCGAGGAATTTGTTCGGCGAGCTGGTATTTTCTGCCTCGATGCCGATTCCCGCTTATTCCTTTTCCTCTCGTTCGATTCACCCTCGCGGCGAATACATGCGTTGCGTGTTTACAATTGGCAGTTTTATAGCGGTTCCTTAAGTTCCGCTTTTTCGTATTCCACTCTGTTCTGCTTCACCCATTGCTCCTTATGGAATTGCCTCGCCACTTATCGAAAAGCTCCCTCCTCCCTTCTTCCATTGTAATTTAAAAGGAAACGATTCCGCTCCTCTGATTTCCACCACGCTCCCTGCACACGATACAAATGTTTCGTAACAGCAACATTTGTAATATCGCAACTGGTAGGCGATCGTTTCGAGGCCCATGCTTCTCCCTACAGTTCGAAAACATGCAAAACGATACTTCGATTTCCTGAGAAAATTATTCAACTTACCGTTTAATCCTAAGTTTTCTGAACAAACTCTGTTATCAGCAAACTATACTCGGCTCCAAGTTTCCCAAAAGCTACGAGGAACGAGGAGAAAAAACCAACGATTCTCCCCGATCGCATAGCTATCGCGCCACAAAGAAGAAAACATCGAAGGGAAGACGAGAAGAAGTTGGGACGAGCCTAGGACGATTTTCAGCATCGTTGCTTGGAATCGAGTTCAATGGTTGGAGAAGAAGAGAGATTAACCCTGTTCTGTCGTCGTTTTTCGAAGGATCGCGAACACATCCACGATTCCAAGATTCCAAGAAAACTTGCTTAAAGTTATCCCTACCTAAAAAATATCCATTTCGAATTAAATTTCAATACCTTCCACGATAATTCTTTCCAATATTCAAATAAACTCTTCGTTACCCGTTTGGTGATATCAAAATCGTGTCGAAAACGATACTGAAAATTTAATGGAAAAGAAGATCCGCTTCGATCCGCTCCTCTTCGCGACAATTTGAACGCAAGCAGGAGGAGAGGTAAGCGTGATCCCGAAAATTCTAGAGGCGTACTGCTAGACCCCGATGGGGAAAAGAGGGAAAAGCTGCGCGCACGGTAAGTGCCGTCACTAACGGTGCGCTATAACACTCGCTCGTCCGCTCGTTGCACCGTAACCACCCCAACTACTCGCAGCCATTGCATCGTTCCCCGACGAGAAACCGACGAGGCAAGGGTGTACACCTGTTCAACAACCTCCGCTGTTTTATCGTCCCTGAACCACGAGCCCTCTTACTTCGCTTTACTTTTTTCTTTTCCTTTTCACCATCCCCTCTCCTCCTCCTCTCTCTCTCTCTCGTTTTTTCCCTTTTCCTTTCGTTATCCAACCGCGTCTCCGTTCCATTAGTAAATTTCTAACGTTCGTTGCTCATTCGCTTATTTTACAGTCTTCCGCCAATTTCGCCTCGTTCCTCTTTCTCATCGTTCCTTTTCCTCCTAACTATTGTTCCAATTCTTTTATTTTTCTTTTTTCGGTGAATTCTCGGAGCATATCTGTTTCCATTCTGGCTCGAGTAAGAGGGATGTATGGAGCAAGATTTTTTTTTCACTTCGAACCAAAAGTAAAGCGAACGGGACAAGTCTCGTTTTTTTCTTTTTTTTCTTTTTTTCTTTTCGCGTAATAATCTGAGATAATTAATTTCAGTCGGAACGATGGAGCATTTATCTTCGTTGGAAGGAACGTGGCGCGTTCGAGATGTATAATACCCCACGGAGGAAAGGGTTGCGCGGTAAATCTGCCAAATAATCGCGCGTTCGAAGGCGCTTAATTGCACGGGTCGCGCGATAAATTGCAAGTTCAATTCCTGGCGAAACCGGCCGACAAAGTGTCCGGGCGATAACCGGTGCCATCCTGGAAAGAATCGGCGGGAAGACGCGCTACCTCTTTGCCTCTCTCCGCAAAATTAAATCTCGACAAAGGCTTAGCTAATTTTTCACCGCCTGTCCTTGGGAAAATTTAATCAAACATCGGTTCAGTTCGATGTTTCTGAGAACAAGATTTCTCTTATCTTTTCGTTATCTCTTTCGAGAGTAATCTTCGAAATTCTTGTTAGCCCAAAATGATGAGATTTCAAGTAAATTCGGATTACACGATACTTGGACGTTCAAATCCGTTTATTAATCGATTGAGAATTATTTCTTCTCTTTTTGGTCCAAATGGTCCAAAATTATTTCTCTTTATACTTTTTATTCCGAGTATGAAACGTTGGAACGAGAATTACGATCGACGAGGAACGGCATTTATCATCCTGAAACGAAAGAAAAATTTTTATCGTTGGCCGCAACCATTTCCCCCATGAAAATGAAACGAAAGATCGAATATCGCGTTGGTTCGACGCGCGTAATGATATTTTTTTCTTGGACGATACCTTGTCGGCCGAAAAATTACGATTTTTAATTAAAATTCCTGGTGATAATTACTGTCGCGTACTATTCTTCCATCTGCGAGATCTCCTGTTAATTCGAGATATTTATTGGCGTTCGGGAATGTAGGTCGCTGCGAACGTCGCCTCCGACGAGAAAAATTTCGTAACGAAAACTACCCTTGTCAACTTTTGTTGTTCCATTTCTTTCGCACCGAGAAAATACATCTTTAATTCCGTTATCATCAGCTCAACAATTTTCTTATCTGTAACACGTAACAACAATTTTATTCATTTAAATATCGTATCACATATTATTACCTATTATCAATAATGGATTAAAGTTATTAAACTTGATCGAAATTATCTATTTGTCAATTTTTAATTATTACATTATTACGAGAGAAACTCATTTCGAGAAATGAATTAGTATTAGAATTTATGGAAAGGAAAATTGATGCATCCGATTGTCGTTGCGTTATTAGTTATTAATTTCCTGTTTAATTGATTTCCCTAACAAAATCTATGGAGAAGTTTCGCGATTCCGCGATAGACACGTTTCGCAAACGGGATTGCAATAATATACTTTCCTGGTCTGTCTGAAATTCAGTTTACGCGGTTACTTCGCCGGGAGAATAATTGTTTGGATGTATTATACAAGTAGTAAAGCAAATTAGTCGCAGACGTGACTGGCGTACATTTAGATCGGATATGTGCTATTGCGTCAATTGGTTCGGAGCCACAGAATGGCGCCAGAACGATTTCATTAATTACGAGAGTAAATTGAAAGGTAACGAGCTTGATGAAATACTATGCGTTGTAATAGTTCGACCGAATATTACATGTGTCCGTGTTCCCAAGCTTTCTATTATCGATACGCGTCTCGATTCGAACAGACTTAATTTAACCGCTTTCGGAAATCGAAGGAATGAATTTACGATTTGAAAAAGGATCTTCTCGAGAGGAATATCTATCTTTGCTCAAAATTTAATCGTCTAAATACATATATATATTTTTAAATAAATTTTATACGGCTTATCTTATCATTGTATCTATTCATCTCAAAACAAATTAATCGCGATTATAAAAATCACTCAAAATCTCGAAATTTTTTTAAACAGAAGCTTTTATGAAATTTCACGAAAAAAAAGGAAGAAAATTTCCACTTTTAAAATCCAGAAAATTTCGGATTTAGTTAAGAATCTAAAAGTCAGCATTTGCCACACATCGAAGAATTTAAAAAATCTCGCATAATTCATCCAAATTTACTTTGCGTAAAATAAATTTTACTCGGATAATAAAATCGTGGAAACGGATATAATCCGAAATTAGACGAGATAAATTTAATATGATTCCGGTTGAAAAGCGATTACGCGCAATAGTGGTTGCACAAATAGCCGGCGAGATAGAGGAGGACACGATTATTTGCTCGTGGGCTTGTAAGATTCCTTCCTCCGTATTCCTTCCGAGTGGCAGTTCCTCTTATCTGCCCTTCTGTAACACACCGGTTTCCCTAAGCTGATAGAGGAATTATGATAGAAGTTAATGCGAAATTATGGCAAACCGTTGAATCAGCATGACAAGCATACATCCCGCGTGGTTTCACGTGTCAGTTTAATATCCGGCCACCACGTTGCTTGCAATAATATATTTCCCGGAAAATAATGTCAGAGATATTCTAACTATGTTTTATTTCAGAACGACAACTCTATTCGACAATCGCGAGTGACCGCTCAAGTCGCCCCCCGATTAAATCATTTTTGAATTAAATTCCACTGCGGATAATCTCGAGTCGGCTTACTTCTCCTATTATTTTTCAAATTTTACTTCTCTTTCACCCTCTTTCTCCCTCCCTTTTCCATCGCGATAATCGTAACAGCGTGACTTTCTTTTATGATAATCGCGTAAACCAACTCGCGTGTTTGCAATCCATTTGAGATAAAAGTTTCCGTGATCCCGAAAATCGTCGATTCATTGCTGTATCATATTATAATTATTACGATAACGATAGATAAATATCTCATTAATTTTCCGTATTAACGATACTGAAAAACGGTATTATACACGAACGCATTGCCCGTTTGATTTTCTGCATCTTTCATTAAAATTAATCTGTTTATAATACATATGTACATACGTATCTATGTATTTACGGTAAATTAATAAATTATTTAAGCATCAAATATAGTAGGAATAGAATTATAACGATCCGTAAAATTAAATCAGTTAATCAAAGATAGAATCAATCGCGATCGATATTTCGTTATCTGGAATCCTGCTAGGACCATCCTGTGTATGCGGCTATAAATTCACCGATACATAGATGGGAATAAATAGGCGAAAGATGGATCTAATGAATTTTGTGTCAAATTTTATTTGCTATTACTTTTTTTTTTTTTTATTAATTATTTTAATAATCTCTTATTAATTCCTTTTTATTTCTATCAAGCTCGACATTTCATTTACATCGCATAATATTATATTTTTATTTTACAGTCATAATATGAAATTTAATATTTGAATCATTTCAAAGATGAAAAAAAAAATTTCACGAAATTCGAATGAATACAATGATAAATATTTTTTGAAATTACTGTACAAACATAATATTGAAATTACGAGGTATAATATTGTTGAAATGTCGATAAAAATTATAAATAGAAAAATTAAATAGAAATTAATATGTAGCAAAGTAAGTTTTATATATGAAAATTTTAATTTTAATTTAGTTTGAAATTCAATTTAAAATTTTGTAATTTTTTTTTTTGTTTTTTTTTAGAATTCTAAAATGAATTATAAATTGATCGAATTTTATAATTATATCTTATTAAAAGAATAATAAATGTATTAATTCATTGATTGTACCGTAAATAATAATAATTTTTCTTTTCAATACTTATAATAATTTTATAAATAAAAATTAAATCGAAATTGCCGTGGAAGAGCATTCAATGTTAATATTTAACATTGCAAAAGTTAATATTGCAATTTATGTCAATAAATTGGTTCAAAATGTTTATACACTTCGATTTAATTTTATCGCAAATTATGAAAAATAAGAAAAAATACATACGTCGTTAATTTGTATTTCAGAACGATGGTTTACGTCTTTCGATCCGTTCCGTACGAAGTCGAAACACTGAATGAACTGTGCCGTGTACGGTTTTGTATACAAACTATAAGTCGTTATAACCCGTATATAAACTATTTGATCGACTCGTTGTTACAATATTATAATATTATAATAACCCATATATTTTGTTAATTTTTACATTTTTACGTTATAAATTAATATTTACGCTCTTCATAATTTATTATAACAATTATTTATGTAACAATTTATACATTTTGTCGTAAGTTATATTTAATTACATTTCAATTGCACGAGTTCTCGTTATTTTAATTACAATTATATTAAATTATTATATTATTCTTAATACCTTTTTAACATAAAAATAAATACGCATAATTTATACATTTTATTTAATTTCTCTTCGACCATACATTGTTATTCAATGATCATTCGTTAGGTATGTAAATTTCACTGTTTCGATGGTTTATTTCGTTGAATTATTATTATTGTTTCGCGAATAAAAAAAAAATTGAAATTTATTTTTATGGATTTAAAAAGAGAAAGAGATTCCCATCAGCTTCAGGCAAGAAGAATTGAACACTCTTTCTTCAAAATTGCAATTTCAATTTAAACGATATGAAATCTTATAAAATCTGTATACTTTCTTTACAATATTTTCCGACAAACGTTAATTCATAAAACATAAAAATATCTTCTTGAGAGATGAATTTATCGAGATAACCATTTATATAAAACATCCCTAACATTTTCTAACAAGACAAAAAGTCTTTCAGTACCTTTTCATAATAAATAACCGATAAAAAAGAAGAATCTTTCCTTTTGTCTTTAAAATAAAAATTTATTCATCGAATCGAGTATCAAGAATTAAAAAAATAAAAAATAAAAAGAAAATTCCTCACAAGACCAATAAATATACTCTAGCGGTATTACTCGTTCTAATTCGATCGTTTTAAATAAGCGTCCCGTTTCAAAGTAAAGTAATTCCACGTCCGCGCGAGACAAAAAGGATAGAACCGGAAAGAGAAGTCTCTTATAGGAAGGGGAGGGGGTGAAGAAGAGAAAAAGGAACGGAGTCGAATAATGTGGAGCTAGGCAGCGAGTCATAAATACCGGTGGCATAATGCAAGTTCCATTTCCGTGATGGAATGGAGTGGTGTAGGGCGGTAGGTGGCGCAATGTGAAACTGGAAAAATAATATAAGGCTAATAAGCTCTTAAATTTACCGGGAAACCTCTTGGTCGCGAGTTATCTATGGATTGCAGGTGTAGAAATAATACCTCGCTCCTTGCCTCGTGCATGCCTCATTTTTATCGTGCCCAACGGGCTCGCATGCGAGATGACTCGGCCAGCTTTAAACCTTGATATATCCGCGCGAGTCGCTCGGACAAGCCATGATTTTTTCCTTTTTTCAATCTTGATTCGATGAAAAATAATCGTCGAGTCGTGCCGTGGATGGACGAGTCGTAATGTAAACGGTGTTTAAACGGTTTTGGAACGGTTTCGTGACGCGTCGGTTCAATGAGCAAGATAGACTAATTATTCCGTAATTGAACGGATTGATTGTCAAGTTGGCGCGGATCGCGCGCCCGGCCTGATTACCTATCGGAAAACAATACACAGGTATAACTAAATACCGTGCAACTATATTGTTATTAGCTGTGGGATCAAGTTTAACACTGATTATTCCAGACCGATGACCCAGACATTGAGTCACGCGATACCTTCGCCCAGGTTTCTGCATTTTGTTTCAGTAGAGTTTAGTTGAGATGTGTTAATTGTTTCTTGTATAAAATTATGGCGAGAGGAGAATTAATAAATGCATTTAATCGAATTGTACATCGAAATATGAATTATAAGGAAAAAAATATTATTACATTAAAGAGTTGAATTTTAATTTCACGTTCGAAAATGTTACAAGCTACTGGAAACGTGTGCATGTATACGTGTGTGTATGTATTAAAACGATCGAAGAAAACTAAATTATAGAAAGAGGGGTTCATCGTTGAAGCGGATATTCGACTTTCCAGAGCGGAATATTAAATAACGATAATTTTGCAAGTGAACCATGAGCCCCGGAAGGGCAGAAAACTTTTTCGAAAGTTCTACACCGAGATCAGATAAGCGAATGCTTTAATACTCCCTCGGCCAAAGTTAAAATTCTTATCGGATAAGATATCTCGGCAGCTCTCTTTGGAAGAGGAGAGATAAAGGGAAAATCCAATATAAAAAGATGAAATGATTCTAAAGACCTGACAGAATGAAGCCCAACGTTCAATAATGATAATCTGTGGACAATTCTTTTTCTCTCTTTCTCTCTCCCTTTCTCTCTCTTCCATATAAATCTATCACAGATAATTAAATAGTATTAATTTCTAACTCTTTCGATCGATTTGAACTTGAATTCGATAATACGTGACAATTTATCACACTATATTCACGTTCACTTCCAATTTCGAAAATAACAATATTATTATTAAATATTATTATTTAATCTTAAAATAATAATAATCTTAAATAACGGAACAAAGGAAAACCCGTTCGCGATAAAAGAACGGTGATACGCCAAGGGCAGTGACCTTGAGAGCAATTTTTCATCCAGCCATATTACCTTCTTTTTCCTCCCCTTTGTTCAAGCCTCGTATCGAGGCGTCGGTCTATCGTCTCAACTTAGTTTCCACGAACTTCGCAAGTTCCGTGCGAGCAAAGAGTAAGGGAAAGACTTTATCTTAACTCACCCATTCCCGTCGAATTCGATAAATCCTTCCCACCTTTCTTTCTCACCTCCCCTTCCTTTGGCCTTCCTATGACCAAACCTTTTCACACCTAATCGATGAAACGAACATCGATTATCGCTCGTCGCCCCAATCGCGCCAATCGATCCTCTTCCCGCACGAATATCCGTCCGTCCACCCTTCCGGAACGAAACTTCCGATGCAAGTTCGGGACCCTCGATTATTGTAATACAAAAGGGAGAGAAACATTGCCATGGTTTGAATTCGATTAACTCTGTCCGCGATACGTTTCATTCGAACTCGTGTACACATCCACTTTGTTATATCCCACTTGTAATTCCCCACCAACAGCCAGAGCGTTGTTTTGCAAAGTCGATGAAAGATGTGAACGATGTGTCGAGAAATTTCAATCTCATTTTTTCCCTCCCCCGCATTCTCTCCTCTTCCTCTTTCGTTCCGCGCGTAATCGAGTTGATTATATTTCGCCCGCCCTTCGTTCCCTTTCCCCCATTTTTCCACGCTTATTCTCAAAGCCGTACCGCGTCTATCAGCGGTATTTCATCGGTACATTTAAGAGGCAATATCATTCCGCATGATATGTAAACTTACTCGCGTCTGTCTTCTTATCCGCCTTTCAACGACCTCGTTCACCGTTCACGATCCACTTTTACGAAGGCCAACTTTTCTTTATGCACGATAGCCGCCGGAAGTCGGCGGAGAGAGGGCTCGTTTCGCCTATCTCCGGAACAGATTGAGTAATAAGAATTTACAGACGCAATACTCGTTTCCTTTCCGCTGATTGCCGACGATACAGAATCCGATTTGACAAATTACACAGTCTTCTTCCTTTCCTTTCCTTTCCTTTTCTTTTCCTTCTTCACGGAGGGCTTTTCCTGCCTTTTCTCGACAAGGGATCGCCGATTGTTCGATTGTTCGATCCTTGCGCGATACGAGGCGGCGCAACCTGCTGCTGTTTCGATAAACAGTATACGGAAATTTCGAGCGGATAAAGTTCGAGCTTTCCAGCGAGGGGAAGTGATGATAATAGTTTCGCGAGGATGCAATATCATTTTCCGTTTATTTTCTCCGTTATACGCTGCATCTCCATTACTCGGGCTGGGAAAAGTAATTTTAATTGAAAATAGAAATATTGTTGATGAAACGGAAGATTCTATTATCAGTTCACAATATATAAGAAAGAAGCGGGAAATTTTACCAAAAAGATTCGAGCAACGCTTGAACAACTTCTCGAAGAACGATGGAATCTCAAGTTTCATTCGCAGGCAGCGAATCCAAACCGATCCGCTCAAAGGATTTAATTATCTAATAAATTCGAATCGCACTTTAAGCAAAGTGTTCGATAGATTCTGACCCAATGATCTCCCACTTTATCCCAAACTTAAGTATATTTCTTCCCCAACGACGAATCTCCATCCGTTTGAATCGGGAACCGATCCCAAGTCTTGGAGCCGTTTGTTTCCCGCAATCTGGCCGACGGTAAATTTCGTCCAAGTGGCGTGTGGAATAGCGCGGGATGAGAATGGCTGCCTCGTTGAACGTATATCTATACATAGCCAGAGGTCGAAGAACCCCTCTGCAGGCGAAAGGGGTAGGACAGAGCCGTGGGGGGGGGTTGAATCCTCACGGGGAATCAGCTGATCTTCCGAACGAACCGTGCGCTTTCTCACGTACAATCGGCACGGCACGGCTATCGAATAGCCGCGATTCCAGCCAACATCATTATACGGCTCGCGAGAAACCTGACCGGTATATACCATGGCTTCCTTACCGACTCGGTTGACGTTAATCCTCTTAAGGATAATTGACGTTACGCAACGATAATTCACTACCACCCCCCCACAAGCCGACTCGGATACCCTGTACCAAGTTAATTACTGTTCGAGGAGGTTGCCGCGTGAAGTGGAAGCGCAAAGTCATTGACGGAGGCTGCCGTGAACATCGGGGAGCCGAGCGCGTTGCTAGATTAGAAGGGAACAACACGATCGAAGAAAATGGGGCGAGCGTTTCGTGTGCTTGGAAATAGAATAGTTAGGCGTAATTGTTATATACGGATTGTTTATACACGATTGTTTATACAGGTAGGTTTAATTCGTTGTGGCGGATGGTTTTTGTATATATTTTGATTTGATTTGCTTAATTCTTAAGCTTCGTCAATTTCCAGGCCAGCTGCTGATCTCTTTATTTTATCTCGGTTAAATTCGATTACGAGAGATTGATTAAATTTGCGCGATAATTATTTACTCCGTTTCTGGTAACGTAATTAGAGAATCCAGTGAAGAAAAGAAATTTTATATAGAATTATATTATTCTTATTCACATTTTTAAGGGCCGTCGATCAACACGATCTTTGATACATTAAAACACGAAATTACTTACAATTATTGATAAAATTCTTTCCCTTTTGAATGGACGATCGAATTTTTCACGAAAGCAACGCATCTAAATTCGAGAATAGGGGCGATTATCACGGACGTTTATTCACAGATGCATAATTATACACGTTCGATTTCTCGAAAATCAGGCTCGCTCATTATTCGATGAAAGAGGATGCCGATTGTTCGTTTCTCAATTACCCAGCAACTGCTTCGAATGAATAATTCGAATTTAACGAAGCGGCGGGAATAAAAGTGGCGAGATATCGAGACTCGAGAACGAGATGATTTCATTCGAGATTCCCGTGGTACACAACTCTACTTGCAAAGACAAATCGGCCGGATGTAAAAATGCCTCTCTGTGAGAGATCACGTTTTATCCGACCTCACCAAGACACGCCGTCCTCTATTATCCGGCATTATATTTCGCGTTATTCGACGACGCAATTTCACTGGATTTACCCTTCAACCGGGGATAAAAAAGAAAAAAAAAAGAAAGCAGGTAGGGGAGGAGAAGAGAGAAAGAGAAAATTCTGACCTCTGATTGGTCTCAATCGGATTGCCGTCGCGCTGTTCGAACTTGGTGACTGAAAATTGGGCAGTCGCCAGACGGCTCGTAGGGAAGACACGTTCGTCGCTATTTCTCTCTCACGATTTCTATCATTTTTTTTTCCTCTTCTATTTCCCTTCCCCTCCCTCCTTTTTTTATCGCATATCTATAATCGAATCGAAAGTTATTCCGAAAGACGGCCTCGAAAAACAAGCGACTCGAATCGGCGGACCCGATTATCGATCGAAAATTTATTAGATTCGAACGAGGCATTATTGCACGCGGATTTAACATCCCTTTGAACAGTTTATCGAACGTTATTACAGATTCCACTAGCTTTTCTTTTTCCTTTTTTTTTTTTAAGATCGTCGATCGATCTCTTCTCTCTTGCGCCAATTCTCGAGCACCAATTATATAGTTCGATAATTGAGTTCTGTCACAGCATGCATCTTGTATTATTCTCATCTGTACTTGTGTCTTGTCTTGTCCACAAAATCGAATCGTCTTATTTATTACAAATAATTCAACAATATAAAATTAAAACGGAACTGAATTGTTACATCCTATCCCCTTCTAAAATAAAACTCGAAACAATCTCTGATCGATAAATCGGGCGATATTTCAACATTCATGCGCGTCCAACACGTTACACCGACTCCATTTTGCAAACGATCCCGTGATTCTCGGAGAGGTACTTTATCTAGGTGTAATTTGATATACGAAATACACACATGAATGAGGGGGCTTGTAATATATAAATAATCATAAGAGCCTATTACGTAGGGAGAAAAAAGAGTGGCGTTGTCCCCCCCGTAAACTCATGTTTATTGTAGATTTTCATGCGCTTCCTTGCACGGCCGCAAAATATAAGGCCTCGAGGAAAGTCTCGAGGAACATCTGGCATACATGGCTGGCATTCTGCTCGCGGCGCAACTTCAAAGGTAAAAGTACTCCCCGGCTAATAAATAATTAAGCGAGCGAGTCGTATGGCGTTTCACGTGGAAGACATCTCGTTAAAATATGCAGCGATTTCCCCGGTAGACTCGAGAGTTATACCGGGCCCCATGCAACATTCCGACGTATATATATGTATATATGTATGTATACGTATCAAGGATAAAGAAAAGTCATCATGGGGATTGAAAAAATTACGAGCCGACTCCTCACGAAATTTCGGACCCGCGATTAGATCGTCGATATCTGGAACGGTCTCGAGAACGAAGCGCGTCGAGGAGGGACTTTTCGAGTCGATCGTTTTACGCCTCGATTTTTATACGAGGAAGTTGGATTCGACGAGGATCAAGAGTAAGAAAGTTATATCGTTCTCAAGAAAAGAAATTAGATATCGAATACACGCACGAGATCAAATCAAGTAATTAATCGGACAGAGATACACTTTGAACAATTTTTTTGCTCTTTATCGCGTGTGAAACAATGCATCTTACTCGATATTTTGCGATATTCAAAATGGGAATAAATAATCGAGGGTCTGCTTGAATTTCAAATGAACTTTTTCCCCCGAAAACAAAGTAATTTTATTATTCTCTAGTCTTTTTGTACTATTTCGAGCTGTACAATGAATTATGGATCATTCTAAAATGCATGCTTTTCTTTTTTTTTTTTTTTTTGGAGGGGAATTTGTATAATACTACTCCTAGATCTTGGCGCATAATTGCGTGATCTCGTGCAATTTCCTAAGAATATTCTAATAATTGTCGGGTTTAAAGCGGCGGGAAATTTCCTTTTTCCTTTTTCCATTGTTCGCCTCGAAACTTGCCCTCGTCCGTCTCCGTGTAGAATTTAGGATAAGCGCAAAGTAGCTCGTGATAATTATAATGATCGGGGAACGCGAGATCGAAACGATAGGATGACGTTCATAGCGTTAACGACCGTCGCTTTTAATGCTCGTACGCGGTTCCTCCTGGCTCCACGCGCCCCCATAATCGTTACTTATTACAATTAATATTTACGAGAGTGAAAAAATTCGTAAATACATTTAACGCTTCGATTCTTATCTAGTTTCGTCTGATAAAATTAACAGATCAAATATCATCATCTTTCGAACATCTTTTGAAATCTTATAATTAATACGAAAAAAGAAAAAAAAGAAAATTAAGGAGAAAAATTATTATTATACAAATATGGAATTCGTCTTCCTTCTGCTCAAGTTCTCAATCAAGATGCCTCCATATAAATCTAACACAGAGGTAATAATCTAAGAATCTTGCGCATTTTGATATTTCACGCACACTTCGCGTTACCCAAGAGTATCCATCAAGGCGTGATCAAATTTTCACGTCGGTGTGAAAACGCGAGGTTCAAAGGTAAAGAGGAATCAACGAGGAATCGGCCACGTACGATTACGCGCCATTAAACGCGTCTACCGACACCCGGATATAAATTACGGCCGTGGTAAAGTATGCAAGATCGTGGGATAAGGCAACATTAATGTTAACGGCGTTGCATTTACGTGGTCGCGCGTGATTTTCCGCTCGCAAAAGGCCGCGAAACTTGCCTTCTTATTATAAAAAAGCGAATTAAAAGCTGCTCCATTAAAACTGCCCGCTCCCGCGTTGTGCATTATTCATAGAAGAGGAGGAGATCGTGTCTTTGTGACCGATCGGCCGACGTACCGAGACAATTTAATTATCCACCGCGAAACGTTCCTCCGCGTTTAATTAAAGGGGGACGCGTGCGACCGCTGGGTCCGCCGCAGTGGCCACGCGCTTGAACGGGGCCACGACTTTGAGATGAACGTTTGTACGTTTCCGGTTGGTAAAACGGTGGCAGCGCCATCTCAGAAAGGGTGGACTCGGGTCGAGGACTTGTATTGATCTGCCCTTCTTTTAATCATAACACAGTACACGGTTTCCCTTCGCGGTTTGCCCTCGTGAAATTGTTGCACAGCGAGCTTATTCTTTGATTATTCGTTATCGAAAAAGGTGTAATTTGATAAATAGAAGAAACGGTGTTAGAGGCTCGTATTTAAAAAACTCGTATTTTAATATTTGAATAATATCGTTATTAAGTGGATATTTTTGTTATTGTACGAGCAACAATATGGAAGTTGTTAATCCAGAGATGTATTTAATTTTGGAAAGGATATGGGCGGAAAGTTTCCAATGTTATACCATTATTGTAGGATAATATTTATATATTTATTCATACACATAAAATGTATGATATAATTGATTGAAGTTCTCGTAATTTATGTATATATTATACTGTGGTACGAAATATCGTAATAAGTAACTATTATGTTGTTACGAAGTGTATTATATTCGTATTAATTAAAAATTAAAAATTAAAAAGTTTTAATCGAAAATGTTACCCAAAAATACGATAACGAAGTTTCGAACAATGAAAAGTTTGAAATATAACCTATCCAATGAAAGCTTGCGATAAATTATATATATATATATATTTTTATACAATACATATTCGAATAGTTGAATAACTATTACTTCCTTTCAAATCCATGCAATGCTTCGTTCCAAGAATAAAATCCTTTAATTATTCCTAGCTCGATTACCGAAATTAACGCATTATTTTAACGCTTGTCCATCGAACGAACTAATTAAAATTTCCTCGAGTTGCCGAGATTAATAGAAAATAAATATATATAGCCCGAAACGAGAATCAAAACTGACTTCTGACGGTGGAAACACAGTCAGTTTCTATTTCTCCTCAACTTTGATTTAATCTAAATTTAACCTTCTCTGTTCGAGTTAGAGAACGATGAATCGGCGATTTTCTGGTAAACACCGACAAGAATGCGACCAAAGATATTTATTGCACGCGAGAGTAACAAAAAACGGTGAAAGAACGCGAAGCATGTGGCGAAGAGAGGGTAGAATACCTGCTCGTCTGGCCCAGAACAATGTCTTCGTGTCCTACAAAATTAATTAGAAAATTTCGTTTAAAGTGGTGGCGAGCGGTTCGGTCAGCCAATAAAAAGCGAACCTTTGACTGGTGGGACGTGCTTTCAATCCCGATCGATGCTCGGGGACCGAGCCAGACTGATAAACATGCACGGTGAACGCCGATACACGCGACTCCGACTACCCAGTCTGAAGCATTTATCTCCGGACTGATTGAAACGTGCCACGTGTCACTATGCGCCAACTTTGGATCAAGTGGCGATATTTTATCGTCCGAACGTTGAGACGAATTTTACGTATCGCCGTCTCTCCTCGTTCGATTCCGACGATTTCCGAAATTTTCGAATTATACAGAAATTTCGATACAAATGAAAGATGCTGAGAAAGAAGGGAACGAGATAATTTTTTTTTATTCTTCGAAAGAATTCTAATAGTGTTCTTCCCGATATAATTTAATATTTGTTTAAATACGAATTATAGAAATTTCGATACAAATGAAAGATGCCGAGAAAGAAGGGAATGAAGTGATTTTTTTTTTATTCTTCGAAAGAATTCTAATAGTGTTCTTCCCGATATAATGTTTAATATTTGTTTAAATATGAATTATAGAAATTTCGATACAAATGAAAGATGCTGAGAAAGAAGGTGATTTTTTTTTTTTTTGGTCTTCGAAAGTCGAGAATTCTAATAGTGTTCTTCCCGATATAATTTAATATTTGTTTAAATATGAATTATAGAAATTTCGATACAAATGAAAGATGCTGAGAAAGAAGGTGATTTTTTTTTTTATTTTTCGAAAGTCGAGAATTCTAATAGTGTTCTTCCCGATATAATTTAATATTTGTTTAAATTATAGAAATAAGAAATTTCGATACAAATGAAAGATACTGAGAAAGAAGGTGATATTTTTTCTTTTTGTTTTTCGAAAATCGAGAATTCTAATAGTGTTATTCCCGATATAATTTAATATTTGTTTAAATACGAATTATAGAAATTTCGATACAAATAAAAGATTCTGAGAAAGAAGGGAACGAGATGATTTTTTTTTTTTTGTTCTTCGAAAGTCGAGAATTCTAATTCTAATTCTTCCCAATATAATATAATATTTGATTAAATTATAAAAATATAGAAATTTCGATACAAATGAGAGATGGTGAGAAAGAAGGGAACGAGGTGATTTTTTTTGTTCTTCGAAAATCGAGAATTCTAATAATGTTCTTCCCGATACAATTTAATATTTGTTTAAACATTTTTTTAACGAAGAATTTTGAAAGAAAGGGAAGGAAAAAAGTTGTAGAGACGTAAACTAACTTGGAATTAAAATCAAACGGGAATCGAGAAAATTTGCACAATGACCACAGCACAATGATTATCGTTTAATTTAAAATAAACGTATCGATTAAAATTAATTAAAATGTATATAACACAAATTAATTAAATGCGGCTATTAATTCCCGCGCTCGGCGGGGAAGATAGTTTCTCTTTAAAATTGATTGATACAGATTAAATTAAAATATTAGCGGTAAATGACATTTCGCAATTGAATGAATCAGGGTGGGATAGAAGGTAATTAATTTCGAGTTGATTAATATTAATGTCAATATCGGCCTGTAATAATTTTAATCGTTGTTCGTTAAAAATTCCTGGGGAATCCTCGATCGGCGCGCAATTTTATTCCGCGAGATTTACATGATACACGGTTGATTTGAATCACGGCTACGAGTGATTGTACGAGCGCATTCCGGGATTATGCTCATCAGTTTCAATAACGAGAAAAATTGAAAAAAAGAGGGAGAAAGAGAGAGAGAGAGAGAGAGAGAGAGATCGAGCGCGCGGAAGACAAAGAGAGAAACAAAAGGTATGAAGAGGGATGAAGAGGGATTGGTGGTTATCGAAAATCAAAAAAAATTATGTCTATATTTTGTCGGTACCGATTTTCAGTCGAATTCCGCCAACGTTGCGCCCAGAACATCGCGTGGAATTTCGATCAAAACGAAATAAACTACGAGCTGTCAGGTTGATTAAAAAAAAAAAAAAAAAAGAAATAAAAATAAAAAAAGAAGGGGGAAAAAAACGCGGAAAACATGGCAAATTCTTTATACAGCTGCATTACATTTCGGATAAATTCACATAGCAGAAAATACGTTTGGGAAATTTCAATCGACGTGCCACTGGCATTACCGAATGATCCCTCTGCCCCTCCCCCTCCCTCCCCCGAAATACACGGTCAGCTCGATTTGGATATGTATAATTATTTTCAACGACTATCCTCACATCGTGCAACTTCAAACAAAATATTCCAATATATGGTATAGTTTCGTCAAAATGTAATTAATTGGAGCGATAATAGAAAATGAAACGGAAAAAAAAAAAAAGAAATTGATCGCGCATACGATTATTGCAAATAAAAAATATATAATACGTAATATATACGTTGGTTATGTTTTAATTCTGAATACCGTGAAAGATTACATATTGTATAATATTTTTTTTAGCGGAATATCAAAAAGTGAAGGGATAAAATGAACATTTTTTTAAAGTTTCGAATATTTTTTCAATATATTTCCTTTTTTTTTTTTTTTTAAATATTATAACCTCACAATAGCACGATGGAACTTTAAACAAAAATATGAAAAACATTCATGGGCGAAATTATTTTTAAAACTCGTGAAGGATATTCGAACTTTAGCGCTCAATTTCTTTCCTCTCTTAAAAAAAGATTGTATTCGAATACTTTCAATAGAGTTACAATTTTAATCCATGATAATTCCTCAAGAACAACGATTAATCTTGACAAGTTCAACTCCTCATCGCTTCTCCTCAAACCAAGTAACTAACCGATTATCCGTTGGCCAGAAATTTTCACGAGGAACGAGATGAAACCTCTCGATAATCAAAATCTCGAAAAGAGTTAAAAATCACGATTGATTTCGTTGCGGATCGGAACGAAATCTTTCAAAGTGAAAAAAATCTTCCCTGTTTATCTTTCCCAATCCAATGGGATGAGCGCAACAGGGGACGAAATGAAAACGAGAAGAGAGAGAGAGAGAGAGAGAGAGAGAGAGAGAGAGAGAGAGAGAGAGAGAGGAGAAAAAAAATAAGAGGCTGGAAGAAGAAACAAATCGAAAGGAACGAAGGAAAGGAAACGTTCCGGGGGAATCTACGCGATAGCGAGACAAATGTTGGCTTGATCAAAGGGAATTCGAAACGGTTCCTTGTGAAAGCGGCGCGAAGATTGGAGGGAAAAGGGCGAAGTAACGGATCCGTCTGATCCGGCGCGGAGTTCGACTACTGGCGGCGTACCTCACGAGACGTATTCCACTTCGACATGGCACGCCGCAAATCCGTAAAGCTCAAATCCCACGGAGTCCCTGTGGATTTACTACGGAGGGAAAGACTGGAAGCGGGAACGATGGAGAAAGAAAGAGAGAAAGAGAAAGAAAAAAGAAAAAGAAAGAAAAAAAAGAAAGACGAAGTAAAGTGGAGGAGGTAGAAAACTAGAAAGGGGAGAGTGGTGGTGGTGGGATAAGGAAAATCAAAGGGGGGAGGAGAAAAGAGAAAAGGAATTTCAGACGCTCGCGATTGGGAAGGTACAATTTGGGAAGACTATGGCGTGGCCAACAGCGGAGGGAATTTGCGCTCCGCTCTCTCTTCTTCTCCCTCCACACCTTCCCCCCCTCCCGCGCTCCCGCTCCCCCGTCTGATCGATACCATGAATATTCGATATTTCCCTGGATGGGCAAAGTACCTGTCAAAACAGCAATTTCGAGCATTAATGTGTCGTTGCAAGGGCAACGTTTGTCGTGCAAATACGCCCCCATCCCGCGAAACCTCTTATTTGCGAGTCTCCTATCGCACCGATATGATTAATATTTCGGTGTATCGATCAACAGAGTAGCGTTTCCATGGTGGAAACCCTCGGACGAAGTTCACCGCAAAGTAAACCGTTCGATTATCACTGTCCGGCGGTGAACGGATCCGAGCGCCTCTGTTTTCGTGTCTGTAAGTGACGGTCTAGAGCTACTTGAGGAAAATGAAACTATCGCGTGTCGAACTGGAATTCGTGCTGTTTTATTTCTTGATGGGATCTCGTTTCGAGGGCGCCCATCGTGTGTTTGAAAAATAAATGGAAATCTTGAAAACAGCGATAAACAGCGTAAAATATATACGCGTTCGCGTTAAAAGAGAATAGAAGTTAATGCGACCAAATGGAATAATATCACGTTTATCTTTCAAGAATTTCTTTCGACAACAGAGCAGATTTGGAAATCGTAGAAAAAAAAAGGAAAAGAAAAAGAAAGAAGAATTTATTATTTAACAGAAATTTTAAATTGGCGGTGAATAAATGATTATACTTCTTATATTTTTCTTCTTCTTGTTTCAATGGATCGTGCATAATGAATTCGAAACTTCTTTCGAACTAGTTCGTTATTACGAGGCAACAAAGCATTATTGTTGGAAAGTTCGTTAAGATGTTAATTATTCACTACCAATAAACAGGAGGAAATATCACGGTTACGCATCAAAACGAAGTTTCGCCGGGAAAGGGAGGCACGTTAATAATTGCAGACAGAGGTAGCGAGCTATTAGCTTTTCCTTAGTATGTCGTTTAAATTAATGTTTATATGTGCAGGTTTGCAAGTTCGAACCGGCGGTAGTCGAACGTAGGCGGGATTTCTATTTGACTTTCCACTGTATTCTGAACGACGACGCGTTACTAATGTTTATAGAGTAGATACACGGGATGCACATATCCACGCGCATACGTATCGTAACGTGATATTTTAATATAGCCAGTTTACATTTAAATTTCGTATTTAGAATGCGGGATCCCTTTGACGCGTCACGTAAGTATTAACAACGTGGCTCGGGTTACGTTAAATTGGAAGTCGAAAAATATGAATCGTTGAATATTACGCGCGACTCGAGAGACAAATTCGTTCGGACGCGCGACTGTAAAACACAGTTACATTCGGTCTGATTAAGTTTGAAATGAAATTTTTATGAAAAAATCGCGCCGATCAACCGAAACGCGTTACGAGCTATCGACGAATAAAATTTCTCCCCGTTCCCTCCACCCCTCCACCCCTCCTTCCCCCATCCGTCCCGTTTCCTGGTTATCGATGCAACATCAAGTGTGAATTTTTCATCGTGGATCACTGGCGACAGGGTAACAAAGTTAGCAGAGCAATTTTTCGTTCGTCGACGCGTCGACGATTCCTGTGTGTATATGTATATATATATATATAGAGAGAGAGAGAGAGAGAGAGCTGTGTATATCCTGAGTGTGGAACAAGTAAGTACAGAGCAGGGAAGGGATACAAAATTCCGTAAAACGTTTCGTTTTCCTCTTATTTCTTCTCCCAGAGTGTTTGTTATTCGACGCTTCTTCCAGACGCAGCCTTTGTCACGGACTCCCGCGGATCCTTGGACCGGTTCAAATTCCCCGGAAGATGGTGCTTCATCTTCAGTCAACACCGTTTCAATAACCTTTCTTCCACGCTCTTTCCGATTTCCAGACGAATCGATTCGAGTCTTATCCATCCAGCCCCGACTTCCCCGAGCATAATCGATCCGAGATCGAGATAGTTGGTCTCGCGATATCTTACCTTACCCTCCTCCATTTTTTAACGATCGAACGCTTTATCGCGCGACAATACCGCTTTTGAATCTTCTTAACTGTCTGTCGGCTAAGTGGCGAGGACAGTGCCTCCGGTGTCATAAATCTTCCCCGTTTCCGCCTCTGTTATGTCGTAACACCGATAAAACTTGTGGCGAAGGGTCATCCTCGGTTAATAAATCTATCGCTTTTCCGGCCGAATGTCGGCCTTTTTGTACCTATCAATCAAAATATCAACTCTCCGTCGATCGATGAACCACGGACTTCGCGTGAATTAGTATCCTCGAAAAGATAGGAATTTTTCTCTTTTTTTCGTGAATTGTTGACAAAAATTGAATTTCTTTTTCTCTTTCTTCTTCTTCTTCGAGAGAGATTATTTCAACTACTGCGATTCTTGTAAAACTTATCTGTATCCATTCGAAGGATGGTCGGACGTCAAGTGGGCAACGAAAACTTGGTGTTTTATCGTTTTAAATTGCCACCTCGTTACGAGGAAAATAAATGGCGGGTTGAAGCGAGATAGACGGCGTTAAGAATTCCACGTATCTTGAGAGCGTTCAGACACGTACGGGCAAAGCTCCCGGCGAATTTTCCCACGGAGTAATCCCCGGCTATGTAGCGCGATAAGAGGCAGACCGGAAGGATATACGGCGGCATAAAGTAAGCGACCAAAGACCAGTCGCGAAAGATTCATTTAAGGCTTATGAAGAAGTCTTCCTTTCCACGAAAGACGGAGCAGCCGGCACCAGCCCTCCTCCTCGAGGAACAAGTGCCCAAGTGCCGGCAGTCGTTCCACCGAATATCGTCTCTCGTGCTCTCTCCACCAGTCGGAGGGATAATGGAGGACCCATCGTCGGTGAAAAGTTCGTCGCGAAAAGTTTGGATATTTTATTCGGTGCCGGAATAACTTTTAATATCTCGCTTCTAGGTTTATATCAACGATAGAAAGGAGGGAGAAGAGGGGGAGGAGGAGGAGAAGCGTTGAAGGTGGAAGAAAAAGGGGAGAAAGAGTGAAAGAGAGGCTGGTGTTCAAGGGTTCCTCCCCTCCCTTTCGCCTCTGTTCCACGACTTTTTAGCCACCTCTCGCTCCAACGTCGCGCTCCACCGAGCTTCCTCGAGTTTTAATGAAGAGTTCGGGCTCTTATTGGTTTCCCCTTTAGTGCGACCGCACCGTTTCTATGCCATCCGGAGGCGTTCGCGCGTTTTATTGCACCCTCGCTCGCGTATTTTCTTGACGATCCATAGAGCGAACCCTCCTCGACACCGAGCCCCACCTCGTGGAGGGGTCGTCTCTCCTCCCCGGTTAAGTCGAAACGGAGCGGAGATGGAATATTATATACGCTGTAATGTTAACTAGTTGGAAACTCGAGGGGAGGCAGAGTTGATAGGGAAGGGGAGGGGACAGGTTATTCCTTACGGGGGAGGGCAAGTTTCCCTCCGAGTTTGGAGAGACGGTAAATTGCACGGGATACATTGTCCCTCGTTGAACGCGCGCAAGCCTCTCAACTTACACTCGTCGAACTTCCACCGTGACCGAAATTTCTTCCTCCAAGACCGATGATATCCCTGTTGCCTACTAGAGATCTTGTGGCGAGACTTCTTCGAATTACGATCTTACCTCTTTACCCCTCCCCCTTTATGGAAACTGTTTAATCAGTTGGAGGATTCATTTTGCGGGATGGATTCTGGGATCGAGTTCGATCGATCGAATTTCGCTCGGTTGATTTGGATGACGGATGTCGACCTATTCATTCTCGGAGATTCTCATAGATTGCCTTGAACTTGTAATTGCCGAAGGGTTTAGCGTGCCTCCTGTTGTAGATCTGTATCTCGAATAGAAACTGGATACAGGTGACTTTGGAATTCATGGAGGATAGAATAACTGAGCTTGTGGGACTTGATCAAGAGCGCAAGTTGGTCCCAAATCTGCGCGATATCGGACTTAGGAGGCCTTATATTGACAAGCTCGGGGCACGAGGGATCAGATATCCCGAATTGCCATTTCGACGATCCGAATATATAGCACGGGAAATGTAGAAGAGGGGGGATAGAATATAAAATTTTCAAGAAGATTGGAAAAAGCACGTTCTCCGTGTATCGAAGATGGATGACGAGAAATATATACATATGGAAAAACGTATTTTATTCGAGTATTTCTGTTCCATTGAAAATGATCTCGCACGATCGATCGTAACTTGGTGATACAAATTCGAGAATATAATTGCGTTCAAGTTCGGCGTCTCCTTAATTACAGCTTAATAGCCTAGGAACGCATCTCGACCAAAGTTTCTAATCCGTTGTGTAATATATACACGTAGGATAAGTAATACGTGTTCAAGAGGGGATAGTTTGTGCGATGTAAAATTAAAACTTCTCTCCTTCGATAATTGTAAATAATTTTTTCGATCGTCGAAGAATCGATTTTTCCAATTTCTTCACAAAAAGAAAAAAATTAATTTCGTAAAATTAAACTTGATCGATGAATTATTCTCAAAGAATAATATATAAATAAAATTTCAAAATTTTATTTGTTATCTTCAAGTTCCAATGCAATGTAATCACCGTTAAGGTACGTTGATAGTTATATCGTTCGAAATTATCAAGCAAGTTAGTTTATTGGTCCCTGTATCTTTGAACAGCGGCGCGATTTCATTGTTCCGCCGGAAATTATCGCGGTCTCGTATGATATTGCCGTGGGTAAGTGACACAGTGGTACACGGTCGAAAGTTCACGGCACGTAAAGTGGATCTTTGGAGCAACTGCGCAAGAAACCGAGTAATTATAACTACTACTCGGTTATGTTCATAAAATTATACTCGTACACCATAAATCGCTGTGTTTTGGTGAAGCGGAGAAAACGGGCGGCGGAGGAAGTCTCAATTATAGTTTTCGTGAATAAAATACCATGATATTCGAATAACATTCAATTTTCTGTATTAAATAGATATACAATATATATATATACGTATCTCACAAGAGAAATCTCTCAGTCATTGAATAAATTCAAAATTCGGATAATCTTCAAAAGCGGATAATCGGTCCATTTTGATCACTTCTTGAAAAAAGTTCCACCGGAACAAGCAGAAATTAATCGAAAGTTTAATTAGAAGTTTAAGCGAAGGCGTTTTTATACGACGATCGAGGAAAGGATTACTTTTATTTCATCGGCAAACATTTCGTGAACGAGCCACGTTCCCCTGTTTAATGCAAATATCGCTTAACCAGCGTTCAATTTACCCTTTTAAATTCGCGCCAAGGCAACGCCACTCGATTTTATTGTTCTTACAGCGGCGAGAAAGCTGACGGTGCTGCGGACAAAGGAGGAGGTTGATCCTTGATGCAGTGCTTTCCTGCCATCCTCATTTAAGAACGAGTATTTGCATGAGACGTGGCGAATCGGAATTGCGTCGAATTCATTGTGAATGCGCATTTAAGCTGGAAGCCTCGTAACGAATGACACTTGGTGGACAAGAGTGTATATGTGCGTGTGTGCGCGTGTGTGTGTGTACGAAAACTTGGAGACGAGGAGGAAAGAAAATAAGAGTGGCGAAGAAAAGAAATAGGGTGGAAGAGACGGGCAGAGGGTGGGAGCGTTATCATTACGCAAATTTAAGGTCGGAATATAACGGACGCGATGTATTTTACGCTTTCTGCTGCTCGAGAGTTCTCTCGTAAAGAAAAAAAAAAAAAAGAGAGAAAAAAAAAGGGGTGGAAAGGCCTGTATTAAAACACATTAAGTCCACCTGCCGGTAGTTCTCCTCGTATCTACGTACGATGTTTTACTGCTCATGGTAAAAATTTAATAAGTTGATGCAAATGAGGCTCTTATGTAAATCTACAAGATTTCATAGCGGGTGGATCGTGGTACATATTTTTCGGCTGTCCCTCATTACCATGGTAAATTTCACCCCGTTGTAACTCGCCGACAAAAGGGGAAATTTGATTTCACGCGCGTGGGCAAACTTTCGGCAAACGTGGGCTAATTTGAACGTGCTCGAAGATATCGGTTGATGAAACTGAATTTGTCAAGATATTAGGGAATATAATCTACGAGAATTTTCGTGGACAGTGTTCAATTTTCCTTCGAGAGAAACATGTCTCCTCTAGCGAGGATAATAATAAATTACCGCAAGTTTCAAAAGTTCAACTCGAAACTTTCGTCTATCGAGGCCTCTCCTACGATTCTCTTTTCGAATCTAGCTAGTCTCCAACTTTTTATTTTCCCGTAATATACAATATTCCCTCTTGGTTCGAAAGAAATCTTGGTTGAGGGAAGAAAAGGAGAGAAAGAAAAAAAAAAAGAATATCAGACCTCGCCACATTCTGTAAGAATCAATGTAGAAACCAAGACTCTCTTTGAAACGCGTATTCTCTTATTCGTTCAAGTGAAAACGCCAAAGGAGATAGAAACTTACATTGGAAGAAGCAGGAAGAAGGAAGGGGGGGTGGGAATAAAAAAAGGAGAAAAAAAAGAGAAAAACAAAGTAAGAGGGGATAAGAAAAAATAAAATATAAAGGGAGAAACTGCGTTTCGATGGAGGAGAGCGACAGGATATAGGGGAGAGATGATGTAAGAGGGAAATGAAGAATGGAAGAGAGAGAGAGAGAGAAAAAGAACGACTAAAGGGGGTAACTTTATCTATGCCGGCAGAAGCGACCCTCGAGTTCGATTTTGCGCTGTTCACTAAGTTACCTGATCTGCTCTCCATTGTCTTGTGATAACTTTGTGATACCTGGGCTAAGGATTTCCTTAGATACGCTGGAGACGCCGTGTTTCTCGAACGAGAAGAAAGACGAGGCATAGAGCTTAAGTCGCGAAACTTTCCCAACAAACCGAACTCACTCCCATTCCGGCCGAGAACGTTGTGAAAGTCGTATATCCGCGAAATGATCCCGAGCTAGATGTTTCCACGTGACTCTTCATACTTCAACGAAGAAAACAATCCTTTTTTTTGTTTATACACTCTATGATGTAGGTACAAGCATTTGAGAGCATGTAAACACGTGTTTCTTAGAAGATATAATAAATATAATATTATTGCCATGTTTGTACGCAATTTTGATGGACGAATTATTACGCGTTTATTGCGTACAATAAATTTGAAAGATTTGAAGTTTTCGAAGGAAAGAATTGCTGTTGATTTTATCTCTTTTGAAATTCTATCAGTAATTAAAAAATTTGAAAACTTTTATGCATTTCAAAACTTAAGGGATGTAAGCTAGCATCTAATAAAAATTTTATCTTAATTGGAACAAATTCCTGTTGACGTTATATTTATTATTATTATTCTATTATGAATATTAAATTTAGCATTTTGATTTTTATAAACATTTAAAGTAATTTTCGAGCTACGTTATTTTTACAAACAATGAATCCAAAATCGATATATATATTTTTCCCCGTATAAATAATTTCATATTCAATTAACAGGAAAAAATAGAATGAAACAAAATATTGTTTGTATCAATGTTGTTGTCTTTTGACGATTTCTCACGTTCGATCATTTTGCACAATTAATTATTATCATTGACAAAGAACAATAAAACAGAAATATCAGAACGCTGACTGGAAGCTTTTGAATTCATTTATAAATATACTTTGCAATAACACTTTCCCGTAAACATTTCAATTTTTAATTAACACCGGGGTCAAATAATAAAATAATTAATTTAAATTTAACTCTCTGTTGATGAAATTGGTTATTCGATCCGCGCATATTTTATTCGGCAATAGTAACTGCGAAAGATGAATTAAAGTACAATTAACTTTTAAATGTTTTCGATAATTTTTATATCCACTGTTTCGAATGTGTATCCCTTTCCGATAATAATAGGATATATATATTTAAACGCGATGATATTAATCATCTCTTAAATAATTTCGTTCAGAAACACGTCCGAATGAATAAAAGAAAGAAGTGAAAAAAAAAAAGAAGAAAATGAAAATTTATTTCACTAATCGTTGTGTTTGTATCGGCACGTTATTTGTTAAACTCGGCATGACGTGGCAAAACATGCAAGCTCATCGAAAGTTCAAGCGTTCTTTTTTTGTCTCTGATAGACAGAAAACAGCTTGGGTAGTTAAACGATAATTTGTCAAAATGAACACGATTTATTATCGAAGCTTTTAAAATTACTCGAATTTCTATCTAAAAATTATTAAATAATATAATTTAAACTTATTTTTATCACTCGAAACAACAATTAAAATTTTAACAACTTTCTATTTGTGGAAATAACTTCAACTTCAAACGTGGAATATATTCAATATCATAGAATATTTATTGCATAATAATTTAATATACTTTTAGCACGAACTGTTTCCTTTACGAAGATCATATAATTTTATACATGCGTTCTATAATATGATATGAACTTTATGCTTTTTTCTTTTTATTGTTATTTTAATAATAGGATGTTTCGTCATTCTAGCTGAAATAAAAGAAACATGATGTCTTTTTCATATGATATAAAAACAATTTCTGAATTATTGCAGTCTGTAATGTATAATTGTAGATATAAAGTAATAACGATTCCTGTCTGTCAGATAAGTTAATATTATTTAATTAATAAAGAATCAGATTCATTCTATAATTTTTAATAAATAAAATGAAGAAGAAATAAAAATAGATTAAAGCCTGTTTAATATTTGCAACAATAAATTGATACTGTAATGATTTAATAAATTTCTATATTGTAAATTTTGTAATGATTTCTATATCTTAGATAATAATTTATATCACGCATGTTCTTATAAAAATTTTATTCTCATATTTAAGTTTATCATCCAAAAAATGCAACTATGTTAGTCACGAATTATTTTATTGCAAACAGCATCATGCAAGAAGTATATATTTGCTTATATATAAGAAGACATTGATCAAATACTTGGAACGAAAAATAACATTGATAGTTAGTATTAAATACCACTATTGATAACTAATATTATTGTGTTACTAGCTAAAATATTATTGTATGTATAATAATGATATCTGTACTGAGATTTGTTTTTTGTTTCTAACAATTATTTTAATGACAGGATATTTTGTGACACCAACGATGGTAAAATATATTTATATATGAAATTATGAATAATATTTCTTGAGAATACAATAATAAATAAATTCTTTTGATTATTTCTAGTCTGCCCTGTGTAATTGTAACAGAATTATAATACCTCATATGTGTTGGGTATGTATAATATATTAAATATATTTGAACTATTTTTAAATGATTTTCATAGTTTTTATATTTTTTTTTATTTTATAGAAAAAATGTGGAAAGAAAGGATAAATTTTTACACTTCCATCTCCATTATGTAACAGGATTATAATATAACCAATTTCGTTTCTTTATTTTGATCTGCTTTATTTTTATTTATTTCAATCTTTTACACTATTGGAATAAATTTGTATCAATTATGTTTATAATTGTAACAGAGAATTATTGTTATAATGTGACTTAATAAATTTCTGCATTGTAAATTTTGTTATGATTTCTATATCTGAGTGTAGATAATAATTTATGCATGTTTTTATATAAATTTTAATCTCTTTAAATTTATTGTTGAATAATGTTCTTCACGAAAAGATTATTTTATTACAATTAATGTCACGTAAGAACTTATTTTCTTGTATATAAACACGTTGGTTAAATGCTTGGAATAAAGAAAAACATTGATTATTAAGTACAATAATTTTATTGCATACGGAACAAAATGATTTCCATGCTGAGATGTACTTTCTTTTTCGTATCTGTTATTTTAATAACAAGCTATTTTGTAACACCAACGATGGTAAAGTATATACTTATATTATATTTATCTATGATATTATGAATAATATTTCTCGAGAATATAATAATAAATAAATTTTTTTGATTGATTATTTCTAGTCTATCAAGTGTAATTGTAAGAGGCATGTTATAAAACCTCATATTTGTAGAGTACGTATAATATATTAAACATATTTGAACTATTTTTAAATGATTATTTTCTTAATTTTTATATTATTTTTGTTTTATAGAAAATATGTGGGAAGAACGGATAAATTTTTACACTTCTATTTCCATCAAGCAATGTAAGTTAAAATTATTCAATCGTATTCATATAACCAATTTTGTTTCATTATTTTCATCTGGTTTATTTTCATTTATTTCAATCTTTCGTTGCTACTATTAGAATAAGAAGTTTGCATCAATCATGTCAGTTTATAATTGTAACAATGAATTATTGTAAGCTACAATATGACTTGATAAATTTCTGCATTATAAATTTCATTATGATTTCTATATCCGAGATATATATATATATAGATAATAATTTATGCATGTTTTTACATAAATTTTAATCTCTTTAAATTTATTGTTGAATAACGTTCCTCACGAAAAGATTATTTTATTGCAATTAATGTCACGCAAAAACTTATCTCTTTGTATATAAACACACGTTGGTTAAATGCTTGGAATAAAGAATAATTTGTTTATTAAGTACAACAATTCTATTGAATACGAAACAAAATGATTTCTATGCTGAGATGCATTTACTTATTTTTATCCGTTATTTTAATAACAAGCTACTTTGTGACACCAGTAATGGTAAAATATATAGGCTATACAATACTGTACAATATTATATATAATTCTTTGAGAATAATAATATTAATAAATAAATTGTTTGTTTGATTATTTTTATATTTTTGACAGATATATTGTATTATATTGAATTTTATTGTATTTTTTAGCCTTGTAATTGTAAGGCACCAGAAACTGCACTTTGCGCAGTATGTTAAATTTATTTGAATAAATTTAACTCATCATTATTTACTTTCATATTATATTTTAATTCTATTTTTATTTTATAGAGACGTTGTCAACAGCATGGATAAATTTCTGCAAATTGGATTCATCAAAATGGTTATAATGAATTAATTGAATTTAAAATATTATACAACATTTATCTCTATATGTTATCTCTATATATGTTATCTCTATATTATTAAAAAATAAATTCTTTGATTTGAAAGACTTTTTATTTTCTGGTAATTCTACAATTTTACTATCGCGTAATAAAGTATATCTTAAAATATATTATTATTTTTAATAGTGTTTTTATATCGTTCTTAATTGATAGAAATATTTCTCAAACTTTCATATGTAACTTTCTGTATAAAATAAAAATGAAACTTTTAACCAAATGGTGTGTACAAGTTATATGTACAAAATATAACAAATAAAATAATACTAAATTTTTCTCACTTCAAATTTACTTGCGTTTTTATTTCTCTTTTTAATAGTTTTGCATGCATGTATTTAAAAAAAGCTGAAAGAATAAAAAATTTATAATAAAAAAGTTATATCTATTATCAAAGGCATTTCTAACTTTCATGACATTTTCTTTTTTTTTTTTTACTCGATTTTCCGGAATTTTCCGGGCGAGTGACACTTATTCCAGTTCTTGGAAAGTCACTTTACTTTCTCGAAATCATTATTCTTTCAGAACTAATTTAACATTTGAATAACTTTTCTTAAAAATTCCATTTCATTTTACTTATGAATTCAATATTATCGTATTTAGACGTAATTGAAGTAATCATAAATATAAACTGTTATTTCGATGAAACATTAAACTAAATTATTATTAATGATTTGTTTATTATACATATATGTATATCTTATAAATGAATACTAAATATTCATTTCAAAATGTAATCGCAAATCCAATATTTATATACTGCGGACAAATTGATTCTATTTGAATGGTTCGACGATTTCACTGTGATACTTTATTTCAATGTTAGTCGGATCTTAGCTTCAATTGAATTTTTTTCAAAAAAGAACAATACAATCGATTCTTCTCTTGATACTATCGTAAAATATAATTTTTCATGGTTATGAAAATATTTTGTTCAAAAGAAAATTACAAAATATTTATTATTTTTTTTTTCTTCTAATTTTGAAACTTGCGTAATAATATAATATCTTATGGGATTAAATATTTATACGATTTTTTATTTTATTTAAACAAATTATGCAAATAAATGCGAATATTCTAATATTATACGTTGTATATTTTATCGTATCTAATAACATGGGAAAAGTTTATCGCGTCATAAATTTTTGTATCCGCAACACGTTCGTCACGAAAAATTTTATTTCAGTATTCCTGTATCTCTTTTAAACGTGACAGTACCTTAAACAGCTGGGTTGTTTAAAATATACAACATTCAAGCTGCATAAAAAATTATACAAGAAGAATACAATTTTATATAAGAAAATAATAATAATAAAGAATAAAAAAAGTATTGATACTGTATTAAAATTTAAATTTTTATTTTTCTCCTCTTAATTATTATATTTATATCAGATTATCTTATTATTTATATTTATAGAAGCGATAATAAATAAACAATTCTATATTCCATATTATTTTATCATAGAATTCTAGTATTTTAATAATTCTAAAAATATTTAATAAATTTTCTATTGCTAGAGATGTAGCATGTAAAGATTGGTTTAAAAGAGGAGCTGGGCTTTTTAAAATATCGTATTAATCATATTAATCAAATTGCAATCCTCCAACTGAATCCATATATTTATTATTCATTATCATTCATATTCTATTTTAAGAACAATCGACATTTTGAATAGAGGAACAAAATAATACAATATTACAATTCAATAATGAAATCTATAATTGGATATTATGATTATTATTAATTCTTCTTATGTAATTAAAAATTCTGATTAAAATGAAATGTGATTAAAAATGGGAATTAAAACACATAATCTGCAACAATAATCATCATCGTTTCTATAATCATTCTTAATATTATATATTTATATTATTAAAATTTATTATTCTTAAAATTTATTATATCTGATATTTGTATTAAGATTGTCGTGAAAAATTAGCTTTATTATTAAGAAATATTGACGTTATAACAATAGGGAAATATATATGAAACAATCGTATTAGGTCTCTGCTTCGTTACGTTTACTGTTATCTCAGTATTATGTTACTTTAATATAACTGAAAGATAAGCAGAAACTGCCGTTTTGATAAGCAGGAAATATTACCCCTATTTCATTTCACATTTTTTTAGACGATTTACATTAAAATCATAAAAATAAAAATGTTAAAATATATTCGCATTGTTAGAAATATTCACTTACTTTTTTCTTTATATATATTCTTGTACATAATGCGACTAAAAAAAAAAAAGAAAAATATCGAATTAATAATATATCTCGTAATATCGTCACATCGAACTTTATCACGTCGTAAAATAATAAATTGTAACACAACAGTCACGAAAAGTTGTTGTTCACAGCGCAATCGCATAAAACATGCGTAAACATTTTTACATTTATCTAAATTTTCTATGGCATTGAACGATGATTATATATACAAAAAGCGGAAGTATAGACGTGTCAATATAATGAATATCAAGAATTCGATAAACATGCATCAAATGATTAAAACGTTTCTCGTGCTGCTCTCTGCCATTTTGACATTCTGTTGTTTTATAACACTCGTTGAAGCGGTGAGCGAAATATATCAATTCCTTTTACAATTTATTTTAATTTATTTTCTATCTCGTATAAAATTTATACGTATTTATTATTTGAATTCGATTCTTTTAAGGATCCATCCAAGTGTGGCATCTTTTATAAAAGACGATGCAGGTTTCCGGAAGTAGCAGCCATGTGTCCCGTAAGATCACAATGATATTGAATTCATCAATTTCTGCACATTTATAATTCAACATTGTTATCTTTTAATCTTTAATAGTAATAACTTATTTTCTCTTTTCTTGATAGCAAGTCTGCAATGGTTAACGAATTTTTAAATCGAAGATCAGAGCGAAGATTTTAAATCAACGTTAATCATCCCCATGTAATTAAGATAAATTAAAAATAAAGATACCATTTGCCTACGCTCTTCAAATCAAAATGATGGTGCATAACAAACGTCGAATACGTTATCAATATATCCGAATATCGAAAACGCCAAGAGCTAAAACGCATAAAGAGAAAGAAAAAGAAGAAATATTTGTTCTGTTTCTCGTGTATACAGTTTCTCTTATTGTCATGTCATAATATTATATAATATTTGTACCAAAGAAGGTATAACATTTCTTTTATTCCTTCATAGAATATCGCAACAATATCGTTTGATCTTTTTCAAAGATTTACCGAAATGTTCTTTCCTATCCAAATACCGTAAAACTTTTGATACATCCTTGTCATAATTATAATAATAATATCGTTTCAAATAAAATATCGACGAATTTAATCGTATTAATCATTAGCCTTACCTTCGACCATCACGATAAATATCACGGAATATTAAATCTTAAATATCAAGAGATTGCAAATAAATCAAGACTAAAACGTTTCAACATGCATTTCTTTTTTCTTAAATATCTTCCCTCCCCCAAACAACATTTCGTTCCCTTGTCTTCCCCGCCAGCTTTCACCGTTTCAAACGGGAAGCTGTAAAGGCGACTTTCCCCCATTCCACTAAAGAAAATCACAACACGGAATGAAGAAGATTATAAGTTGCATCGGTGCCCGTTCTAACATCTGCCCTTAGTTCCCGGCGTATTACTTCTGTTTTCTTGAAAATGGGAGGCGGATGTAGAAACGCGAGAGACGCGGAAAAAAGAGAAAGAGAGAGTGAGAGAGAGAGAGAGAAAGAGAGGACTTGGAAAGATTTTCATGAATATTCTTTAGGTTACATTAATGCGCTTTATAAATATGTATTAAACCCGCGGATTTTACTATCTCCAACAAATTAAGCTTTCCAGCTGCCTTAACCCTTCTTCCTGTTCCTCCTAGCCACGGGCGTTACCCGTGGAAAGATGCAATTGGAATAGTAATTTCAACCGCGATCTGCATCACCACCGTCCCACCATCTCGCGCTATCTTCGCCGGGGACATTTAATATTCTGTACGATAAAGTTATATTTTCCATTATGAGGGAGCCGAGGGTATTAAGGTATCGCGGCGAGTTTGGCTTCACTCAGAGAAATACGTCCGAGTGGAGGAAATTATGTTTAAACGCGTGTAAGCAGGAATTCTCTTTCGCGAGAATTTAGAAATTAACAAAATTAACGATCGATTCTTTTTTTTTTTCCATCTATCGAAAGTGAAACTTTCTAATAGAAATTGGAGAGCGAGATATATCATTCAAAAATTGAGGGAATTCGTTATTAACATTTTGTTAATATTCGAGTTTTAGTTTATCGATATTTTTATCCTAAATGTGTAATATGGTGGTTTATATATACGGTTAAACTAGCGACAAGTGATTTTTTTAGTAGGATTTATCCGTCGTTTTTGAAATTATTTACCGAATATTATGAGCATAATATGTGAAAATATATCCACGAAGGTATTCGTGAAAAACGTGTGATGCGAGCATGTGATGTGGATCGTTTATATTTCCGTATTGCACCAGCTTCTGTAGAAAAATATGGAAAAAGAATGACAGTGGTAACGATGCAAATTCGTGTTACCTTGCATTTCACCGATGAAATATTAGAAAGTTTTTCTCTGATCTTTCGTGCCATTCGTGATGGTTTAAAGAGGAGATATTTGCGAATAAAAAATCGTGATTAAATTCTTTTTTCTCGTTTTTTTTTTTTAAAAAGGTAAACCGAAAAGTACCTCATAATTTCAATTAATTAATAATATATGACAAGTACATAAACGTACTAAAAAACGTTGAAAGAAACGTAAAATATATAGTTAGGATATTGAAACATTATTAGATTATTATTTCGATATACGGGATACGATAAATAAATTTTTACAATAAATAAATTAATTTTAATTTAAAACTTTTAAAATATTCAACGCACAAATTGAGAACAATGTAGAAAGGATGGTAAATGAATTTTTCATTTTTTTTTTTTACTAATAACTGAAAAACTGTGTTGTACGTCCAACGATGATCAATGATGAAAAAGATCTCGATAAATAAAATAATCTTTAAAAAACCGATTGTGATTATTATCACAATTAATAAAAGGGCAGAATTCGAGTGTTTTTCATTTTATTTAAATCTCATGTCCCCTTTCCTTTCCCTTTTTCGTTGTAATATTAATATTCGTTAAAATTGCCGGACTTATATACCGCATAAATATGCGAATAAATATCGTGAAACACGTTCTGTATTTCTCTTTGGTAAATGTAAAGCGTGTAATGAAGGTTGAAGGTTTTACAACTGTGAAACGATTTGATACGATGTACAAATTCGTAAAGGGAAAAATTAGCCGTTCTTTTTTTTTTCTTTTTTTTTGTTTTTTTTCTACGATAAATTTGGGCGCCATTTTCGTAACATTAAATGCAACAATAAAATGAAGAGATACAGAGATTTTGATTAATATATACGCCCTTGACTTTTTTTCGCTATTAATATAAATTTCAAACGACTATATTGATTTATACTCCATTCATTATACAATTGCAAAATACGCGTATATTTATATTTATCGCGCGTGTATTCATTCTCGCTTAAATTATAACTTAATAAAGTTTAATTTAGTCATGCGTTTATCTGCAAGGAAATACGTATGTATACGTTATAACTGCATTATATATTTCTTTAATTGCATAAACACGTCAATTTATAGCATTAAATATTGAAAACTGATATTGAATTAGATAACTTGATACCTCAAAGCAATTATAACTATCATACATTGATTCTAAAGACAATTTTGTTTATTCATCTGAATTTAATATTTATACGTTTTACTTGTGCACGATACGATTCACCAGTTTGCGGCTATCTAATCAATAGATATTAGATAGATATCGTTGTATTGGAACAACGAGCTATTGCGTTTACGCGAAATCGTGTCGTGATGAAATTTTGGCTTTGACATAAAAAGAGAGAGAGAGAGAGAGAGAGAAGAAATTGGAAAATTTTGTAAACTCACTTTTAAACCAAACTCGTTTAAAAAGTTAGCGAGATATAAGGAGTGAAAATTTTTTCGAATAGATCAACTCCGGAGAGGAAGTTACCTCTTCGCCGCTTGACGGAGGACGGAGGAGATAATAAACGATTAAAAATGATCCTTTTCCGATGCTTTTATCTTCCCTCTTCCCTATACAAAAACAATTTTGTACCCACACCTTATAGCAGTGTTAGTTCCATAGTGGGGAAAATATTGACGCGGCGGCCCGTCCACGTATCGATGGTTAACGTTTGCGGCAGGGCGCAATACGAACACCGAAGTCGAAAGAAAAAAGGAAGGGTCTCTAAAGTTTCACCTCTAAAACCAATTAAGCCAATATAAAGTTGGCGGGCAGGCGCCGTTGGAGGTGGAAGCCGAGCGTCTCGGTTCGAAGCGGCCGACAAGCGAAGAGGTGTGGGTTCGATACCGCGGGGACAACTTTATAGAAGCTCAAGTGGCATAATCGAGTAAAATAGCCGGCGCCTAAGAGCAAATTAACAACTTTTTATGCATTTAGTTCCCTGTTGTCCTCCCGTTTTCCTCGACTGCTACTCGAGCCTCGTGAATTTAATCGTAGCTCGTTACACGAGCGCGAAAACGACGAACAATGTTGTTGTGCTCGCGTAACGCGATTATCCGCCGACAAACCGATATTGGTTTATATGACGCGCCCTTTCCGTCTCTTCTTTTCCTCACAGATAACCGTTTCTAATTGCTTTTCTTCTTTCTCTTTTCTTTTTCTTTTTTTTTTTCGTGATAGTTTTCGAAAAGAAGATTTTATCGATTGAACTTATTCGATTCGCACGAATTAAAAAATGAAATTCAATAACATCGAATCAAACTTGGATTTTAATGAAGATTAAGTAGAAACGAAATGAGCATGTATCACGAGACGATTGCGATAAATCTTCGTTATAAACTTTTAGCTGAGTTCATCTCGCTAATGAAGGGTCATTATCTAGTGGATTCATCCGATGAAATTAAATTTTCATAATTGAAGGTATATTGGAGAGGCGTAAAAATGGATAAAAAAATAAATAAATAAAATAAAAAAACGTATTCCATTAGATAGACAAATAAAATGATTAACAAATATATGATTTTATGCGGAACGAATCGTGATTTTGGGATATATGAAAAGTAATAAGATAACCGAACGAGTTTTCGAATTTTTTTCCAGCTTAAAAATATTAGATTTCTGTTATATCCGTTTTATTGTACGCTGTATGATAATCCTCTTAATAAAGCTCAATTTTATGAATCGATGTATTTATTCCTTTTTTCCCAATCTATGCTCGAATTGAAATCGAATTGTGCACTATTTTCGCGTTTCATGTCTAATGAATTTTTATTGCTTCAAAAAATAATTTCAATTAAAAAAAAAAAAAAAAAAAAAAAAAAGAAAGAAAGGAATTAATGCAACACTTTATTTTCGTGCTCGAACGTATAATGCGTGTTACGAACGATTTCATTCGTATCTTTAGTAATTATAAAACTCATTATCTGGAAATAATTAATACAGAAAACGTAATTGTGAAAAACACTGACTGAGATATAATTGCAGCGCGATTAAATTACACGTATTACCGTTAACGAAAGATCTTGATGAATGTTTTACCAACGTATGCATCAGCCTATTTCAACACCATTCGATCCCTCCTGACTCAATTGAAATATCCATTACCAAAAACGAGCGTGTAACACGTCGTTCCATGAATAATACGCCTCTATATATAAATGAAGCTATAAATGGTATGCTATTTTAAATTACAGAGAACATTAAATAATTTCTTGCCGGCGCGAAACTCGCGTTTAACGAACTGAAAAAAAAATCGTTCACCTTTTATTTCGCTGCAATTACGATATTTCGAATTTTTCAACGTCAAAATGTACCTTTCTACCTTTCTTGAAAATTTTCACTTGGCGCAAATTACAACGAGTATTGTATATGTAATTGAAAAATTTCACTCGCTCTATTAACGAGGGAAATCAATTACCAATAAAACGCGCGCTGTAAAATTAAATATTAGATTAGATCGAGGAAAAATTGTTTCGTCGATATCGATTACCAGTCGCTCGATAATCCCAATAAATTTAATATCAGAATAGCAAGCTCTATCTTTTCGATCAAAATCAAACGTGACGAATTCCAACTGTAGCAAAGATTTTCATTATTCCAAAGCACTGCCGTTTGTTATTAACGCGTTCATTGCAATCGTCGTTCTATCAATTTAAGTTTCAATTTATCGAGAAGATTGCATTTATTATCAAAACACTTAACACCTCGTAATTCTATTCTATCTTATCGTTTCTTCTATTATATTAATAAAAAACAAATTGCAACAATTTATACAATAAGAAGAAAACTCACCTCGAATCTGCAAGCACGATTAGACTCGCGACGAGATCGATGTGGAGGAGCGGATCAATTCCAGGGAAGTCTTATTAGGGCGGGCGAGTACGAGGGTGAAATTTGCGGCCTGCGCTGGCACGGGATGCGACCAAATCTAATTTATACAAGCCTGTATAGAGGCGGTTGGGCACTCTCAATCTTTGGGTACGGTTTGCTGGATTACAAATCGTTCCGGTTGGCGATGCAGGCAGCCGGTGGCCTCCGCCAGACACGGCCAGCGTTAAGGTTTACGCTTGGCCCAGAAACGCAACGAGCAACCGGAAGGAAGGCGGTCTGCGAGTAGCAAAATGGCGTCAGATGGATGCCCCCATTAATTAGCAGCTACCTTACCGTTCCTCCTCTATCATTCATTCGAGTCACTCTTGTTTCCTGCGACTTATCTTTCCTTCGAGCGTCGAATCGCGTCTCGTTTCGCCGGAATTTATATATTCGCCGCCTCGAACGAAGAAGCTGTGAAAAAAACATCGCTTCTTGAGATGCGAAGAGAAATGTCCGAGATTTTAAGTTGCTCGCCGTTCCTGATAGACGTCTAAATGATTAATTGGAGCGAGCAAATCTGTGAACGAAGGAAGATATAATGGTTAATCGATCGAATAGTTCACGAATTTTGTTCAGTTTCGATTTTTTTTTTGGTATATATAAATATACGAAATTGAAAAGATTCGTAGAAAATTGTAATTTATCGAGGGGGAAATGTTTCTCTTCTCTTCCGGAAGAAGATGAAATTCGTCGATTTAACATTTAATTTAATCGATTTAATATCGCGTTGTAAAATGGATCGATTTAGTAATTGTATCGTTAAGATAAAGCAGTTGTTTGATGTCGTTTCGTACGAATATATACATATTACGGTGCATATGTGTGGTTAAACGTGGCACGAGGCAAATGGAAGATTCTCGGTCTCTGAATGCGCGTTTGCATAATGTTACGAACATCAATACGGCTAATATCGCAATTTTCTTGTCTCGTTGAATATTCTATTTAACAGCGCGCATCCCAGGAGATTCTATTCTATTCTCTAATAGCCTCTTGTTCTGCATCAATTTCGCACGTCAATCTTGTACGCGATTTACATATGATTAATGTTTATCGCGTTTAGAAAGTGTCGTGTATCAAAATATCTATTATTTTTTTGCTTATTTAAATTTCTTATTGAAAGAAATTCCATTATCCTTTCTTTTCAAAATAAAAATTTAATTTCCAATATAAAATCAAATCGAGACAACAAATATGATTTAAATATATGATTTAATATTTGCGCACGGAATAATAACTCGGGGCATTTTTTGAGATTACGCAGATTACGTGTAGAATATCCGTTTCTTGAATCGTCCAAGCGTTCGCTTTATAACTCTTACGATCGTACGAAATTATGCTCGCGGCTTTAATGAGATTATTTTACAATAAATTTCCATAACACTCGCGGCAACGGCCCGTTAGCCACATGTTAGACGGCATTATTACGTAAACCTTGGGGCTGGCCTGTAACTATCCTATGTTTATTTAATAAGCCATTGTCTTTCTGCTCTGTCTTGTCAAGAGTCGAAGATCGTTATTACCCTTTGTATCGAGAGTTTACTTTCTCCTAAAAAAAAAAAAAAAAAGTTATACCATATACGTCTGACCTCCGTATTTCTTCTCTTTCCTCTCTTGCTTACTCCCACTCCCGTGGACGACTTCATTGAGCAAATTAAAAAATTTAATGAGACAATCTTCACGGTCCTTCTACCTCCTCGTCACCGTCTACTACCTCGTCCGCTGTCCCGCGCGACTCTTTGAAATTAATTAATTATACGTAATTCAATCTCTCTCACTGTGTTCCACTGTCGAGTTCATCCGAATTCGAGATCTAATTAGGTGGGAAACGATCGATACCGATCGATTATTCATCGTACAAATTTTCGACACCACGATCCATTGCCTATTCGGTTGGGAGAGAAAACAAAGGAGTAAAAGGCAATGATAAACGGGGGACGCGTCGAGTCACGAACCAGCCACGATTGGACGATAATTTCTCGGTCGTCAGCGAATCGGTAATTAAAAGCAAATCACGGCCGCGAAGTCGAATATTTACGTAGAATGAATATTTCATTCTCCGTTCCCGAGCACCGATTTCGAGAAACATTTTCAAACTTCTACCAATCCCATCCCCATGGAATTGTTCGCACCGTTGTTTAATTACCATGACTCGTGCCGATGAAATTTTATATCCGGCCCGCGTACACTCGCCACATACGGGGTGTGTAAAAATCTGTCAAAAAAAAAAAAAAAAAAAAAAAAAAAAAGAAGAAGAAGAAGAATACTTTTTTATCCGAAACTTCGTTTTTAAGAAAATTTAAATATTATAACAAATGTATAATATAAATTTTGTTAACGAAATAATCAATTCCATTAATCTTAAAAATCATTCATAAATAAATGATCAAGTATACCGTTGAATATAATAACAGTTGCACGATCGATTTAAAGTTCGAGAGCTAGACGAACTGGAATTTAAATTTTAATTCATCAACTGTCTTATTATAAAGAAGCAAATTGTACATTTTAACGAACTTTAACATCAAACTCGAGTGTTTTCTCGCGTTAATTTTAAAATTCGATGGACATACATTGAATTTAATTTGAGTCAATCCCGATTAAAATTACTTTCGGATAAAAGTATGGAAAAGCTTCGTTTCAAAAAAATTCGATCACCTCGCCTACAATAACGAAAATACGAATAAATTATCGTCCAACGGGTTGTTCCGCATCCAACCACTTGACGACCGTATATTTTCAAAAATAAATCATCATCCATCCCGAAACACCTCGTACATACTGCCTACGCTTCCCCAACTCCCCTCCCTCCCACTGTGGTGTATACATACCATATCCACGCGTGTATACGTTTTCCCCTAGCGATACATTTTTTTTCGCCCGGTCACGTATCGAATTATATTTTTATTCTTTTCAGGTCTCTGCTTGGCCAACGCGTCACGTTCGACCCCTCTGATCCCATACCCCACCACCCACTTTTGTCCGTATGTGTACACGCTCGCGCGTTTTCCTTCGTGCACACATAGCAATAATTCTTCGACGGATCATCCTGCCGGACTATTAATTCGTGCCAGATTCGCTTTGATCTATTACGATGCACCATCACAGGCGCATTGTCGTGGTGGGTTGCACGCGCCACTACCGTCGAAGATATCGGAATTCCTGCGGTCGCTCGCTCCGATAAAATTAATACCGCCATCAAACGTAATGTAATTAAAATGTAAATTCAAGCGTGAATCATGATCCCCTTGGCCTTCTCTCTCTTTCTCTGTCTCCGTCTCTCTTCGATCCGTGGCGGATCGAGCCGCGATAGGTTATTGTTACGCGTTAACGATGGATCTACTTTCCGCACTCGATTGAATCGTTATCGTCCGATACACCCCTCTCGACGAAAGTAACGCGTGAAAGGGTTCGACGAGTCGTGATCAAATCAATCAAAGTTACGAATTTGTCGAACGAGTGGTCGAAAAGAATCGGAAAGAAATCGATCGATTTCAATCCTTTTCTTCCGATTTATTGAAAATTTTAATCTAATTATGCGAATCTTGTAATAAACGTGGTATTTTATTTTATTTTATTTTTGGAAATTAAAATGTCGAAATAACATTTCTTGGGGCGACTTCTTAGTCTGAAAATTTGCTCTCAAAGAATTCTTGAGTAATGATTTAATAAGCCTTGGAATATATCCTCTCCTTTTCTTCCTTATGTTTATATTTTACTCTAGTAGACCTTCTCGAAAACGAAGCTTTATTAGATAAAATTTCATTGGTTGTTTTCAATATATATATATTTTTTTAACGTCTCTATGTATCATATTCCACGAGATACGTATTTTACATCGCGCTTTAATTAATCAATTCTACCGACAATTCACCAAAATGAGAAACTTCATTGACAGGCATTTTTCTTGCCAAATCTAATATAGGAAATGAAACCGCGAACCAGTGTTGGTATAATCGTAACGAGAGGGGGAGGAAAAAATTCAAGCAACGTTCGCGTGTAGCCACGATGTTTTTTGCGTTTCGAGGGGGACGATTCGCTAATAATTGGCGCGTGTGCGTTGGAAATATGGCGATGGCCAACGTGTCGTCATTTGTGCGGGCATTGTTTTGATTCCAGTTCGTTCATCGTTATTCGTTTCTACTGGGGAAAAAAGAAAAAAAAGAAAAAAAAAGAAAAAAAAAACATGCACGACGTTACGTGGTGGTTTAATGTTATGTTTTCTGGGAAATTTATGAAGCGAGACAATTTATTCATACATTTTGTACGCGGAACAATAATTGAAATTATTTTATTCCGCGTGGTAAAACCGGATAAATTTAAATATGCTGATTCGGTTGCTTTTCCACGAAACCGCATCCAGGAAGTAGATAGGGATGCTTTCATAAGTTATATCTATACATACGTGTGCAACTATGAGGCAGACGCAAAATGGAACGAGGTCGGTTGCATTGTTAATACGCTTTAATATCGTTATAAATCCATAATGGGGCAGATATCCTTCAGAATATTGAAATTTGATTAATCAAAGATGATTTTTAACGCCACGGAATAACATCTACATCCCATGGAATAACATTTACCCATCGTACAATTTATTTCGATGAAAAGACACGAGTCTATTGTAGAACAATTTACAATGAAGATAGTATAGTATAATGAAAGTTGAATAGAAATTGATTCAATCACGAGAAGGGTATTGATTAAAATGGACAAATATACGTGCTCTTCGATTTCATTTTTCGTATAAAATATAGCAAACGCTAGAAGATTGAATTAATATAAAGCCGGAGGAATATATTTATAAATGTTGTTTTTTCCCTTTTACGTTTGCTTTTAATTTCAAACTGCTATATATAATCACATAAAACGCACGTGACTGTTTTTTAGTTAAACCCGATGTTTGACCAATAAGAATAAAATAACAAGATCGATGGACGACTATCGCATTACGATTCACTTGTTTGTCAAAAAGTTATACACGCGTATTCTTTCTTTTAATTTTCTTTTTTTTTTTACATTATTCGTTCAATTTTCAAGCGTATCTCTACTTAGATAGCTTAGATAGCATCGGATCATCTGAATATTAACGAGAAATTCACGATGATACAGTGAAACTCGAAGAGTTGAAGAAAATTAAAACGTTCGGTCGATGAACTCGACCGAAGTTTAGTCATTGTAAAGTTTTACGGGGAAATTTTCCAACACTTATACCGCAGAAATTCAATCCCCTCCCCTCCCTTCAAATTATTATAGGTGTTAAAGTTTCTAGAAACTAATTAATACTTTGCTGACCAGTATATTACATTGACCTAATTAATAGCCTGTAGTTTGGTACACGTAAAATTATAATTAATAATATCCATTGATTCGCCGTTATCCCATACATTGTGTCTTTAATAACGTTATCGCGTTATCGGCATGTAACGAATTGACTCGTTCCAGATACCTTGCTAGAAAATTACCGATAACTGTTTTTAGATTGAACACGATTAAAACTATTACGCGAAATAATAAACCATAAACTAAGCTTTCCTTCTTTAATCGTAATACGTTGAAAACATGTTTCCACACGCAGGAATACACCGTCTATAAGCGGTTATTTCTTACGATCCGAAACTTACATACGCGTATACGTTGTCATACAACGCTCGTTAATAATTGCAAGAGCACGCCGTACAGGCGTAATACGAACGTAATAATTTTCTTAATAATTAAACTTCGATAATAGGCACGCTCTTATCTTCATCATCGGCGATCAGTTGAACGAAACTGTTTCTCAGAATTAAGCGAGCGTAACGGAACGAAACGATTATCAAAGAGGGATAGCATAAAACATTTATCTTGGCCAAGGTGTATCGGTAAACTCGTTAACTCAGCTAGTTTCTTTGATGCTAGAAAGGGTGCCAGCCGGACAGGTGAGTGACAGTCGGTCCAGTTTATCGCGAATTGCCAGAGGCCGACCTTTCCCTCAGACCTTCGCGTGCAACGATAATTAAAGGTGGTGGCCGGGGCAAAAGCGGTGAAATCGAGCCAGGCCACGTGGCGGCCGGAAATACATGCTTAACAGCCGTATATAATGGATGCATCGCAGGCTCACGAGTGATTTCGTGTTACGGAGATTGATCGCTTTCGAAAGAGTCGTTAATGATTATCCCTTCCGCCACGATTACCATACATCTTCGATACAATGGGCTGGAAATCTTACTTGCCACTCATTACTTCCTTTCCATCTTCGTTGTAACAAAAAGTAGCGTTAATAAATTGTTGGTAAAGAGGATCGATGGAGGATTGGCAGGGAGGGCTCGTTCGTTCGTAGTTAATAATCGAGGGATCGTTATTCGAGGGTGGTAATCCGATATAAAATTTCGCCCGCGTGACGCGCTTCAAGTCAATTTCGAAATGAATCGTTCGAATAGAATTTATGCGCGTTATCTATTCACTCGGATGGCGACTCCGCGATGTTAATTTTGATCGTTAATCGCGTTCAGGATGTCGTTTAATGCGAAATGAAATTTCTCTATCAAGAAATAATTCATAAACGTTTATGGATATATCGTGTTTACGCGTTAATCTCTTTCAATTTGATTTAATTTCATGGCTACGATTCGTACTAGATCGATGAGCATCCTTTCTTGAGCACGCTTTTAGCCGGTGTTCGAAGTTGATTTAATTTTCAAAATTAATTTTCCTCGTAACGTAAAAATTATCGTATGCATTTTACTCGTTGCGTACATTTTCTTCTTCTTCTTTTTTTTTTTTCTAGCAGTAAATAAAAGTTCCATCGATTTATAATCTCCTCGTTTATATTGGTATATAGATTAAACACTTTTAAACCGTTAAAATAACGATCGATTGACCGGCACACACAAATATACATTTTCGAATTAATCTTTCCACGTTTAATTCATTTCGATGGTCGTTGATCCATATGCCTGATCGCGAGCAGTTCGACAATGAAGTAATTACAGTTAAGCGATCATCCCTATTGTCAAGTATCAGGAAACATTTTGAATGACTCTGTTGTTACAACAGAGATAATGCCTAGTTCCATGCAGAGTAGCGGCAACTTTGCTCATTGTTCGTGTCATCGATCGGTCTGGTATCTGGACGTTTAACGAATACATATGTATCGAAGCTACCGATGTTTCCATTACATCACGAGATAGACAGGGGGTGGGAAAGGGGAGAGAGAGAGAGAGAGAAAAGGGATTATCGTGGCCTCGATGAATCCTATCCGTTGCACGCGAGTTCGCGTAAACTTCAGGAAAACCGAGTCCACCTCCGCTAAGCGGATCTGCGTTTACAGATCATTTTTTCAGCACGAATAACTCGCCGATCCGCGCCACTCGTAACAACGCGGTTGATAACATTTTTTAACTACTATGCGGTTCGCATACCAGCCGTTTTATCCGTGTCAAGAAGTTTCCTCTGGAAAACTGAAAAATGTCCGCCGTCCAAATATTATCCGAGACGGGATTATTCAGGAAAGTTTTACTTGTCCATTTTCTGTTTTGATGCGTTTTGAACTAATTATTCTTTCTCTTTTATACAAGCTTTCCGCGTAAATATTGATTTCCTTTCTTTCTTTTTTCTTTTTTTTTTTTTTTGAAAATATTCGAAATTATTTTTATTTGTAATTACATCAAACAGTGGAATATCAATACGATATATAATTCAATCAAATTTTATCGATGATTAAATGTGAAAATTGTAATTGTAAACACCTGTTGTATTACAATTGATTTAGAATATATATATATATATATATATTGAATCATTCGTATTATATTTATCCATTTTCAACTACGGAACTAATATAATTTAACATAGTTACATTTACTACCCTGTAATTACACTAACTCATAGATCGTTCAATATTTACACGACCCACTATGCAATTACACCGTTATGGAATATCAAAATACACGCGCAGAATAGGGTTACAACATACCCGCGAAATTCTTACCAACTTACGTTTTATTAAGAGCAGAATCAACTTGAGTGGGGAGGGAGGAAAGCGCGAACGGTGGTTTATTAATTAACAACAATAACAATACCGATACACTCGGGCACGTGGGTGTACTCTAATTTTGACATGGTTTGACACACAACGCGGCATACCAACTGTGTTATAATACTATGCAACTACTTGCACAAACACTTAGGGTGATCCCAGAGTATGTACCGTTTGTTTAGTTACATTCCCGTGCACGTTACTAGCGAGAGGGAAAGAGAATATAGTTGCTTATGCCCGCATGTTCCTCGCGCTCTGAAAATACATACGCTCGATTATACTGAGCGTTAAACGTGACAAGGTACGGGCACGGTAATTGCGTCACACCATTACATTTAATTAAAAGTTTCGCCCGTAATACTCCCTCGAAGAAATCCGATTGTTCGAGGCTTGCTTAATATAACGAGCGGGAGGAGAGGATCTGAGATCGACGAAGAACCTCGTTCCCTCTCCGTGTGTTACAATTAAGCTCGCGTAAGCGTCGCGGGGGTCTTCTCTTCACGAGGAAATTGTACCTGAAATGGAAAAATCGTCGGAAAAAAAAAAAAATCCGGTTTTCAACATTCATCCAGTCTAACACGATCCCAGACTGACTTTTCTCTTGCTTGAAGGAGCTCGTTAAATCGAACTGGGTCGTGAAAACAGCTCTTTGAGGACAGGAATGAGGACGGGACGACACACTCGTGTCGTCGTTTTACATCTCTAGATAGAGATGCCCCCCCCCCCTCCAACTTTTTAATCCTAAGATTGATGTCGTGGCAATTTTGAAGCTTTCCGAGTTTCTTTAAAATCGAAATTCTATAGCGCGATTATAGCTTGCTTCGATCATTCGTGCACGGTTTAACTTTTTACTAGCGAGGATTCTTTCAACGATATTTTCGAAACAGATTTTCTTTTGTGCTTTCGACGCTTTGTACGTTTGCCAAGGAAATTTCGTTTTTGTTATTGCTTCGATCAATCGTGTAAATGGGACGATCGTAAGATTCGTTAAAATTGGATAATTTAATTATTCGATTGTGATAATCATTTATAAAAATCGTCGTTAAAAGATATCGTGATTTTAAATTTTTTGATAATATGTATAATATACATACGCATAATAATTTTATGAATTATATGTCAAAAAATAATGTATAAGATATATAAAAAGAATAGATTGATATTCAATGATGTTTTCGATTGTAACGAGAAATCGTATTTTTCTTGGAATTATTTAATGATAAATAAAAATCGCGAAATTGTAAAAATGAAAAATTAATTTGACAGTGCGACGATATGAAATATAAAAGAAAAGTGGTACGTTTTGTCGAGGATCTTTTCTCGTTTCATGCTCTCTAGAAGCATCGTAAGCGAGAAAATCCTCCGTTAATAGTGGCAACTATAGCTCCGCGTTTTTCTAATTAGCGTGATAACGTTTACGAAGCAACAAAATCTCATTTTCTTGCATCCTCTTTCGCAGGGCTAATTAAAATTTCTATTTGTACACGCGCTCTGCTTTTGCTTGATGTGTCGCGTTGTATGACGTTAATAGTCTGACTCCGCGATATCCTCGTTTTGAAGAGAAAAAAATTGCGAAATTGTATGAAATATAGATATACACGTTGAAATTTATTAATGAGATTCATTAACAAATAAAATGATATAGAGCAATTAAACGCGCATTCAGAAAATGTCACTTGCTCTTTCTGGTCGTGTAATATTAATCCGTAATATTTATGAGTTTAAATATTGAATGACCATAAATAAATTATACGTTAAATTCAATTCCACACGCAATTGAGATGTACTATTTATGAAGCATTCTCTATTGTTTCTGGAATTTTCATGTTTATTCTGTAATAATTTGTGATACAAATACATACAAATCATAAAAATACAATCTATAAATTGTATTTTAAAACAAAAATGTATTGTATGAGGTATATGTTAAATTTATTCCTTTGTGTCTTAAGATATGGATTATTAAAAAAGAAACAGAAGTTTTTGTTATATTTTCTTATGTTTATTATGATATTATATTTTATTATTATGTTATATTCTTTTATGTTTTAAAAGTTCTAAGATTGAGAAATTACATTTAATTTAATTCTTAAAGTTGAAAAAATTTAATATATAAAAAAAGAGAAAGATAAATATGTAATATGAATATTATATCTATAATTCATGTTTATCTTCTACATTGCATAGAGAGAATTTTTAATAATCCACCAGCAGTTAGTTTTGCATATGGAATGAATTATTCATTTAATAGATATTATCATAAAAAAATTAAATAGTTTTTTGAACTATTTGATTCTTTTTTACATTAATAAAATTATATTACCAAATTTGGTAAGTTTTTAATCACTTACAAACATTTCATTATGAATAATCTTCTAAATATTTTTTATTCTAAGAATCTATAACTTATAACTCTATAACTTTTCAGATTTCTATTTTATGAAAAATTTATATAATATTTATTTATAAACAACTTATTATAATATCAAATATTATAATAATTTATTGCACGCAAACATTATATTTAAATTTTTCTTTATAATTTAGATATTTTTCATTATTTTATATAAATTTATATATTTCTTTCTATTTTATATAAATTTTTATATTTCTCTATTTACTAATACTCTAATAATTAATAATAATAATTAATAATAATAGTAATTAATAGTAATAAGTTTTATAAACTTAATTTGAAAGATAAAGAATGATTATACGTATAATTATTCAATATATATAATTATTATATATTATTATATATTATTATATGCATAATATAATCTATAATATAATTATAATTAAATAATTAATGTATAATGCTATGATTATTTTTATTTTTACATTTTAATCTAATATTTTGTTAAAATATAACTTTCATTTAATTATTAATTTAACTATTAATTTATTTGTGTTGCTTTATATAATTAAAAGGAAAAATTTATTTATCTATTATTTATATCTATCTATTATATAAGAAATATATAATTAATTGTAATAAATAATAAAGATTAATAAAATATTAAATATAACCTATATTATATGACTATAGAAATTATATATAACTTATATATAACTTATATAGATAAAAATATAATCTTTATGCAATTAAAAATTTCAAAAATTTTTATAATATATAAAATCGTAAAGAATTACCTGAATAATAATTCTGAATAAAATTTATATAATAATAGAATCTTATATGGAACATGTGGTACTTTGTCGGTCGAGGAAACTTTTGATTTGTATATAAATTTCGTCCTCGTAACTTTGGGTGGAAGGGGAAATGTTTCGCTCAGCCAATTACAAATCGGCTTACTTAACCTGTGGCGCGTGGCGTCATTGTAGTGTCGAAAATTGTGGTGGAAAGACGTGTTCGCCGTGTCGCCGATCCAGATTTCTTACTGCGCAGTATGTATCTTTGCCATTATTTTTAACTATTCATATGTTATTTGGTTAATATTTTATTTGTTTAATTAATATGTATTGATTTTGTTACTTATTAATCACTTTAATTAACTTAATAAGCTAAAATTAAGTAGTTTCATATACTCCTTTTTTATCTCCTTTTTCTACGTCATTGCCATTGTTACTAATTATTTGTTTTATTAACTTTTAAAATCGAATTTCGAGTTCGAATATTGTTTAATTTCGATATAATTCGTTCGAATTTCGATTATTTGTTTTAATTTTTTGATTTTCTTTTGTGCAGATCATTAAAGAAAGTGAAGAAGGTGATTGAACGAATAAAGAACGAACAAAGGACGCCATGACACCGACACCAACCGTTAACTATTCATACATCGAAACGCAGTAATATTTGATTTTTTACAACACAGCAGACGTATGTAAATTTATATTTTCTTTTTATTGGATCATTGGTGAAAAAAATTTGATATACAATACGTAATAAATAATTCATACGTAATTAAATAATAATTTTCACAATCGAGAATATTACGATGAAAAAAAATCGAATTACCATCTTATTTCGAGTTTATTAAATTATTCTTCATATTATTTCATATTTTCAAATATATTAAGTAAAGTATTTCATTATTCGACAATAAAATCATTAGATATCGTTACATTTTGATCGCGAATTTTATTTCGTAACATCGTATTTTATTTCGAAATCTACGTCGCAACTTTATTATTGGTGGGAGGGGGGGGATGCAGGAACAGACAGGTTCAGACACGTTTCGACGCGAAGATAAACATGGCGTCTGTATTGTATTGTCATACTTGCCCGAGGCATGTTTGACTAAGGAATTTCGATTCATCGTGATATTCTCGAACTATTTATAAAAAAAAGCTATATATTTTATTCTTAAAAACTGTATTTTATTCTCTGATTACAAACATTTTTAATATTTTTTCATTTGTATGTATATTATCGTATTTATTGAGATGAAAAAATTTTTTGTCACAAATAATTTTAGAAATATAGCAGTATTTTTCAGTACAAGTGCTCAATAGAAAAAGAAAAAATATTTTTTCTTTTTCTATCCTATCCCTTCTTAATAATAGTTTTTTTTTCAGAATATTTTTATGATCGCGCGCAATGCGGTCAATAGAGTCAGTGTTTGTTACGTAATAGTATTTTTCATATTTTTTAGAGCATGAAAGCTCTGATTAAATTTAATTATTATATTTAAAATCGCGAAAATAGAGTCAGTGTTTGTTCGCCGATTGAAATTTAAACGGACGCGTTAATAATCTTTTATTTTATTATTTTTTTTTTAATATTCGTTTTCGGTATATATTAGAGTCAGTGTCTCAAGAGAACAAGGTGATCATCCATCACGCGAAGAGGTAATTATTCTCGTATTTTTCTTTCAATTTATTTTTTTTTTATTATAATTGAAATTTATTAAAATCTTTATATTTATTTAGTTAAAATTTAAAATTGAATAGAATTCTACAATTATATTTTAAAAGAAAATTATATACGATATTTTCATTTTTATTATAGGTCCTGATAATTGTGATAGTTCTTCTGGGCTTCAGTGCTTAAAAATATTTGTGACCGCGCGCAATGCGGTCATAGAGTCAGTGTTTGTTACGTAATAGTATTTTTATTATTTTTTTAGAGCACAAAAGCTCTGATTAAATTTAATTATTATATTTAAAATCGCGAAAATAGAGTCAGTGTTTATTCGCCGATTGAAATTTAAACGGACGCGTTAATAATCTTTTATTTTATTATTTTTTTTTTAATATTCGTTTTCGGTATATATTAGAGTCAGTGTCTCAAGAGAACAAGGCGATCATCCATCACGCGAAGAGGTAATTATTCTCGTATTTTTCTTTCAATTTATTTTTTTTTTATTATAATTGAAATTTATTAAAATCTTTATATTTATTTAGTTAAAATTTAAAATTGAATAGAATTCTACAATTATATTTTAAAAGAAAATTATATACGATATTTTCATTTTTATTATAGGTCCTGATAATTGTGATAGTTCTTCTGGGCTTCAGTGCTTAAAAATATTTGTGACCGCGCGCAATGCGGTCATAGAGTCAGTGTTTGTTACGTAATAGTATTTTTATTATTTTTTTAGAGCACAAAAGCTCTAATTAAATTTAATTATTATATTCACTCGCGAAAGTAGAATCAGTGTTTGCTGACCGAAATTTATACGGGTGTGGTAGTCCATTTTTTTTATTTTTTTTTTTTTTTTTTTTTTTTTGATATTCGTTTTCGGTATATATTAGAGTCAGTGTCTCAAGAGAACAAGGCGATCATCCATCACGCGAAGAGGTAATTATCTTTTTTATATTTTTCATCAATATAGAATATCATTTTTATTTATTTCAATTTTCAAATAATATATATATATTATATTTTAAATTATGGTTTCATTTTTTGTTACAGCTTCTACTTCCTTCTACCTGATGACTTCGAGATGATAACATCGATGACAATGCAGATTCTTCGCATCTAATGGTAAGTCGCATGCATTTTGGTTCCTCTGGTTACTCAATCATGTCGTAGGATGAAAGGTCCGAAACGGCACGAGTGACTAGTTGTATACGTAGAATTTTGCATAAGCACAGTGACCGCGGGTATATTTATTATATCCGTGGTAATAACATTTTTTTGTTCGTTTTTATTTATTAGTTTAGGCTAGGTTTTCTTGCATATCGCGATTACCATTAGTAATACCATATTGATCATTAATTATAAATTAATATTGTTCATATAATATTAGTAATTAAAATATGAGAAAGCTATAATATTTGTAATTAAGTTGAGTATCTTTAGTTGACAATACATTCGCTAGAGTTATTTGTAGAATCAGATTGGTAAAAGCCAAATATTCATACAAATAACAAATTATTGAAATGACTTCAATTAGATATTCCGTAATGGACAAGGTAAATATCCACACAAAATTTACACGAAATTATAAATTGCAATTATTATATAAGGATAACACATATCATCAATGTGTTCCCATTTTATGATAATATTTTTATCGATTTTATTGATCAATTTTCATATTATAAATTTTAATATAATTTGAAATATAACAATATTAAAATTCAATTTATTTCGTTCAAAAAAAATATGAAATTTTATATGCAAGAAGACACTTCGCGACAGGTAGATTTTGAAATCAAAGCTACAAATTTTGAATATTTTTTCAAGTTTTAGAAAATATGCTTTGATGAAGGAATCGCCTGAGGGTATCTTTATTAATATTTAAATTTGAATTAATTAATTTATTGCATTATCTCATCTCTTTAATAATAGATATATTTTTTGATTTGCAATTTCTTTTACAAAGTATTAGAATATTAAAAATTTATTACAATTTGTTGCATTGATAAAAAGTAAAATATAGAGTCATTTAAGATCAAATAAGAATATAAAAAAATCAAAGTTCATTAGCCCGTTAGATATAAAGATATTTATATTAATATATATTTTTTTAGTTAGGATTTTCAGATTTAACCCCTTCCGTGTTCATTGCCAGGAACTCACTCACGTGCCCAGGTGCTACTTGGGTGAGAGAGAGGCAATGGGCATGATGACCTTAGTTCATAAGTTAATACAAATTTTTTTTAGCGACTGACTATGCATTAGTGTATCGTGCACGACGTATTTTCCACATTGTGTGTATGGTTAGGCTGTGGAATTGCGTCGTTTCAAATCTATTAACAATTAATGATTTAATTACAATTTAAAATAACAATATCATATCCACTATTAATTATTGCGGATTATTATAAATAATAATGTAAGATTAATATCTTACATTGATGAAATAATTGTAATAACGATTCTAATAATTGTAATAATTTCTTCATTTCATTAGAATATTATTCTAATAATATTCTATCTTTAAAAGATACCATATATTTTATGGTAATACGAATTATTATTCATAATTAAAATTGAGATACATAATTTTACTATTTTTTACGCAATGGTCACTAGTCATAGTCAGTCGATTTCAGTAAAATGGTACGTAAAATTAGAGTGTGAAAGTAATATGCCAAGCTCGGGTGTCGGAGGCGTCCCGGGACGTTTTCCCTAGTGTAGGCATTTTGCGCCCGAGCATTATGTGTGAGAATCGTGGAATGAATGTGTTGGAATGCCTGTTTTGCCATTTTTTAAATATAGGGCTAGGTAGGATAGGTAGTATACTTCTGGTGTGTCTGTTAATTATAAGTAGGTAGGGCCGGGCAGGTTGTCACAGTCTCCGATCGGGTAGGCGCGTTTTCGCGTGGCAACCTGTTTCAGGAAATAAAATTTGAAAAATCGAGTGCAAAGCTGAGACGAATGGACCACGAGTACCATTCGTCTCTGGTTTTTCCCATCGATTTTTCGAATTCCGTGGTCGCGGTCGCGATTTGCTTTCGAAACGAACGTTGCGCTCGAGATTCTGCGCGTGTACGGACAATTATCATTGCGATCGTTGGTCGTCCACGTGCGATTAGCTTCCGGGATTTAGTCTTTTTTTTTTCTTTTTTTTTTTTTATCTACGATTAGTGAATCTCGAGCCTAGATTTAAGTTTCAGCGGGCATTGCGCCCGAAGGAGGAAGACCGAAGAGGCCTCGACAAACTGTCACGAAGAGGGGCTGCAACGAATGGCTTCTCATCTTTTGGATTTTATCTAAGTCCAAAGAATGGGAAGTCATTGTTATTATTTTGTCACTGTGCTCGTTTTAGTATCACGTAGTAAATGTTGTGTGTTGTCCGGCCAATGCATGCGGGCCCATCGTCCAGATCCAGTCATCGTGGGCATCGCGATTTTTTTTATTAGTGTTGCGCTGTATCAATTACGGGTTGAATTAGAATTGCGAAATAATTTCGCGATTTTTTATTAGTGTTGCGAAAAATTATTTACGGGTTGAATTAGTGTTGCGATTGATCGATCACGGTTTGAATTAGTGTTGCGTTAAAATGATAATCGCGTTGCCATAGTGTTGCGAATTATAAGATATCGCGATTGTTTTTTATATTTAAATTAGAATCATTTTATATTTAGTAGAGTCATTTTCAATTTATTTTCTAGCATTGCATTTTATATTTATTGCTTTTCATTCATACAGTAATAGTAAATTTTTATTAAATTCATTTTAGAATTAGTGTTGCGATATTGTTCCATCGCGATTGTTTCAATTAGTGTTGCGTTGACAAATGATCGCGTTTTTTAAGTAGTGTTGCGTTTTACAATATGCCCAAAATTCTTCCACTGACATGGTGGAAATTGTTCCTGAATCACCAAGCAGCAAAGAGCTGCACAATGGTGATTTGACGATGGCAACCTCTGATATGGTTGCATTGGCTGCAGTCTTCCGCGATGTTAGTGTTGCGCATAATAAAATGAGAGTGCATAAAATAGTTTATTAGAGTTTCGTAAATAATTGGAGCACCTCTTTGAGGGTGTATGCTTTCGCGAGTCTTCTACTTTTTTTTTTTTTTTATTTGTTGAAATATTTATTTATTGCATTGCAAATACAAATAAAGCACTCTTCGCGTTTTCTTTTGAAAATTTAGTATATTAGTGTTGCGAAAAAAAAGTTCCACTCACGGTTTGTTCGGATTTATATTGAGTGGATAATTATTTTGGTAGCCCTTCTGGCTACCTCTTCTTCGTTTTTTTCTTTTCAGCATCCCCTTATTAATAGAGCATTTGATACTGAAAATATTGTTTAAAAATATGTATAATATTCTTTTAAAATGAAATTTTTTTATTAAATCAAAATATACAAAGAAATAATAATTAAATTGGCAAAATATTATAGAATCATTAAAAATGACTGTTTGTAATCATAATTATAATTTTCTATAATATTATACAATATTATATTATAGAAAATTTTTTATAATATTCGCAGTATTTCTTGTCACTAAAAAAATAAAGTATTTTAAGTTTGTTTCAGGTGGGATCGATATAAGAAGATTCATATCTCATATAATATTTAACTCTTATTTCTTTTTTACATTTAGATTTTATGATATAAAACCATAAAGTCTTAATGCAAGAAAGAATTTGTTAGATAGGATTTCTAAGAAGAAGCCTCAACATATGAAGAAAAATATTATTTAATTTTTATCAATGTACTGCTTTTTTAATTTTTGTTTGTTTCAGGACCAGTGGACAAAAATACATAGGATATTTTGGAACGTATTTATATTTGTTGACGATGTTCCCTTCCTTCTCGTTTATTATGCAGATACATATGTATATAGATATATTAGTAAGTAAATTAAGTTAACCAAATTTACTTTTACGTAAATTTAGGTTAGTTTAGAATAATTTTGTGTTAAATTTTATGATAGGTTATTTATTTAATCAATAAAATTAATATAATATTAGGTTAAAATCCTAATATCATATTATAAGTAGTTACGATAATAAAGTTGAAAGCCTTAATTTTAAGCGATCATGTTAAAATATGTAACTAACAAATGCATGTGTAGTAAGATGTAATTAGATGTAAATAAGATGTAAATAATTTCTTAGAGACGTATTTCACTTATATCAATTATTTCATATATGTGAAGTAACGTCTCATATTATAGAATATATTAGATATAATTAGATTTATTTAGGATTACTTATTTAGGATTGTATATACAGGATTTAAATTTTGTTTTCAGGTTTAGTTTTTCCTTGAATAGTTATTCCTAGTTATTCCTTGAATATCGATTTCCCTAAAAAATCCTCGATGACCAAAGATTCTTTTGCAAGTATTGGAAGGAATATATATATCAAAGTTTTTTAAATTCAAAAAAGGACAGGATCGTGGTTAGAAGAGTGGAAGTTTTCTGCGGTCAATTCTCGCATTTAAATCGGCTATTGATGAGATAGCGATATTACCAAGGACCAGGACAATAAAGAAAATGAAAACTCGTCGAGTAAAGATGTATGCTTGTGCGAAGATTGGAGAATGATGAGTCACTGTGTGCTAGCTAGAAAGAAGTACGTATAAGAAAAAGCGAGCAGAGAGCGTGGTACCGCTGCTGTCATTGACCTTTTTCTTTACCCTCTCGATAGGTTCGTCCCTCGTTCTTCCGTGTTATTTCGAACTCTATTTCTAGTTATAAAATATCTATAACGTCGAGCTGCATTAGTCAGAAGAACAAAATTGTCGTGAATGCGATACGATGGCATACTATAATCGTCGAGGAGATGTTAATACATTTCAACATTTATTTTATCGGTTATTCTTCGATTAGAATGGCGTTTGAATTTGTCAAATTGAAATTAAACGATGAAGAGTAATGGTTCGCATTATCGACAAGAGAATATTCTTTAACGAAGTCGCGTGGACAAAGAGGAAAACCGATCGACGAGAATTATTGGCGAGGAGAACACTTAACGGGAAGTTTAAGTAGCCTTTCTATCAGATACAATCGTTCCGAATCATTTCAAGCATTTCGTATCGCGCTTCGAGAGGAAAAAAAATTATAATTCTCTCGTAGTAAAATGAATATTTCACCTACTACTTGTGAACGATCTCGTTACTTCGTTTTCGAAACATCCCTCGCGTTCTTCTTTCTCCGAACCTCCTTAAACTGTCGCTGTTAATTTTCGCAAACGAAACTGGTTGGAGGAACTTATTATCGCGGTTTAATTAAATGAGCCAATTTTATTTCGTACAATATATTCACCGTGAAAACTGTCCCATTCCTTCTGGCGCGATTTACAATGCACGTAATTAAATAAACAATTATCACGGGGAGGGGGGCATTCTCTGCGGCGGTTTATTAATGTTTCATGACTTCCGCAAGGAAATGAGACACCTTCCGTGGGCAAACGCGATGTAAAGTAATTTCTTACTTCTGTTTTATCGCCGCTGGGCCGAGAAAATTCGCGTCACTTGTTTCCCTTGAATCGATACGGTTCAAAAAAAGAAAAAAAAAATGAACAAGACTCGCGTGTAAACTTCGATTTGGCGTAAATGATTTGCATAGGTTCTATAATATATATATTCGGCAATGTCACGCGAGATCGTTCAATAATGTTCGCTAATCTTCATAATTTACGCGAAAAGTTGTTTGTTGCGCGGGAAGACAATCTAAGGAACACGATATCATCATCGAAACGCAGCCTTTCCCCGTATCTGGTAACGAGTAACTTTATACTCGAACAATTTTCAACTCGTTCCCTCGTTACTAATGATGCGAATGTTTTTGCAGAACGAGAACGAAGGAAGAGACAAACAAGGGTAGGGGACAAAGAGAGAAACTCTTGCATCGTAACAGCACATTTCCCGGGTATACGCGGGGTTGTTACTTATTCTCGTAATATGCAGTTACCGCTGCGTGCTTTTCAACTCGAGTGAAACTTTGATACCGCTTTCCTCGAAAAAAAAAAAAAGAAAAGAAAGAAAGAAAAAATTGTGCGTGTACGTTCCCTTAGGAATTTCTCCCTATCTGCTAGAGTTGACAGATGCGATACGCGATACATTGGTGTATTTTTAGACAGGTCACGGAATGAAACCGAGAAATGGAACCGTATTCTGTACGATGTTCACGTCTTGGGTATGACGTCGTCGATGTAGCAAAAACTTTTTAGAGAAGGCGTGCGATTGTACATTTAATATTATGAAAAGGAGAAATAATACGACGTTAAAGGGATTCGACGTACGATGGATAAGCTTACGTACAATTTGCATTCTTTTCTACACTTTAAACTCTTTCTCAAACCTTCTTCCTTTTCTCGCTCGCATAAAGACACCAGCATTTCGGTACACGACAGAGACAAAATGTCAGAGACCAGTTATTCTCGTGAAAACGCACCAACCTCTACCCCCCTCGAAGAAGACCCGAGAACTTGGTCCTCGTTTCTGACACGATAATATCAAACGGTTTGGATAACAAGAGAACCGAAAATACATTAAAATCCAGACGATTACTTCTCTCTTTCTCTCTCTCTTTCTCGAACGTCTCAAGATGTAACCACGCGGTGAAACGAACGACTTCCCCGGATACGATTCCATTTGGTAGGCAAATTCGCGGAAACTCTGCCGTCAAATATCGGGACACGTACAAGACTCTGCGTGCGCAGACCGGAGAATGGTACACGTGAAATCCGGTGGTTGGAGCTATTTATGTAAACGACGGTTCCCCTGAGAGCATAGAAGGCGCGCGTTTGCTTATATTTCCGGCATTTTGTGAACATTACGGTGGCATTCAGGTGACGTATTCGCAGCTCTTCCTCTCCGTGCCGTCCTCTTCTTTTCTTGTGCACCAACCCGTCTCCGCCGGGGCTTCACGCTCATACCGCCGTTTTACTTTATTTCCCTGTTTTCGCCCTTTCTTCTTCCGGCCGCCTCGCGTCTCCTCGTTTCTTTCACGGAACCCCTCTTGATGCGCTGACTCTCTCTCTCTTTCTCCCGCGACACGCTTCCTCCTCCACCGTCGTAATAATTTACCGTTCCCCGTTTTCTGCCCAAGTAATTCCCGCGAAAATTGTCGCGTCTGTTAACTATTACTACGCTACCTCCCTCCATCTTTGAATCTCTATTGTTCCTCGAAGCGGCGACCTGTTATTGTTAAGAATAATTCCGGTCAAACGGGGGAAATTTCCAAGAGTGATGGTGACGGTTCAATCTTTTCGGTTGAAAGATTAATTATCGCTTTATATAAAAATTGTTTCAAGCTTCGTATTAATATTTGAACTCTACGTTTTTTCTTTTTCTCTTTTTTTGTATCGTTTTGAATTTGATCGAAAGATCGCGAAGGATCGAGAGGATTCGTGAGGATATATGTCTGCGACGGATCGATTCATCGACGGAGTGTTTAATGAATATTGGAAATTTTTTAACGGGAAAAATATTGTTTAGCCTTCACCGCCGGTTATACCGTAACTCGGAATTATTAAATAACGCGATTAAAACGCTTCGTTACTCGAACGTGAATAAATAATCGGTAACGGGAAATTCAATTTTGGGATGGAAATTGTCAGAGAAATTGGTTTAATGAGAAATTACACGATTAGATTAGTTATATCTGGAATTTTTGTAATAAATTCAAACGCGATTCTTTCTGCGAAAGAACCATTCTTATTCTGCTCTTATTGCGCTACATTAATATTTGTAATTGTGGTAGGGAATTGAAATTTAAGCAGAAACGAGTCAATAGAATTTAAAAATTTATTACTTTTTCATTCTCGAAAGAATGAGACAATTATTCCGTGTTGTAAATAGAAATATAAGAATTTTCTTTCAAAGAGAGAATTCACAAAGAACGATTTAATAAAGTCTAAGGGAAAATCATGAGAGGTAACGAGAGTAATATTTATAACTGGTATTGACCGTTGTGAAATTAAATTGTTCCTCTGCGATAAAATTGCTACAAAAGCTGCTAACTTTCACCGGTATTCAAGCACGGCAATTGAAGTCATTGCTCGAAGCTAAATTTTCATTTATATACGCTAGATCGTATTTGATGTACGCGTTGATGACCACGAACGAAAATTTTTATACGAGTGAATCTTTCATCGAACACGTGTTCGACGACACGAAGACGACGAAGAAAGATAATCATTTTAAAAATAAACCAGGAAAACTTCAGAATTCAAAAACGTTCTTGTACAAATGCCATATATAAACTATATAAACGAAAGATAGATAAAGATTTAGATAAAATTCGAACCATCGAGAGAACCGAAGTTCCATTGTTCCAAGCGGATGAAGTTTGAATTAATAGCGGTGGAGGATCACGGACGGGCTAAGCTCTCGAATGAACGAAACGCAAAAACCATGTTCTCGCCTCCGCGACGAAACAACCGATCAATTCTCGCGGCGGGGCGTTGTGCATCGATGACAGCCGGTCATTTGCAACGCTGTTACTTTGGTCTTACCTCCGACAATGGGTAATTTGAATGTATTAATTTGGCGTTGACACGGTAACGCTCATTGTTCGGTTTAGATGCACGGAGAGAGAGAGGGTGGGGATTAAAGAGCCGTGAACCCGTGTATATATATATATATATAGGTGCGGCCCAAGTGACAACGAATACCACGGTGCGAGTACAGAGGGATATTCCGTTAGGAAAACGATGACAGAAAGGGATGAAGGAGGAGGAGGAGCGTGTAAATGCATGTATATTGCTTCATGAATGCGCGTACGATGAGCTTGTAGTTAGCCGTCGCGGCGTCATTATCAGCGTAGCCGGCTTATACGTTGCTTGTCCAGAATCCGCTGTGACAAATGGTCTCCTGCCAGACGGAACGGGCCGAAAAGCAATTTGCACCCCGCCCGCACAGAAATTTTCAACGAGGCCGAAAAACGTGTGTATATATATACAGGTAGAGGATAGATGCTGCACGCACGAGCAGCGTTTCGACCCGCAGCGATCTCGTTTCCATCCTCATCGTTTATTAACGAAAGTTACGTTCTGATACGCTCGCTCGCGTTCTCGACGGAATTAATCGGGAACGAAATTATGATTCGTTAATGACCGTTTTTGTCCGTCGAAACAACCTTCTCCACCCGAAGGATTTTTAATTTAATTCGTCTACGGCCGCTCTTTTTATGCGTGAAAAATGATTTACAATTGCGAACGTGGCGAGCGTGGATATAAAAATTGGTACGAGGCTTAAAGTACGCCGTGACTCGATTTGATATATTACGAATTTATATTGGCGCAAGCATTTATTACGTGGCGGGGAAAGAATCAATTTTATTACGATTTTTTAAAATATAAAATGGTACTCTGGATTCGTTAATCGCGTTTTGTAATATATATCCCCGTAAAAGCACTCGTTTCGATATTTTATGGAGGCGGAATCGTATCGTCGCGTTAATTTATTTCCAATTCCCAGCACGAAAGTTCCTTCGGGTTTGGTGTCCACGTAATTATATCCGGACCCGTTTCGCTCAAATGCTGGAGTCGGTTAAAAGCCGGTCGAGCCCTTATTTCGCGTCTAATTACGCTCTAGCTCGAGGCAAGAGGGTGAAAGACAACTGAAAAGGGACTTTGGTCGGTCGATAGAGCAAACGAGAGACGCGAGGAAGGCGTATATGACAAACTTTGGTGTGTTCGCTGTGTTGGCTCCAACCAATAAAACGCCGGTGTTTTCCAAGGGAAGAAGGGAGCTATCTAAACGATCCGGGAAACTTTTACTTAACCGCTGACTTTCTTTCTCTCCCTCTCTCTCTCTCTCTCTCTCTCGTACACACACACAATAAGCAACAAGTTACAATAAGATGGAATATCGTCGACGTTCCTCGATGAATCACACCTCGTACATACGTAGATAAGAAGAAACGACGAATAACATTAATCTCGCTAAAAGCATGGAATCTCGGTTTCGCATGGCACCCTTCGTTCGTTAAGGATGGATAAAAATCGCGGAGAGAAAAGTTCCGGGGAAAGAAAGACCGTTGTCTTTTTTTTTTTTTCGGGATAGATCGGATCAGCGGACGGCGAGGAGGAAGAAAAGGAGAGGAAAGTTTTCTTAGCGACGCCCTGAGAAATATTACCCTTTATCACATCCAGCTACGATCATTGCCGGCCAATACATAGAAAGAGCTTTATTCCCGATCCCCTTTCAATCTTCTGATGGGACAATTTCCTTCGAAACGGCGAATGATCAGCCAATATCTATTTCTATACCTTTTTCTGAAACCCACCCCCTTCCTCTTCCCCCCCTCACCATCCTCCACGATCGTCGACCTATTTCTATTAGCCATTTATGGTCGATGAGTTACTTTATGTAGTTCCATTGATCCTGTTGACCGAGCTCGATCCCGCCGTATCAGAGCTCGGATAAAAATGCTGCCCATTGTTATCTCGTGGACCGCGTTAAGGAGGGAGTTGCCGTTACCTAACGCACAATCTACGAAATCTAATCTACGGAAAGGATGGAATAAGTTTCTGGGTCGGATGCGTGGAAAAGGACCGACCGCCGCCGCGCTCTCGAGATTGTTTTCGGGGTAAACTCTATTTTTCAGGATTACTCCCCACCGTCGGAGGGGAGTGAAATTGATTTTGCTCGGAGAAAGAAAGGGGATATAACGGGGATGCGCCAATTCGACGGGGAAAAACGCAATGGGAAATTTAGGCCGGATTGGACGATAATAATTACATCGGACGAGAAGGAGGGGAAAATGTTGGGAAATTCTTCTCAAAGAAGTTGTTGAAACTTGTTTAGCCTGCGCAAATTTTATTCCTCTCGTTCATTGTCGAGGATCGATTCGAGATGTCGAGATTTTCCTCATATTCCAAACGTTTCGATTCGATTGATGATCGTGAAATAATATCGTGGTAAAATCGAAGAGATTCGTGAGCGAGACAACGTGTTTGTGCACGGGATTCCAGCAGCAGTTAGGCTCGTCACAGATCGATGTTATTACAATTTGCAACGATGCGTGTGTTTGGCGATATGCACGAGTTAGTAAGGTTAGACTTACTCGTTATTTTTGCGCCAGGAATTCCCTGGGACGCGCTCAGAGACAAAGCCGCGCGTACGACGTGGCAAACGAGCCGAGGATAATTCGGCCTTCGTTTGTCTCTCCGCATCGGTCGAAAGAAAAGCCCGCCCTCCCTACCCACCTTCGCATCTCCCTCTTCCAAACTCACGGGAATTTTGCGTTTAACGAAACACGTGCGGGAATTCTTTGTCTCTCTTTCTCTCTCTCTCCCTCTTTCGATTTCTCTCTTCTTCTCTTCTGGTTCGCGAGGCTCCTGGCTATTCTCGATACTTTGCTAGAACACGCGTTGATTCAATTGATTCGTCCATTCTTGTTATCCTTATTTTCCTCGTTTCTATTTCCATTTCATTTCGGTAAATAATTTTTTAGAGGTTGTTCTCTAGGATATTTAATTTTTAGAGAAATCGATTGATCTTAAATTCTCAAATTTGGAGGCATTTTGGTGCGATTGAATTAGGAGAATCGAATCGTTTCTGATTAATACACGAAGAAGTTAGGTTAAAATCAAAATTTCATTAATATTGGAGCAATTTCGCGTGATTTCTCGTTACGTTTCCTGGATTATTCTCAAAATAGGATGGAAGCGAAGATTGTAATACGAATTGAACGCGTCATTCCTCTTTTTATATAAGCCTTTCATCCAGTCATTCTCAATTATCTCCGACTATTATCATTTCGTATAACCAACTGGCTGATTAGAATGTGGAGCCTTTGATTATTCCAAATGGAAAGGTATTATCTATCCACACGTACCTATTGAGGGTGTATGTATAATTCAAACCTAACCTGAATCGCCTGCGAGTCCATTCTGTGCTTGCACGAAAGTGAAAGAGATAGCGGAGATTGACAAGCATGAGTTGGTTCAAACGGTCACAATGAACGATTCGATTCGAAATTATTGACGATTGTTACGAGTGTGCATTATCTGCTGTCCCCTTGTACGTAACGGGGATTGAAATTTTCATTGGATCATGAAAGTAGAACGTTGCGTAATGACGGCCGATAATGAAAGCACGTGATGAGGTCGGCCGGGATTATAAAGAAAGGCATAATGCTCCTCCCGGTTACTTGTTTTCGTTATAAACTAATTAAATATCCCGATTTATCCAACTAATTGGAGCATGGTTAAGAGGTTAACGCAATTACGTCAAATTGATTGTACTTGTCCGCGTAATTACCGAGCCCCTGGAATCCCATTGGGGATGTGAAAAGATATAAAAAAAAAAAAAAGAAGCATCGATCGTTTCGTTCAATCCGTTGATTATGAACCTTTCGTTCATTAGCTGTCGTAAACGGGAAACGGGTAATTGAAGCGGCGACGATTACATATATGCGCGTGATCGAATGGCGCAATCGTCGTTAACCCATAATGATATAATTTAATCGAAAAAAAATTTAGACGTTTTTAGATATTATTGGAATGTTATTCAGGATTACCCTCATTTAATTATTCGCATCTTTCCATTCGAGATCTATTGTTATCATTTATTCAAATCGTTCCATCCTTCCTTGGAATGAAAGTGGAAGCATAGATCACTTCGTTTTCCTTTTCATTTTCTTTTGAGAGAGAGACGTTGAAATAAAAATCGGCATTTTTTTTTAAATAGATCAACGATTCTAAGTTTTGAATAATTAATCTTGGTATCGCGAGTCTCGATGTAAAAGAAATTGTGAGAAAGGGAAGTTCGATGGAATTATGCAAACCGCGTCGAAGATACTTGCTTTTCGTAAACGGGGGGTCGAGGAAAAATCGATTTATTTCAATAGATTTAAACGCAATAGGAGAGGGGAGGGGGAGAAACAAGCACGGTATTAAAATACATCGACGATTTTTCATTTTCTTTTTCTTTTACTTGCCTTTTTTTTATTTTATTTTTTGCTCCTTTCGTGTTAGAGCGAACCGCTGTGCAAATGTAGCGTACGCCTTATACGGAAGAAGATAAATGGATGCGGTTACTCAAATCAAACGGTAGTATTCAGCCGTTGCAAGTTGCCAAGCTGTTCCCGCGATGTTCGCTAGGCAAACAGTGATTTATAATATTTAATGAAACACGATGATCGCGGATCTGCTTAATGCGGAAAGCAATTCGGGACGGTGGAAAGTTACGATTCGTTTAGATACTCGTCGCGTGAAAATATAACAACACGCGTAGTTGAAGAGTCGATATTTGTCGTCTGAACAAGATGATGCGCGTTCCTTCTTCTTTCCATTAATTTTAAAAACTATCTCACTCGAAAATACAGTTTATAATTATATTTCTATTTCGATAAAATACTAATTGCTATATTCCCGTGTTTCCATTAATTGTAAAAAAAAAAAAAAGAAAGAAGAATTACAATTACTCGATATCTTCGAATAAGAAGAAACAATCGAATCTAATAACAATTAAACGAAGAATCGAAAACGAAACGGCGGTTTAACGAATTCGACGAGGGAATAAAGCACACGTATAGGCGAACAACGTTGGAGTTGCCGAAAGCGGCGGCCTCGGTTTTTCCACTCTCGTTTACTCGGTCACCCAAAGCATCCTGCTTTTACCATCATTTTTAATTCAGGTTACCACGTTCAAGTTGCGAATGAATGTACCGAGAAACCCTCGTCCGTGTGCCTTCGTGTGTCGACCCCATTAACGGCGGGGCTGCGGTGGAAACGAAAAAGCCCGGAATATTTTTAATTGGACCGCAAACTTCGTCGGCGCTGGACTCTTGTTGCGAGTTTTCTGCTAGCCAGACGTATCCTCCCCCCTCCCCCGTGCTTTCCTTGGCGTGGAAAAACGCGTCGAACTCGCGTCAAGTGGCGTCAACCGTGTCCCCTTGTCGTTGTCCAACGTCTTGATCGTCGTATCTTCTTTCACAATTTTCCTCGACCGAGGAGGAAAGGAGGAAGGGAAAATGAACGTGGAACCTCTCTCTCTCTCGTCAAGCGGATCAGACAACGCGTATCGGATTTCAAAATAGGCGCGCTCGTTGGAATTGGCGGCGAAAGAGGATCGTTGCCGAGGGGAACAACATTGGCCGAGTATCCATCCAGGGTGGTGGCGCACGTGGTGTGGATGAAACTGTTGAAATTGGCGAAGAACGAGGCGAGGGATCGGCGGGGTGCGTTCGACGAGCGTTGCTCGTGAATCTTGCACGAGGGGTGTGCGAGTGTGGCGGGGCGGTGTTGAAACGTGAAACGTGAGCGACGAGCGGTTACATCGATTGGGAACGCGGCGGAAATTAAAAATTGAAACGGGACTTACGCGTGAAATTAAGCGGTGTGCGAAGTCGAAATCCGATTGTACGGATGTTTAGAAATTGAGGAGCGCGAATGGTGGTGGTTGATCGAGTTTTCGAAATAGTTTGGTTGGAAATAATTTGGAATCGCGTGAGAATTTACTTTCGAAGAGAATCGAGAGATTTTAAATGGACAATTTTGAATAAGTTTCCTTTCAAATTCTATATTTAGATTCTTTCGCAATATTTTAAATCTATCTCGCGATTAGAGATCCGCTTTTTTTTCTCTTCTCTTCTTGGAAATATTTATTAAAAAAGTATTCGAATTTGATTTCTCGACCGCGAATTGCGCTCGCTTCGGATCCACCGCGCTTTTAAAATCGAGTAGTTTATCGACAATTCGCGCGCCAATTTAAATTTCATCCACGATAAATTGGAGGCGGTAACGAGAACGCTTTTGAAACGAAGCGAGAACTGTGACTCGCTGACAGGGCTAGGGGAGGGGAGATTTATCATTTTCGCCTCTGTTTCCGACCTTTCGTAAAGAAAAATGAATTCCCGCGCAATTTCCCGGGGAAAAACGTTTGGGTGCCATCGTCCGTCCGTCCCTGAATGCTTCTAAATATTCAACGCGCGAAACCTTATATAAAAAACGCGAGACCGCTAAAACCATTAAAAAAAGAAGAAAAAAAAAGAAAAAAAAGAAAAAAAGGAAGCATTTACATGGAGAAACCGTCGCGTTCCACCTGAATTCCACGAAAATACACGGTGCGCGGCACACGGAATTAAATCGCGCCACCGAAAGGAAAATATTTTTCCTTGACGCGCGATAAAGTTACGTTGTTTCTTTCGGAGCCACTTTCAACCGGTCTTAAAAGCGCAATTCCTTCGCTATTCCCCTCTCTCTCTCTCCCGATGGAAAAATCTACTTGCGGGGAAATCTACTCGCGCGAGAGGGAACGTAATTTAATTTGGAAGGTGCGATTAATAGGCGAAGGAAGAGGAAGAAAAAAAGAGAAGAAAGAAAAAAGGAAAGGAATTGTGCGCGTGTATGGTTGCCGCACGACAAACTCGCTCCACCGTCCCGTAAATTTCGTGTATTGCGACACGCGAATCGCGGTTGCGAAATTACACTTGTTTTCCCCTATTGCGACGACGGTTGGTTCCGGTCCGAGGAGCTTTCGTGATGAAAATTAGTGGAGCGTCCGTGTTAACGCGCATACGGTCACGTTTTAAGCAAACGCACGTCATACGTGAATGGATCCTTTGAGAGAAGTCGGGTTTCCGCTCCTCTCCTCTCTCCACACACACACACACACACGTTCGTATATTATTCGAGACAAAGGCGCGTGGAATCGTCGTCGTCGTGGAGGATAGCCGGGTTCTGGAGGTCGTGGAGATTGGTACCGTTGAAGCGTGGCTTGATCTTTATACCGACTCGTCACGGAACGTTTCATCAAAAATAGAGCCGCGCCACAAGGGGGTAACTCGATTCCGACCCCGGCTGAATGTCGCAATTAGAGGAAGGAAATCCGGGAGGCTTTGATTCAGGAGCGGCGTTCCCGCTCCTCTGTGGACGATTCCTGTGCGCGAAATTATGCAATAAATGTTACGAGATAGAGAGAGAGGGGACAGAGAAGACCCCGGGTCGTGCGCGGATCGCACGAGCCGCGACCGCCGGCCGACATATTATCCGTATCGGGCGGCTCGCGACCGCGTCCCTTTGTCCCGTGGCTTGGCCGAGGTTTCACGCAGCAATTGAATAAATATTCATTAGCGTAATTAGTATGCGCGCACTATCTATCCTGCGAACCGGTGCCTTTAATTGTGCACACTTTCCCGCCCGCTCTTTTTCGTTTCGTGGTTTATAATTTGGAAGGAAGGGTGGTCGTGCATGGCTAATGATGATGGGTAATTTTCCTCGATACGAAATAATCGAGAGCCGTCGTGTCGTCGATCGTTTTGATCTTGTCAGAATGCGTTAAAAATATTATGCACGGGTGAAGTAAGAAATGAAGCAGGATAAAGGCGAGTGATAAGCGGAAACATGTTTAGCCGAGTCCGGACGGGGCGAGACGCGCTTTGATATACATATATTTGGATTGAAACGGTGTTTCTCATTTGGGAAGTACCTTTCTCGGGATTCAGAGGAGAGATGGGTATTCGCTTGGGGCTAAAATTTCAGATAGGTATGTACAGTTGGATTTCCGGTGTACATTGGCCCGATGAATATTCTACCAGCCTTTACCAACATTATCTTCGTGTCCTGTAGTCTAATTATTATTTATTTTATTAGCATCTATCAGCACTTGGCTTTTACGCCAGTTGTGTACGGGATCGCGTTAACACGGTCGATTGGATTAACTTGTACTTGGATGGATGAAAATTTTCTTTGTCACGGATCGATTTTAACTTAATTTTCCCCTTAAGTCGGTATTCCATTCTTTTTTATAAAGAAGTTATATCGATGCAAGTTGTATTGTTTATATTTATAAGATCACAATGATTTGGGGTTAATAAATGGATGCGTTAAAACGTTTAAAAAAACGAATCAAACGATGATGGCAAATATCGGGTAATTTCATCTCTTTGGACAATATCGGAATTCATGGCATGTGTATATATATATAATATTCCGTTACATGCCCTTTGAATCATTCCTGGTGTGCGCGAGCTAAGATTGATCGTCTTGGATATCGATTCCTATGCCGTGTAAACGATACCACTGTAACTGATAATACATCTTGCCTGTATCAGTTTTCAAGAATCGGTTATCCCGATAATTAATCCGCCACAATTTCGCAAAACTCCTCCCTGTCGAAAAATTATAAAACGTATACTCAAAATTTAACAACTTGTCGACGAAAATTTAATCGAGCTTTGTATTTTTGGAGAGGAAGAATTTTTGACTCCGTCGAATACATCGTTTAAGAGAAATTTCGTCGTTTATAATTCGTCTCCGATATTTTCATTCGTTGTTAATGGATTCATAATGAAATAGATGAAAAACGAGACGATCTTTTCTTTTTCAACGAAAAAAAAAAATATAAATTCCGCGAGATAATATCGTCACGCGATTCGCGACGAGGGAATACGAGGATTTAACGGGATATTAAACCCGAACGCGGACTTTTAATTTCACTTTTGTTTCAAAGGTATTTATTACCTAGGAATGTGGGTCGGGTTGTTACTCTGACGCCGTTCGAATCTCGTTTTACAAAGAGTTTTCAATTTATATGCACGAATCGTGTATCTGATGGACGGCGGGGATTATCGTTCGTTAACTCCGATAAAAAAAAAAAAAGAAAAAAAGGAAAAATGAAAATAGAGGCTTCATAAATTCAAAAATGATTTGTTTCCAAACAAGCGCGCGTGTTTATAAAATCTGCCTCCTGTAAAAGCCTATAGCCGAGAATTCCTCCTCCGTCGAGATCCATCCAAGGTTTAAAACAGTTTCTCCAATCGTTTCGTCGAACGTTTAATTCTCTAAGATGCGTTTATCGAATCGAATCGAGCGTCTTTCGTATCGAAATCGATGCAGCATATGCACGTCGTGCGTAGTAGCATGCAATCCATTATAACGGGGGATGAAAACGGCGTGTGCCGAGTCGTGACGGCAAACATTGGGAAAGCGTTGCGTCGCGGGGAAACGAAAATGGCGCAAATCGTGGCTTGGACAAACGAGCAACCGCAATCTGCAAAAAAATATGAACAACGATACCTTTTCCCCCCGCGCTGTGCAATCCGCGCGGGACGTGGGCGCACAGTGAGTGCGCGGACCATTTGCCGAAATTGGCACGGCCGAGGCTTCAACCGCAACCGTGTCCACATTGTGGCACATTGCCGTACAAACTATAAATAAAAAAGATTTTATTCTCGATTATTTGCCCGCCCGATGGAAAAATCCTCGCTCACCTGTCGGCCAATTAGTACGTGTCAATCAATCGTCGCATTTTTCGGTGATTACGTGTAAATAGGAACGAAAGGAGGAGGGATATAGGGGGGAGAAGAAGGATCTGTTGGAAGAATTTTTTTGATAAATAGATTTTATTTTATTTCATCTTCCTTTTTTCCTGTCGAGTGAAAAAATTCTTGTTTGTTCGTCGGCCAATTAGCTGTCGCCTAATAGCGCGATCGTCGTACGTTTAACGAGTATCGAAGTCGAAAAAGAAAGAAGAGGGATGGAAAAAGGAATATTTCAATAATTATTTTCCTATAGAAGAAAAAGATGTTATCAGTCTGCATCGGTGTATCGATTATAAATCAAATTTTGGGGTAGTTTGATCTACTCCATTTGGATAAAATGGAGGAAAGAACGAGGCGAGGGAGGGATAGAAGGAGATGGAAAGGCGAAAGAAGGATGTTCCGACAGGGAAGAATTTCATAACCTCTTAATTGCACATACCATGATAGCGCCACTCATTTACATTTATATATCGCATTCCAATACCTGGGCGCTTGGCATGCTTCAGCCTATATTTTTCTGCTCGCGTTTTCGCAAGAGAATTTTCATGCGATCGTGGAGGCCTTGATCCTCCTCCTTATTCTTTCGTTGATGCGAGGCGATTAAACTCTGTTGAGGAAAAAGAAAAAAGAAAAAAAAAGAAAGACACGAAATGTCGAGTTTATAAATATTTCGACAAGGAAATCGTATTGTCGATATGTCTAATTATTCGTCAAAATTGATCTTCTATCTACTCGTTTTGGAAACGAGGTCAATCGTTCGTTCATTCGTTCGTTTCTCAATAATATCTGGAATGGAATGGATAAGTGAAAAATTGGCGTTAATTTTAAATTAATAAGAAGTAGTTAAAGTAGTTGAAATCGACCAATCACTCGTATATAAACGTTGCATTATAAATGCCTCAAGATCAGAATGTAACAGGATCAGAAATTATTCAATTTGTTGGACATCGTCTGATGTATGATCTTAAATGATCATTAAGGCCACGTCCGTTTCACCAATCTTTATCTTCCAGAAACGCAATCTCGGAGAATACACGTATAAGATTAATGTATTGTTTAACTGATTACGTTTGCAATTTACCACTCTCGTGAGTGGTCATTACACTCTCGCCCTGGCGAATTAAAATAGAGGAAGTATATATTATACGTATACTAGATGGAAAACTAACCAACTACAATCAACGTGATTCGAATGATCGTGCGAATCGCGTATTACAGGGATACTCGTAGAACTGGAGAATAGATTGTACAACAAAGATTTAAAAAAAGAAAAAAAAATCGAGAAATTCATAATAACAATGGATTATTATACATTTTATTCGTAATACAATAATACGGATAGTTTCGTCGAAAGAGGACAGATTTAATTCTCATCGAGTCGTTCTCACAACGATATGTAGTGAATCGAATCACGCGAGATAAACGGTTGAAACGGATGAACATCGGAGTGTTAATTTCTCGACATTAATTCGTGGAATCGAGGCCGAGAGGTAGGTAGGGGATCGAGGCCGATAATGGGTCGTAAAATGCTCGTCAAACGCGGCGTGTGTGCATCGAGGTGGGCACCGACAACGGTAAGAACACGGCGCAACGAGTGGCGCCGGGAAAAACGGCTTTCATTAAGGACGTAGCAACGAGTGGTAATGAGAAAAACGGGTTTCACGGTGAAGTGGCGGCCACGAGAAAGCTTGTTTTTGCCCGCTGGAATGCGGCTATCGAAGAGAACCACTTTTAACCCCCCTCCTTGTATTCTCCTGATTGCTTTCAACCGGACGAGCAGAGGAGGAGGGAAGCTGCTCGATATGCATCTCGATAACAGTTCTAATCTTCGTCCTCGATCGGTCGCACGCCCACGCGTGTTTCGAATCTCGCCAAACCGCTAACAATATATTGCAAGGATCCCACAAATTGATTGATATACACGTGGTACATTAATAAATAACGCGTTAACGGGAAGCTTGTTGTTTATCAAGATTTTTAAAAATCGGATTAATCGCATAAATTTTGAACAATTAATTTCAAACAAATTAAAACGAATAAACGTGTTTTCGTGGCGAGGACTCTGTTTTCCGTAGCAATTTATCGTGTAAAAAATGAAATAAGCCAGCAGGGTAATCAGTCGGGTAGCGTAATAATCAGAAGAAGAAACGCTGCCTTCTCAAAGGCTTAGGATAACGTAAGGGACAATTTATGGCGCTCATCGCGCAATTACGTAAGACGCGGGGAGGAGAGGGGGAGATAAATTGAAACCGCGGTGTTGGGTGTTCTTCTTGTATGGTATTTACGAGCGGAAATTCCGAGTGCGGTGGTGGTGCACATGCGCCGCGATGTCGAAAAGAATGAAGCGCGAATGTGTATCGTTGCATCTCGAGAAGACGGACATGGAATAAATCTGTGCGATAGTTAGGGGGAGGGGGAGGGTGGTAGACGGGGTAAATAATTCTGGATCGTTGCGTGAGGCAATAAATAACGGCCGAGGCTAGCATTTTAATTGATTATCCGTTTTAACGTCCCGATATATGTCAACGGATTCCTATTTGGGAAAGTATGTATGAGGTATGGCTGTTCGTTAAAGGGTAGCCTTTTTTTTCTTTTTTCTTTTTTTAAACGGAAAGCTGGAGATGGAAAAATCGATAACGTACGCGTTCCTCGTTCGAGAAACATGATTTTTACTCGCTACGACACGCAAAGTCATTTGAGTGATTATGCCATATTTCCATATTTATTATTCATTACCTGCGTTACCATTTGTACCTGCGTCGAGCATCATTACACCACGCTATAACGTATAATCGAACCTGTACAACATTCCAACGTGTATTACCTGACAGGTATCCAAGATATAAGTAATATTACACGCGGGCTGATATTAGAGGTAATGCCGCGTGTAAAAATAAGTAAAAAGAAGAAGGGAAGAAATGAGGAATATTGGAAAAATTAATCAATGAAAATATTTCCATTATCAATTTCCTACCATCGACAGGAATTAATTATTCTTTTCCTTTCCTTTCTCGATCGTATCCGTCAGATCACACATACATCGCTGTACAACTTGAACTTTGCACACTTCTATTCTTTCCAAAGACATGACCTTTCCGATCCTTTTTATCTCGAAACCACGGCAAGACAATCGTCGTTAATTTTACGAGACGATGAAAATTCCAACCCTTTACGATTGGTCGTCGTGTAACGCTCGTGTACGAGTTGGATGGCGCTATCAAACCGGCGTATATAAAGATCCATCCTATAAGGAATAACGAACCGCGACGATATAATCGCGAAGGAAGCGCAAATAAAGCGCGATCGCGTCGCGAAGAGTCGCGTTTGATGCGTGTGTATCCACGGCCCTCTCCTCCTCTCTCCGCAATACACGTAAATGGGCTCAGCAAGCGCATCGACGCACGACCACATAAATCCTAAGCGCGAGGTTATGGATGACGTACAACTGGGCATCGACTGGGATATTTCCCGATTGGTCGCGTGGCGTTGGGAACCGTGCGAGTTGGCGAACGATTTGCATCACGGCCAGATGAGAAACGACGTCGTTCTCGACGCGGTGTTGGATCGAGAGTCGCCAATTTTCCGGAATAATAAAATCGTTCCGGTAAACGGGATTTCCGGAACGGTTACATTCCCATTATGGAGGAATGATGTTAGTTTTTCGACGTTATTAATTCTTACGGTTTAACATGAAGATGGCTGGTTAATTTCAAGAGCAGAATGAGGGGAAAATATAACGAATATTGGAATATTCGAGGAATAAGGAAGTGAAAGTAACGATTGAAGAAATTATTATAGTAGATAATTGTCACGTGGTAATCGCGGTTACCGAGCGTTAACCAAGATAATGATTTTTTTTAATAGTTTAAAAACATGCTGTGATATAAAGGATAGATTTTTAACTTGAGAAATTATTATTGGCCGAGGCACGTTTCATTTTCGAGATTTCGGATGAATGATGTTTGATCCGAGAAACATGTTCGAATGATAAATGGGAATCGATCTATCGTTCTGTTAAATTAGGTCCGGAATTTTAATCTCCGTTTCCTATTCTCGTAATTTAATTTACCTCATAAATTTAAATTAATAATACGGTTGGAATTAGAGTCTCTGTAGTTATTATACGCGATCTTCTGTAGATTTTCTTCTCGTGGTGAAAAATTGCCTGTAATTATATCATCAAACTACTTTTATTCGAGTAAATTTCAATGAACGGAATGATGATAAATGCAATAAATATTACAAAGCATATTTGTTGATAATTTACTTCAAATGCTTTTATTTGAAGTAAAGGAATAAAATTTGCGTGGAAAATTAGTTTAGAACATTGTTGTTGCCATGATGTTGCCAAACGGTAAAAACAGGACTGCAATTTCACATTTATCACAACCTGTCGGATAGATACAGGCGATAGAATAAAGGAGTAATGAATCGTTCGATAAATGTTCATTCTCTCTATTCTCTTCATCCTATATCACACACATATATATATTTTCCAAATTCGAGTCGAATTGGAAAATGATTATTCGACGTGTGTAATTTACGATTAATTATCTTTGTTGAGAAGAAAATCTTGAGGAGAATCTCGTTTCAAAATTTAATTCCTGAATATCCTGAATATAGGAGGTTATCGTTGAATTAAATATTTCCCCGAGGGAAGTCGCTTCCTGTCGTTTCGTCATAACCCCTTTCCACCATAATCGAATTTCCTCTTTCTACCATCACATCCTTAACGAGACGTATAGATAACCAAGTTCATCGATTGACAATAGCCTCTCCTCTCCTCCAATAAAGATGGCCTTACGTCGTCTCCCCCATGATTCGTCGGCGAATGAAAAGCAGGGATGGGATCGTTGACCCGATGACCCGCAAGGGTGAGTCGCGTATGTCCGCCCGATTATATCGATTCGACCCGTATTTCGCGGCAACCTTTTACCGATTCGACCAGTTTTTCCCTCCCCCCGAAACTTTAAATAACACGGGGACAGATTTCGTAAACGGGTCGAAATCATCAATGGTCGAGCGTGAAATCGAACAATTGCATGTTATACGCTTGTTACGCGTGAAACGCCGATTATTCTCGCGTGTTAAATAACGAATAAAAGGAATTTATAAGCGGCGCGAATAGTTGAATCGGTAAACGACCTGTGCCATATATCCGCGATAACAAAGAATTAATAAAAAAAAAAAAGAACGGATACGGGTAGGAATTTTTTATTTCCTCCTTCCAACGTCGTCGTCGCCTCTTTTGTTCCGAGGGATCGTTTAAACGTTAGTTATGAAAGCAATTATTTATCTTTAACGTGTTTGTTGATTCGTACATTATTCCCGAGTGTGTATGTCGTAAATACGATTTAAACAGCGAGGATGGTCGTAGACGTTGAACAATCCGGCGAAAATCGACAATGGGGGATTTATTTGCTCGTCGATTCAAACGATCGATTCTTTCTGTCGATATGATGATCAATGTAAAGGAGGGGAAGAGGAAGGAAAAAGAGAAAAGAAAAGGGAAGGAAGAAACGGAAAAGAGGCGATACAACGTGGAAAAAATTATACGCGTTGCATTGTTCTGCCGATGTCAGGATGAATGTGTTTTCCCTATCGTATCGATTTCAATCGTTTCGAGGCGGAATTATACAACGCGATTGTTGTTTGCCAGCGAACGAATTTGAGATGCTGCCCCTGAACCCGAGTTGGAGACTAACGGTATTCGCATAATTGATTAGCACGAAGCAAACCCGTGATCTTAATAGTAATTTCTCCGCTTGTATTGTATATCCTTTACGTTCCTTCTGCTCTGCCCACGCCCTCACCCTCGCCCTCGATCGTGGGTGGAACGTTGTGCAATTACACCGCCACAATCGGTAACGAGATTGAACCCAAGGGAAAAGATTAACCCTCGAACTCTAAAGGTCGTCCGTGGTAATAAACCAAGAGTGCAGTTGCGCGTTTCCAAGCTGCGTATCGAATCGCGAGCTGGTATGGTATCGGGTTTAATCAACGCTATAAATGGGTTGACGAAGAATGTACCGCCAATGCGGAAAAACTCGACAGGAGAACAATGTCCAAGATAACTTTTAACCCTTAACTCGTTTAACTCGTCGTCTCGTTTCATTGAATCCCAGATTGATTTCGGAAATTTTATATTCCAAAAATCACAATTTTTTACAATTTTACAATTTGGAAGATTAGAGTACATACAACTCCTCGAAGCACAAAGATAAAAAGGATTAACAGAATTCTCAAGAATACGAAGAATATTCGGAAAATGAAAAAAGTTGGAAAATGTTTCCTGAGATAATATTTAGCATCGTGTATTAATAGTTAAGAAAAAAAAATTCTGAAATATTGTTACATCTTTCAAAGAGAGAGGGTAGTTATGGGTTAAAACACGCGATACGGCAATGCGTCTTTCGGTGGGTAAATACACCGTCTGTGCGCCTGTGTCGTAGATTGATTTCGTATAAAAAAACTTGGGTTATTCGTCATAATTGAAAAAAAATCGTACGTCAAAGAGGAAGAGGAGGAAGAGGAAGAGGAGGGGCGTGTATACGCGCGTTCGTCATAACGGGAGAACGCAGCGACGCGTTGGCGCCCGGTGATATCGCGATTGTCAACCGTGACCCGTTTATGTATGATGGGGAATTCTTTATGGACATATTTCTAAGGATCGTTTTGCCGGGAACAACGGAGCTGTGCCAAGCAATTTCGGACGATACGTATCTCCACGTGTTTTGCAGCTAGTAATATCCGACGGGGGGGGAAAAGAGAGAGGGCGTATTTCTTTCGTGTCGTATGGAAACGTTTGACGTGCACTGGATATTAATCTTTTAGGGCTTAAATCCTTAAATCATTATTAAAAGTCACGAATGAACCGTGGATTTGTCGTGGACAAATGCGTTGATCGTTAAACGTTGTAAACGAATTTCATCCAAAAGAAAATTTCTCGTCGCAATTTGATAAAAGGGAGGAAGGATTACTACTGTTACTTCGTTCTCTATCGTTCGTTTTCGCGCGTGTTTTTTCCTTTGTACACGCGGGAATTATCGACGCGTATAAGACGAATTTAGCTTGAAAATACGGGAAATGGACGTGACACTGTTGCGAAACTTGGATTGTGTCACAATCTTCATGTAGAATTCATGCGCGCTTTCCGTTAAGTCAACCGAACACGTACGAAAGGATTGCGATTTATGTTATGCGAGGTATGTCGGAATATATGATGTGTCACTTGCGAAACACAACGTAATACATTTCATCTTGATGGATCAGTATTATACAATTCTCCCCCTCTCCAATTCCCCATATAAATATCTCGATGGAACGAGCGTTTCTTTTTAATTCCGTTCTTTAATAAATCGTGATCAACAATTAGAGCATAGAAAAACGCGGATGGAACCACGATACTTTCCTTAAATTTCGCAAAATTTCTTCGCGATATAGAAATGCGAGCAAAAGAGAGAATCGATATATTTTCCGCTTATATCGAATTTGATACAAAAAACAAAAGAATCAATTCGAATAATTGGATTAATCGTACACGATAGGCGATTAAAATCGATTTTATCCGACGATGTCCGCGCGAATCTCTCCTTTTGCTCCCTCAAGGAGAAAGAAAGAAAACGCGGTGCAACGTACGCAAATTACTTTTCCATCCGACAAAGCGAGCAGCCCCTCTCTCCCCCGCACACGTCACAATAACACGTTTCACGCGTCTCGCGCCATTCTTTCTCAAAGCAGCTTGTTCCACGTTAGATCCCGTTCGAGCTACGTGCCAATATTCCTCTCTCAGCGTTTTCTCCCCGCATCGCGGCGAATATCGAGGGGAGGGGAAGGTATCAATATTTCTTGCGAATTGATAACCGCGCTCGGCCGCTATAAAGTGCATCGGAGAGAGGGGGGATCGCGAAAAGTATTGCGTAACTGCAATACTACGTGCGAAGTGTTTGGGGGACGTGAGATTCTTTACGGATGCATTTTATATGCGAAGCGTCGCGGAAACGGAATCGAGGGTGGCGGAAGGAAATTTTACTTGGCCGATTGTTTAGAAACTGCGCCGAAATATATTTAATTATATATGTATCGAAGGAACGGTCGTTGATATATATAGTCATAAATTGTCCATTAGTGATAAATTTCACGGAGGGAAACAGTTGAATACGGAACGGATTGGAAAATCGTTGGAATATCGAATTTAGAAAATTGGCAATATCATCCGTGACTTGTTGATTCTTCCTTACCTATCAAGCTTCCGCTCGCGTCTTTATCGTAAATATTGGTATATGGAATAAATTCTCGGACAATTTGCAATTTTTTGAACGTGCAACGTGTGCATTTCCATCGCGTGGAATGTTCTTCCTAGATGTTCCGAATCTAACTCGAGACGCCACGTTGACTGGCGACGTCAAAGTTTCGCCTTGTTTCGTTTTGTCGCGGAATTTTCATTAGTATCCCGGGAAGGAAGCGTAAAACGAGAAAAAAAGGAAGGGGAGGGGTGGTGATGGTAACGTTATTGCTGCTTTATTGCAACCAGCTTGCTTAAAAACTTGGAAGCAAGCGAAAGCCGAGAATCGTCTGCGGAGAATAACAATGGAAAAGTTACACGGCTCTGACGTTTGACAGCGTGTACACAGAGGGGGTTGTCCAGTCGTAGAGTAACGCGATACCGGATTTTATTCGTTGAATCTTAATTCATTTCGTCGTAAAGGAGAGAGGATTGTCCGAGAAAATTGAAAGTCCTGCTTTTATGACCAGTTGTAAACTGCAAGACGGTCTAATTAGAAAGTTGGTAACCGAGTTTCGTCAACAAGCGCAAGAAGCATTCTGTTACGTGCCACGGCTTATGTGCTATTAAGGGAGTTCCGTGCCCAGATTGCATCGAAATGCATACGCAGGATATATTGCATACACCTCGGCAAGGTGTTTTGGTTCCGTATTACTAGATAACAGCGATATCTTTGAAATAACGAGTACGGGGTAGGGAACAGATGTGGATACCATTAGTTATCGGCCAAACACGTGTAATTTATGTAGATACTCGTATCTACTAATTTAATCGTAAATGATCGTTTATCTCGAGTTTAATAAGTAATTTATTTATTTTTTTTTTTTGAACAGAATTCGAACGATGACCTACTACTCACAGTTTCTCGATATTCCGTGGATAATATTTTTAACTAGGTCGTTTTGCCCTCATTTTCCCTCTCGACCTAATTGGCCGCGATCGTGGAAGCCCCATATAATAATAGACCGATAGACAGTGGAGAATATATTACAAATTCTTGTTCTTCCCTCTTTTCCAGATTCAGATTCTTCCTCCTCTTCTAAAATCCTCTTAGAAACTTCGTTGTTGCTCGGTCGAACTCGGACTCGATATCATATCGAGCCACTATGGTTTTTCATTTTCACGAAACATGCTATGGATCTTTTTGAAATTTTTAATTGTATTCAGGGAGGGGAAAAAGAATCGGGAGACGAGAATTCGCGATCAATTTTTCGTAAAGCTGAGCAAAAAGCGTAAGTGTCCATTCCGATGTTATCGATATCCGGGCAAAATCGACTCGACTTTGATACGGTTCGATCTTAGTCTTCCTCGTCTTCGAGATGATCCGATTTGGATTTTCCGTTTTCCGAGGTAATGTAAGGGAGGATTCTTCCACCCTTTCGAGATTTCTTTGAGATCCCGATCCCCGATTTCTGGATAATCCAGATTCGATCTCCACGACCTCGACTCTGCTCTTTCGATTCAAATATGGGTTATATCAGGGTGTGAGAGATCGCGATACCCCCCGAACAATCATCTCTCCCGCCCGATTTTCACTCGTCTCGAGACTTTTCGCAATTGAAATCCGGATATGATTCGGATGTTCGTCGATTAACCGTCGTACGACGTGTTACGTCTCTGTATGTATTCAGATGGTATAATTATATATGTATATAATTAACCGTGAACCTTTTAACCGTTATCGTTTAATCGATCTTTCTTCATTTTCGATAAGATGACACTGGATTCCGGCATAATCCTGACCCGCGTTTGGTAACCGAGCCACCACTAGATATCGTGATGGAAATGCGGCCATTCTATTGATGTAATCGCACATGGGAAATTGGGACACTCAGGTTGAACTGCACATGAATGATCAAGTTCCATGCTAAACACGTCAGACTCGATTCGCCCGGGTGATATTAATCAAAAGTGACATAATGAACCGTGCAGTTTGCAATTCATTAGATATTCGCTTTATGAATTGTGTGTCAAATACCATCGCGAGGTTGTTTTAATTACGAAGGTCGAAAGGTAATTTCGTTATAAATAGATAATGGTCTGGCGAGTAATAATTTCGGGGGTGAGGTAATAATTAAAATGGAACCTTGTGAACCGTTATTAAAATGTTTTTTTTCCTTTCGTTTCTATTATTATTATTATTAATAAGACGAACAACAATAATCCCCGTAAAGTGGAACAATGGATTATGCATTAACTTTATCATTAATTTGCCGTATTCCCCCCACGTTATTTAACATTGCTTTTCGTTTCCACGGTTTTATTTTAAAAGCATTTTGAACGAAATAAAATAATTACCCATCGCGTCTACCGAAAGAAAGTGTTTCCAATGCGTGAAACCGGATTTATTTTCATCGGCTGCCAGTTAGTATTTCGAAATACGTGTTAATCTATACGCTACATAAATTACATAATGCATTATACGCGCAAATGAAACTTTCATACTTACGCCCCGTGCATTTACGGGATATCCGTGTAACATCCGGCTGATAGAAAAATAGCTTTCAATATGTGAAATATTCGTGGCAAATCCCTTGATTCGCGGAAATGCGGGGTGGTAATAATTTTTTTTTTTAAATCGTAATCGAATAAAAATCGACGTAGAATTTTTTTTCGACAACGAAGAATTATCATTGAATATTCCTATTCTGGACACGAAGGGAAGGGTCGAATCTTCTTGGAGAAGAAAATGAATTTTGACGGTAGAAATCATTAAAATCGGCGATGCTAGGAGAAAGAATCATTTCAATTTCAGAGAAATCGTGTGTAGACTCGAATGTAAAACGCGTAACGATTACGTGATAAAAATTGATTGTTCGTCGGCTACGATTCTCGGTTAAATAAATTTTTCAAAATACGCGAATATACGAATTATTGAAGACAGGGAGTGAAGATCTATTAATGTACTTTAATCTCGCGTCGGTTCCTTCTAAATTGAATTTATGCCCTCGTTTCAACACATTCGAATGAGGCAACAAACTCGCGCGAAGTATGTACGTATATATATATCGATATATACCGGCGGGAATATCGGGAGAAATTTTATTGTCGCTATATATACAATATTCGATGTCTCGAGCGCAATATTCCGAACAGCTTGGGATTACGTTTTAAACTGGGAGGGTAGAAATGAGCGCGCGTCAATCTTGGCCGTGACGTTGGACCAATTAACACGACGGCGTGTGTATTTTCCGATGCTTAACCAGTTTGATTTAACGCTCGCTCGCTAAAGACTTTGAGTATCTGCGAATCGAACGACGGGAAAATTCATGGAAGCGACGCGGAATCCCGTCGAATCGGGATTCTATAGATGGAACGTGGAATAATTATCGGCATTGATTGGCTGGTTTGGTGTATTAAAAAAATCTTGAGGGAAAAAGTATCATTGGAAAGAATTGTGGTGAAGAAAAAAGATGCGTGGAGAAAGGTTATATTCAATTATTATATTTTTTCAAACGTTAGAATAGGGTAAACGATTCATTTAAAATATGAAATATATATATACTGTTTTAGATGGATGGACTTACGTATCGATTTGATGATAATACTAAGTTAATAAATCGTACGTGTCAGTTTTTAAAATATGGAACAATGTCGAGTGAATGGCAAGGAAAACGAGCTGGGAGACAAATGGAGTCTGCGAATTTATTTTAGCCACCTTTCCAATCTTATTTCGAGATGTATATATATATATATATATACGGAAGTGGTGGAGGCGTGCAGCTGCGCCGACATATTGCACTTGAACCGTGGGAGGGAGGGAGGGAGGGAAGGGAAGGTTTTCACGCGAGAATCACGCGCGACCAGCGAAAAGTGCATTGACCAAAATGAGCCTGGCTGCAGGGACATCGCGTACCCACCCGTTCGTATCGATTCTGTGCCAAGTGCCGATAAGAGCTGTCAGCCGAACAGCACTTTATAACGAGGGAACGAGGCGGAAAGGGGAGAATGGAGCGCATAGAGAAAAGAAGGGTTGGAGAAAGAGAGAGAGGGTAGAGGGGGAGCATAAGGTTTCCTGAAAATTGGCCTACGTCCGCGCGTCTTATCGCGAACACCTCGCAAATGACAGGGAAAAAAATTGCTACGCGCCTACCAAATTGTGAGGGAAAGCTCGATCGAGCGGGTGGGGAAAAAAAGTGGCGTGAAAATGGCGAGTTCGTTACTCCGAATCGATCGGATGATTTATTTCTTCGGCGGTAACGGGCTAAATGACTCGGGGCATTCTATCCCATTCCCCGAATATTAAAGATTGTAATAGGATCGTTAACCTTTGTATTTTCCCCCTTTTTCGGATTGGGGGGTGGGGGGACTTTCCTCCGTTTTTATCGAGGTTTCCACGTCGTGGAAACTCTAGCCAGAGTCTGACCAATGATCGAGCGTTTCTACTTACTTACTAGCGAAACTTCAAACTCAGAACGCGATACTTGTTTCGATATTGAATGAATTCGACGTGCGATATTATTCGAGGTCTGTGGGTTTTTTTCTTTTATTTTTTCATTTTTTTAATTTTTTTTCCTATCTAAATTCGATGGGCGGACAAATGGAAGGAAAATTCAAAAACTTTCATCGTGGATAAAGGGTTGGTCCGCGACCAGGATTTTATATACGCGGCGCGGAATTATTTGCGGCTTCTCGAGAAGATTAAAAAAGTGATCCGGCGACGAGTAAATCCGGCACGAGTAATTTGGTCCGAGGACGACGTGTTCGCTAGTTGCAGGGCTTAAGACTTCCCCTTGTGTGCCTCTTGGTCACCGCTCCACTCTCTGCTCCCCTCACCCCTTCCCTCGGTATTCTCTGGCGAGCCATCCCGCGATTCACCGTGATCCCCTACCCCTCATCCTTATTTATGGCGGCTTTCTTCTTCCGTTCCTCCATCCTTCAAACAGTTGCCAGTTTGTCAAAGTTGTGTAAGTTCGTTCAACGTCGTAAATTAATCGTTGCCTTCAATTAACCCTTCACCCTTGTCCGAGGAATTACAAGCGTCGTCCCTCCTCGCCCTTCCCGGATCCCCCTCGGTTCCTCGGGCAAACACCATAATTATTTAACGTCCCGTGCCTCTGAATTCGTTCTTCTTAACCGTTATGAAATGTATACAGCGTTGAATTGTTCCGTTAATCGGCCTGTCGTAGTTTACCCAAGTGTTCCTCCTCCTTCTCCTCCTCTCACTCTTCTCCCTCCCTCCTCCCCGTGGAATTGTATAAATGTTTACCGTAGCGTTTAAGATTAACGAGATTAATTCGAGCCATTGGCCGCTTTTAATTATCGCCACGTTTTCGACGAGGTCGAAAGATTCTAACCCCTTCGGGCATTCCCTTCTATATCTTCATTTAAATCCTTCAAGAGTCGCGTATCCCCCGCCAAGGGAATGCGTTATAGGCGATCGTTAATACGATAAAGTGAATAATCGCGGAATAGGACGATTTATCAATGAGTTAGAGACTGGATGGAAAATTGATGGAATGCGTAGTTGCAACGTTCCCCCAGACGAGTGAATTCGTTGCACTAGTGGCCCCCTCCACTCGCTGATAATTAATTACAATCGATATTCCCTAATCTTCGGATGGCAGAGAAACTTCGCAAGTACCGACTCCGCGTGAACATTTATCACGGTTAAAACGGGCCACTTCTGTTCGCCAAGTTCTCGAACCAGTTATTACCATCCGTCCATGCGCGTCCCACGTCATCCACACGTCCGATCGAGCGAAATACTCCGGTATCCCTGCCGGCGGACCGATAAAGCGCCCGGTTATCGGAACCTCGACGAAGGAAACGGGGGGGCGAGGTAGCAAGGAGACGAAGCGAGCGAGCTTCCACCTCGGAACTAAGCAAGTCACGCACGCACAATCTCCATACATCACCGTCGAAGCGTGTAAACTTTTCAACTGCCTCGCATATCCTCGCTTTTGCACCCGAGCGGCGGCGGCCACCCTCCGGGCGACGACTCGCTCTCTCCCCACACCGATTTTCCTTCCTTCCTTCCTTCCTTCCTTCTACTTGTGCCGCCGTTTCACCATCTTATACCGTTCGACCGGCCCACTGGCGCGGGGCCACAAATTATTGAAGCTCAATTGAAGCGGGGCAAGACTTGGACCTGGGCTAAACGCATCAGTTCCTCCTCCTTTCGGCTCCTTTTTCTCTCGGACCCGCCGTTTTATATCCCTCCTCGACTTACTCGTTACCCACTCGGAACTCGGTCGATTCCTATCCGTTTCATTTTCATTCCGCTAACCTTTTTCCTCCTCGGTTTCAGGATTATTCAGAATCCCTCCTCCCCTTCGGGTTATTCTTGGCGAAAGGAGGATGAAAAGACACGGAGCTTACACGAGACGTCACCTCTCCGTGTTACCTCTTGTAACTGGATTTTTCAACTTGCCAATTATTTGGAATTTCCTTCGAAATATCCTTTTGTGGGATGGAGGAAGTTTGATTCGGTGTGATTAATCGACGTTATGTTCTCGGCAGACCACTGTCGAAGACGAACCGATTCTGTCTGTGTTGCCTGTATAATTATTAATTCTGTTTTCCAATTCTCTCTCTGTCTCTCTCTCTAGCTAGTTGATTGAATTATGTTCGATAGGATGCATCGCGTTAAATCGCTAATGATTTACCTTTCCGTAAAACATAGTCGAAATTCCAGCTGTTTAATCGAGAGAGAAAATGATGGTGGAGGTTCGGTCGGGTTTGAATATTCATCGATATATAACCGAGTTAACATCCTGCTAGGATGGGATATTAACGGAGAAGGGGCGGGACGTTGGAACAGAAGCGATGTAGAATTTATGTTGTGGAAATAATTGTTGGAAAAAAATCGTAAGCGCCACGGGCAAGATGTTTAATCATCGTCCTGTTGCCGGGTCTTGTCAAGCCTTCACCAGAGAAGGAGCCGGGTGTGCTCGAGCTGCATTAAGGGTGCGCGACGAAGGATAGGAAGATGGGAACGGAGAGTGGGAGGGGGAAACGTTACGGCAATTTCCTTTCATCGATCGAGAAATAAAAGTCGACGATTAACGAGTAATTTCGAGAATCAATAGGGTGGACGAATCGAGTCGAGTCGTCGAACGGTCGAACGATTTTAATTATTCGAGACGGTCGGAACGAGGCGAGACGAATATCGAGCCGGATTTTTAAAGCGTGCGAAATTAAAATGTACAAGTGTAATAAAAAGGAGGGAGAGGACGGTGAGAATTGATGGTAAGATGATGTTATTTCACCTATACCTTGCTACGTGACGAAAGCTGATGCACGTGACAAGATCGTGAAAGTAGGGATCGTTTCGGACGTGATTCGTAGGTGGGCAAATGGTCTTAAGCGTGTTCAAATCTTTGATCCGATTTTACCCCTCCGAGTAAAAATTATTTTCGCCTATTTTCCAGATTTATTCCATTTCCGTGTTTTTTTTCGATCGTACAAAGCCGACGATTAATTATTACAATCTAGAAATTTCGACGGATTTTTCGATATTTTTAGAGAGAATTGTTTAGAAAGGTAATATCGTTCATCGTATAACATCTTAAGCTTTCTAGCATTGACGCTAAAATCATCGTGCCAGAAATACCAAATCCTTCCTCCTTGATTTTACAATTCGATCCATTGCTGGCACTGAAACATATCCGGGGAAAATAGTCGAAAAGAGACGGCAATAATCATTGCCAGGTTAATAGCTGGCTTTAACAGTTCCTGACAAATTGTACGATACGTGTATGTATACTTATATATATACAAGGAAGAGGAGAAGGTTAACGAATGACCAGGGCCGGGAACGTTTATCGTGTCCACGTTACGGAATCGTACAGACGGGGCCACCATTTCCAACTCCATGAACCTTCCAGCTGGCGGAAGCTTAAGAGCCACCTAGACCAGAGAAACCGCACCGTTGCTGGCCTAGAGATCCTAAGCCCGTGTTCTGTTATATATTGTGCACGGATTATGCCGAAATGTGTGAACCAACACCTTGACTAAGCGCGATCTACTTTAACCCTTTCCGTCCACGGGAGGGAGGGAAGCAATCCCGTACGGTGCACGGCCAACCGCGATCTTCTTTGCCAAAACTAACCCCTCCTCCTCCTCGATCTGCGTATCCCGTGCTACCTCATTTCCTCTCGTTAGATACGTCGCTTAAGCTTAGTTTCCGCCGGAAAGTGTTATCGATCTACGCGCCACGGAGCCTCCTCTATATATATCATACCGTGTGTGTGTGTGTGTGTACACCTGTTCACGTATGCGCACGTGTATGTCGGTATAGCTCGACTAATAAGTACGGATAATCGTTTTAAACCGTCCTAAGCTACTCGTAAATTTGAATACGGGAGAAATTTATAGGTGGATGTGAAAAGTGGTGTGTTGCAGCGAGAAGTCGTATTGTAAGTTCGAGTGGCTCGTTAGGGGATGGAAATGGTTGGAACTGTCGCAGCTCCCCGCCCCCGTGTTTGAAAAAGTGGTGCTTAGAAATTTTCACGAGTGGTCGAATGCGATTCCATCGTTTTTTAAACAACGTGCTCTGACGAGCGCACTCGTTGCTCGCGCTGGATGCTTGTGGAATAACGAGCGGGTTTCGAATTACGGATTCTCGAAAGGAAACGGAAATGCCTATTATTTCGTAGAGCAGGGTATATGTATATATATATATATATACACGAGCAGAATCAAAATATTGGGACAGGTTTTGACAAAGAGAATTCAAAAAAAACCTGTCTTCGAGAGTCGTTGTTGTGCACCACGTTGCTGGACGGGAAACTCGATAAGTGATCGTTATATCGAGAATAGGATGGAATAGGAATTTTAAACGATCTATATAGGACATTTCGTGGGACACGTGGCGAATTTGAATGTAGGATAAAAATTATTTTCATTTTAGGATCGAGTAGAAAGTTAGTCCACGTGAGAAAATAAATAAAAAATATTATTTTTGAGAAGAGAATTTTAAAATTTGTGGAATAAAAATCTATAAATCTGATAGTCGACTTCAGTGAAAATTTGAATATCGTTGTATCTTTTCGGTTACTTTTTGGCATCCGGAATACGTAGAATCGCTATCCTTTTGATCCTTTCGGCTATCATACCGATCAAAGATTCCCAACTTCTCTTCTTGAATTTTACGTACCGAATTTTACGTTTGATTAAACGACGTTTTTTATAGCTTCAAAATTCGGACGAAAATTGTTGTAACGGAAAGGCAACTCTATTCTTTCCGTTTTCCACTCCGTGTCACGTAACGGCGAAAGGAGAATACAAAGTAAAAAGTGTGGCAGGGACGTGCGCGCTCGACCATCAGTCACATTCTAGTCCTGTAATAAAGGGTGTATGATTTCAAAGATGGGACAAAAATAAATGGAAATATGGTACGGTTCCTTTCATAAAAGGGGACGCGTGGAAAGCTGTTGTAAGGTGATACCGGCCGGTTGAACCCCTCCAACGCGATCTCTTGGACCCGGTTCATGCGTGTACCACCTTTTTCCCTTGCGATATACCCGCAAAGAGGATCGGATTTGTTATGACATGAAACTATTCGAAATTCGATCTCAAAAGGAAGGGTTTAATATTTTGACAGGGGTCTTCCGCCCCTGCTACGTACCGTGTCGTTGCGCGTATTTCCGCTACCAATCGTTTTATACGATCGTGACCGGGGCTATAACCGATCGTGACACTTTTCGCGTTTAGAGATTCTTCTAGGCGAGCACACCTGCTCCCTCCCCAACCGACGTTGCTCTCTTTCTCCCGTGAAATGAACGAGCTACGAGTACGCGTTCTCACGTACGCACCTTGTGCGTACTTCGCTGCCCCCGAATTTCATGAAAATGGGAATAGTTGATTTTCAAACAAAGGAATCGCGTATTTCGTGCATGTGTGTGTTTTTTTATTATTATTGTCTTTTACTTTCTCTCTTTTTGCCTTCTTTTTTTTGTGGCCACGTCTAGAAAGTTCAACGGCGACCGATGGTTAAGGGAACACGAGGAGAAGCTTTTATTCGCGATTTACGAAGATCGAGGGTGGAGAGTTTTGGAAGATGAGAGTGCTGACTGCAAACTAAAGTCTGAATACTCAATCAACGAGTATTCTTTAGGGCGTTTTAAGAGTCTTTGGAGAGGGGAGGGCGAGCGTGAATGGCGGAACAAAGTTCGGTGAATTGTATTTCTAGACCTGAATCGACGGAGGCGAAATTCGTAAAAAAAGATTTTTCAAGAGCGTTTAGTTCGAGAAAGGATATATATATATCTCTCTGCGTGTATGACAGATATATAATGGAGATTAATTTAATCCTGGGAACGATTAACAGAGTATCTTCCTTTCTTTTTTTCTCCTCGTTCAATCTCGTGTTTAAAAAGCGTTGAATGCAAGAAATGTGGGTATTTTTTTTCTTTTCCAAAAATGTTGGAAGACATTTATTGCTTTCCACGACGAGACGAGTGGTGAAATACGTACGTGTCACGCGATGCCGGTTGGAAAATGGGAAAGTAACGAGGAAAGCGGCGGGCAGATAATAAAGGATTTTTACGCAAGCAGACGAAATTCGGACCCGTCACTCGAGTACTTCCGTCATTGCATCCTAAACAACGAGAAGAATAAACGTCCTGAAGCTTCAGAGCGTTCCAGTCCAGACCGTCAATCGGTCTATTCCCAGTCAATCTTAGCGTCCTCGAGTTTAATTGACAGTCATTTGATTAGCATTAACGGAACGGGATCCTAGTCTCTGATTTTCGTTTCGGCAAAAATAGAAAAGGGAACAATGATGATTTGATTCGACAAGAAAGAATAACGGTTCATAAATGGGATAATTGATAAACTGATTAATTCTAGAACAAACGTGGAACAAACGAATCTTCGTTCGTTCGTTCGTTGTTGAATCACGTTTCTTAAATAGCTTTTCTTAAATAATCGAATATTGCATTATTTATCGCTCGAGAGATGGAATTTCTTCGATTATGAAAATTTTTATTTTCGTACACGTGTTACATACTCGTGCAAAGTATTTCTCTTATTTTCCCAATATTTTCACGTGTAATATTTTATCCGATTGTCGATTACACTGTGTTTTACACTCGTTGTACAATATTAGTACGTTAAACCGTTCGTCGTTACAAGCGTATTATACCTTACAAAGAACCACAAGGAATCGTGGAGGGTTGTAGTTGGCGATACTAATTTCGCGCAATAGCTCGTTCAACCCCGGATCTCCCTTTTCAACCGAGACACGTGCTCGAGCTTCATTGAAAAAGCATCGCGTTCCAAAGTTAACAGTGCCGCGACACCGAATAAACTTGCCGACTAGACGCGCCTCGAAGTCTCTCTCCCTCTCTCCCTCTCCCTCCCTCTCTCTCTCTCTGTCGTTCTCGAGGGAGGTTCGAGCTTTGATATCCGGAGGTGTTGATTACGTCTTGAGATGGATGACACACACCGGCAGTTTCTCAGAGTACACCGGTAGTATATCGTGTCAAAGAGCCTTAGTCCCGTGTCGCGGGACTTTCCACCCCGGGACGAATTATTATAATTAACCGTCGAATCGATTTAACATTAAATTCGTCTCGTATGCTGACGCGCCGTATGGGAATTGAACAAACGAACGAGAGAGGCATTACGACATTGTCTTTCATCATTGCATCGCAAATGTATCGAGGAATAATATCTAATTCTTTTTTTTTTCGTATAACAATACGAACGAATAATTTTCAGCTTGTATCGTTGAGAAGTTTAAAAGTAAATCGCAGAAATCTATGAAGGATATGAAGAGGAGCACGAAATATATTATGATTGTAATAATAATAAAAATTCGATAATCTTTAGGGAGTTAAAAATCGATACAGTGAATCAAATCTTGAAAAGAATTATGTATGAATTGGTATTCTCTTATAAATTTTTTTTATGAATTTTCTTACGAAAAGAGATACTCCCTTTAGAGTCGAATAGAAATTGCAATGATACTACTATCAAATAATATCTCTCGTTGAGAAATTGAATGGAAATGCGCATTATAGTAACGAGCCAATTAACCGTTTCACCCAACAACACACGGTGCATCCTTGCACGGAGCAAGGGGGAAACAAGGTTGATCCTCCTGGCGGATGCTCGTAGATTCGCGGCAGCTCATCCGAACCGCACTGTTGTCTACCGACTGGTTGAGTTCGGTTGGCCGGATAGGACACTCTAATTCGTTGCAATCAGGGGAGCCTTCGTTGCTGTTTGCCCACCTTGTTGCGCCTCTATTAGTTCCGCGTCAGAAGGCATGCTCACGTGATTTGTATCCCCGATGCGCCGCTTCCGTCTGGACCGTGGTGCCGTGCGTAAGTCCCCGCAACACGAAGAAGCAAACCGGATCCGCACAGAGACAGAGAGAGAGAGAGAAAGAGAGAGAGTGTCTGCCTTTAACGCCGACGTTTTACGCTTTAATGTGGCGGCCCCTAATTTCGAGTAAATAAATCGAAGGCAATTTAGTTGGTTGTAGTCGCGTTTGATGGAAGGTGGAATCAGGGTTTTGATCTATCCACCGTTACCTTTACTTTAAATCGTAGATGTAGACGCTTAAACGAGACCGTTTCAAAGATTCGGGTAATGGGATGGAAATATTTAGGTGGTATTAACCTCTTCCGTATCGATTTCTTTCGTTTTAGAAACGTGTGTCGTTGAGGATAATTGACGAGAGGTATATATGATCGAGCTGAAAAAAAAAAACGGAATTGGAAAGGAAATTTTGTTTGCTCCTCTTGTCCAATAAATGTTTCATTGGATCGCCATTTTTACGTTCTGGTGTCATTGTACCTACAAGATCGGTAATTTGTCTAATACTGTTAGTTTAAATATCGTATAATCAAAAATTTATCGAGTCTCCCCTATTTCGTCGTGAAGACTGAAAGTTGGATAATTATTATTTTTCGCGTTAAAGACAAGATACAAAGATAGGTACAAAGATAATTTGAACGAATCGAAGCACACGTATCGCGTTTTCTTTTCGAATCCGTTCCGACAGTCGGAACAATTCCAAAGACTTCGGTAACAAGCTTTTGTTGGTCGCTCTTTTCCTCGTTTGTCGGCGTTTAATGAGTCGTTATTACTTGTGATACTCGATAACGGAGAGGAAAGCTATATCGGAGAGGAAAGGCGAGTCGCGCCTCGAAACGCCGAAAGATCGCGGCGAATAAAACGATCGGAAGAAGTTTGGTCGTTACGCAAGCTGCACGAACAAAAGGAGCGAGGGGAGGGAGGGAGAACAGTTCACGGAATTGCTCGGTCTAAGCATAGACGAGCTCCGTTCGAAAGTGCAATTGCGCTTGTCAGAACTTATCGAGTACCTGATCTCGTTACTCATCCCACCCCGCTCTCCCTTCCCCCGCGGCGGCCTCGCCCTCTGGGCGCTCCACCACTCGTTTCCCTCTTGCTCGTAAACCACCCTTTTCTTGCCCGCTTCCGCCGTTGCCTTCGATCTTCTTTAAAAGATCCGATCTAGAATACATCCATTTATCGATACTTTGGATCCAATTATTTAACTTGATGAATTTGTGACAATTTGTGCGGATTAGAAAAAGGAGAAACGATCGAATTAATTAAAATGATGATAATTATTTCAAGATTCTTCCCAATCTTGAGAAAAATTTATATATACGCTTTGGTAGCGGAGGATAAAATGGTTTTGGACATTTTTGTCATCGTAAATAAAAAAGGAAAAGGTTTTTCGAAATCGAGGCGTTCGATTTGAAAAACGAGCGACCATCCAGATATGGGGACTAACTTACTTTAGTTCAGACGTCGTCTATACTCGATGAATTTGTGACAATTTGTGCGGATTAGAAAAAGGAGAAACGATCGAATTAATTAAAACGACGATAATTATTTCAACGATTCTTCCCAATCTTGAGAAAAATTTATATATACGCTTTGGTAGCGGAGGATAAAATGGTTTTGGACATTTTTGTCATCGTAAATAAAAAAGGAAAAGGTTTTTCGAAATCGAGGCGTTCGATTTGAAAAACGAGCGACCATCCAGATATGGGGACTAACTTACTTTACTCCAGACGTCGTCTATATATATATATATATATATATATATGTTGATGTATGTGTACGTTCCTCGGTGCATCTTAGTGAAAGAACATCCTGTCTCATTGAGTAATGTTATCAGACTCAAAGTTTTATCGCTGATGAAAGTTTTCTCGGAGCATAACTCGGGACTAAGGAATAATAAGACGAACTTTTTTTCGTACGGAAAAATTCCTCCGTGTTTTCTTTTCGTGTTAAGAGAGAAGTTGAAAGAGAAACGTTTCGTATGTAATAAATGTGAAATTATTTTAAATTAAAGAAAATTTCACAAATAAGCTAAGATTCGATCGAAGTGATATATCATTCTTCGATCTTCAATTCTCGAATTCGATATTCGAAATTATAGGAAGCCGAGGTATACGGGTACCTCCTCGTGTTCCTTCGAGAACAGTGCTCCTCTCCTTTGTGAAAATGCGTAAGGAAAGTACAAGAGGACGAGAGAGAGAGAAAGAGAGAGTCCTCTGTTAAGCTATCTTCACCGGCACGTACTTGCTCTTTTGCTAATTAAAGTTTCATTCTTTTGATCCTGAAAAGCGCCACTTGACAAATAGAAGAAACTGTCGATTTTCCGGGCGAACGGTTCGCTGCGCAATTTTCCGTGATAGTTCACTTCCTTTCAGCCCAGTCTTTTTCCTTTCGTTTCGCCCGATGACGTCACTGCCATCGTCTTGAGAAACAGAGAGAGAGAGAAAAATCTATTCCGTTAAAGACGACCTGAGCGTGACGTCAAGTATCCTCGGTTGTGCGTCTCGGCCCTCGATCAACTTTATTCAATTCGATTCAATTTTATTAGCATTTACGACCGGCAGCTCGCATTATCGCGTTGCCAATCTATTGAAGACGAATTGAGAAGCGAAGTGAGAATCATTTTCGATGATAAAACGAGGGTAATCAGTGGGACTTTTTACATTCGTTAGATTCGGGTTTTTCGATTCCATGATCCGAAAATGTGTTACGACACGCGAGGGATGTTCCGGTTTTATTTATCCTATCCTTTGATGCGGACCAATCTCAAATTAAATCCGTTTAAATCAACCAACTACCGGCGAGGCGGCTCGATCGAAGGAAATAACATCTAATCAAAGCATAACTTAAACCTAAGTTAAAGCTATTCTAAACTTAGTCTAAACACAATCCAAATTCAATCTAAACGTATCTAGCTTCGACCTGGCCATAAACTTAATCCAAACCTATTCTAAATCTTTAGAAATAGTATCGAAATTGACGGAACGATTTCTATATCGAAATTATTATATATTATTTTCCTTTCATATTCGTTTCTTTATTGTATAATACGCGCGTCGTGGAAAAAGCGATTCTCTAAATAATTACACACGAATATACTTTTATATCGCGAAGAATCTTTGCACAAGGGGAATCACATAATTCAATTTTACAACGCGTGATTCGATTCGAAAATCGAGTCGAAAATATCGATTTTCATTACCTTTCTTTCCGGAATTCTTTCTTTCTGTTCCCTTGTGAATGCAGCAATGCACGAATGACGTAAGGTCCGATCGAATGGAGATTCTATTTTTGTATGGACAGACATTATGGTAGGTCAAGACAAGTTGCGCGGATAGGAGATACCTTCCATTGTGCGGAAGGGAGGAGCGGAGGGGAGGAGGAACAGGATCGCCAAGGCAGAACTCCAATATTCGGAATTTATAACCCCTCGTAACTCAGTCGGTTTCTGCACCTAATACCAACCGGTCTCTCGCGACCAGCACGTGGCCCAGCTTCCTGCTGCGGGACGCTCGAAATCATCTTATCGCTTTGTACGTCGAGATCATTACGCTTTCACGGGAAATTGAAATTCGAAGGGAAGGATTGAGGGTCCCGCGGTAAAAGGGAGATCCTCCCGTGTTTAAAGAAAATTAAGAAATAAAGAATTGTTCGATTCGTTAAACTTTGATTAAAGATATTGATGATGGGTGTTGTAACTGATATCGAAAGTTCGGTTCGGCAAACAATCATTTTTATTAATCAAGAAATAAAAACGTGTTCGATTTCTATCTAATAATCATCAAAGTTTCTTTAAACACGAATCTTTTCTTCTTCTTTTTTCTTTCTTTTTATTAAACTAGAACGAAAGAAACACGAAACTCGAAACTCGACGAAGTTGTAGTATACTTTTCGGGTTAACCACCTTGGACGCTCGATAACCTGTGATTTATTTGCACGGCACAGGGTACATGAAAACGTACTCACCCGCTTCGTTCGGTATTTAGAACACCGTCATACGAAGGATCAGAGATTTCCAAAGCAATAATAGGCGAACTTCTATCGGCTCTTTCGAGATCCTGCTTTTTTCATAATTGGAACGATAAAAGATACGGAAAAGTATTCCAGATACGAATTATCGGATACGTATAAATATCGATCGGATAAATATAAAACGTTATCGTGACTGACAGGGACAGTACGAGTTAGCGAGAAAAGAAGAAATCACGGATTCCCACGAAACTAGGTCAAATACCGTTTCTAAGAACGTGTTTATAAATAAAAGGCAACGATGGAGGAGCCATGTAAGCGCGAATCCAATCGGAGAATTGCCCAGAGTCCGGGCAAACAGAGTCGCGGTATTGATTTCGCGTTCGCAAGTGCGTGCTTGGCCGCGAGCCGTTATACAGCCGATAAATTGGCGTATCTCGAGGCAATCGTGGCACACACAAGTCAGAGCGAGAGCTACCCTCCGTTTCCCCCGAAGAAAAATATATCCTCCGCTCGAGATATTCCCGCGGGCTCGATACATCCCACGTTTTTCTACATTCTTCCGCCTTGGAGATCTCCTTCCTGGCTGGTGGTGGCCATCTCTTCGAGAGTACTTTCTTTTCTCACCCTCTTCCTTTCCTTTCTCTCTTTTTTTTTTGCGTTTTAATGGGCAGTCGTAAAGTACAGGAAAATTAAAAATTCATACCAGGCAGAATTTAAGAGTCCCCTCCCCCATGCACAAATGGTGGCTGGCTGCATTTACTTTGGTTCTCGCATATATTTGCACGTCCTCTCGCGAGCTGCCTGTCGCTCGAAGCTTCTCTTTCGCGCATTTCTACCTCCTCGCGGGACCCCTTCTTGTGTATTTCTTTTTTCATTTTTTTTTTTCTCCCCTCTCGCACTTGTGTACCTCTCCGTTACGAAGCGGCGGAAACACGGGAACCGGAAGCTTCTGTCTCCCTTCCCCGTTTCCGTGGAAATTCTTTTCCACTCGCGACCCACTTTCACGCTTTTCACTCCTTCTTCTCTCTCTCTTCGATTCTCCTTCTTCTTCTTCTTCTTTTTCTTCTTCTCTTTCTTGGTCTTGGTCTTGGTCTTGGTCTTGGTTTCGGTCTTTTTTCGTCCACGTCACGCTGTGCCATTTCGTCGCCGACTTCGCAGCGACGCGAAATGCCTTTCAGACATTTCTCGACAAGATCCTCGGAATCGATGATAACGCGATATAGAATCAGAGCGGAGTTGGTCCTTGGAAATGTCGCGGTTCTCAACATTGTCCCTCCGGAGACTTTGGCCGAGGGTGTTGGAAAGTCGTTGAAATCTCGTAATTCCGGTGGAACACTCCGACTGGTTAGCCGGAGAACCGGCTAATTTTCATATTATATCCGAGAGAGATTTTATGAGCGGTATTCCAGTAGGGATTTCCAATTGGAGAAATTTCGGTAATTCTGAAAAGGAGTTAGTTATTATTATAAGTACCCGCTCGAAGTTTAATGCGTGAAGTTTACAATTGTGCCACTTAATTGCCTCTTCCTTCTATTTCGTTCTATTTTTGTTCGACTCGACGATAATTGATTATTTATTTATTTATTTTTTGAATTATTAAAAACTAAATCTATATTATTCGTTAATAGAATATATTTTTTCGGAAAAAGTGAATCGCGTTAAAAATATCATTGTATAATTTCGTAAGTAATCTGTCTTTATCCCTCCATTAGCAAACGCACTATTATTATTGTGAGCATTATTCAAACGAACGATAGAGGAGATAATGCGGAATCAGGTTACGTGGAGGAGTAGTTGGCTTCTAGACCAACTAGGTTTTAATTGGTGTCTGCCACGAAGTACGGGATCGCATTCAAGTATAAATTACAGAGGGAGATTAAATTCTGAATGCGGGGAGTAACGGTAGGGGGTGAAATTTTCGCGTCATCGTCGCGAGTGGAGTGATGATCTGTACCTGAAACGGTGGTACAGAAACGTGAAAAAGCAAAACTGTTTTGTCGTCCCGATTTTCGATACGAGCTGCGCATATATCACTCTCCCTCTGTATCGTTTCTTGTTTCGTTCAGTCCCCCTCCCCTCCTCGTTCGACTTCTCTTCTCGTGCTTTTTCTTCATCGATAATCGGTCTTCGACGTTTGACGCGATGGATATTATTCACGAAGAAAGTTTATTCACGGTGCAAGTTTGTGAATGCAACTTTTCCGGTTGACAAATTTATGGCGTTGCGCAATTTCCAAAGGGGGTAATAGAGGGGGGGGGGGTCGTTGGAAAATAATTGAGACGAAGTTTCGCGCCAGAAATATATATATATTTCAACGTGTATAAATCGATATCTCTGTCCTGGTTGTATATATACATTAATTTCCCCCCAAATTTTTCCCCAATCGCTATAGTCATTGTTATCGGGAAAACTTTTCATCGTGACTGTTTTATTTTTATTTTTCTATTTTTTTTTTTTTTATTTTTCCACTAACTGCGCAACCCGTGTGTATTTACCTCGTTGTTAAAGCTGGGAAAAACAATGTTGTTAAAAGGGTCCAATGGGAATTGAAAAAGTGCAATTTTGTATAGTTGGGTGAATGAAACGTGATTATGTTCGTGGTTTGCGTTACACGGTTATTGACGAGAGAAACAAAAATATCGACGAATGTTTTCGCGGATCGATCCGCCGCCACGTTGCGGCATCTAGGTTATATTTGTACGATTGTGAACAGGTTTTTTAAGCTGTGTATCAGCTCCCCCTCTTCCCCTCTCTCTCTCTCTCTCTATTTCATGGTCTATGGGATATGCCACGCGTGTACAAAAATACGTAACGCGTCAACGGCTCGTTCCAAACTTGTCCCTACTTACCACCGCGTGACATCCCCGATTTAGTCATCGACAAATGGGAGTGAATCGCTATATTTGACCGCCGTGGTTTCCACCGATAGTCATGGAAGATGGAAAGTTGATCTTCTATTTCTCTTTGAAGGAAGCCGTGTTTATTTTTTGAAAAAGGGTATCTTGTTTGTTTAGGGAGTTAAATTAGGTAATTGTGTGAACAAGCTAATAGTGTATTGGAGGAATATTTCGAAACGATGGATGGAAATTTTGTTTTATTTCTAAGCTTTCAAGCTATTTAAATCTCGTTGCGGTTTGAGAATCTATTTGAGAAATATTCTTTGCTACGTATCTTTAAATATATCATCGATTCTTTTTTAATTTTTATATCGTACGTTAAATATAAAAGATTCTGAGAGATTGCAGCCAAAATTCGTGTGATACTTTTTATCTTTCTATTCATATTTATTTATTTATTTATTTATTTATGGCAATGTATAAATGTTTGTAAAAGTTGAAAGTATCCGAATTTTACGTGAAAAATTCAAGAACATTCACGAATCTTTCGCTAAACATTTGGTCTTCTTCGAGAGGAAAACTTGAAAGTTTCTAAGAAAGGAAACATTTGGAAAATTCTAATCTTTTCTCGAGTCTCGGTTAAGAATTGTTTGAGAATTTAGGAATCTTCGAACAATGCGGAGAAAGAAAATATCGAAAGAAAAATTCGATCGTTTGAAAGAAAAACAAGAAGAAGAAGAAGAAGAAGAAAAAGAATATTCCGAAATTCTTTTCCAAATGTTTTGCAAATTTGAAAATCTTGGAAAATATCGGCGGAGAAAAGAGAAAATTCGCGAACTGTTGGGAAAAAAAAGTATATATGGATCGTGGAAAGTGTACCCAAAGGTTAAATTTAAATCGTACGTGTTTAGAAAAGGAAGGATGAAGTTTAGACGGTAAGCACCATCCCCTGTGGACGGATCGCGACCATCGACAAGAGTTTCTATTTTTCCACGAGAAAGGGAGCTCACGTTTCTCCCTCACGTAATCCGATTCCGTGCTTGTCGCACGTATTAACGCCACCACCCCCGCGAAAGTGATTCGTCGTGGCAGCTGAAACGGTGCTCTCTAAAAACGTCAAAGCCTGAGAGACACCCGTAGTCACGCCATTCAGGCCACCACGTAATGGAGAAACTCGGTTTCCCGTGGAACATCCATTTTGGAACAACGTTACCTCGCGAGCTACGTTGTTTTAATTAAACCTAAGTACACGAGAAGCGTTTCCTCTCTCTCTCTCCTCCCCTTCCTCTCTTCTTTTTTTTCTTTTCTTCCTCCTCGTCTCCTCCTTTCTCTTCCCCCTTCTCTTTCTCTCCTCTCTTCCTTTCCCCTGCTGCTACCGTTGCTGCTCCTCCTCTGTCGGCTCTTCTTTAAATTGACTGTTCTTTCCATTCAAATTGAAACAACGTAATCCCGGAGTTACCGGTATTATAATAGGCAGATCGCGTTTCCAGCGAGTGGGAGAGGGAGTGCAAACGTGGGATAACTCCTCTACCTCCTCTCCCTCCCCCCTCCCCTCCAGTTTCGTCGGATATACCCTGCTGTGCTATGAATGGTACGACGCTAACTTACGAATTTTAAATAACTTCGGTAGACTATTTAAACTTCTGTAGAATGGAGCCATTTAATTTTATGCGTTAATTCAAGAACTAATTACTGCGCTAGACGTACTTTGAAGAGAGGAGAGAGAGAGAGAGAGGAGAGAGAAGGGGGGAGAAGAAAAAAAGGACAAGAACGGAAGAGAGAGAAGGAGGAAAGAATACCGAAATGAAAGCAAAGTTTGAATCGTGCCTGTAATTCTATAAGTAAAATCCTTCCTCTCTCTCTCTCTCTCTCTTTCCCCTTCCCCACATCTCGATTCGGTTTCGCGAGATTTAACCCGATGAAAAACTCGTAACTTTAAACCTTGCAACCTGTGCACGAGCGTCGCGATTTATTATCAATTTTATTAAATTTCTCGTTTTTTTTTTTTTAAACGCGTTACATTTAATTTAACCGTGCACTCGCGTGTGCACCGGTTATTATGCAAATGGACGGAGCCGAATGACCGTAATTTTCGTGACATGGTTCGAAAGGACGTGACGTCACAAAGAATCTTGGGGGAAGCGGGCGCTTTAATGTCGAATTTCGATGCAGAGTGGTTTAACTGCTTCTTGTGTGACAGGGTGTGCTCTCTCTCTCTCTCTCTCTCTCGTCTTTCGCGCAATTTACATGCATTCTGCGTGCCCGTTCGATAGATACGCTCGATAGACATCTCGTGTGTTTCGGAGCCTCGGTCGATTAACTTCGAAATTGCGGGAAAGTAGAGTAGATATGGAGGAAGAGGGAAGAGAGGAAGAGGGGAGAAAAGGAAAGGAAAAGGTGGTTGAATTATGCAAAGAATGCGCAATAGGAAATGAAGATGACGATGACAATGACGAACAGGGTTGAACAGGTACTCGAGTCGCCATTATAAAACTATTGAAGGTGTAGTGCACACGAGTGGCCCGCTTAAATGCTCTTTCCTTTATTCATGGAAATGGAGACAGGCTTTCATGGATCCTTCACACTGTTTGGCGATCTCCATTTAAACGATCCGTATTTAAACGTTGGTGTTGTTGCCCTCCTTTACATCCCTGTTTCCCGCTTGTTCTCTTTGATAACTGTTACGGGCACGTTAGTACCATGTAACAAACTCTTCTAGCCTGCTTTAACCGCGTACCTTAATTACGCATTCAGGACTGGCATCGTTCGGTGTAATTATAAACTTCGACATGGAGGCAACTCCCGGTGAACGGGAGAGCGCGCTACCTTTACCTCGAACTGCCTTTTGCCTCTGTGTGTCGTCAGGATCGAATCGAACGAAGCGCTTGATTACTTTCCAACCTTCGCTATCCTCTCCCGGGATAATATTTCGTGCATTATATAGGGCCAGTGGTGGTGGTGATGATGGTGGCGGTGGTGGAACGTCAATATTAACGTCAAAAAAAAGGAACGTAAAAAATATAGGAAATATATATATATATATTCTTAATTAGAATATCCATCAATTTCCGATATTATTCCTCTCAAATTTTAAAATTAAATCTTTCGATTATCATCTTCGATTACCCGCAGTAAATTAAAGTTATTAACCCAACTTTGGTAAATAGAGAATCAAGACTCTCCCCCTCCGCGACCGACTTTAACTACGTTTCACGATTAATTTTACGACGAGAATTTCGTTAGATTCGTTTAAATTCGTTTAAACCGATCCCTGTCACAGGGATGGAGTACAATTTTCTCGTTTAATTAACCGTTCGCACTCGCGGTTGAAACCGCGGAACTCTCTCTCTCTCTTTCTCTTTCCCTCTCTTTCTCACCACCGTCGCTTTAAGCCGTCCGTTGTCAGCTCCATAGCGGATTTATCGCTTGATTTGAAATGCACCCGCCGCCTAATGTCCATTCATATCTCATCCGCGGTAACAGAGAATATCTGAACCGACAGAAGGTCTCGACGGAGCGCGTTAGATCGGATGAACGGCTGCTAAGGGGTTGAATTTGTTCCACGTGTACATATATATAAAGAGAGAGAGAGAGAGAGAGAGACGCACGCTTCCGTGTACCACTTGGCTATGGAAAATGGTCACTTGGCCAAGACGGAGAGAATTCGAGACGCATGCTCGGTCTTGCGTCGGCATACATAGCTTTCTATCAAGTGGAGAAATGGCTTGTTGATTACTCGTGAATGGCTCTTGTTGGGGAAAGAGTTTTGCATTCAAATTGCTTACGAAGAAAGGGAGCTACCACGATAGATATGCACGATTTCTCAATGACCTGTGAATAGCTTTTGTCTCGATTGCGTTTAGAAATTGAAATTGCTTCTCCGTTTTTGATTTTTTCTTAAATTTTATTTTTACTATTTTTTTCCCTTTTTTTTTAGTATTGTGTTTTCAAACGTTAGCTATATATATTTATAAAGAACAATCATTTTTGCGTTGAATTTATAAACGTGCAAGAGAACTTTTTATTCGTTCATTCATTCTTAATACACTAGAAATAGGATCTTTAATTATGAAGAGAATTATGAAGAGACGCGATATCGATACGAAATACCAAGAATAGATATACGTATATTATTAACAATTTTATGTTGTTAATTTTTGATTCATTCGTCGATCAAATAATCTTGCGAGAAAGAGAAAAAGAAAGAAGCGTGTTTATAACACAGCTTAACATACATACATATTTCTTCCGGTTTAAAGAAGATATGTCGAGCGTCGTTAACTCGGCTCACGCGTCTTAACCTCTCGAGTGAATACAATTAGCGTAATCCGAGGGGATTATTTCTTTCAAGGCCTCGCCCTTTTACGAGGGACCGGATCCCAAGCGTTGTTTACGTAACGATTATTTCAGTTGCCGTGGGTGGAGAGAGAGAGGTTTGCTGCTGGAGTCCGGCTCAGAACTTTGTTACATTGAATTAGACAGCAATGTTCAGATTCGCGATTAGTGCGGATGGCAGTGGTAACTGTACAAGCGAAACTTTCCAAACTCTGAATCTCTGCGCGCACCGGTATTATTTCGCAAATTCCAGACCAGAGCCCAGACGAACACTTGCCCACTTTCGATGGCTTAGAAACGAATTAAGATTTTTTTCCAAATTAAGTTACGAAACGTCAGAAAGTTGGGCGCGAATGAATATGAAATCGTCCGATTCCCGCGAACCAATTTCTCTTCTCGGAGGAGAGAATCTGTTTCTGATAATAACTTTGGATCGGAGATATATTTGGATTCGAAAACTTTTGCTTCCGTTTGACCGCGCTTGATTTATTCTGTTGCGTTTCCACTTTGTTGTTTTCTTCGTTACAGATTGATTAGATTATTTCTTCTTCGAAAAATTATACATTGAATAGAGAGGAGAATGGAACAAGTTTGATTCTGAAACAATATAAAAAGTGTGAAATTTTATAAAACTATATCGAAAAGATGGACGAAAAAAAATTTTGAAGAGGAAACTTGTGTTTCTTAATTGCGAGAAGGAAAGCGGTGAGGGAATTGAGTTAAGCGGCTAAATTAAGCTTAAAAAGTTAAATTAACGGGACACTCGTTATCGGTGGAACGAGAGGAGGGAAAACAATATTTTCTGCCGCGAAAAGGGGAAGCTATTAATCGCATCTGAGACGATTACTTGTACTCCGTCGAATCGGTCTGAAAGTCGGACTTCAAAAAGTGGAGAAACTTTTGTGAAAATTGAGAAAAGCTTTTAACGCAAATACGCAGGAAATGGGGAAAAAGAATGTTTCAAAGAAAAAGGCTTCCAGACGTTTACTTTGGATGATAAGTTAAAAACTGAGCTACGCTTCGGGACAGACTTGAATAGAAATCCAGATTTTAAACTGTTCCATCGTGGAAAAGTAACATCTGCACTTGATTTTCCCCGCTCTCTCTCTCTCTCCCTCTCCCTCTTTCTCTTCCCCCCGCGTATTATAAAAACATGACGAAAATTATCATTAAATCGTATCCTGAATCGTAATAAAAAGATGATGCATTCTCCGCGGTTAAGAAATCTTATTTAATTAATTATTTTAATCGGAGAAGAAGATTCGATAATATTCATCCCCGTTCCTCCTGTATTCTATTTCTATTCGAAAACAAATTAAATTCCATTTCTACGTTTATTAGCATTAAGAGAGCAATCGGAGCGAAATTGATTCGTCCGGATTAACTTTTAATTGCTCGATTACTGGAGGATCCCAGGGTTAAAGAATAGCCCGATTAACCGGGTTAATGAAACTACAAGGGGGAAGCAGTATTACAACTGGAATAAACATCGATCGAGTTTGACGCCGACAAATTCCATCGCGCGTGTCACGCAATTAATTTAACGAAATGAAAACACCGTGAGATTGCATCGTTCTCTATATTCTCCGCGCTATTAATTAACCAACCTACGAACAATTTGACCGGATAATCAAGCGGACCGATCGATCGGTCGTTGATGACCACCACCAACCACCACCACCACTCCGCCGTCTCCTCGCGTTGGATCCGAGTCAGAAGTTAGAGCTCATCACTATCATACCGATGTAATACCGGTAATTACAGATCCTTAATTGGATCCGAGTTCACGGAGGAGAAATACTACGTTATTATCGCCATCGTTTGCTCCACCCCGCAATGCCTATGCACGCCGTTTGTTATCCGGTTACAAGCAACAAGCCGCACATTCGGGACCCCTCGGAGTAATCATACTAACATGAGATGCAGAGAGAGAGAGAGAGAGAGAGAGGGGCAAAGAGGAAAGGGAGAAAGAGAAAGAGAGAGAGAGAGAGTCTGCCCGCTAACTAAACTCTAAACTCTAAAGTCTGCCGCAAGTTGTCTCGACGTGGTGTCAGGCCAAGGTGCAGAAGGTATTTCCTCGGTAAGTACGTATCTAAGGACCCCGGTATACCTGTCAATTGCGAGCCGTGTAGCTTAAAGCCCGAAATACCTTTGGATCCCGGGAGGTTAACCGCGATGCTAAGATAGCATTCAACGGAAACTCGGGACCTCTTATTTTAATTACCTTCGCGTCCTTGCGCGTTACAATCCAACCCCTCGCGTCAACCGACGAAAACAGAGTTAGAGTAGCGGGTTTGTAATATGTGCTCCCTTCCGTCCTTCCTTCCTTCCTTCCTTCCTTCCTTCCTTCCTTCCTTCCTTCCTTCCTTGCTTGCTTCCTTGGATTAATGCAGTTTCCCCGTTTATCCGTCGCCGCGATACGCGTTTCGCATCGTTTGTTTCCCTTATGCGTATTCGGGAGAAAATTGACGTCTTGTGTACTATTGATAACGGTCCATCTCGAGGGGCAGGGATGATCTTTACGAAATATATATGTGTATATTAATTTTGTTCGTTCGAAAGAGTCGGTTCACTTCGAAGTCCAAGTCTTGGTGATCTCGATGGATATCCAGTGGAAAATTTTCCAATCTCGGGGAGAATTATCGTGTTTTTATTTCCGATTAATTCGGAATAATAATATTTGGATCGGAAGATAATATCTTAGACGGAAATGAATAATGGTAGAGAGATTTATCGACGTCTCTATCATCGGGGAAAGCATTCGTTTTTATCGCTTTTTTCGAGTCAGAGAGGGAACGATGTCAATTTCGATGCAGATGAAACCGCAAGAGTGGTGACTTATCGGTTAATCTTAACTATAAGAACTTTGCACGAAGATTAATTTGTGTCGGATAATAATCATTGGATTAAGAAATCCTCGATTATCAATGAATCGATAATCGTAAAGGTTTATAGTTGGAATAAAACTTCTTCTTAGATATCTCGCTATTATTGAAATTGAAACGACGAAAATACCGAATAAGCGGTGAAGTTAGGTGACGATCATCTTTAACGAAAGACGATTATCGTCTTCCAGGTTCTTCTCGACCGATCGAAAGTTCAAACTTTCTGTATTCACACTGGCAGTGATCAAAATTTTCGAGATTATTTAATTTCTGATCATTTTTCGACGATTTCGAAGTTTGGAACATAAATTGAAAAGAACACGTTATCATGTTACAGAATGATGTATAATCGATGACGAATCAGGAATGATCCGAATTAAAGGGAAAAAATCATTTTTTTATTCGTATCACGTTCGACGGAAGAAAGGGTCAGAAACGAAGCTATTCGTAATAACTCGAGACAAATACGGAATTGGTCGCGAACGAAGGGACGTGATATGGTCGGTTCATCGTTTATGCATTCCGTACCGATGCATAAATTTTTCCAGCTTCGCGAAAGGATCGACTTTTTTCCATGTTTTTTCCCTCCCCTTTGCTCTTTTTCCCCTTATTCGTTCATTTATTTATTCTTTTTTTTTTTTGCTTCTATTTTACATCCCCCTTCCCTCCTTTTTTTTCCACGACACGCCACACCGTTAAAAGCTACTCAATATTTGACACGGGTGAAAATGACTTACATATGATCCAGCGTTTTTTTCTCTCTCTCTCTCTCTCTCTCCCCTCTGAAACTCTGAAACGTGAATCAGAACCATCAGGATCGCGAGCCAGGAATGGAATTCCAGATTAAAAAACCGTTTGCATACGCGATTAATTGTTTCCCCCCTCGTTTCGACGTGGATTACCAGGTATGTATATACATGTACATACGCTCGATTCTTTTTTAACGTGTGCGCCGCGAAACCGACCACGCAACCGGTGTAATTACGCCTCTCGAAACCTTCTCTTTCTCATCGTCGATTTCTCCATTCTATCGTCGTTCCATCGTATCGTCGAAAAGCCTCGGATGAAACTTGAAAGCCTCATTTCCTTACCTCTCGGCTGGAGGACGCCCGCCTCCATTTGTCCGCAATTCCTCGAGAGGATACACGGCTCGATGATTCGCCGGCAAGAAGAGGAAATCTCAGTTTGGTTAACCACGCACCGTGATTAAGATTACCGATGTATACACACCGGCCCCGTGAAATTGTGAATACCATCGTTTAATTTGGATCGATGGATCGCCACCACTTTTGATCTCGATTAACTTTCTTCCGCGCAACGGATCAAACGAAGACAGAGAGAATCGTGCAATATTTAACACGATGTACTTTTGAACTTTGAACGAATTTTTCACGAATATCGATCCTAAGTTAATAATCCAATGAAGAAGGTAATAGAAAGTGTGACGAGTGACTAACTATCGTTTTCGAGTAGTCTTTTCGAAAAGAAGAGGAATTATTTACAACGATACTTTGGATAGAAACGTGTTATTTCGTATATACGCGAATTATTAAGCGGTCGAGGAAACATACAAATCTCGATCGTAATGGGAAAAAATTGGAAAATGGGAAAAATGGGAAGAACACTCCTATCCTATCATTTTGTTCGTGGTTGATAAGCGAGAGCACAGATGGAGTAATTTATGGGGAGAAGAGTTCGCTATCGATGCGCGTTCCCGGGCAAAGTAGTTGAAATTACGTTTCGATTACCGATGAAAAGAGAGGCGCGCTATCGTGGGGAGAAGGGGTACGGTTTACACAATAGACAGTGCAGTATCTTTGTTAGCCGGTTCTGATTGGACCGTTAGAGTCTCTGCTTATGTTAGTTATGCCGGCGCATTCAACCAACAGTCAGAACTGCTTTGTTGGCATTGGCATATCAGGGTGTAACGAGCCTCTGTATCGACGTTCTATTCTCCGGCTCACTCTGACCGTGAATCCCCCGTGCTTTCACCAACTACTATTAACCTGCACCTTTGTGTCTGTCCCGGGCCGGCCTCTACACATCGGCAAAGTTTTCCTGATTCCCGTCCCAAGTTTATGGATAACAGAGTTAACTCGGCATCCGAGAACGTCCGGGAATCGCGCGGAAGAAGAAGGCTCTCCTCGTTCGAGAACTCGTGCACGCTGATTACCTGGACAATTTCCCCAAAAAAGAAAATTACTTTTAATCATAAACAAGTCAGAAGTGTATCTTCATTCGAGATAGAATTGTTATCGCTTCATCCACGAAAAAAATAAAATTTCTCGTCCATCCAAAGCAAAAACAAATCTGCTGAAACAATGCTTGCAACGTTGGACGATCGGCGCGAAGGAATCGAGAAAAATAATTCCATAACTCGAAACGATCGATCGGAGGAAATCTAGGAATCACTCGAAGTCCTTTCAAACCTTGGGAATCCCCGCTATTTCCAACGTATCTCCGTTTCAACGGGGAAAAGACTCTCCTCCGGAACGTAGGAGAAGGGTAAAGGATAGTGAAACCACGCGAGCCATCCGTACGTAGGGTTCGAAAAATCGTTCGAAATCGTGGATCGATTGTGGCGAATTTCAAGATTCCAGACGTGGACACGGACCTCTCCCATCCACTAGGAATGGAACAACGAATGGAAAACGAGCGAAGGGCCCTCCGATACGGATCGTCCCTTTGGGGAGTCGTGGAAGGAGCCGTGCTCGAATCATTATCATGCAACCGCGGCGATCTGTGCCGTGCAGACGCATCCATCTTAGCCGGTTCCTTGGCTAAGGGGGAGGAGACGGGAAATCAGTTTTATTGTATCTCTGTGTACTTGCTGACTCGCGTCGCGTATGGATACAAATTTGCTTCATTAAGGTATCGGGGATACGACGTGGGCCGAATACGTTCAAATGTCGGAGGAGATGCTGGTGGCGAGCCAACGTCGGATATGGTGAAACGCACCAATTAAGACCGCGAGGGGCTATCGGGCTGCTTTCATCCGAAACGTAAAAGGAGGGCGTCGTACGAGGATTCTTCTTTCCTCGTTTTTTTCGTTTCTTCGTTTATTTATTTTTTTTCTTTCTTTTAAACGGATTCCACGATCCCTCCCCTCTTTGGATATTCCGACCCTTGGAAACGAAAATATTGAAGTTAAAATTGGAACCCGTAGTCGATGAAAACCGTGAATTTTTCAAGAAGATGTTCTAAAAGATTATCTTCTTCCACGTTTTCACGTTTTCACGTGGATTAAACTTAACTCCCGCGAGTATGAATATTTTACTTTCTGGAAATTCTTAATCTCGATTGGTTTAAAATTGGATAAAACGTGTGGATTAATTTAGGATTCGCAATCGATGAAAGCTGTGCGATGTAATTTTAATTAGCAGCGTCTGCAAATGTTTCACTTTTGTATTAAAAGCATAAATTATCATATTGATTATCATATCATTATCATAAGTAGATAGGTAGGCCATCGTATGTACAGAAATGATTGATTTATCGTCCTTTCAAACATTTTAATTCTTATTCGCCATTGATCGTTTCCAAACTCCTTATTTGTTGTGTTATTTCATTTCGTTATTCTTTAAAAAAAAAAGATATTAAAAATTACAAACAATTTTAAAGAATCTAATTCTATTTTTCTCCGTGAATTATTCCAATCGAAATTGATATAGTGTGGAAATAAAGGAGAAGGGATGCGAAAATCGGTGAATAAACGAATGGAAATGGATCACGTCCGAGGATTCATATCGAGGATTTGTTAAAAGGTGCGCGTATAATGGAGCGCGCTAATGAAGATGAAGGCTATTGCTGCGTGGAGCGCAAAGAAACAGAGAGATCGACGAGAAGAGAACTTTCTGTTTCCCTTTTCCCGTCCCGATTTCATATTTACGTATCCGGATCACGTATGTTGCGTGCAGAATGTGAAGACCGCTAATTCCACCCTTCGGATTCTTCCTCTCTCGTCGTTGAAAAATCGTTCTCGATCGATCTCTCGATCCGACACAAAAGACGATTAAACGCGACGTAGCTTCGTGGCTTCCTCGTTCCCCGGATACATCATTTGCATTATATTCCTTATTGGACGTTTGTTTTTTGAATTATGCAGATGCAATCCATGGAAATTACCGCGAACGAAGAGTGGAAAAAAAAAAGGAAAAAAAATCTTAATTTTAAAGTCAAGTAACCTATGTATAACCGATTTTTTTTTTTTAATCTAGATCCCATTGATTTGCTTCGAGGAAGATTTTATAAAGTGAAATTACGGAGGTAAAGGGGCAGCAACGAAAATTGTTTTAAACGAGGCGAGCAATTTATATTTACCCTCGGCATCAACTTCATTTAAGTGTAACAGGACCGGTATAGTGCGTTCAACTGGAGAACTAGTACGAGTTCTCTTATATAATAGGTATTGTATATACGATCTAAGTAAGCACGTCTAACTATTTCCTTCGGGGAAATAGTTTACGTTATTCCATCATCCGTTATTATTATTCATTTCGAATAATAATTTAAACGTTGCGATAATTAATCGATTTACGATAAGGGGAGGTGATGGAATGAAACATGACGTTTTTAAAATTGAACAAATATTTAACTTTTTATCGAATCTCACTTGTTCAAACTGAAACGTTCCGTTTCTCGAAGGGAGAGCTTGCTTTCTCGGTGAAGAGGAATAAATGATCCTTTGAGGTTCAAGGTCAGAGCCTTGTTTCCGTGGAAAAGCAACGTAAATATTTGACGTTGCAAGTTTAAGGTTCGAATGGAGAAGCTCGACACAAGTTATCCATAGTCTTTTTAAACCTTGCAAGTTCAATGACAAATCACTTTCACTTTCACTCCAAAAGTATTCAAAGCTTGTTTCAAGTTTAAAACCTTATCTTATATAATTTTAAACCAACTTAATCCATTCTCTATACAATAACAATTTCAATCGTTATTGCCAACTCACAGAGATCTGTAAAAGGAGATTTTCCTTCCTCTTCATCTTATATCTGAGAGAAATGCCTCGATGGATCTTTTCAAAAATGTAGAAAATTGTCGTATTTTCCCGTGAAGAAAGGAAAAAAATATTAAGTTAAACTTAGCCAATTCGTGTGAGAGGAAAATCCGCGCGAAGAGTGATGACCGGGTTGACGCGACTTGTCGGTGAAATTCGGAAGTTAACCATGGTCCGAACCGGCGTAAATCTGCAAGCAAATACAAACAAGCTGATTGCCCTCGAAGTCCTTGGTCCATCCCTCACCAGTAATTAAACAGGGCAATCTGCACTTGGTATCCACGACGTCGTCGCGTGAACAGCGAGAATGAACCGGGTCCTCGGAGGTTGGAGAGGCACCTATTGCCCGGGAGAGAACCATCTGTGTGCGCTAAGATTATATTTGGTTTGGTCCATGCAAATTCATGAGTTCCTCAACGTTCTGACATTCGGCCAGTTTGAGTTGGATAGACGCAAAGCTATTGTAACCAACAACTTGAATGGCTACGGGGGGGATTCACCGTGAAAATTAACTCGTAATTTATGAAAATCTTTGGATATCTTCCTTCGCGAACATTGAATGAATAATCGTTGCGAGATACGGAAAGCATCGGTCTTCGAAACGGTTGATTCTAAAACAAAAAACTGTTCGAAATTTATTAATCCATATCGTATCACTTTCATAACGATATCACAATTTGTCTAATATTTACAATTTTTTAACGATTCGTTTCTGTTTCGTTCGATATAAATAGTTGCACGATTTCAAATTGTGTGGATTTTCAACGGTATTTTTACACGAGATTTTTACACGATCGTAATTTCTCCAGCTGTGTGTCATTGTCGGAACGAACGAGCGAAGCACGGGTATAATTCTTGGATCGTTACCCCGACAATTTCACGTTACCTCGATCGCGGGTGTACAGGCGATTAGCATCGAAACTTTTGCCCATTGAATTCTCGTTTCGTTATGTATTACACGCGTTGAAAGAAAATCCCTACCTTCCAAATTGTTTCGTGCGAATTAATAAGTTGAAAGTTGTGGGGATTGAGGGGGAGACGATTGGAACGAAGCGGTGGCACGCGACCCGCGTTTCCAAGGCGAGGCGAAGGGGTTAACATGGCGTTACTCAACTTCTAAACTATTGACCGAGACGCGAATAACGGAACAAAATTTCGATAATTAGCGGCACGTCGGAATATTCACGATTTTAGCTCGCAGCGATTTGCGCTAAGGGAGAGGGAGAGAGGGAGAGATAAAGAAAGTGGAAGAGAGAAAGAGAGGTGGCTGTATTAATTCTTCGCCAACTTATCTCATCGCGGAAAGTTTTCGGTTTATCTTGGAGTAACCTGCGCGCCAGAGTAAACGTCTAGACGAGGCAGATCTCTCAGGTATCCGCGATATGAGACATTCTGTCGTATTTTGCGCTGATCCTAATCCACCTTTGAAACACCGAGGTAGAAAGTTTTGAACAAGGAGCATTGGTAAGCATACGGAATACATAGCCCGGAATACGAAGCCGACGTAAATGCAAAAGAGAAGAACGTTTAAATTATTATTCTCCCAACAGGATTACCGGGGAAATTGAAATCGTGAAATCCCCGTGGACGATATTTTTAAATTTGTCACGCGACGCTGTTGTGTCTCTCCTTTGTGAAATATATAACGATTTCTCCGTGCTTATACAATGGTTGTATAATTAAGTAGCGAATGACGTTGCGCGATGATAGTTTTGTCGCATAGAGATACGTGGAAAAGTTTCAAGTAAAAAAAATAAATATAATAAGAGATTGAAAATTTCGTCGAGTTATTTCGTTCGACGAAAACTTGATCGATATTTCCTGGCGAATCATGGTGAAAAATAAAAATTGAAACGGATCGATTATATCGGTGGAATTTGGAGGAAATGGAGAAACGAACGTTTCTCCATTAAAACGAGTTATTCTCCTCTGAGAGGAGGGAATTCAAAAATTTTCGAAAAATGCAAATTCGAATGTTGGTTGGCAAATTGAAGGGTTGGCAATAGAAGGAACGAAGAATGGAAAATCCTCTTTCGCGCTCGAGTACCGTGGAATGTTGCATTCGAAACGGGACTTTTAACGCCTCAATTGTTAGTCAAATTTTTAATGACGGTGGCCATTGAACGCATGTTCAACAACGGAGGAGTAGAAACTCGAAAGTCGAAAGGGCTCTTATATATTTAATAACGTGTTCCGAAAATAGGTCAAAAAGTCGAAATCCGCGAAACTCTAACTCACATTTCCAAATCAAACGATTAATTAATTAATTACCGTAAAACACGCATACAATTACAATCTCGACTATTTCCACGATCAAATAAAAAATATCGGAAATAAATATTCGTCACGAGGTTGGAAAATAAACCTGGTAAATGTTTCGAGTTCGATTCGAGAAACTTTGGTTTACCGCGGGAACAAAACTCGGAAACTCGTCTCGGGATAATACGACGACAAGTATTATGTCCGACAATGGCCGGCAAAGGGCGTGTATACACTTAACATTCCAACGACGTGCGGCGAAGATAGCGTTACGCCGTCATTAAACAGCGTCGAATATTTGCATTATAATGGGGAACACCGTGGCCGTGATTCATTGAGTTCGTCTCTCGTTCGTTATTAATGGCCCTCCGGGTGCCCGCCGGATATCGCCGTGGACGAGCCGCCATTGTGTGTCACTCCCTTCCTCCCTTCCACACGCTTCCCTCCGCGCATTAACATAAGCTTTCGTATCTCGCTGCGTTGTCACTCGAAGACAGCGTCCCTGCAATCCTCCTCGCCTCCTCCCGCGTACGAATCCTCCTTCCCCTTAATGATGACGTCGTGGCGAGCCCGATGCATTCCGACACGCCTTTAAATTAGTGTCCCCGGGAGAGAAGGGTAGAAAAACGCGCGTCAACCTTGGTGACGCGCAAAAAGGGCCGCGAGAACGGGGCCCTCGCTCGAGTCGTTTAAATATGGAGAGACGGAAAAGGGAGAGGATGGAGAGTGCTCGCGTGGTCGGTGTCTTCGGTTCACGTGCTGCGGCGGAAGACACGGATGGGGGCCCAGGCTACAATGTAATTCGCCTCCTCCCTGTCGAGAGGATTGCGTCGCGATAACCGTCATCCATTGCGAAGGATAGATTTTTTGAGAGAAGGTGTGAATGAGTTTGTTGGTAAAGAATGTAAAAATTATTTAAAACTGAGGAAAATCGAGGAGTAGAGCGATGGTTGAAATTCTTATACGGAATTTTTTTTTTTTTTTTGAGGTATTTGTAAATGGTGCTCGTCTCGGATTCGTCTCGCTTATTCCCATTCAGAAATTTCATTCGTTCGAAGAAATGAAGGAGTGAACGGGGATATAAGATATTCGGATATTGTTGCGAAGACACGTGTGAACTTTGTTTCGAATTCAATTTCTTTTGTTCCAGTTCGCGTGATCCGAGTGATTATATGCGGTTCATTCCTTTGAAATGTCACCTCTTTTCCGTGAAAAGAGGAAAATAGTGGAAGAGCGTTAACGCGATGTATATTATCGCGATGGAGGTGGAGGAGGCACGGATGGTGTTAACACACTGTTACGTATGTAAATTAGCGTTGAATATCTATAAGCGTATTCTGTTATTCGTTCGTATCGAGTGTACGATTTAAATATTTCGTTGCACGATAACAGCTCATGAATAAAAGTTGCGGGTTTCTCGTCGGGACGGCGAAAATAATTTTTGCAGGGAATTCGTTCCGTGTTTACATGTACACGGAGAAATGATTTCGTGATTTTCTTCACAAGACAGATGGCAAACATCGATAAATTTCATATTCTGCGATTGACGGAACGCCATTCCTGACCTCATTTGGCCATCACCGGTTCGTCGCTGTGCATGACACGTGCAGATAAGTCGTTAGTGTCGGATTTATCGACACGTTTTCTGCATTGTCAGGAAAATTCATTATTCCATCATTGCTGGATGCACGCGTCCAGGGAACGCGTTAATGTCAATGAAGCGTTTACCATACTACCCTCTCTCGGATACAATACATTCTTCCAATTCTCTCTTTTTTTTTCCCCGATTCGATCGATGAAAAACGATTAAATATTCGACCATTTCGTATTCATGGAATCCGTAATTTTTTTTTTACGTGTAAATTACAATAACGCGAATTCAACTAACCATCTATTCATTTTTCAGATATATTATTATTTATCAATGGACGAAAAAGAGGCAAAGAATTGGAAAGGAAGCGAGATAAAACGGGTTAAGTACTTCACACGCACTCTCGATTCCAATTGTTCACGAAACCGCGTAACTCCCAACGTTGTTATTCCTCACCCCTCCACCCAAGAAAATGGAAATTGTCCGGGACACGCGAATCTATTAAAGCTCTCGCAGTAGTAGACAAAGCGTCGTAAAAACGGTGGAAGGCGCGGCATGGCGCGACGGGACCATCTGCTCGCGACTCTATATCTAAATACGTAAATTGCGCAAGAGGTTTCGCGAGTCGTCGTTCGAGCGAACCAACGGCAGAAGATGAATGCCGGTCGCTGGATAAAGAAAGGGAAAGAAAAAAAGGGAGGGGGCTGTGGCGCGCAGAAAAATAAGTAAAAGTGTCGGTGCGTGTCTTCGCGAGGGAAGCGTGGAAGAGCGTTTCTTTTCGGCCCGCGCCGCCTTCCAACTCCGGCATTCGAGATTGCCTCCGCTCTTTCTTGCCCGCCTTTGTATCCAACTTGCGTGAAGACGTAAATAAAACGACACGCAATTTATTCCCCGAAGCCAACCGCTGCCGGCTTCCCCCGTGAGAAACACACATGTATCCCCGCGGCCCGCTCGCTTTCCTGCGGAAATACACACGCGCCGCTTTTCTTTCTGGCCCCGAGCCTCGTGAATACGTGAATCTAGCGGCGAGTTGACGTCCTTTTGTTACCACAATGGTATGGAATTTCACCGTGTCGCCCTGCCCGTCGGTTCAGGTATTGAAAACCTTGTCGAAAAAAAAAAGATCTCTGCTCGCTTCCCCCCCTTTTTTTCGATCTTTGTGAAACAGATTACGCAAAACGCGCGTTTTTTTTTTTCTTTCCGCTTTTTGAAGGGTAATCGCAGGGCATTGCAGCATTTGACGCGTGTTAATTTTCGCGAGAAAAAATTCTTGTTAACGTTTCATCTTGACGATACTTATGTTAATATATAATAAGACGAGGAGGAAATATAGTTCTTTTGTACGAATGGAGTGAATACGAGTCACGCGACGAATCGACGTTTATTGCAGTGTGGAATTTTAATTCAGTTTGATTTGAAAAGCTCATTAAAAATTTGATAGTATTCCTTTTCTATTTTTCCGGATATCGTAAAATGGAAATTTATTATTATCCGTTTCAACGACGGGCCTGTTACATCCGCACGAAAAAACGTATGAATATAATTGAATAATAATAATTAGATTATAATTAGAACTGTAGATGGTGCACGTGTATGGATTTATGCAGAATGGAATATACTTTTTTTCCTCGCGTTAATGAATTCTTATTAACTCGTTCTCTCGATCTCGTTCGATATACATTTATGCACATTATGCATTCGCAAACAAATTTCACGGGAAATAGTACAAAGATACGAGATTCGAAAAGTTTCGATCAAACATTAATCTTCTCGATTGTGCAATCCTTTTTTTTTTTTTTTCTATCCTATTTTATACGAAATATCGTAGGATATTAAATGATTAAAAGCTTCGGTGAACATAAAAGTCTGCATAATATATAGCGAAAAGAGACTTAGCGTGGAAATGTTGTCCGCGCAATGTTTATAGCTGTTTAATTCTCTCTGCAAATATACATTTTAAAAATGAAATTATCGCGCGTTCGTATTCCCATTTTAATTCGTGCAATCTTATTATATTCCTCCTAAAATTTAAATATATTCCAAGCTCCAATTACTTCATTTCCTCGAATAAACATTAATGGTTCAATGCAAAAATTATTCGTCCCGTCATCATTATCATTATTTTCAAATAATGAATGAACGAGGCGGAGGCAGGAAGGAAAAATCAGTAGTAGTAGATGATTCAATAACTTTAAGCTCGTCGCGTGGTTGCATCCATTCATTTTGGAGAGGAAAAATTATTGCTTTTCAAACATTTTTACCTTCATTTTTGAAAAATTAGTCTGTCTTTCTGTAAACTTTTAAAAAAAGGCAATGTAACGTTTCGAAGGATTCCAATTTCAAAGGAATCGTCAACAGATCCTTCTCTCTCTCTTTCTTTCTCCACACGGATTGATAAAAAAGAAGAAAGAAAAAAAAAAGATAATTCCACGACGAAATAAAAGGATTTCCTCGATACGCTTTCATAGAAATGTTTCCAAGCAAATAGTTGGCGAGGGTGAGACACGGGTGGGTCAAGTTTCCCGCGAGAAACTTTGCAATCACGACAAAGGGACGAGCGCGTGATGCACGCGTGACTTCTCGTACTTTCTTTTCCCTGCAAGTCCATTTCTTCGATAGAGAGGCCACAGGAAACTGTTTCGTATCGGTCCTTTTGTGCCACCCTACCAGCAGCCGGTCGCCTTTAAGGTTTGAGTGGTTTTGCTGGATCGGGTCCGTGGAAAGAATCGTCGGTGGAAGTTCGCTTTGACCGGTTAAGGTATAATTTTCGGATAGTTCCCGAGCACTTTGAGCCCAGGCCACTTGTCAGCGGAACCAATTTCGCCGTCCAGAACTTTGAAACCGAGTTCACCGGTCGGATTTCTGAAAGAAGTTGGCCTAAAGATACGTGTCGCTCCCCTTTGGAATATTAAATCTGTCGCGAGAATCCAATCTATGGAAAATTTTTGCAACGTAACGATCTTATCGATCCGATGATATCGGATTTAGATATTTTAAGTATCGTCGAAGGATACAACAGCAACAATATTTCTATTTGCAGTCTCACTGTCGCCAGATAGAAAGATTTCGTCGCCTGAGATCTATGCATCGAGAAATATTCAATAAATGAAATTCTAATTCTAATTTCGTAAATTTTTACGAGTGATTAAACTTTCATATCATTTTAATCATTATTTCTGGAAGAACTGGAGGGGATGATAATACATAAACCGGAATGGAACAAGTTGGGAAATTAATGCACCAGGTGGAAAGCCACGATAGTTTACGACTTAGGCAGGCCAATTCCATACAGAGTGGATTAAATATCTCGTGGCGCGTTTATCTCTCTATTAACATCTGTTCGCCAATCTTAACCGCTTTCCACCGGATATCTCTCGATTAAAATTCGAACGCTATCATCTTGTCCGTCGTGCAAGTCGTGAATATCGTATCATAGAGCAATTATTGGTGACTCGAAGAAGTCTCGATTAATCGTGTAGCGTCTTTATTAATGCGTCGCCCATTCTCTTCACCAACGTACGCCAGTAATAATCACGTTTGGCAGGTGGACGAAAGAATTTTGAAGACATAATTGGCTACTTCCTCCTTAAGAAGAGCTGTCATTAGATCGAACGATGACTGGCGAAAAAAACCGATATTAAAAAAGATTTCACTTCCCCTCGAGCTGCTTCAATATTCATCGATCGACGTGTATCATTGCTACGAATCGATTACACGAATAATAATAGGGGTTATCGTAGTTCATACGTTATCTCCACAAAGAAGATTAGGAGGAATGTCGAGCGAACGTGAATCGTGAGATTTAACGTCACATTAATGTATGCTCGACGTTCGTATGCTGAGCATACGATTTAGATTTCGTTGAATCGTCGTATCTAATAATAGTTGTTAGAAGTTTGCACTTGGAATTGGATGTCTCGATGTCTCTATTTCATAGCGAGAAACGTTTCCTTTCCCAAGTTTCAAATTCATCGCCAAGACAAATGATCCGTTTCTTCCTCGTCTTATCTCGAAATATGCATTGCAATTTTCGCAAAGTGAATTTCTTTCGTTTAATTATACCTCCTATATCCGTATTCCGGAACCGGCGCGTTGCTCAACTGTTAATCATACGTCATCTATCATCGCGATAATTCGTATCATCGTATCATTTTTTTTCCTTTTTTCCTTTTCTTTTTTTTCCTCCCCGCTAATCAAGCCGAGATTCAAAGGGTAATCTTTCGGGGGAACGTAGGGCACGCGATACCGTTTCGAGATCATAATCTCCTCTCCCCGTTCTCATTTGCCATTTCCGAGATCACGCAACGTACACGTATTCAATGTATGTGTGTACGCTACTTTCTTTCTTTCTCTCTCTCTCTCTTCCTCTCCGTTTTCCCCTGTTCCTCCTTTTTTTCTCCCCCCTTCTTTTTCACCTCATTCATCGAGCCGGTAATTCAAACGGAATGGAAAGTTTTCAAGCGGGGCGGTCCGGCATCTCCTCCTTGTTGCGTTGTGCGATGCGCGATCCTGCATCTTTCAATAATGGCGATGCGTTGCCGATTCCACTCTGTCGGATGAAAAAAAGCAGCGCAGACGGTAGTATCGCATCCCGCAACATTTTTTTATCCTCCACCATCCTCCGCAACTTCATTTCCGCGTCAGCGGGGTATCCGTGTCGATGTTTGAATGCTAATGCTCGTTGCCAAAAGGCGGCGGGCGCGCGTAGCCGGCGCCGCTCTTATCTCAATTGAAAACCCCCCTCCCCCCCCGATTATTACCTTGGCGAATTTAAACATCCCATTACACTTTCCCTCGCGCCCTATTACGCGCCGGCTGACAGAGGGGGAGATCTCGCTCGGGACGTTCATTCAAAAATTCTTGGATGAATCGTGACCACGGCGGGGATGCGTAATAAAAGGGTGGGTGATCGTAAATACGAGATTTTTTAATCCAATCATTCATCTTTCTATTCGTCTTTTTTATTTATTTATTTTTCTCGCTCCTTTTCTTCATCGATCTTTCCTTCGTCGGGAGAAGGTTAATTTAATCGATAATCGATAAGTGAAAAAGAAGAAGAATAATAATAATAATGTTTCGTTATTTCGACAGAGATTGAAGAAACATAGCGTTAATCGTAGCACTGATCGAATGATAAATAATTTTGAAATTAGGGAGAGGGGGGGATTGGAAAAAGATGGAAATGATTTTTAATCCTTGCACGTTAGAACGGATGACTCGGGTAGGATAATTATTATTCACGAGTATTCGGGAATATCGAGGATGCCAGCGCTGTAGCAGACAGGAGAAGAGACGAGGTCTGGTATTGTCACTGTTGCATTCATTGCGGCCAAGTTGGTCGCTTGCCTGATACATAATAGTTGAACCATTGTGTCATTTGATTGCATAATTCCAGTTAGACAACGAGCGACCTGTGTAACGTGCACGCGTACACGCTACCCGTGTATACTTCGCTACCATCAATTCAACATCAATTCATTACGACTAGATGCCACCTGGATGGGATGTCGCGTTTCAAATTTTGATCGATACCGTTGTAACTTTAATATCCTCGTATTATAAATCGTTGGTGCATGACGATCGTGTGGAGAATCTTCCCCTCCCGCGTTTCAACGCGAAAAAATATATTTCACCTCTGGTTGGCCTGAGAGACAGAGAGAGATTTTTTTTCAACCGTGTAAAACAATGAAGAGAAAGCTATCGTTTATTTTTAAAGCGGTTTTAAAACGATCCCTTTACTGTTCGAGCATGCTCGGTTCATGTTTAATGATTCGTTCTATTTAATTCAACCCCGCTCTCCGAGGCGGAGGGTGCGAGGCTGCACAGAGAATAAAAATTCTTGCGTTGGGGAATAAAATAAAATATGTCGGAGAGATCCTTAATTTCGGGATGTGAAATTTATATATGGAAGAAGGGAGGGGGAGAGGAGAGACGGGCGAATGAATTTCGATGGGGCGAATTTCTGTAAAACTGCGCTCAACTTGCAACCTGCACCCGGCGCAAGTGAAACCTAGTTCTATCCTTTTCGTTGCAACATTTCTCTATCCTTCCTCTATCCCGCGTGTGTTTTCGTATTAAAATGCAGATCGACATTCCCTATGCTCCGAACAAGCGCATTTTTCTGCGCGGAATTTTCTCGAAAATGGTTTGGTAATTCGCGCGTACGCCAAAGTGCGAGCACTTTCAAATTTTCCCATTACAATGCAGATCAATCGCGTTCTAGCCTGGCTTCCATACCTTCTCCCCCCTGACCACCTCTGGAAAACCGATTTTTACAGGATTGTCGAAATTTCAATGCATACCGACTCCCCCCTCCCCCATCCCATATCACTATGGGGAGGAGGCTCGGTAATTTCCTTCGATTTGTCGCGGGAAGAATGGTCGTTGTTGGAGCAAACAATCGGTCAATCTCGACAACGATTTCAAGTTGTTATAACGGAAAAAATCGTAGAATCTCTCGGTCGATTTTCCGGAAAAATTCGACGCAATTTTTTGCATTATTACATTCCGTTTACGCTTTCTTTTGTCGCGCGCGTTCCTTTTTAAATCGTGTACAAATTATACGAAAAAAAAAAAAAAAAAAAGATAATCGAAAAACGTATGCTTCGAATATTTCAACGCATATTTTTAAAAATCGGGGGAGGGGGGAAAAATAAAGGAATGTTAGTTTTCCAAATTATCAAATTCTCGATATTATTGTTCGGATATCGCGATGAAATTCTTGGTTAAATTTCGACGTCGCATATGGATGGAAATCGGTAGAAACAGTTGAAATACGTTATATTTCTTCTGTTCGGCCATACGATTCCCCGGATCACGAAGGCACGAGACAAGAAATAGCGCACGTTCTTCGATTATTCGGATTTCGTGATGGGATTCTTGGATATAACTCGAGGTTCACAGCCAGGTTCGAAGATGTATTGTCAGTGAGCGTGATATGAGGGCAGCAAGAACCAAGGAGGAGAGGCTTGCAAGAGGCATTGGGATGACATTACAGATGCAATGGATGTTTCGACTCGAGTTGGCCTGTGCTACTCGCGCGTGCGTCTGCTTCTCACACACACATCTTCGATCATTTCCCTAACGGAATAAGTACATATTATTCCATGTAACACTGTTCGATACACAGTGTATTCGTTTTAGTCTCCATTCTATGTTTCTCATTTTCGTTTTTCCTCGGTTTTCTACCATTTTTCTATCTTTTCTTACTTACGTTCCCCCTTCAACTTTTTCTCACCATTTAATGCTTCCGTTCCTTTATCCAGGTCGTTTCTTCTCCGTTCCAAGGGATCTTTGTTCCCTTCCCCCTTTTTTCCCTTCTATTTTCTTAACTAGCAACAGAGTTGAAATACTACAAGATGGAAACTGGAACGATCGAATGGATATTATTCCATGCTTCCCTTCATACTTTCTCTAGCTTGCCGCCGGGATGCTTGTCGCAATTTACGGAATAATCGGAGCGAAATTTCTCGCAACATCGGACGCGGAAGTGTATAGCAGCGAACTATTAGAAATCGTAAGCACGTTTTTATCAAGAGGATTCCGTTCGTTGAAGCTTCGCTTTCTTCTCTCGAAAGAAATATTTTTTTTACCGATCCGTGTTTTCGAGCACGGAAAAGAAAAGAAAAAATGATTAATTCGTTGCCTTCCTTCTCTCGGTTTCCTTGGCATTTAGTGCCTCCTCCTAGTTTCGTCATTATTTCTCGTTCCCTAATTTTTTTTTTTTTTTTTTTTTTGTTCTTTCCCTGCCGTTTCCAGGATTCTCCCGTTGTTTTCTTAATATCGAGTCGTTATATACATCCGAGCGGAAAAACAAACGCGAGTTACGAAAGTGGAAATTCGAACGATCGACACGGAAAAAAAGGAACGCGAAGCTCGTCCATTTTTCCCGTTTTTTCTTTTTTTTCTTTTTTTTTTTTTTTTTTCTGAATGGCGTAGGCTGAAAAGTGTACCGCTCGGTGGACCCCCAAATTTTTTCCGGAAATCACGCGATCCGTTCGTAGTTAATCAAACGAGACCGTGAAAAAAAAAATGCAGAATGGTGGAAGATAAACGAATTTATTACGAGGATGGAAAAAAAAAATATATATACATATATATTGAATAGAAACGAATGGATAGGATGGCATCGAATCGACGACCTTCGACGATGGGACAAACCGTCGAATTGTCATTTTGCCAAACGGATAAATTGCGAGAACGCGGGATATCTCATCGAACGCGAACAAATTGCTGAATATGTGTTGTGTTGGCAATAAGCGGCGGGCTCGCGTGCCCGTATACCCTTCCACCGTATTAAATTCGATGAATGAATTTATTAAACTTTTGTATCCTTTGGCGTTGCCGCGAAATCCTCGAAGCCACGATAACAATCATGAATTCGATGGGGAAAAAGAAGAAAGGAGGAGGAATTTGGAAACAATTTTGAAATCGTTTTAAAATCGATTTCAAAAAAATTGGAAAAAAGAAACAAAGTTTGAAAAAGTTTAAAGATTTTTCAATAGATTTTTGATAATAAAACTTGGGTGAATGAATTTCTCGTGATGAATTATATTCATTAATTATCACTTTCGAGAAGAGAATTATTTAAGAGAATCGATTCATATTTAAGTGAAATATGAAACAAGATATATATTTTCAAAGCGTGTCATTTTAACGTTATTAAAGCTCGACACGTTTGTAACGTGCAATTAAATTACAGAAATATTTATATATCTTACGCGAGTTCAATTAATAAATTATCGAAACCAACAATGGTTCCGCTTTATATGCAACATTGTGAGATCATAACGGATTATAATTTCGTAAAATTACGTACAAAGTATGAAAGAAAAGAAAAAAAAAAAAAAAAGGAAATCATAAAATTTAAGGATTAATTCGTCTGATATAACGATCAGTCTGATTTCATTATCATTATTTTATTTGTATTTTTATTAAAATCAAATCTTTGAAAATAGAGGAATTTTCTTGCAAGATCTAGCGTATGGAGATTTTTACGACGACGATTTGTCGAAAAATGAATTAACAATCCTTTTTCAATCCTCGTATCCCAATTTCAAAAGAGCGTCTTTTTTCTTTTCTTTCTTTCTTTCTTTTTGGAACCACTCTAGAAAATTAAACGGATACTTGAACGATGCAACGATCCGGTTAATAAAAAAATTAGCCGTGGGTGAAAACGGTTTGATCAGAATTTCAATATGATAAAAGAATTTCCCAAATATCGGGTAACGTTAAATAAAAATTGCCCGATAAAATTCGGCCCAACTAATTTTCGCGTAAGGTGAACCGTAATGTAATTGGCCCGAATACGGTTTTAATTTATGAATGGAAACGCGGTTTCTCGTTGCACATCGCATGTGTAAAACCGGCCGAAACAACAGGGCGAAAAGCGAATGAGTTTCCGATTTTGTGCATCATTAAAATTTCATCGGGACCGAGTCAAAGGTATCCAGTGTTTGCGTGTCTCGTGCATCGAATGTACAAAGTGTTACTTTTAAATGAGAGAACAATGGTATCTTACAAACGGCTGTTGCGAAAGAATTTTTTTATTTATTCATTTATCGACACCTTTGACATAAAATATGAAGGAGAATGAAAAGTTTTATCGTAGCTTTTCGTACGGAAGTCACGATAGATAATATATGTTTTCTTCCTTTCTTTTTCTTCCTTTCTTTTTTTAAAACTAATCCATGCAATTTGCTATTTATATGCAGACCAAAAAGTATTAAATTACACTCGTGTTGAAACTCAGAGTTTGTGAAAGAGAAGGAAAATAATAACGAAAAAGGACAATCAAGTTTTTTTAGTTCAGGAGAATATCTTTCCCGTTCAACTTTTTGTCGGATATTTCCATTATTCTCACTTAAACGTAACACTGTGTGGACATACACGTGGAATCTGCAGAGAAGCGTCGGTAATCGCGTATTTATCCAGACAATGAAGGGAGCGAGAGCAGGTGTGTATAACCCTGGACACCTTTTGATTGGCAAACATGCATATTTTATCCAGGCTCGCAATCGGATAACGTGTTGTTCGTATCAATTATTCTCGAAAACTCAACGGGTGCCGCCTAATGGGGAACGGAGTTTTAATTGAAACGTAATCCCAATTAAAATGAGTTGGCGATACTCCGCGCACGAATACGCGTAATCGTGTTAACGAAATGAAATGTCCATTCTAGCGCAAGATATTGGGGACCACGTTTCTGTTGGTGGAAAAAGGGTGGTATGGGCGAAGAGCTTTTTAGTCGATAAGTTTCGACGATATAATATTCCAACGATTTTCAGATTTCTATTTTCTTTTTTTCTTCTTTCTCCTCATTTCTTCTCTCCTCCTTTCTTTCCTTTCCTTCCTTTTTTTAAAATCTGTCTCCTCTCCGCGAGGAAACGAACGAAACGAAAATAGGTTCACGTTAAAATAGGATATTGTTTTCTTTTCCCATAGAGAGAGGGGAAGGTTCTAGGTATAGAATGGTATTTTTATTAAAGGATATATATCGCCAATGTTATTCGATACTAGAAATTTATTCTGGATTGAATATACGATAGAATCGGAGGAGGAACGCCGGAACAAAGTTTGTTTCTCAATATATTTATTCCGTTTATTTTTCTTTCTTTTTTTCTTTTTTTTTTTCGTCTTCTTCTTCCTTTCTTTATTTGTAACGATTTACATCTCTATCTCTTCTCAAATATACAGTCTTATACCCTGCCGTTATACTCTCGTACCGACAGGTATTTACAACAATTCTCGCAAAACGTCACGTAACAATTTCGCACACTTTTTTTTTTTTGTAAATATAACATTTCTTTATAAATTATTTCATTTTTTTTCTTTTTTTTTTCTTTTTTTTCTAATAGGATTCGCGTGCCCTCGCATCACGGTTCGCGACGATCGTCACACGAAGGCGACATCTCTCTAAAATGCATCCTCTTTTCTTCTTCTACTCCCCCTTCCCCCTTCAACTAATTTTCTCTTCGATTACCTGCGTAGAAAAAACTTCGATCACTCTGTAATACATATGTATACGTATGTATGTATATATATATATATGTAATAATACGATAATTTCGTGTTTTAATATGTACGTTAAAAAATGCTTCCGCGCTGTTGACAAATAACCTTAGAAAATGAATAAAAGGGAACGCGTGTCATATTGTCGGATCAACGATATGATATATCCGGGAAACGTTGTCACAAACGAAGTGAACCGAGTGTCAAATCGAAAATTGAAAAACGAGAACGAAACGACGACGCCTATTTCCTTTCCGCCTTTCGAGAACGACTATCATTCCACGATGACGCACTAATTGATCTTCGAACCGAGACTCGTTAACCGAGTTTACTAAGTTTCTAGATAGTTTTTTTTCTTCTTTTTTTTTTTTTTCTTTACCTTTGGTTTCATCTAACGCCCCGAATAAAAACGAAAAACGCCCTCTCGTTAAAGCACCTTTTTACGAATACTTTCTATTCCTCGCAGTGGCTTTCCGAATCGCTATCGATTCGGTTCACTAGCGGATTTGGCTGCTCGTCACCGGAAGAACGTGACGGTTATATCTCTCTCTCTCTATATATATATATATATATATATATATATATATATATATACATATAGGCGGCGATTCCTCGTTTTCGTCCCCGTTGTGGTCGTGAAAATATCGTAATTTGAAACTCGATGCGAACTAGAAATGCGACGTTATTACGATTTCGATAATACATATGTATATATATATATATGTAATTATAGCATACGGTAACTGAAACAGATTTCTATTACAGATTTGTATTTTCAATGGTTGAAAATTATACGTATATATGTATATATATGGTGATAATGACGCGATCGAAACGATTAATTAGAAATGTAAAAGTCGTCGCCTGTTCTGATAGTGTACACAACGTGAAAAGCATCGGAGCATTGTTCGCGCATTTTAATAGAAACGTGTCCATTTAACGATAATAGCACGGTATCAGTACTCTCTCTCTCTCTCTCTTTCTCTTTCTCTCTCTCGATAATGACACGAATATTTTGCTCATCAAGCGATAATCGTATGCCATGCATATGTTAACAACGAGGCGTTTATTAGCGATAACGTGACGGCAAATACGCGGATGGTTAATGTAAATTTAATAGAATTATTTTGTTACTTTAGTTACAACAGAGCTGCATTCTTTTTTAAATATATATTATCATTTCAAATATAATATATATTTTGTGCTCGTAATTATTTCTAATTAATTATTACTTCTGTTGTCTCACTTTTGTTATTTAAAATATATAAATATATTCATCCTCGATATTCCGTTAAATACGTTACGAATACGTGTAGTAGTAGTAGTAGTTGAACGGTGAAACAGGCGGCGATCACAAATCTGACGGATGGCGCAATTACGAAATCGCAACAAAATCGCACATCGGTCGGTCCACATCGGATCTAAATATCGTGCAAACGATGCAAACTCGTACGACACGAGAGATTTCATTACGCGAGAGAGAAGGTTTACGCATTATTTTTTTTAATCGAGTGCAAAATTTGGCGCAAAGCTTCGCGTGCGATGATCCACGTGTATATTTCAATTAATCGCAAAATCATTCTCTTTTCCGCGTAGTTGAGTCAGCGTGGAATTGTCCCTAGAAGCTAGTTCATAACACGCATAAAAATTTTGTTCTAGAAGCGAGATTTTTTTTCTTTTTTTTTTTTTTTTTTTTCTTTTTTTTCTCCTTTTTTTTCCCTTATATGTATATATCATAACCGATGTACAGAGAGACAAGGACACAACAACCGATATTTATCTTTGGTTCTTTCCATCGCGCAAAAATTCTTGTCCTCCTTCTTTCCTCCAATTTTTCTTCCGTCCAAAAATCTCGATACGTCGTTGTTAATTTAATCGTTAGACGCGGATGATCGTAGAGGCACATTAACGCAGCTACTTGGAAACAATTTTTGTTTTTGTCGACGATCTCTCCTCGCTTCTGCTCTCTTCTGGGTTAACTCGGTTATTGAACTATTTTTTTTTTTTTATTTTTTTTTTATTCCACTCGAGAGTTTAAACGGCGCGTATAAAAATCTTCACGCCGACCGATTTTCGCGAATTGACGAATCTACCTGCCATCGGGTGATTAAATTGGACGTAATGATCGACAGACCGACATCTATATATCTCTATGTATGCAAGCCGATGAAAATAAATTGCAGGTTATCTGCTCTATATAATACTCTTTCCGCGGAATTATTTCGTTTAATTTCGCTTGTACGAGAGATTCGAGATTTCCCCTCCCTCCCGCCACACGTGTCACACGTCCCGACGACCCTGTGACGACTCCGAACTCCGAATTTCTTGATTATTATCGATTATTAAACCATCGTTCAAGTTACAATAGAACGAAACTTTATAAAATATGAATCGAGAGTTTAACAAGATTCGTGTTATCCTTAATAGATTATACATAATGTGTATAGATAGATATTATAAAAGATATACATAGCTTAAAAGATATACGTAGTATATAAAAAGTAACTTAATTAATAATAATTCAATTAAAAATATCTCCGTTAATAATTCCCTTATAGACCATATTTTAAATTTTTTTTTTCTTTTTTTTTTTTTCTTTTTCTTTTTCTTTTTTTCGAAACAAAGAGATTGTGCCTTCTTCGCAGTTCAGAACGAACGAATAATTTTGCAAGAAGAACGATGTTCTCGCGACAAGCATTTCCAGTTATTGTTATCGTACGCGTTCATCGATAATGTTGAAGGTACGAGTATCTCCTCGTATTAGAAACATCTAAAAAAATACTACTTTTATTTTATATAAAAAGATCTCTCTCTCTCTCTCTCAAGTTCTCTCCTTTCTCCCTTGTTTCATCCCCCTTCTTTCGCTTCAACAATGTACAATTAACGTCTATATAATTATGTACAATTTGTTTTTCTGCCCCTTTCGTGTCTCCAGCCCCCGAATAATGGTGCTTGATCCTTAGTTCAAACGATACGCCCCCCCCTTCACTGCATGACTAGGGTTCCTTATGCGGAAAAACGTACGGACAAATTAAGCTCTACATCGCGACTTCGTCGTAACAATTTCTATAATTTTATACAATCTCTGGATATATATATATGCGTTTATATATATTGTATCTGTTCGAAGGAAATTTCACGTTACCACGGCGATCTTGGCGATCAGTGGGGATGATTTACGATCGCACGCGAGAGAGATTACACCGTGGTAATGCGAATCGCGTTCGAAGGAATGGAAGGCATTTTCTTAACGTTTCCCTCTTTCCTTCTTCTTCTTTCTCTCTCACTCTCTCTTTCACTCTCTCTCTTCTCTTTTCCAGTAAGCTTGGTGCGCTTCCACGGACTACTTATCGCAAATTTACCGAATAATCGAGACGCGATAACGAGGTTTTTTTTTCTTTTTTCTTTTTCTCTCTCTGAGTGATTGGAGGGAGATTGAAGGCAATCGCATTAGAAATCGCACGGGTAAACGTTTTCGCCAAGGATTTCTACGTTATTCCATTTAAGCTTTCTCTCCATTCTTGTCTCTCACGCATTCTTCTCTCTCTCTCTCTTTCATACTTTCTCTCTTTATCACTATTTGTTCTCTACGGGAGAGATTTCTTCTGTGTGTGTATGTGTGTTTGTGTCAAGCTGTATGAAGCAGAACTCGGTAAAAAAACTCGTCTGTGTAATTGATCAACGTTCGTAAACTATAAACATCCGGGGGAAAACGATTTACACGATTACATAACGTTAAAGGAGGTTGAATACGCGATTGATAGATGATGGATAGGTCAACGATGTTCAACGATGTTCTTTCGTGTCGGGATACCTGTTCCTTCTGATGACGCATCGTCTCTTTATCGTCGGTACATCGCGCTTAGAAGCGTAGGCGATTTAAAACGTTTGCGAGTATTTCTCCATCAATATTCGTACGTTTGTGTATGCGTCGGACGAAGGCAAGCGCCCGCAATTTCTACGATCGATATGCGTGCATTAAATTTCGTAAACGCGTGTAAATTCGGCCGTTGGCAACGTGAGTCACAGCAAAAGGATCATTTTTAGGCCCGCTTCGATATAGCAATCGTGGTCGACCACAGTTTCTCACAGGACAGGATTCAACAAGGAAACAAACAATCGTTCATCGATCGTGCGAGGAAGGTAACAGAAGAAATGACAAGCGATAATTATCCTCGTGCACTAAGATCTCTTCAATTGTCCCAGATCGGAGCTCTTGGGCGAGTACAGGCCCAATTTGAGGGTAAGCTCTTTGGGCTTTCTAGGAGCGTTTCTAACGGGGAACGGGCTGAACTGCGTCTTGGGGCTGGTCATGGCGTTATTGTAATTGCTCTCGTCTTTGCTCGAGTGCCCTATGTTGCCCAGGCTCAGAGACGATTTCTTGTAACCGGTTGGACCCCGGTCGGGCAGCTCGGGATACTTTCCAACGTTCATCTTGCCGGGGAATTCCGGATGAGAGACGGGCCGTTTCGACTCGTCGGTTAACAAACTCGGCGAAAGTTTGGAGGCGTAGTGATTGACGGTCGAGGAGAAATGCTTGTCGGCGAATTGACGATTCGGAGACAGGCTGTGGTAATCCCTGGTGTGCGCCACCCTCGTCGGTAAGTAAGATTCCGACGAGTCGGCCCCCGTGTCCAGAGAGGGCAACGTGCTGCTCAAGTGTCTGTGCTCGTAGTCGGTGCTCTTTGCGTGGGAATATTCCTTGGGGGACAACGGGTCGTATTTGCGGCGAAGCGTGTTCGAGGATTCGCTCGCGTAGGACTCGTGTAGGAACGAGGAGGGAGGAGCGGTGGTAGTCGCGTCTTTCGGGCATCTCTCCTCTTTCGAAACTTGGTACTTGGTGGGCGTCAACGGTTCCGTGTTTCCGTTGCTGAAGTAAGGAGATTTATTGGAGATGGATCTAACGTCTGAAGATTGAAGGGAGGCGAAGGAATCGGCGCCAACTTGTCTGGTCGGCTCGTCGTCGTATCTCACGCGAAATTCCAACGACTCTTTGGTCATGATCGGACTCTTGAGGTGCAGGTCGTACGCGTTGATCGATATCTCCGGTTTATGGTTGATGTACTCGAACGCTGACGTTTCGACGACGGGCGGCTTCTCGTACGAGCCCGTCGTCGCGAACGGGTTAGAGACGGAGTGTTTGTTGGGCGACAAGTTGGCCTTATAGTCGAACGTGTTGTAAGGGTCGTAAGAGGTGTTGAGGGGCGAGGTGTCCATGTATTGAACCGGTTTGGTGTACCTCAACGATGGCACGTCAGCGAAAGGAGATTTGTTGGGGACGTACGGTATCGAAGACAATTCCTTTTGGGGTGGAAGGTCCAGGCTAGGATCCGGTAACACTTGCGCGGACGAGATTTTATCCAGCTTCTCCAACTCTCTGTAGATGTCTATGTCGCTCTTGGGCGACGAGTCGTCCACCTGGTATTTCGATACCGTGTACGGTAATACGTTTTCCGTGTATTTGGAATACTTGTCGACGACCGACGATGGTATCGAGGGTTCCTGGGTCGAGGGCAAGTCGCTTCTCGCGTCGATCGAATCGTTGGACGATTTATATGAGAAGACGTTGGTCGAGATGCTGGAAAGATCAAGCCCCTCGATCTCGCTCGTGTTTTGACTGGACGGCCCTTTGTCCAGCGTCACCATACTCGCCGGTGAACGATCGTCGTAGTTGGCCAACAATTTCGACAACTCCTCGTTTATCTTGCGATCGATCAAAGCCTCCCTGGTGTCGAGGTATTCGTGGGATATCGCCTCGTCCACGTCGAAGTGATCCATCTGTTCCGTTTCGTCGATCAGCGAGAGTTTGGACAACTCCTCGTTGATCTTCGCGTCGAACTCGGACACGCTCGTGGCGGTCATGTTGTCCAAGTCCTTGAAATTGATCCGCGCCAATTCCTCGTTGATCTCGTGCTCGTTCAATCCCATCTTCTCCAATATCGGGCTGAATATCTTGGAGATTTCCTCGTTTATCGGGCTGATGGTGATCTCTTTCGAGATCTCTTCGAGATCCGGCAAACGTTTCTTCGCTTGGCAAGCGAGAATTTTCTGAAGTATAGCCGAGTTCTCTTGAATGATCTTCAACGCCCTGTCGCTGTTCCTTCGCCCGTTCTCGCTCTTCTTGCGCGGTTTCACCTTGGTCCACACGCCCAGCTTGGACTCCCTTCCGTCGTCGGCGTCGTTGCTCTTGCCGCAGCTCACGCTTTTCAATATGCTGTCGCTGTTCTCGTCGATGTTGATCCTCGGATGCACCACGTACGACTTTCTACCCTCGCCAGTCACGTTGATGTCGGGTATCGTACCCAGACGATGCTTGGAGAAATTTCTCGCTGAATTACTGAACGTATCCTGCCTTCTCGCTTCCAAACTCTTTATATCCTCCCAGATGTAGCCGGTCTTCCTCGTCAGCATCCCGCTCTCCGACATCCCGTCGTTCGCCTTCGCCTCCAGATGCTTGATATCCTCCAAAATGTCGCTCGACCTCTTCTTCGCGATCGTGGTCGTGAACTCGTCCGCGGATGCCGACGATTTCATGTCGGCGTATCTCCTGCTGTCCAAACTGCTCGAACTTCTTTCCAACAATTTCGATCGGTCCCTGTAACGATAGTTGAAGTAACGCTTGTCCAACGCTTTCTCCTGGGGCAAAGAGGGAACCACGTCCTTCTCCGACAGAGGATCGTCCCCTCCATCCTCGTACGCGTCCTTTTCCTTTCCGTAATAATCGGTGCTCGTCGCCGTCGTTTGATAATACTTGACGCGCTCGTCGCTTTCTTTCCTTCTGTCCGTCAAGCTCGTAGCCGATGCATCCTCGCGCATCCTCAACTCCGCCGATCTGGCGTAGCTCTCCCCCTTTCGTGACCCCGCCGTGTCATCTATCGTCTCGTTGTCGAGGATCTCGGACGACAATTTCAACGAGTCGAATTTGGTCTGATAGCAGGAACCTAGGAACTTGCTCGACTCCCTCGAGCTGTCCCTGGACTTCTGCTCGGGCGAGGTCTCGCTGCTGTCCAAGCTGCACCTCCGCCTGGACACGCTGTAAGGCGAGGTCGGGGTCTTTTGATTCGGATTGGAGATCGGGTAGAAGGGCGAGGTGGCGCAGCTGAGATCCATGGGCGAGGCCGACACGTCGTCTTGGCCCCGTCTAGCGAAATTCGAGGTATACTTTATCGAGTTGGCACTTATTGGCGATTGTAGGTCCGAACTGAACGACCTCTCGGAAGACTTTAGCTTGCTCGGGCTGCACGACTCGCTGGAACTGCTCACGACCAGCTTCGCCGGGCTCGCCTCGATGGACTTGTTGTTCCTCAACGAGTCCTCCATGCTGACAGGTGTCGTCGAGCTGGACATCTCGTACATTTTCCTCGTCTCCGTCCTGCACCCGCTGTCCTTCGTCCCGTCGGAGTCGACGGAGCGAAGCACCAACGTTTTCGAGTCGGAACTGACCGACGAGCACACCGATTTGTCCATGGAAAAATCTCGAGAGTCCGATCCGACCGGGCTTCTTGGGCTAACGGTCAAACTCGATGGTTTCGAGTCGGGCCCCATCGTTTCGCCCGAGCTGAACGATTTGTTGCTCTCGGGTGTCTTGGCGGGACTCCTCGCCAGATCCACAGCGTACGTCTTCGTCTGGTCGGATTGTATCTGGATGCGATCGTACGATACCATCTTCTCCAACGAGGTCTCCAACGAGGTCTCCAACGAAGTTGAGCCAACGGTGTGCGTTCTCTCGATGGGAGATGTTTCCAGGTGTTTCGTCTTGGCCGCCGGTTGGTCGGGAATCGATCCGACGATGCTGCGAGTCTCGTGTTTGGTCGGTGTTATTCTGTTCAACTTTTGATCGACCGTGATCGGAGAGATGGGCAGATGACCGACGTAAGTGTTGCCATAGAGACCTGTTTTATTCTCCGTTTTATTCGCCGAGATCTCACTCGAAGTGTCATCGATGATTAAACCGGTTTTATACGGTTCCAATTCCAACGACATTCTGCTCGAGAAATCGTAGGATGGTTTGAAACGGTCCGATTTAATTTCGTTCTCGATCGTTGCCAGATCGAGGGTCGACGATTTGTCTGGAATTTTATCGTACTTATCCATCGAATAATCCGAATACACGCTCGAACAATCGTGTTCAATTACGCTCGCGTTCGCAACGATTCTGTCCTCGATTCGATCTTTCTCGATCTTGGTCGTAATTTCGTTTCGATCGACAATCTCCGGATCCATTGTCCGTTTAGATTTGCGTACGTCATCCTGCTTCGAAGTGATCGGGGTGCCAGCCGAGAAATTGGAATAATCGTAGTCGTTCAAAACCGACGATTTTCTTGTTGCTGAAGTGTCGGAAGTGTAGATATCCGCGGACAGGTCAGGCGCCGATTTCTTCGCGTCCAGTTCTTTCGATTGCTCGTCAGACGATTCTTTGCCCTGCGCGCTATTGAACATTTGAGGAACCATGGAATTATTGTCATCCTCTGCCGATAACCGTCTTATTTGATCGGTAATCTTGGCGATCGACATGTCGGCCAAACCCTCCTCGCAAATTTTCGAATCTTCTTTCGAACCGTCTGTCTTGTCGATTGGCGGCTCGTCTCCCTCCTCGAGGAACGGACGAGGATCGAGCGAGGATCCCTTCTCGGGGATCGGCGAACCATCCATTCGAGAGCTCTTCTCCTCGTCCGTTCCAACGGTATAGGATTCGGATGCTGAGGTCAGATCCTCGCTGTCAACGTCGCTCAAACGATCTGGCTCGTCGCACAATTCCGTCGACGTACTGTCGCTGTCGCTGTCAACGTTGCTGTGCTTTGGAGATAGGTCGGATTCCGTGGATTGTGGCGTGACAACTTTGCTTTCGACCGGTTCTAGAACGAATAGAAGAGAAATATATAAGTGATGATTAGAGGTGGCCAAAAATTATCAATATCGATTACATGAAATTCAAGCGAATATGAAAGGTAGTTGAACGCAAATCGAATGAAACGAAGATCGTTTCGATCGAATTATAATTATTTTGTTAAAATTATTAAAATATTGTTGGAAGAGTACTGAACGAGTATTGAAAGAGTACTGTCTGTTCTCACTACCGTAGATAAAACAGATTTGTGGATCTTGTGCGATCGATCATCATTGGTAGGCAATGCGTACCAACAGAAAGTACGTTCTTCGGAAAATAAAGTTTCCTACATTACCATGGTTTGGAGGTTCGTTATCATCGATCGATAATCGAAGTATTATAAATTTAAGAAGAAGCAGATTTAAAAATTTTCGAACGAAAATTTAAAATTAATAGGAAAGACATAGAGAGACAAGTTCCACAAAGTCAGATTGAATTAGAAACGTTCGATAAGGATTCAATTTGCGTTATCTTTACCTGATGCGTTGGAAGGTTTCTGCTTGGGTTTTTTCGTGTCCTTCCAATGAAGCGTGACACCCTGTTTATCCCTTCGGTTTTGATTTAAACTCGTAGGTCTCGTCTTGGTCGACGCAGCGCCAGAAGATAAAGTCAAGGGACGATTCTTCCCACTCACGAGCGCACTTTTGCCCACTAAAAGATGATTCATGGCCTGAGAAGTAGGAGGTGGTACCATGGTCTGCCTTGCACATGCAGCTGCGCCAGGAAAGAAAAAAAAAAAAGTGTGCATTCTTGTAGCCGTTCAATTTGCAACAAACGTACTTCCATCGGTCATATTTCCACACGGAACGGTGGTAGAATATATACGCGGAACGGATTTACGTGAAGCACGCATCTCAAAGCGATGGAGGAAACGAGATGATTTATCGTGCCTTAAACCTTAAGAAAATACATGTAATTTTTTTACGATTAGGATCGGCGATTTACCCGAAAGTATGATATGGGCCTGTCGTTGCCGTTCACGCAGCTTGGCGTATTGCTGTTTCAACGTGCTAATATCCAAAGCGAGTCGTTCTCGATCGCTGCTGGGTGCCATGGCCTGCAGCGCTCCGAGCGTTTGCGGTATACGATCTGCGAACGTGTTTTTCTTTTTTTCACGACGTGAAAAACAAACCAAGGGCTAATTCCGTATAATACAATAATTACAATGTTAACGTTATCCGTTCGATACTTCCTCACCTTTCTTCAACCGTTGCGCCATGCTGAACATGGCAGCGGCCACGGCCAACCTTTCGTCCTCCTCGGTATCGCTGTCGTCGTCGTCGCTAAGTTTCCTCGCCCAAGGCGTGATATTGTATCTGTGCTTCTCCCTCAATCCTGTCACGCCGTGCAGAGCTCCCATACTGACGATGTTCTGCCGTAACACATAACACTCTGACGTCGTCACGCCGAAAATAAAAAAAAAAAAAAATCGTTGCCAATAACGAGCGCATTGAAACGCGTGGCAAGGGTACGGACAAACCTTTATGAGATTGTTGGTATCCGTGAACTCGAGCATCTCTCTCGTCAACACTCCCATTATGCTGTAAAACTCGTCCGCCGATGTGACCGTCATGATACGACTGAAATCAAACGATAGGACACGTGATGGCGCCACGTCGAACCCGGTTAAACGAACCTATTAAACTTTCTCGATCCTCTTCCCCGATCCACTTACTCGGAGAGTCCTTCCCATATGGCGAGCGCGGTTCTTAGCAATATCTCGTCCCCCTCGAGAAATATCAGATCCCAGACACGGAGGACAGCCTCTTGGGGCAGGCAATGACAGAAGAGAGTGAGGAACCATTGCATCGTGAACACATTGGTCAAAGGTGGTTCGTAACTGCTGCCTAACGACAAACGTTTCCTTTTCTTTCCTTTCCTTTCCTTTCCTAACTTTTAATTCTTAATTTTTTCTCTCTCTCTCTCTATTTCTTTTTTTTTTTTCACCGATGAGACGAGCCTCCTCGTACAGTGGCTTCGTTCCGAGCGAATCGAGCGAAGAGAGTTACGATTGCACAACCAGTTTGGTTACCTGTCGCCTTGTCCTTCGCGTCGTTCTGAAGCGCCTCCAGGTGTTTCGAGAGCTTGGGCAGCCTGGCCCGCAGCAGATCTCGAAACACGGCCATGTCGACCGACAGGCCGCGAAGATTGTCCGCGAAATAACCCTCGGGCAGGACACCCTCTATCAAGTAGATCATCACTTTCACGGCCGCGGACTCGGCCCGATCCATAACTTGCAGAACGAGGGCGGCCAACACGTTCAAGCCCTGGCAATAGCCGACAGACTTGTTCCATCGGGCGAAGCCGAGCAGAACCCGGCGGAGCACCGCTTGATTGTCCCTGCCAGCCGCGCCGCAAAACAGACTGCACCCAGTTCTGTGTAGATCCTGTGAAAAATCTGTTCTGTATATCTGTTCTGTATCCTGTATGAAACTAACGTGTATATATATTTATATTTATAGGATTCCGCGAATGGAGACGAAGATGGAGGTTCGACGATAAAATGATGAAACGGAAAGAGGAGGTGGAGCGGAACGACGAGCTGGTTGGATGATTTGACTGTGCAGCAGGCCAGGCTTCGTTAAAGGTCACTTTTTCTCGTCGCGAGCGAGTTAATTGGAAGGCTCATCGGCGACACTTAATTGCCCGGCGTCGAAGTGATTGATGATCGAAATTTAATTGCGCGTAATTATACGGCGGGGGGAGGGAACGGCGGGGGGAGTTTTTCGAACGCGACGAGATAGAAGGGAGAACTGGTTCTCGATTCGAATTTCGATCCCCCGGGGAGGAATTATTTAGGGAAGAATTCGATTTTTCGAACTACGTGGGAAATACGTAACGAAGAGTGAAAGCTGTTGTTTGTTCGTCGAGTCGAGAAATTCGTTTCGCGCGCGCTGTGTGTGTGTGTGTGTATTACGATTTATCGCGAGAGGGAATTGTAGAGATTCGTGTAAAAATTATTCAGCAAGGGAATAATAAGGAACGGATATTTGTCGATTAAACAGTTTTTAAAGATCTGTGTAATTGAACGAGAATCTAATAATAACGCGCTCGTTATTAAAGAAAAGATTCGAGAAAAAACAAAGAAGAAACGGATATACATTTGAATTTCAAATGTATTTGAGACGATACTTGGTCGAGGAATTTCATCGTTGTCGTTATTATTAACCGAGGTGAGCGTGGAATTAACGAGAACACGGTTTTGTTATGCGAGGAATTATTAGAAAAAAAAAAAGAAAAAGAAGAAGAAAGAAAGAAAGAAAAGGATATACGTGAGTTTCTTACTTTAACGATTTGTATACCGAGCTCTTCATCGTCAGGATTGCTCCACTCGTTGAAGCAGATCTTTTCAGCCTGCTTCCAATCCACACCGCGTTGCTCCAGATGACGTTCCGCCAGCGTCAGCCATAACTGTGAAATATTCAGAAGAAAAAAAGGGGGAGGGGGAGGACGGAAGAGGGGAGGAGAAGAAAGTGAATAGAGAAAAATGAGGATTGCAATAACCCGACGACCCGTGGAATTAGAAATATTTAGAATCTCGCCTGATACTCGCCTTCTTTCGAAATTCCGACGGAATCCCTCCTGGTAACCTGGCCACCATTTTCATCGCGTCCAGCCATTGTATGAAACCACTTTCTCCCGGTTGCGGGGTCAGGCTGAATCTCATCTTCGTGTCTTCGACTGTAAATTAAAAATGCTCGAGAAAAAAAAGTGGATTTGCTTCTGAAGAGATCGAGATAAAAGTTTAAATTATATGATTAAACGATGAAAGGGAAAGAAAGAGTTGCAGAAGAGTTAAAGGAAAGGAATCGAAATGGAATAACAATGTATAATCCGTGGGACGGCTAATAACTCGACTCAATAATAAACTCGCACCGGAATTTCCGTGCAACTTTTTTGTCGAGTCGAAAACAAAACACGCGAAATTCCGCGTTTTTGCAGTGACGCAAGAACGGGGAGGGAAAGTTTGAATCGCGTTGAACAAACGGAAACGTTAATGATTCGATCGAAATACCAACCCGTATTTAACATCCCCCTCGGTTTACAAAGTTTTATAATCGGACGTCTAGCTTGATGCTACGCGACGCGTGGAGGAAAACGGCGAAAGATGGAACGGTTAAATCGAGGATTGAACGCCTCGATGATCACCGAAACCCGAAGCTCGTTAATACGTTTATCGGCCGGACAAGTTTCATCGCCTTTAATACCCTTATTTGATTAGCCAGCGTGAATCTTCGAATCGATTACGACGCGACGCACATCGCGTGAACGTTCAACTTTACGGAATCGGATTCGCTTTTCGAGAAATTTCAATTTCTTTCTTTCTTTCCGGAACACGAATGTATAATATATTTTCTCGATCGATGGTAAATTATCGTTAAACTTGTTTGGACTCGTTGTAGACTCGATAGAGAATAAAAAAAAAATGGTAATAGCAATTAATCTTAATCTAGAGAGATTTCGATAATAAAAATTCTAACGAATTCGCAGCTATTCGATTTTTTTTTATAGGTTTTATACGAAGTAATTAAGTAATCACAATTTCTTTCAGAAGGTTGTTGAACGCGTCGCGATCGAATCAGTTTTCGATACGAGAAACAAGAAAGAAAACGTATTTGTATTCGAATGTAAAACACGAAGGAATTAATTAACCGAACATAAGTACTTGGCGTCATCAAGTTGAAGTAGCCACTTGTTCCATCATAAATTTTATACAATCGGGCTTGGATAAACGAGGCGGCCATAACCGACCTATCAGAACGTAATACAAATACACATGTGGATTGATTTCCATTATCCCTTTGTTGTTCAAGGATAAGCTCGGCGAGTTCACTAGGTTACCGGTAAACTGAATCTCCTTTCGAGCGTCGAGCGGAGGTTTTGTTTGAACGAAAAGTCCAATTTAATCGAGGCTCGTTCGATTCGAAATAAACCACGAGATGCGTGTGATCGAACCTCTCTCTCTCTCTCTCTCTTCCTCCCTTTCTCCCTCCCTCCCTCTCTCTCTCTCTCGAAACTCAATTCCAACTTATTCAATTGTCGGACGTTTCATGAATTTCTAGCAGCCTGTAAAAGTAGTTTGCATCCTTGAGGTTTATACGCCTTACAAGGTATTTCATAGTCGTAGATAAATCGTAATCCAAGATATTCCTATACACGATACATATACTCTTACGTATAAATCACCGGATTACGAGAATGAATATCATTATTTGCTAAGTGGAACGGGAAAGTACGATTCGAAGATAAAGTTATCCAAGTATCTCCAGTATCTTGTTTAAGTCAAGAAAAATTACTATCGCGAGGAAAATATCGTATCGATTCGATCGAGAAAAATTTATCGTATACTCGGAGAAAAAAAAATGCATTTTATCGTCGATAGACGTAAGAAGGATTATATAAACTCGCGATTACTCCACTTTTCAGAATTAGAATCACGTCCCGTTTATCCATTCGTTGTCGAAGAAAAAAGAAATAAATAATGGAAACGAAGAAAGGAGGGGGAGGAGGGAGGAGAGCTTTCGCTAGAAAGCCACAAAGCCACAAAGGTTAAAATTGAAATTCGCATGCAAGATGGACGATAAATCGGATCGTTGATATTCCATTGGCCATTGGGGATCGTGGGACACGCGCACGCACACGTGGTGCGGTGCATGGTTGCGTAAACAGGATTGTTCACCTTCCAATTCTTCGTACTTGGAGGCAGAGCTGGCAGCGTACGCGGCTCCTGACGCGAAGTTTTTCAGGGAGTTGAAAAATCCGCTCATTCTCCAATTAGGAACGCCACTCTTTCTTCTTCATCGTCACTTTCACCTCACCCGCCTCCTCTTGTTGTACGCAGTGCACCCGCCTTTCACCCGTTCTCGTGATTCATGATCCGCCGACCTTGCGTTCATTTTCTCGGGATCACGCCCGCGAACCTCCGACCATCGCGAACCTTGTTTCGCGCGAGACGCATTTTTATCACGTGTCTGAAATCCCGATGGCAACGTTTACCTCGATGCAAGAAATCGTATCTAAAAATAACATTGGCCGGCGTTACGCGCGCCTCGTATCTCGAGGGAAGTGCGCTCTCCTTCGAGATAACACGCTGTTATGTGGTCGACGGGCTGGATACGTCATGGTTGTCGGCCGGTTTGAAAAGTTGATTCGCACGAGTGAATTGCGAATAAAACCGCGATTTCGTATATCATCGTATATAATCTATATATGTACAAGTGAAAAAATCGAATAGGAGATATTTCTTTATTTATTTACGTCTTGAGTGTTGTCTCTTTTCATTGGCCAACCTTCGATAGATTTTTAATGATTCGTTATCGAGAGAAATTTCTTCGATCACGCCTACAAACGCTTTTTCTCCTTTGTTGTTAATGAATGGAGAGACGTTGCTCGTGTGCGTGCGAATTCTCGAGAAAAGTGATTGGTCGACGCGCGTGATTCTTTGGATGGAATAATTTTGTTGAAATTACGAAAAGAGAGAAAATGATTCCGATTGGAAGAGATGATTATATATATATCTTTCAAGGGTAAGTTTTTCTTAATCGCGTCTGCATCGAGGTGTACCACCTGTTAACAAAGCGGTTAATGCGGATGCATCGACGGTATGCTGTAATACACGCGCTCGATTCGACGAAGAAGAATTTTGCGCGATACTTGGACGAATCGATTGGTTATCAGTGTGTTTCAATTGAAACCGTGTGACGCACGAAGAATATAATACCGTGTACGTATATACGAAATCTCTGACCTTTCGAACGAAAATGTTCGTCATCGGTGAAAAGATGATTCGTGAAAAGAGAAAATCGAAATCGTGGAACACGAGTGGAAAAATTTATTCAAAATCGAAACTATAATAATTCGGAACAAACGATCACTTTCGCCGTTACGTAAGCCTCGAATAAGATAAAGACATTTTTAAATTCCGATGTATTATTAAAATATATGAAGAAATGAAAGAAAAGAAAGGAAAAATTAACGTTGAAACGATTATTGGAAAAAAAAAAAAAGAAATAGACAACAAACGATTGCATATGGTTGCTACGCACCCCACGAACCCCCTCTCGCGAATACGAACGCGAGACCACGCACGCACGTTCGACGCGTAACGCGAAACTAGAAATTACAGCACCAGTCGAACTTTAACGTTTTTTATTTATCCAATTCCTATTCAGCCTGGTTATATACGCACACATCGATTTTCCCACCCTTCTAACGTTATTTTATTTCCACCCCCGTGTACGAGATTCTCTCTCCCACCGAATAGAATCTTCCAACCGAAGAAGCTACGTTTTCCAAAAACTTTATTACACGATCGTTCCATTCTCCTCTATCCCTTCTATACATCCTGTATACTAAAAAAAAAAAAAAGAAGAAGAAAAATTGCACGAAGAGAGAAGGAAGGAACGAATCGTTCGATAAAACGAACGCGTATAACCCATCGCGGTCAAGGAAGGTAGCAAAAGCACATCCCCCTAGCGAGACAATCCCGGGGACGTCTTACCATTGTCATTGCGCGAATCGACGACGTGAAGCGGACTGGTTGTCCCCAGGAAAACCGCACGTCGTGTTACCTCGCATCTGTCCTCGTGTCACCGAGCACACGCACACACGCGTTTCTCTCCAACACTCGCCACCAGCACACCCCCTCCGACACTGACGCGTACACCCCTCTGCGTACGTGCGAGGATGAAAGAAAAAAGGAGAAGGAGAAAAAGAAGAAGAAGAAGAAGGGACACGCTTCTATATTCACGCGTCGAACACGGCACGATATGGATACGATCGATGCTAGCCGAGGAGACGGTTAGCCGAGGAGTTGTTCGCACGTTTGTGGACGAAACGGCCGTGGCTCGAGATGATGTTGGACACGGCGAAGTCGCAGTCGGACAACCCCTCGCTCGCGAATACGTCGAGTCAGCTGAACGGCCACTACGTCGGCGGAAAGAGGGAGAGAGAGCAGTTGCGCGCCTACACGTCCACCGTGACAATAACCACGATGGTTAGGCTGTATGGGAGGGGTAGTTGTCTCGTGGAACCCTGCAATAGGCACACTGAAGCCGTTCCGCGAACCGTTCTCTCCTCCAGCCTTCTCCAGCGATCAAGCCACTCCCGTTACGTCGCATGCGCGGACACATGCCCACACACACCGCCACCCCACCGAGGCAGGAATTTGTGCGTCTGTGGGGGTGCTCGCGTGCGCCCGACGTCTTCGCGCGGCCGACAACGGTGACTGCTGCTCCGTGGCTAGGGGTGCCTCGAATCCGGTTATCATACTCTTCTTCTTCTTCTTCTTTCGCAGCGGTTATTCCCGGAATATCTTCAGTATCTTTACTCGTCCGTGGATACTTTTCCGTCATTCTCTTTTCTAATTATTGTTACTTTTCTTATTTTCTATTCTCCCGTTTGAGAAATTGGATTTTTTCTCTCTCGAACGTTCGTTCTTTCATTCGTGGTGTTAACGTGGTGCAACTCTTCTCTCGCAACGACGCTCCTATTACTTCTATCTCGGTTTACTTAACGAGATTACTTTTACAACCGGTGTGTGCCATCGTTGTCATCGACGGGGAGGGATTTTCATACGGGATGTGGTACGCGAGAAGGTACCGCGAGAGATTTTATCACGGCACTGTATACCGATTTTAATTCGCGTCGCACACAAGTGAGCGGCGTTCCTTGGATCGATGAACTTATCGACTCGGTCGCTTTATGGGTCAGTCGGAAATGTCGTCAGAGTCAGTGGCAATACGAGAGACTAAGGCCATCAGATATATATGTATATACACGTTCGTCGATCTAACTCGTTTCTCGTATCTTTGCGATCCTTCTGCGTCGAGTGGAGTAAATAAACGAGATGGAAAAGAAGAGGGGGGGAAAAATGTGAAAAATAACGATACGTGTTATTTTTTTTCTTCTTTGTAATTATATCGCTCGTACGTGCCTCGTTCTTCTAACGCGTGAATTCCTGTATTCTCGCCGGTTTGATATGAATCATGGACGCATAATTAAAACGAACCGTAGTACGTACGTATAATTTATAAATATACATTTTGAAATTGATAATCCGACGGATAATTTACGATTCTTATTTTCTCCCGATTCTCTCTCGTTTGACTCGAATTTTCGGAGAAATTAGATTTATAGAAAGTTACTTGGCTAGTTAATTTATTCAGAGGCGTTTCGGACCATCTAACGGAGTATCTTAGATTTTTCGAAATAAAATTATGATTATTATAATTGGCGTTTGGAATTTTCATAAATTACGCAATATCCGCTATTTCCCCCGGCTATATAAGAAATATATATACAAAAACGCGATGATTTGTTTCGTTTAAACGGACATCGCATCAAAATTTATAAGAAAAATAAGAATGGATGAAAGAAAGTTCGATCGATCGAACGATGATTAGTTTTTCACATTGTTGAGGCGATGCGATCCACGAACGAAGTCGGATCGAAGGGAAAAAATTCGATTTCTCGAGCATTTCCGCCAGTGTTTCGCGAAGGATCCTCGCGAAGGAAATTCTGATTGAAAATAAATTAAAGACAAGTCTAGTCCAGAGTATTCGTTTGCTAGATAAAATTACGTTCGTCCGTGTGAACAAAAGGCTATGTCGCGTGTCTCCCCGCGTGTGTGGGGATCGAGACACGCGATCCTCTTCGTGCGAATACGACCCAATTCGATTCGTTTTGATCCAGATGAAGTCCCGCTTATTTCCACCCTATTCTCTGTCTTCATCGCAAGTATCGAATTTCGATGGAATCTCTTGGATACTTGCGTTATTCGTATTATTCAACGAAATAATGGGAAATATTTTATTCTTAACTCCTCTGCTCGTTTACAAAAGGCACGTTTTAAAAAAAAAAAATTGTAAAAATAATTCAACTAATGGACAATCGAATTGATATGGAAAGATGTCGAGTTTTAAATTTGAAAAAGAAAAAAAGAAAAAAGAAATTTTATAACGGGAGGAAAAAATCGATTTTATTTTTCTCGTCGAGAAGTAAATAAAATAAATAATATCATCGGTGATTGGAATTAAGCTAAGTAAATACGTTGCAGTTACGTTGTGGAAGAATTCAATTTTCCACGCCGCGCGATAATCGATGCAATCATCAACGCATAATTTGCACGGATATATTCAGCAGATACGCTCATTTCGCAAGACCGTGTTTTTGTCGCTCTTGCGAGCGCATCGAGGTAATGGCTTGGAAACAGTTACTTAATATTTTGCACGCTCGGTTGGCCCATTGAACCACTCACCGGCAAAAGGATGAAGTTTAGAAGCGGCGTTTGAAAAATTGCGCTTAGGTCGATAAGTTTCCCCGAGTTAAGGATGAAAAATTGTTGAGAGAGGGGGGGATGGGCGTCACCTTATCACGGGTGAGACGACAAGGCTTGGCCTTGACGAGGAGAAAAGGCGAAATCGGAATAAAAACTGACGAAATCGATGAACGGGGAACAGATTGATTCCTTTCGAATAATTATCACGATTACATTAATCGTTTGTTTTCTATCGTTTATCGATACGATTAATTCTTTTTATATTATTGTAACGAGTTCTCATCGAAAAGAGAATGAAAATTTTACTACCGTATCGTACACGCGTATCGTATATTCAAATATTTAAGTAATGGACCAGGAAATGGACGAGAAAAAGAATTATTCCCCAGAGATTTGGAATGGTTTGGACTTTTTCCGCTCTTTTCGAGGATTAACAATTTCTTCGATTTTTACGAGCTTACTTTTTATATCTATCGACCATCCCTTGGCCGATTGCCTGGACAACGTCCACCTCGATGTATGATCACGCATCGAGGGCGTGTTAAATGATCACTTCCTAACGGATTAATATTCGACTGTAAAAACTTTCGAGAAACTTTTTCAATTTCGTTGGATATCATTCATAGAATCAATGATCAATCATATTGATATTGAACGATCTATGGACTTTCTCGAAGCAACGTCAATGTAATAACAACATAATACGTTCTATTGTCACGAAAGTGAAAAAAATTAATTTAAAAAAAACAAAAAGAAAAAACAACCGAGGATAAAGAAATACTCGTTCGAAAATAACTTCGAAGATAACCTTGAAATTCCTAGAGCAACCAACGCAATTAATAACTTGGAAGACAACATCTCAAGGATACACTACGAATCTACTATTCGTGTCGAAATGTAACGCGCAAAATGCGCGTCTATTTTACCTTGGCTACGCGTCTAAGGGTTCATCGCACCTGTAGAAAATGCAGATCCGAAAGTTAGCGCGAAACAGCTGAGGAAAGTTCCGCATTTCCGGTTCGCAGGCGCAACATCATTAAAAGTTTATCAATGACGGGCACGGGCTAGATTTGGGCGCACTCGCGGCGCGGGCATGCGTATTCCGCGCGATACGCGCGGCAAAGTCTAATTATTGATCACCGACTGCGCGTCGGGTGCCACGTGAAAAGGGGCCCCTCTCTTTGTTTTCCGAAAGAATCGACGTATCAACCGTGCCGATACGCCGCGATAAAAGGTCTCGGGGCTCGCTCCAAGTGTAATGATAACGCGTTTCTTTCTTTTTTTTTCTTTTTTTTCTTCCTTCAAATCGATCGCCTTTGAAACGTTTAATGAAGCGAGTCGAAATAGGCGCCGTACTCGCGCGTGATCAGTGAAGAAAATCGAACGAATCTCTCTTCCCGATTCTCGAGAATATAATTTTCGCTCTCGAGAGGAAATTATTTCTCGAGAGTTTTAATTCCAATTTTTCTCTAACCTCGTATAACGTAAAATTAAATTATATCGGTAATTAAATCTCGAAGTGTATCGCACGAAGAAATCGCGTGTCAGAGTTAAAAAAAAAAAGGGAAAAGAAAAAAAGGAAACGGTGGAATAGATTCATGCGAGAAATTCTTAGCGGGATTCTTAAAGATGCGCATAATTTGTGTATTTGTGCCACGGTTTTATCTCGACGCCACCAGTCCAATTCCTGTTCTAGCTGTTCCATAATTTATGAATGCAGAACGGTATGATAAGATAAATAATAAGTCGCCGTTGGTTAACGAAGAAGCGCGGTATAAATCGCGCGGTTGTTTTTCACGCCGCGCAAACAAGAAGATCGCTTTTGTGTGGCGACTGTTTTATCGTCAGGGAAGGAAATGCGCGGGGAGCTTGAAGGGAAGCTCGCCGTTTTCGAACACTCGCGTTTCCGCATTACGCGAACCTCTATTGTTCGACCGACGACATTATCGTTGTTGCTGCTTGTTTAAACATCGCTCCTTCTTTTTCTTTTTTCTAACTCGTTAAGTTAATTTTAATGGTACGTATAAATGTCAAGAGTAGCACGGTTACGATACGATCGTTTAACCTGAAACCGAAGCGGGAAGAATCAAGCGACGCGTATATAAGGTGTTTGATTCGAATCTTTTACTTGAGTATAATAATTGAACATCTTTTCCACCGTGTCTCATTCTTTCTCGAGATCAAAGAGGAATTTTCGAAAGATATTATTGTACAAAGTTTCAAGAATAGAAGGAGAGATTATTATAAACATATATAGAAGATATTTTAATTTTAATTCGATACGGAGACAGAAAGCTTGTACTTACCCCGTTTTGGACTGCGAGCCTGAAGATGAGCCGTGATTATGGCGCACAATTTTTCACACTTGGTGATGAGATAATCCTTTCGACGCAGTTGTCGAACAAGTATCTCGCCTGTGTTATTAATATGATCGCGTAAATTCATCACCAAAACTTGAAGCTCGTGATTGTCTGGAAAGGAAAAGAATAAATGCATTGATTCTCTTTTTTCTCGATCTCGTGCAAATTTTCGTGTAAACACAATATTCCAGATTGGGCGGTATGGAAGGGAGTTATTTCAAAATTGGAATGTCTGCTGCGTGTTTTTCGTAATTTCGCCGCGGATAAAAGCGTAGACACTTGGAGAGGAAATCTTTGAACTCGCGTTGCAATCTTGATAACGGGCCGAAAGAGGGTTTCGGCTGTGTACACACAGGTCGAAGATTACAGTTCTTTTTCCCAACCCTTTCGCCTTATGCTCTCTGCGTGTTTCAGCGAAAACGAACGCGCCATCCCCGCTCACGTTCCTTTCTCATTCATTCCGAACACGAGTTGGAGTCGTCTTAATCGTCGAGGAGAAATCACGGATTAATTAAGTTACATTGCGGCAACTTTTGCGTCGAAAATTTAAATGGCACGAGTTGATGAACTCTGACGACTTCATCCGTGATGAACAACTCGCCTCGAGGGAATAATTGAATCGTGAATAATTGTCAGAAGTCGTCGATCTGCGTATAAATTCCCTTTCTTCGTTCCTTTTTCTATATTTAAAAATTGAAAAGAGAAAGAAATATTGCGCGATCGACAAGTTCTCAATATTTTGTTCTTGGCATCGTGGTTTTTTTGTGAACCAGTCGAGCATTTTTTTACGTCACAGTTACATCAATGGACACCGATTGTAATCATTTTCACGCGATCACTGCGGGTTTCAACTTAAGATACGTGCAATCTCTCCCCTGTTTTTCCCTATGCATGTTCAACGAGGCGGAACGAAGCAGCATTGTGTATAGAGATAAAAGAAGTGCTTCCCCCTCGAAAAGAAAAAGGAAAAAAAAAAAGAAAGAAAGGGGGAGAGAAAAAAAAAGTAGCACTCCAAGTCAAAGAACCTTCTTGCCTCGAAGTCAACGAGGTCGCTTGTCTGTCTCGTCTCTACGACCTCTTGTCTCGTCAGCCTCTGCCAAAGTATCTTTGCCTAATTCCAGGAAATTTCGAACTCTCGATACTCTCAAAATTGGGTTTAAACAAGAGCGTGACACGATGTTCTTTCGCAAATTTTCTCGATCGACTCAGATTGACTTTTCAATTTGTGCAACCAACGCGCATAGAATATTACGTTTTTATCCCAACATATAATTCTCTTTTATTAGAAAAATATTACGTAGGTATCGCAACGTATCCGACCAATCTCTCTCTCTCTCTCCCTCTCTCTCTCGATATTATTTCCAAGAACTGTCTGCATTTCCGTGAAAAATACACACAATAAATGTCCTCGAGCTAACACGTTTATCCGCCCACTCGCGACCAGGTCTGTTCTTTCTCGCGCTGTTGTACACACAGACATTTCCATCTCTTATTGAATCATTCTTACTTTTCCACAACAGACGCGCCTTTTGCAGGTGCTGATGCTGCGGATGTATCCTCAGAGATGAGGCTGTCGAGTCGCTTTCCGATCGTCTTCTATCGCCGTCTGGCAACCCGTAGATATCCAGCAACAATTGATCCACTAACGAAGAAACGGTTCCTTCTTTCCTCACCGGTGGATTGGGTAACGGTGGTGGATACGACTGCACAGACAATTATCAGAACGATATCTTGGAATTTATATATATATATATATATATATATATATATATATATATATATATATATATATATTAAAAAAGGAAAGAAGAAAGGAAAGAAAAGGAAAGGAAATTGTAATATTCGTTAAATATCTTATTCGAAGAAATCGTACCTTCGGCTTGCAAATGTTGATTTCACTTTTTACACCGTCGCTTCTCGCCCAATCGTTATCCACCAGGCTTCTGGTGTCACCGACCGATTTAGATCTCTTCAAACGTTTCCTCTCCGCCTCGGCCGGCACGAAGCTGGCCCTTCTGATCGGTTTCTTCCTATTCAACTCCATGAAATCCGGCCCTTTCCACTCTTTCTGAATCAGATTGCATCTCTTTCTCTCGTACAACGAGGGAAACTGATACCCGTCCGCGCAGTACAACAAGTTTCGCGTTTGCTGGGTGACGTACACGTCGCCGAACACCCGCTCGTTCTCCACGGCCACGCATTTCACCCGGTAGCTAATTTCCGCGTATTTCTTCAGAGGCATCACGTTGCACCCCATGGTCACGCGCGCACCAACGTAATCTTATCTCGTGCCGCTATTTAAAATACCAATGAGAAAGTTTCGGTAAGGTTTCGAGAAACCGGTATTTCTGTGTTTGAAATTTTAAGAGACGGAAGCTTGACAAGGTTTTTACGAATCATCGTTCGCGTGATTCTGACTAATATAAGGTGTAATACGATTGTCGGTTGGAAGTATCGGCAATATTGTTTCACGAAAAGATCGGAGGAAACACCGTTGAACGTTTCTGATACTCGATGAGAACATTTCACAGTTGACAAGAAATTGGCGCGTGTTTTAACACCGAGGTAATTGGTCTCCCTTTTGGTTATCGGCTCTCGAAACGTTTCTTTGTCGCGAAATCTTGAAATTCGACAACTTCATCGTGGATATCTGTTTAGCAGCAGTACCCTCTCGCGTCTTGCACAAGAATCAATTATCCAATTCGCAAAAATTGATCTGACGTTAGAAAGTTATAATTTACCGGTTGTCGTATGTAAATTCACTAATATATTTATTAGTCCAATAAACCATTACGGGAGAATTGAGGCGTAAAATAATATTTGTTAATAACAAGATTAGGGAAACATAAATTCTTCGTGTCGCGAGGATTAAAATAAATTATTGGAAATCGAGAATTTGACGTTATACACGGAGGTATAATAAAAATTGGTCAAATTTTGTTAACTTTAAATACCTCTTTGATGTTGATGCAGACGAAGAAGGATAGTAGCGAATGATCTTTGTCGCAATTATTTAACATTTGTAATTATTTATCATTTTTTTTTGACAGATTTGCGTAATTGCGAAAAATCAAATGTCGAACAAATGTTTCGATCGCGTATATATTTTCGTTTTCGTATATTATATAACGAAATATATTATTATTATTATTACTATTATTATCATTATAATAATCACTATATTAAAATGAAACCAAAAATTGCACGATAACATTTACGAATCCGTTTGATTGCAATACGATGGAAAAATATCGCTCATCGTTTCGTCTCCTCCTTCTTCTCTAGAATATTGTTTAACCAAATTGCCGATTATCCGTGTACACATGTACGGTGTTAACAACACTGAAAACTGTACGGTTATAGTTAAATGTCACTCGTCGTTTTACGCTTCTACGAAAAAGAAAAAAACGTCGAAATGTCACGAGAGATATTTATTTACTGTTAAATTAAAATCATCGAGCACCCGAGCGTGTTTCCGAAAGAAATTTTATTTTACCTTTCACTCGTTATCGTTCGCGCGATTCCACTTTTGGAATCTTTGTAAAAAAAAAAAAAAAAAAAAAAGATTTTATTCGCATTTGAAAAATTCAATTTTCTTTTCTCTTCTCTTTTTCATCGATGACTTTGTCGATATTTTATATCACGACGAATAATTTTTTTAAACGTGTGTGACTCAATCCTTCCGACTTCTTCTTCTTCTTCTTCAATCCGTTGTTGAATGACGACGTTGTTGAATATTATTGAAAAAATTTTTTTCTCATCGCATTTTCTACGCGTTTCAACGCCTTATCACGAGGCCGGTAATTCGCTTCTGGTGGCCAGACCGCAACTGGAAGTGGCGGCGATAGTAATCGTTTCATTAAGTCCATACCTCCACTTATGTTGTCGGCCAGCTTGTTAACAGAGGTGATGTGAACAACAAACGAAATAGTTGTCAGTTACTCATAATTTTTACCCATTTTTAATCGTAAAAATGGTAAAATTTTCCTCCGCGTCAACAATATCGGTGTATAATATTATCGATATCTTCACTTTTAACACATACAAATTATATATATATATATACACGCATAATATAAAGATCGCACAAAGTAAATAACAGGTATTCGAAATCGTTTACAAATTACAAAACTAAAGTTTTTTTTTTTAATAAATTAGAAAAATATATATTTCCAATTTTAGTTATTGTATCGTTGCTCGTTCAAAATTGGAATAAATTTTGTGGAAGGGAAGGCAGGATTTTAAGGCGGTTATCGAAACCGCTATTGTTATCGGTGTCGTTGATAATAAAGCCACCGATGTAATGTAACTGCATACTCAGCTAGAATTTTAAATGCTCTTTGGCTGTGCAATAGTCGTTCACCTGGTCGGTTCAATAACCCTTTTCCTAATAAAAAACTGAAGAAGAGGCAGATATATATATATATATATATATATACACACACAAGTGCAGATAGGTATATAATATTTCTCGCCAAGTAAGAGATTAAACCGAAAGTATACACGATGTGTATAAAAAAAATTCCCCGCCCATTTCGTTGGAAATTTATTTTTCGAACGAGGGAATGAAATATCAAACGGATTAATCCACTGTTTTCGTATTTTCCATTCTGTCTTACTTTATTTCGTTACTTTTTAAAATTATCGAAAGAATATTTTCGAAGAAGAGAATTTTTCCAAATATTTAGAATTCTTTAGATTATCTTAATTTTCGAAATTTGTAACGCGAAATAAAGAATATTATTTATCACGAAACTTTCAGCGAATAGAATCCTCGAAGTTTGATCGATTCATTGCCGCGGGGAAGATACAGTCGCCATAGGAACGGAATAATACTTGCATTTATGGCCGATGTCGCGGCAAAAATTGCAGCGTATTTTCACCGTCGAGGTTACGCTTTCTGCGGTTCTACGCGCTTCAATTCACGACACGATTGATTCCCTCGTATGGGAAAAATGGTCGAAACGCCGTGCACATGCGAGAAGAAGAAGGAGATCGAGAAGGAGGAACGTACCGATGACGTTTATCGGACCTGCAATCTTCCGACACGATTTATGTATCCGCGTAAGTTTGTGCGTGTGTGTATATGTGTGCGTGTAATTTATTAACACGACATTTTTCATATTTTTAACGAGTTACATGATCTTAATTATATAGCTCGATCGAATCTCGACGACAGATCGGTCGATAAGTGTATAACGTATATTTTCTTTCTTTCTTTCTTTCTCTCTTTTCTCCTTTTCCTTTTTTTTTCTTTCTTTCTTTCGAGGGAAGAAGGATTCCGCTCCGAATGTTTTATGCAGTTCGTCGAATCGGTTCGCAGATTGATTTCGCGTGTAAAGTATACACGACAAGAAATTCCTCGTATAGCTAAAACGATAACGTTCTGCTATTAATAAGTCGGTATTGACGATCGTCGAAGCTTATCGGGTAATATACGTACATTTTTGCACATGTCGCAGAAACCTTTTCACGAGATAGGAACTTGTTCCAACCGCGTGCGGCATTTTCGTTCGTTCGGATCGGATCGGATGTGCGATCTTTCGGTAAACTTCGATCGACTTTGCTTTCTTGATTGAGAAAGGAAAGAGCGATTTCGAGCATACGTGTCGAAATATCTCTACGCTCACACTGCGAATTTGTGTGGGTTTCGTACACGTAGTTGACGAAAGTGTTTGTGTGTATTGTTCGCGTCTATCGTAACACGAAATATATTGTCGTAAATATGCAACGCGAATATGCATTTTTCACACATGACTGAGACTGAGATATTATAAAAACGAAAGTGCGAAAGATAACGGGAGCATTTTTTTTTTCTTTTTTTGAATCGTATAAAAGATACATTCCCAAATAAATGAAATCAACGAACGTTGCATTCCAATTTCTATCGCCTCTATAGAAACGCTGCAATGCTAATCCAGAACAGTTAAAGACGCAGAAAAATAAAACTTGGCCGCGAAGCCTCGAATCGTAAAATCAGATCGGATCGCAGTGAAACGTTTCGCCCGTAAAAATGCGAAGAAACAGATCCCTCGTTTCTAAAAAAAAGAAAAAAATAATTTCACGGAAACGATGAATTTTTAACATCGATACGAAGAAACTGGCTGACCTTTGGGTGCCGTTCTCTCAACGTTGATCTCTCGTTGAAAACTGAATCGATTCGAGATGAAAACACGAGAATAAAATGTCGACCAGCCATCGTGATAAAGAAACTACTGTTGAACCGAAACAGTAGAGAATTGAGAATTTTAAAAAACAAGGAATAAAACGTAGAATTTGGAGAGAATTGTAGGTGGATTTGCAATACGTACACGCAGTATATACACGGATGATATATTTATCGAATGGTATCTGAGGAACGGTGACCGTTTGAGTTTGTTCCGTTGGCTGCACATCGAGACGCGCGATCCCTCGTTCAGTAAGCATCCAGCATCTCTCCGCGTACCATGTGCTGCTTCCTCTTGCTCGTTTATCTCGTCTTATCGGTCACCGCTCGAGACGTCAGCGCGGAGGAAGTGGACTGCCAAGTTTATAATCATCTTTACGTGTGCCTGGGGAACAGCGTGCTGCACAGCGTCGCGTTCGAGGATGTGAACGCGGTGCAAACGATCGAGGATATAGAGCTGCACCTCGAGGGCCTCGGGATCCAGGATATCGCCAAGGACGCATTCCTCGAAGTCACCAACTCGTCCGCCCTCTACATCCGCGACAATCAATTGTCCAAGATTTTTAAACACTACTTCGCCGATTTGGACCAACTGACGTATCTCGATTTGAAGAACAACAGCATAAGGGACATCGAGGACGGCTCGTTCGCCAACTTGGACAGTTTGGAGACGTTGATACTCGATCACAATAACATGATCGCTTTCCGCCCCGGTATGTGGAAAGGTCTGGTTGATCTCCACGAGTTGTACGCGACGAACAACAAAATCGCGTTGAGGAGGAACATGTTCAAAGGTCTGAGACACTTGGAGACTTTGGCGTTGGATTGCAACGAGATCAACGAGATACCGATCGGCGCGTTCAACGGGCTGCCCCATATCGATCTTCTTTATCTGTCGAGAAATAAAATCTCGTCCCTGCAGTTGGAGGTGTTTCGCGGGTTGAGCGAGATCAACGAATTGGATCTGGGGCGAAATTCGTTGAGGAGCGTGTCGGGCGGAGTATTTCGTTATCTGAGGAATCTAAATTCATTGTGGCTGAACGGGAATCAGATCGTCATGATTAAGGCGGACACTTTCGAGGGGTTGGACAATCTGTTGCTCCTGTTCTTGAACAGCAACAACCTCCGTTTCGTGGACATGTCCGCTTTCGCCAGGATGAAGAATGTTACCGTCGATCCCGGCTTCAAGATAGCCGGCAGGACGATGGACAATGTTTCAAACGTGCAAGGACGATTTCGTTGTAACAACGTCGCGTATCAGTTGCCGTACGAGTGCACGGAGATTGGGCCTCAGGTTCAATGATGCATAAATTACCCGGAGTATGTAACCAGCCAGTGCCGGAATTTGATATAGAAAACGCGTTATCCATTGTTTCCAAAATCATCGATCAAATCTCTGTTCTCTGTAGATTCTTTTCATTAATTTTATTTTATCGTAATTCCACGCGAATACATGTCAATATACGGATTTCTTCTCCTTTTCTCCTCCGAGTTTTCTTTGAGAAAGTGAAAAAGAGTTAGAAAGACATTTCCATTTCTTCCAATTCGTTTCATGATTATTTCTTTTTTCCTTTTGTAAAAAATTTTCCACGCTTTAATTTTTAACGGTACACGCCTGTGTCAACAATGATTTTTGTGTAAAATATTAGGAAAATATAGAGGAAAAGAAAAGATAAGATAGACAAGGGAGGAGGATGTATCATCTATCATGGGATAGAGGGGACAAGTTTATCCGATAAAAGATCCGCGTTTTTGCAGGAGTGTTCAAGGGATATCGACAGGACGAAACTCCCCAACCCCATCCTTGTTACAGAAGCACGGCGATGGATTATGGATGGTACGCGCCGACGATTCACACCGTGCCAACCTCTTATTACCCGCGAGATAATTCTTTCAGCATAAATCAAGGACGCGGTGGCATGTATCGTAATTGTTCCTTGAACACGGTATTGGATAAGAGCCGAATTTAACTCGTACGTTTCAAATTCTCTAATCTCGCAATCATCGATTAATTGAAAATGAATAATTGAAGAAAATACGTGTTGATCGATACACGATCCGTCTGGTGTATTTATTAAATCTCATTGAAAATGTAACTTCTCGTTAATTCTCTCGTGTAATAACTTTGATCGAATTGAACGATAATCGACAAATTGTTGTTGTCAAATTGTTAAAATTATGTACACGATCATGTATCTTTTCAGCAACGAAATTAACGATCATTGATTATATTAGAAGAATTAAACCAGTGTAGTTTCGAAGAGATGGAAATATATTTTTTCAAATATAATTTTCACTTTAATTTAAACGATTTTGTTTGTTGAGAGAAGAGTGAGCGAGACGTATAATCGAGGCAAGTGAGAACGAGATACGAATACAAAACGTGCATATAGATTCTTGGAACTTGATACACATGTACTTTAGAAAGAGATACGAACGTTGTAATTGCGAAATGAAGAAATTATCAAGTATATGGCGACTCGTAAAAAAAAAAGAAAAAGAATGTGTACGATATCTTAATAATTAATAAACTTTTCAATTTTATATGTACATATATAAAAAAAAAGACGTAAAAAATTCAATATTTACAAAATTAAGAGATAAGGTTGTAATATCGAAAGTCATAAGTATAATATTTTATTATTTTTTTTTTTTTTATTGTTACAGTTTAGCTTACGTATCGCAGTAATCGTATTTCAACCAGAACCTAGTCGGGCCACGCAGAGTTACAAAGAGTGTCCCCAAAATCTAGCAAGGAATCGAAAGTCGTTTTCTCCCTTTCGATCGTTATTGGGATAAGTACAATATCGTTTACTCTCGCTAACGTTTGTTTTTCTCCGTTTTACAGGATTATTTGATCGGGATTCTTTTTTTTTCCTTCTTCTTTTTTTTTTTTTCTTATCAATTCATCAGAAGAGTTCAATAATCTGCGTTACTCGACTTGGGAAGTATATTAATAACATCTTATAACTTTTTTTGAGTGCATGCCATTCGTCCATTACGCTGCATTAGTATGATCATCATAGTGGTAAATGTTTAACTCTTCAACATATATATTTTTTATGTATATATATATATAATATATATTTATATATTTATATATTTATAAATGTGTGTATATAACACAATGAGATAGCTCAATTCGTTAAAGAGTTCTTAATATTTCAATGTCTTAACAACCATAAACGACATCCAAAAACGTTTCGATAAAAACGTTTCACCAATGTCCAATATGGCAAATATTTATTTATTCATTTATTTATTCATTTATTTTTTTTCTTTTTTTTTTTGTGTTGGTATGCAATGGATGAATACACAATTCTAGTCGAAGAAACTCTGTTAACGTATGTGTCCGTGTCGTCAGTTTTAAGGGGGGGCCCACGTCGAAAGTCTTACGGAGACACCATAAAGATATTCCACATCTGATAGCGCAGCATTAAACCGGTATATCGAAGAATATACATATATGTGTATGTGTATGTGTGTGTGTGTGTGTGGAAACACGCGACAATTTTCGTCCAACAATTTTCCACCACTTATCATCGAAACGTTTCTCAATGGGAGTGGAAAATCGATAGAAATCGGCGCGCCAATCGATATATAAAATCTCTTTGGATCGATCGTCGAATCATCTCGATTGGTATCGGATCACAAGATGGATCGAAATTTCGAATTGGCGGAAAATATTCGATATCGAAACGGGTGGACGAATTCCAAACTGGAGATAGATTAAAAGCAGTCGAGAGTCGTTATATAACAATCCTTTCACACTCCTTTCGGAGGAGCCATGATTTCGTGGTCACGAGCCAGTCGATTCGTTCCACGATCGTTTCGAGAAACGCGACGACACGACGACGAAGACGCTCGATCCCCGATGAAAATTCGAGTTAAGGCCGTGAAATGATCACCAGGCACATCGAGCATCGGCCGCCATCACGAGGAAGACTCCCTTGATGTTCCATGAAACGGCGTGCTCGTTACCTACGACCACCCCGGCTTATCGATGTATCGATCCCTCGAAAGGGCATCGTTTCACTCCTCGGCCGCTCGCGATAGGATAGAAAACGGTCGAAAAACCGTTTCCGTGATATCTCGAACAAGTTGGAACGATCTTGTTAGCCATCCGCCCGTAATGCCTTCCAACGAAATAAAGCGGCGGTAGGATCGGTAACGAGCACTCGACGTGCACCCAACACCGGGTATCTCTCTTTCACACACATGCCCTCTCGGTATCTCTATACACAAACCTATACATTGTACTACTTTTACTTTATTTCTTCTCTCCGTATTTCTAAATATGCTTGCGCTTACGCTTACTGGATTACAGCTACCCCCAATATTTACTTCTGATGAATCCTTAACAGCTAAAACGATGACAGATAGAACTCGCATTTTACTCGCATATTTAATTAAACATCCTTTCCTTCCTTCCTTCCTTCCTTCCTTTCTTCCTTTCTTTCTTCCCTCTTACCTTCTCTTATTCAACGGTTACAGTTAAAAGGTATAATTATAAACGGTCGTACGATCGGAGAATTTTTCGGTTAATAATCGGTGTACAACGTGATATAATTCGAGCGATCGTTGCCTCCACGCGTGAGCCGTGCCGCGATCCACGATGATTTCGTTGTCCGTCGCTTGGAAACATACATCCGTGTGTTTTAACGCGGCCTCTCGAGTACGAGAGAAGGAATAAGAATACGAGGAAACGCGATCGACGAAGCGGCACACGCGACTTTCACGCGCGATCCAACGATCGAACTCGGGACGCTTTTGATGGGACGTTTTTTTTTTTGGTGTTAATATCGCTATAAACGCGATCGAGTAAAAGTAGAGTGATAAGTTGTTCGTCCATCACCGATTTCGACGGTTCGATCGCGCGGATTGATTTTTTTCTTCGAGGGAAATGTTCTAATTAAGTAATTTTTTTTTCTTTTTTCCCCTTCACGGTGCATCTGGGATACTTGTTGCGCGCCGCGAAACAGAACATCGAGATTAATAATTAACTCTACTCTCTCACATTTGTCTCATACAAGTGAAGTATGAAGTTCATATTGCGTCTCATTCTATTCTGTAATATATATATACCTTATATTGTCGTACAATTGATATCGAATGTAACGTCCCGTGCTACTCTCCGCTTCTCGAAGATCGAGAATCGGATCTGTGAGACGCTTGTTTTCGTCGGCGCGCGAGGACGTTCCCATCTTCGTTTCCTTTAAACTTGGCTCTTTTCCTCGGATTATAATAACGTTTCTGACCGATTTTACAATTAATTAGACCCGAAGACATCCTTGCACCTCGCAAGGACTCTTTCACACTTGTCCCCGCGAGAACGACAGAATCTGTTGTTCCTCTGTTGTTCGTTCGGGGGAGGTGATTAGCTACAACTGCCGCGTATCGTTATAATTATTACATAATGTATATATATATATATATATGTCGTGTACATAATATATATTCTTGCATCGAGAGTACGAGTTTTGTTGTGTTAATGTATATGATATATGATACATGTGGACTAGCACTCATTGAAATCAAGGAGGTAACATACGGTTACATATAGAGTACCTACCGTATCGTAACTAGCCTACGATGATAATCTCACCTTAACGATTTCTTCTTTTAATTCTTCGTTTAACGCTATTGTTTAACCTTTATGTTCGTTTACACAGAGACATTGAATAATTAAGAGGCGGTGACGAGCGCTTGTTCGCCTCTCGATCATCGTGGCGAAACCGTGGAAATCCTCGTGCCATTGATATCCGGCTGTCTAATTCTGTCCGCGCGACGAGAGGATTGCTTCGATAATTATTCGCCCCTTCCACGATTCGTTGTAACGATTTCTCGTATAATAATAATAATAATAATAATATCTTGGTGTTTCCGTCTCGCAGGGGAATAATAATGTTTTGGAGAAGAAACGAGGGAGGGAGACAAGGGAAAGAAGGAAGTGATAAATAAGTAAGTTAAGGGGAAAGAATCTGATTGATAGAAATTGATTTGAAGGTATAAATATATCGTGTATATTTTATAGAGATTTGAATGAAACGAAATTTGAAATTAAAAAAGGTAAGTGGGAAGGGAAAGCAACGAGGCACTAAATCGGCATTCGAATGCCATGAGCTGGAATCGCCAATTCTGATTGGCACGAGACACGGTTTGGCCTCGACGTATGATAACGTTATGTACGCCCGTTATGTACCTACTTTTCTTCGGCGGAGATGCTCCTGGAACGTATATTTCTAAGCGCGTGTATGTATGTGTATGTGTGAGTGTGAGTATAAGTGTGTATTCTAATCTATTCACGATCGAATGCGTTTCGAAGCTTCATCACGCATCGATTCTTTCGAATCGAGATTGATTTTGGATCGAGTGAAAGAAGCCTCGAAACGACGACGATAACGCGATATATTGCGTTCTCGTTAGCGTTATCATCAGTTTGCTTCGACTTCTTTTCGTTTCTTCTTTCTTTTTTTCTTTTTTCCTTCTTTCCTTTTTTCTTTCCTTTCTTTCTTTCTTTCTTTCTTTCTTTTTTTTTTTTGGTTTTTTTAATTTTCTTTCTTATGATTTTTTGTTTTTTACTTTTTTTTTGGTTGGAACTTATATCTACGATGTCGTTATTCAAGGCATCTAAATTAGTTCCACGATCTTAAAGTAACACTATGAATGGTAAATTCTTAACAAACAACGGTATTACGGTGACGCAAGGATCCTAAGTAGATTAGCTTAATTGTAACATTATTATTTTTTTTTTTCCGGCAAGAAGGAAACAGAGATTTTGGAGATGAGGAAATTTTGGCCGCGCCAATCGTTATAAAAGATATCTCTCGTTGTGTGCAGCGAGAGGCGAATCTTTCTTCGCGTCGAAATTAAAAAGATCTATCAGCTTGCTACAAGTTGAGCCACCGAGACAGACAGACGGTGGCGGTGGCGCGCTACGACGAAATAAAAAGTGACGCGTAACACGAAAACACGATCGAAACCTAATGGAAAGGTGTTGTTTGGAAACAGGCTGCTGCTCACTACATCACACGGGCACTAGAAAGAACAAATTACAAACTCGTCGATCGAAGATTCTTGAGAAGCATGATCGAGCAAGCCGCTGAAATGCTTAAACGATGTGAGCTCTCTCGCGTTTTTTTTTTTGTTCGGTGTTACGTGATACGAATCGATCATCCGCTCGATCCGTACTCGACAAACGTATCTTCGTTATTCAATTAAAACGATAATTACAATAACACAGCATAGAACGATCAAGGTGGTTCGAATCGAAACCGATAACTAAATCGTCAACCCTTTTTACATTTCATTCGCATTGAAAATATCGCTAAACAAACCGCAATAATTGACAATTGTTGAATCCACAGATTTATTCGTTGGAAACGATAATTTTTCTTGCACAAAAAAAAAAAAGATTGGGTTGCAGAGAAACGTTGTTATCGAATTTTCACAGATTCACAGATGATCTGGTTACCCGGTTCGATTCCGCTTACAATTTCGCTTCCTATGAACGGATAACCGCTAAGATTTCTCCCGAAAAAGCGTGCTCGCTAAAATCGCTAGTCGTCGTAGGTAATCGAAGTCAATGCCGTTTATTCGTCTAGAGATTGCAACAACACTTGAACCCAACTGCCTCTTCTAACTGTCGTCTTTTTTTTTGTTCTATTTCTTTTTTTTTTTCTTTTTTTTTTTTCTATCCTACCTAGTGCTTAAACTTGCACCCCTGAGATATTCGTTATAACCTTTAACCTTGTCTACGTATCAGTACGGATTCTGTAGGGATCGAATTCGTCCATTTTAAACGAATCTATCGAGCTTTCTCTCCTTTTTTTTTTATTTTTTTATTTTTTTATTCTATTTCGTTCGCATCGTGGCGTCAGCTCGGAAAGCAGTTTATCTCGTTTCATCTGGGTGGGTTTTTTTTTTCTTTTGTACTTCGCGACAATTTTCCAGGTAAAAGATTGTCCAGGATTTTATTTTCGCGGGCTTCTTCGTACATTCGCGTTTATTCGCGTTTAAACTTTATTAACTTTCCAATGTCGCTAGTTGTAATACTAGTAGTAATAGTTTCTATTATCTCTTGCAATTATTATTTCCATTACTTTCTGAACTACACGTGTCGTGGAATCAGGCAGCGTTTTAGCAGTCTATCCTCTCACGACTCTAAGAGAACTTTCTGTTTAAATTCTACCTCCTCCTCCTCCTCTTCCTCCTCATTGCCCTGCTCTACGAATAATAATCGAAAAATGAAAGAAACGAAACATCCCTTAAAGTATCGATCTCTTCGAATATCAATATAATTCCAATATTTCTATTTCTCGATAATATCAATTATGATTATCTGATTATCTCAGCTTGCTAAGAACTAAGCTCGTTAAATTTCGAAAAGCTAATAACTCACACATATATTCTGCTCTACTCCTCCTGCCACGACTCTAAAACTCTTTTTTTTAAACTCTAGTTAAGTTTACTTTACTCCTCTACGTATCATTGCCTGTCGTTGAAATCGATGAGTTATATAATCGAAAGAGAATAATCGAAATACGAGCAATAAGCGAAGGAATCGTCGGATGTCTAATAGATACGAAGTGAAAAGAACGGAGAAGAGAAGAAAATGCGTGATTGATTATCTTTGCGAATATCGATAAGAGGGTTGTTCGCTTGTTGTTGATCGTGAAAACTTGGACGGTGTACCTGCACTTATCCACGTGATATTTTGAGATGCTCGCAATCAACAAGCAAGCTCGTTGCAACGATGATGATGATGATATGCGAGAAGGGTAAAAAACGATGCGGGGTGCACGCGTTTTCGAGGTGTATAAAAAGTACAAACAACATAGAGATCTCGTGATTAAGTGCAACGGTTGTGTACATTTTTGTTCGTGTACTGTTGAAACGCGTACTTTTGGACTGCTTCGAATCGGAGTGAGAAACGGGTGACAAGAAGGGCACTTAAGTTATCAAGGCACATCAAAAATCAAACCGTCGGACGTCTATTACATATCGAAATTAACTCGTGACTCGTGGGTTCCGTTTTTTGATTCATCCTCCATTGTTCTTTCATCTCTCGCTTTCTCTTTCTTTCTCTTTCAACGGATAACAACTAACTTATCAACTAAAACTAGATACACGCACAGGGAGTGTTCGATCGATGTATATAATTGTGCAATAGAGAGGATGGACTAAATTCACGTCTTTGCGTTTATCGTTCGTATAACCTCGTCAATAATTTCTAAAATTCGGTACTGCTAAATCGAGAGAAGAAAAATGGAAACGAAAGAAGGCAATACACGTTCCTTTATCTACGATCCTACGCAATCCTCCTCCTCCTCTCTCTCTCTTTCTCTCCCCTTCCTCCCCTCTACTGTATCCTCGCGCAATTGACGAAGGTGTTCGAGGGAAACGAAAATTGTGAATTAAAATCGTTTCGCGAAAACATCGAAATCGAGAAATGTTAAACGGAATAATGGAAATTGTTCTCGTTCCTTTCCAAAAGCTGACACCACGAGGTCCTCCCGTCCAATTCGTCGATAATACATCGTTTATCAGCCCTTATGCTAAGGTAAATTGAGATCATTGGATAAAGAAGTTTCGTTCCCTCTCTTTTCCTTATCTTTTTCTTTTTTTTTTTTTGTTTTCTTTCTTGCTCTCTCGTCGACCGATTTTCTTTTTTTTCTTTTTTTTTTCCTTTTTTTTCTTTTTTTTTTGATTCAACATTGAAACGCGGATCCTTTTCGATTTTCGTGCACCGAGTCAAAGGAGTTCGAATCTAGAAAACGAACGAACGAACGAAGGAATGAGGAAACGCGAGATTATATTTGCAGATCGTCAAAAAATTTGCTCGGTGTTTTTGCTCGGATTTTTGCCAGGATTTTCGCAAAAATCGAGATTACTGAGAATGCCCATGTAATAACATTTTATCATTCTTGCGGCGATTTGTGGCCGCGCTTTCCCTTTCGGTTCCCGTTCCTAGTTCACGAACCCGTTTCTTTTTTTTTTCTTTTTATTACATTTTGATTTCATCGGTAATGTTCTTAAAGCCTACGGAACAACGAACATCTCGTTTTTCGTGAATTTTCAGCAAGCAAGCATTGCCGAATCTCTCCCCTTTTCTTTTCTCTTTCTTTTCTCTTTCTCTCATCTACGAAATGATTTTGTACACGTGTGCGTGAAAATTTAAGAAAAAGAAGCAGTTCGTCATCGGAAATTGCAGGACAGTTTTCAACATCGAGATGCTCGCTACTGTTTCGAGACGATGAATTTTCTTTTTCTTTTTCTTTCTTTTTTTCTTTTTCTTTTTCAACAATCCAAATCGAAAGGCCGTCGGTCGAGCGGACTTTTTTTTACTTTTAGCGGGCCGAAATTTAAATTTTTTTCGAAAGAAACGGACCGACGACTCTGCGGAATAAATTTTCCTCTTCCCGAGTCCCGTTTAATCCAAACGTTTGCGCTGTTCACATGCACGATGTCAAAGTACTGCCCGGTCTCTCGAAATCTTAATGACTATTTGTGCGCTTAAGATACAGACTCGTCGATCGTGTTCTTCGTGGTCGGGGCGCGATTTTCTTTTTTTTTTTTTCGAAATCGAGATTTCCTTTCTTTTCTTCTTCTTTTTCACGCGGCGACCGATCGATGCAGAAGTCTTTCTCTAGCCGAATGTTCAGTATAATAATGCCCGAATCTCCTCTTTTTTTTGTTTTCCTCAATCATCGTATTGAATGACGTCGGTTTACAAATACTTTTTAATTAATTTTACAAATATGTATTTTACTGCAGGAATTTCCATCACCCGTTTTAATTTATAACCCATCGTTTTTTTTTTTCTTCTTTTTTTTTCCTCCCCTCTCTATCCTCTCTTCCCGCTTTCGCCTCTCTCTCTTTCCCTTCCTCCCTCTCTCTTTTTCTTTTTTCTTTTTTCCTCCCCTTCACTTTCCCGTTCCCTCGCCTTTAGACAATGCTATTAATCGAAAGTTAAGCCTAAAAAGTGGACGCCTGAAGTAAAGTCGGATGAGGAGATGACAGGGGCCTATGGTATCTGTTGCCTGTTGGAATCGAAAAACCAAGTGGCGGAGTTCCCGTAAACGAGACGAGTTATATGCAGAACGGATACGTCGATGGTAACGAAACATAACCGGACACACTTGGAAAAGTATTTATTTATTTATTTATTTATTTATTTATTTAATTATTTATTATTATTATTATTGTTATTATTATTATTATTATTATTATTATTTTCCCTCCCCTCCCTTTTTTTTAATCATTTCTTCTTTTAACCTGAGAGAATTTTCCCTAACCAACTATGTAAATGCTGAATAATACATCGAATACATAGAATCTACATTACGATTTATTTATTATTTTTTTTTATTTTTTATACTCTTTTCTTTTTTTTTTTTTTTCTTTAATATACATAAACGACCACGACTTTATCTTCTTTTTCTTCCTTTTTTTTTTTTAAACCCCCGTTTAATTTTTGCTCACCACCCACCCCTATATCGAAAATACGTTATTAGTATTAATAATATTCGAAACCGATGCTTTTAATTACGCGGTATTTAAGATTATTTATTAATAATAATAATAATTAAGTATTGGGGTATAATAGGCGATTAGCGAGAATTTCTAACGCGAGAATAAGTTTTAACTTTCCGTTTCAATTAATTGATTAATTGATCAAGGATAAAGAGAGAAATTAATCGGAAGAAACGAGTTGTCAAATGAGATTTCAAAGAGTGTTATGTTCATGTTTATACACATCGCCGTGGACCGTTAGCAAAATTTACAATCAGTTACATAGCGCGAGCCCTGTGTGGGACGCGAGCGTCATTTAAATCAGCTCGATGATCTGCAAATATATCCTCGTCGTGCCTTCATCCAATCCATTCCGATAATTCATTCCATGAAGTAATCAAAAAAAGGAAACGAAACTGTCGAATATTTTCCAAAGAAAGAAAGAAGAAAAAGATCCTTAAAGATAATTAATTACGAAACTATCCATAAAAGAATAAAAACTATCCAACAAAGAAAATATGATTCATCGAATATACATATATCACGTTTCCTTCGTGCCAATTTAAATTTGTATAATAACAATTGTTTGCCTCCTTTGTTTCAGTGCACAAAAATTCACATGGCAGAAATTTACATGTCTCCGAAGATTCCTGCGAACGTTTTCCGAAGATTCTTCATAGTATCCTCGGTGTCCTCGCTCTGTGATTGGCTACCTTGTCTGTGGAAAGGTACTCTCGATGGTGGAGCTTCATCTTGGCGTCGGCCGACCGACGGCGCGCTACTCACCGTGCTCGATTGCGATGCTGAACGAGTGGAATTCGAATTATCATTCGGTAATACTATGAATTGATCAACAATAAATTGTATACAATAACGAAACCTTGAGAATCGCGTCGTTGCAGCTGATGGTGGCTGTCAGAGGTGGTTACGTCGCCGGCCACTGCCGTCATCGAGCCTACCGAGCCCAAGCTTCCTATGCTAGCCATCGATCCCATGCTGCCGTGCGATCCCAACGGAGCTGTGGTCGGTGGTGGCGCGCGATCCTCGACCGGACTCGTCGCTTGGCTCGAGCCGGACATCGATCCCCTCGATGTTGTTTTCGTCAAAACGCTCGGCGGCCGGCAAAATGCCTGAATATCCATTTCAACGATCGGTTTTTTTTTAAGGAAACAAGAAAAAAGGAGGAGAAGATAGATAATTTAAAGATTAAGAAAAGGTATCCAAGCTTGGTATTGGAATCTGTTTTGAGAGAGAGAGAAAGTAAGACATATTTGTTTCTTTTTTTCCTCTACCTGCATTTTGGCGGTGACAAGATCCGCGATGTGGCGACGATCCTCCTCCTGCGAGTCCCCCATTAACGATAACGCGCTGTCGTTCACTTCGATTATGTACTCTCGGCCATCCTTGCCGACCAACAGCTCGATCGCGCAGATGTCCAACCCGCCGAACAATTGGGCCACCTGGTCGACCCAGGCGCGATGTCTCTCGCTCACGGCTAATTGCTCCAACATCGCCGAACCGGTGTTAGATTTCCAGTTTCCGCTTATGCTCTTCCGCCTGGAGAGGAACGGTCACGCGCTCGTTAATTAAGTTAATCTCGGATCCTCCATTGACTCGAAGGGTTTAACCATCGACTCGATAGCCAAGCACGTAGTAAATGGGAAGTGGTAATTTTTTCTTTTTTCTTTTAATTCTAATCGAGATTCTAATTTAAAAAAAGCGATCGAAAGAAAAAATTTATTCGTGCGAAATCATTACGTAATCCACGTTTCGCCACCCAGTCGAGGGTTAAGCCACATAATTTCCATGCTGACCCGGTATAACGTAGCGGTGGACAAGACTCGGTAACATTTACAACGACAGATCGGCGGGATCGATCCGGCGATACTCACATGAACGCCTTGTAGTTATTGCCTATTTTCTGCACGTGGACGTCATATTTGGTATCGACATACGGTTCCGACGTGCAGTAAGCGTTGGCCAAAGCAGCCAAAGAGGCGAGATCTAGAAACTCTTGATTCGTCTCGGCACGGGCTTTTCCCACTCCTCCGTGGGCGTGTCCAAGTTTCACCACGACTGGATAACGAGATGCACTCACCTGTAAAAAGAAAAAGAAAAAAAAAGAAAAAGAAAGGAAAAGATGATGCGTTCTTGTAGAAGAGAATCGTAACAGGTATGTGTATATTTCGATCGAGTCGAAAATTTCTTTTCCATTGTCGTCAATGGATCTCGAAACGTGTAAGATCTCGTAACGTACGTTACGATGTGAAATCCATATATATTCGATACGTTTCTTGTAAGAAAGGAAAGTCTTTCGATATATAAATCCGTGGCGTTGGATGGCGATCACGCGGCAGTCATCTCGAACCGGGTCGAATGCGAGGAACAACGTTTTTAACGAAAATTACGCGATACAATTTTCTCGATGCAATTTCAACATGGCACTCAAAGATCTCTGCATGGAGAATCGATTAACAATGCACGCTTATCCTGCATTCCGCTCTAATCGGCGAGAACCAGTCGGATGGGACGCCTACAGCAATATCTGGGGCCGGTCTTCAATAATCGAATACATTAACCGACATCTATGGATGAAGATCAAAGTCAGCCGATACGCAGGCGGTTGATTAAGCAGTCCACGATATTCGCGTGGGACGGGAGGGATTATTAAATCGTTGACGATGCCGCGACTCTCGTTGCATCCGTTGCGACGAGGACGCGATTAAAAAAAAGAAAAAAAAACGATCCTACGGAGAATAGTGTGACCGATCTTCTGAGATGATAACGGTGAAAATATATGTATATATATAATATAAAGCGTGAAAACGTGGACTGAAATCCTCGAAACGACGAGGAAACGGAGTTCGAAAATCGTGCACTCCAATCCTACCGGTTTCGATCCTGATAATCGCAGAGTAGGATGTCCAGTCACGAATCTCACCCGATTCCACGGTGAGCAAGAAAGGGGGGAAAAAAAGGGTGAAGGCGGTTAAAATGTGAACGTTCTTTCCCGGTTATCCCGTTACCAGATAACCAAAGAATTCCACGTTAATAGAAACGAATCGAGTTGGGATCGAGTGGGAAATTCCGGGTAAAAGCTTAATCCCTTTCATTCCTCGATTCTTCCACGCGATTACTTCTTTTTTTCTCTTGGAAAAACGAATTCGTGAATCGATCGAACATATTTGTTCGAAACACACGCAAGATGTACGTCTTGTACGATCAATGGAAACAAATTGAAATGACAGAATAAATTACTTCGAGCTTAATCTCTTCCATCATACTGGATGTTGCGCAACGTAGTTTTTATATATATATTATATTTACAATTAAAATTATTTTCCACGTTGCACGCGATAAAATTTGATCCGGGAACGGTTAATCAGTTCTCGGAACGGATTCAAGTGTACAAGTAAGTCTCGATAAATCAAGATCCGAATACATCCGAGCCGACTCTCGTTTGCACAATGTTTCACGGACACGGAACGCGTGCGTATATATAGGCGTGTATTCAGAAAACTTAATCACGAGACTGTTTACAAACCGGGTTGACGTGGAAAAAGGAAGTGGCTGTTGAACGAATCGTCTCATGGGCGCGCGTCCGGCCACCGCGGGCAGCCAACGCGCTGATTCCCCCCCTCGATAGCCAGTGCTCAAACGTATCGTACCCACGTGTTTATCCCGGCACGTGGGTGTCGCAAAAGTGGCTTTCTGAGCACCGCTGGACGCGTGTCCGTTCCACCGAACGGCACGAACACCAACGACGGGGATCAACGGCGAGGGACACGGAGATAAATCATTTATCGTGCTCGTGAGGGGGACTTTCGAGTACTCCTTTCGAGGGGGCAGGCCAGACGTACGCAGGGGTGTCACCTTCGATTTTGTTCGTCGTACTTGAACGCACTAAAAATATAATACGGCCTCACTGCTGCGCTCTGCGGAACGGAACCTTTACATCCGCGGCTTGAAACAATTTTTTTTCACGACAACACGTACGAGGCTCTTTTTTTTCGTTCGAAGTGGCGAAATATCGATAACTAACGAAAATACGATGGAGTAAAATCTACGCACGATTAGCTGCAACGATTCAGATTCGAAGAAGTGAGTAAGATTTCTCGTGAGAAAAATTTTTATTGTTGATGGATCGATACAGAGAGATAATGGTACAATTTCATCGTAAATCGATAAATTTACATGTTGGAGAAATTCAGAATCCAGATATTCGATATTCGTGTTCGATCCTCGAACCGGAGCTTGATTTACAAGTACTCCGATACTCGGATAACGAGCACGTCCACTCCTAATCGCTCCGGGATATATATCTTACATGTATATATATATTTATATATTTATCTCGGTACAGAGTTACGCGGCGAGTTTTTCGAAACTCGCGGAGAAAAATAATACTCGCCCGTTGAGATCGAATCGCGTACACGCGTAATAAGTATATAATTAATTCCCGTGTAACAATATCGATATCGAAACGCGAAGATAAGCAGCGCACGAGCTATCGAATTTACGCGGATCAGCGTGAGGTGTATATATGCAACGTGGGTACACAAACCCGTGCACGAACGATTATCGAGCATATTTTATCAATTCCCGTTTATCGAGCGCGCCGGCCGCTCCCCGAATCCGCGCTAATACGCGATCCGATCTGTTCCAGGTCCCCGGGCCAAAACGTTTCCAAAGACAAAATACGTCGTTGGCCGGCAATCTCGCCGGCACGAACTATAAAAAGGGCCGCGGGACATATTAAATGATAGTAATCGTGGATCAAACGGTGATGAGCGGAACCCCCGCGAGCACGTTTCGGCGAATCCCAGATAGGATGCACTCGTGAGGGAGAAGGAGGGCAAACGGCCAAGAAAAATGTAGATCGACGATGCTCGAAACACGAGGGAGAAAGAGAGAGAAAGAGAGTGAGAAACGGAGAGAGAGTAGGCGAAGCGTACACCGGTGAAACGGTGCGATAGAGAGAGACGGAGAGAGAAAGAGTGTGCGTGAGAGAGAGAGATGGAGGACTGTGGGTGGCCGGCAGGAGACGCAAAGCGAGCAAAGGTATACACCGATAAAGTGGGGGATGAGGGAAGTTGGAAGGGAGAAAACTCGAGTGGTGGGGGTTGGGAGGATCGTACGGACAGAGACGGGATGAACGATAATGAAAATGCGGGACGGAGATATAGCGTAAGACGTGAAACGAGATAGAAGGAGAGAGAGAGAGAAAGAGAGAGAGAGAGAGCGATCGAGAGAGGTGTACGGTGGAGAGCAAGGACACGAGGAAAGCTGGGACGATGGGATGTAACGTGAAAATAAGAGAGAGAGAGAGAGGAAAGGAATAAACGAAAGAAATAAGAGGAAAGAGTGGGAATAGGTATGAAAAAAGATCATTGAGCTCGAAAGAGAGAAAAAGAGCGTAACACGCTTGAAGCGGGCAAAGTAGCGTGGAGCGGAGAAAGAGAGAAGGAGTGACGGAGGGGGGGGGGATCGATACAGTGGGATGGAGAGAGAAAGGTAAAAGTCAGAAATGGGGACAGAGACGGAGGACAGGTATGATTGAGCGCGAGCGAGGAGGATAGAGGGGTAGGAGAAAAAGGGAGGGAGAGAGAGGGAGAGAGAGAGAGAGGGACGATCGAAAGGAAGGGAGACAGACGCAGCAGCGAGATCGACGTAAGAACGTAGGAAGGAACGAGAGGCTCCCGTGTCGTTCGCGCTTGCATTGCTTTTCGAAGCTCGCGCGCGAACGGTCCGCTCTGTCGCGCGCGTACTATACGTGCGCGCCGATCGATAAACACACGTGAAAATAATTCCAGTCCAGTCTCTCCTCCAGAGTCGGATCCTGATTGATCGCGCGCTTTCGACCCGGCGCAAGTCGACAGGGATCGCGTTGTTATCGCGGGGGGGGGAGGAAGGAAAAAAGCAGCACGAGAGAGATTCATTCTTCGCCGGTTCGAATTCGGTTTCCGCGGCGCGGTGCTGTGCTGCGAATCAAATCACGCGGAACACGGCGGCGCTTGGATCGACGGAAGGTCTCGTTGGAGATCTCTATCGTGCTATCCTGTCAAGAATTTCGAAGAATAATTGCACCCGTTTGAGGTCAAGGAGAATAACGGAGAGAAAGGTAGAGTGTGGAAGTATAAAGTGCGCGAGGAAAGAAGCGGAAGGATCTGCCACCAGGGGTCACGAGGAAAGGTATACCGCGTGTGCGATTTTCACGTTACACTCGAGAGCGTTCTCTTGTTCTTTCTTCTGTTGTGTTTACCTTTTCTTATTCCTTTTTTTCCCTTCCTTTTACGCGTTACGCTTCTCGCTTCTACCCTTCTTTTTCGTATTCGTATACACTTTCTTGTTCTCCCTCGCGCTTTTTCCCCATTGTTCCCGATCGTCGAAGGTGTGTATATAATGGTATATAGCGTGCTTTTCGAATGCAACAAGTGTAAGGAAGTGTTGTTGGTTGGACGGTTAAAATTGATCCATTCGCTCCGTAGAAATCGAAGAGGCGAATGGTACGTGGTTCGATAACGGAAATCTATTATATCGATTTTTCGACAATCGTTGTGCGTGGAATAAAATTTCCCCTTGTTGATGATCGGATGATGGATAGATTCGTTAATCGCGTAGACATATAACATCATTTTCGCGAGTCTAAGTGCACTTTGAATGTATTCGCCTGGAAGTTAATATTTGCCGCTTTATTGAACTAGCAATCAAAACGATGACATCATACTGGCTCGCGAGCCAAAATAAACTTCGCTAATCGTGCAACGAGGAAACGCAGAGTCGCGCCTCATCGTGCGCGTACATGCATGCATACACACACACGTTCGTGTACAAACGTATATGCATTCGTACACGCGTACATCCGGATTCTAATCAAGTACATAACGATCGATTCGACCGACTGTTTCCAAACATTTGTGCCCGACTTTCACGTGTTCCGCGCTCCGGCAACAATTTTAGATTTTACGTTTCAACCGAGATACGTGCAAGTTAAACGCGATCGTTTCGGGATATTGTTGTCGAACGGTGTGCGCCGCATGCGCGTGTAAATAAAACGATAAATCTAAATAGGACGGGAGAGACGTGAACACGTTGGCGCGTTACTCGTGGCGAGAAGAACTTGAGCGAATACCACGGAAATAAAAGAACAGATGAAGACGTTACGTTAATTCCGTTCGTCTCTCGTCGAAACGTTCCTCCTTTTTTTTTTATCGCGTGCTTCTCGGATGCGAGTGAAAAAAAAGAAAACTGTATCTGTCCATTTCCTCGCTTACACGCGAATGAAATGCTCGCCCTTTTCATTCACTTTATATTTTATCATCGTTATGTTGTTTGAACGACACGAGCTCGCCTGATATGAATAATTCATGATACTAATTAGTCGAGGACCAACCGATCGTCGTCCCTCTTCGCTCTTTGCGATTTTGCCGATCCAGATAACCGCGAATGGTTTCTACGATGATAGAAAGATGTAAGAAGGCCGTTTTATCGAGCAAACGAGGATTAATTGGCGAGGAATCGTCGTGAATCGTGAAATTTTTCGAAAGAGAGTTTTTCCGTAAAGAAAAAAAAAAAAAAAAGAAAGAAAATCTCGCGGTACACGATCGCGTTGATCATTGATTGAACACGCGAGAAAAGAAAGAAGCGTATATTTTCGTGTTTCGAGATAACAGGATGGTAAAAATTTCGTTTTAGCATATTTGATCTTGTGGATATTTTTCACCGTGAACCTCACTTAACGTATTAAGTAAGTATATTCGAAAAAGTTTCTTAAATTATGTTAATGAAATGCTAATGCTGTCGGATTTCTATTGGCAATTGCTGTCAACGAGGTGGTAGAAAATCAAATTAGAAAATGTGATACTCGGGATTTCGAATAGTATGCATACATTTCAATCCATTAAGTTTTGTTATTCCCCAACCCGCGTGCGAAGGTATATATATATATGAGAAAAAAAGAAAAGGGAATTTCGTATTCATGGCTAGGACCTGGCCGTTTCGTGGGAGCATATTTTAAATCGAATTCACCTCTTTTCATCGATTCGATGCAGAGGATTCGATGCGTGTGTGCGTGTACGTGTGCGCTCTTTCTATTCATCGTTTTCAATACACGAGATTTATTAAGAAAATAATAAATTCAAATTGGATATCGAAACGTCCGACGACTCGGATCAATATCCAATCACCAAAATTCGACCGCCCCACCTCTTTTTAATCAGTCGTAAAGCGAAATATGAATTTCGTATATCTTTCTTGTTCATCATCGAGCGAAAAAAAAGGAAGAGGAGATTGTAAAATGGAAGAGTTTGATATTCGATTGGCGAAACCGATGTCCGTGTAATTAAATTCAGTACGCTGCCGAGGAATCGATTTTCGATGAATCGTACGACAGAAAATACGAGAACGTGAACTCTGACTCTGGTGTACGAGCCCCTCGTCGTATCGAGGAATGTGAGTACCTGCAGGCATCGAATTAACGATTGATCCTCTCGCGTTTATATAACGGAGTTATACACGCTATACCTGTACAAAATCGAACGTGTACGTGTTTTTCGTCTAAAAATCTGCAAATAAATAAATAAATAAATAAATAAATAAATAAATAAATAACTGATCGATAATCGATCGAAAAACGTAATAATGCATGTACGTTGGATCGTATATCATAGACAGCCACGCCAAACGATCGGGAAGAATTTAATTATCGATAAATCAGAAGTGAAACCCGTCGAAGGAATATTTAAGCTTCGAATTATCTCTTTACGCATATTTTTAAATAAACATTTCACTCTCGAGCTCGCGCAAAGTATATATTTCATCATCGGAAATAACGAGCGGAGAACGGCTCGGTCGAACCTTTTCATTTAGACCGAATCGATTTATCCGAAGTACAAACACGAAACGTATTATCCCATCACGCGTGTATAAATCCTTTCCGGCCTCCCCACGTCGTCGCCGCCGCCGTCGTCGTCGTCGTCGTCGTGGTCGTCGCCTCATCGATACGCCGATTAAGAAAGATTGTGCGCGCAATAGGAGGAAGAGATATATAATAACCCTCGGTTTCGTCTCTCGTAAAAGAACATAATTCCCGGGTCATATCGGCCCATACGCGATATTACGCGTTACACCTATATACCCGAGGAGAGGACCTGGTGGCGCCAACCAGCCGGTCTCCACTTATGTATATCTAACTATATACGTACGCCACTCTTGTGTGCATACGCACCGGCGCATACTCGAAGCCCGCGTATTCGCATGGTTGCCCGTCCACGTTGCCCACCTTTGCTCTACACGCGTTTTATTTCCATTCGAGGAATACCAGGCCCCGGTAGACCCGGTAAGACCCGGTATAACCTCGTCCACCGACAGATTAGAGCAGCGAATCGAATATTTATAGCAGCCCGTTCTCATGATCGTACGCGCGCCATGTGTCCAACCATATGTATATATATATATATATATATATATATATATATATATACATGTACATGTACGTGGATAGGAGAACAGAATCCAGGGTGTACAGCGTTGCGTTTCGATAACGCCACAGGAGCTCCATTCCGAATCCATTCTTCTTCCTCTTCCTCTTCTCCTTTCTAATCTTTTTTTTCTTTTTCTCTTCCCTCGTTCTCGGCGAGATAGCGTAATCTGGAAATCTGGACGATAAATCGCCAACTATTTTCGAGATGAAACGGGGTACGTACGAGAAAGGTACGTCTCGAAGTTATTGGCAATTTTCTCGTTATTTATACGAGCCCTGTATGACGCTGCTTTATGCCTGTCCCGTGTTACTGATTACGGTAAAGAGAGAGAGAGAGAGAGAGAGAGAGAGGCTCGTTCTTTTTATCCGCCTTTCGTATAATATTTATATATACACGCGCGCACGATTGTGCGGATTAAACCACCGCGGCACATCCGTTCGTTATTTTCAGTTGCGGTATTATTTCACGACCCCGTTCTATCCGGCCCCTTCTATCCGTGCATTTTCGACTTAGCGAATAACCGAGCTGTGCCGGTGATTAACGACGTTCCTACATCGTTGGCCATTATCCAATGCGCGCCGCTGGCGCCAGTCATAAATTGATAGTTTCTGTGCAATTCTCGCGGCACCACCCTTCCCTCCCCTCCCCCGTATATTAATATTTACCTTCCCTCCCTTTTTCATCAATCGAATCGAAAACGGATGGATTCCTCTCCGATTCCTCTCCTTCGTTTGCCGTTTTCCACGATCGATCGATCGTGGGATCGATTGAAGTCGACACTCGGCGGCGCGAAAACAGTTGGCCCCAATTGCTCCCGTTCCCTCTCGCGAGATACGGAGAGAGAGAGAGAGAGAGAGAGAGAGAGAGAGACACGCGGATCGTTGTCGGCGCTAACGAGCGACAAGCGACGAGGCGGGCTTGAAACGAGACCACAAACTTGGTCTTCTTTCCACCCGGAAACGGCGTGGACGCCACGGTGCCACGTTTCTCACGAGGTAATTATTGCGCTCCCTCCCGGTTCAAGAACCTTCGACAGTTCTCGCTAAGGCCGGGGGATTAATGGTAACGAAGTTGCCCGATGAACTCGAACGTAGGTCAGTTAATGAAACGAGTTATTACACCCCCGCCGTAACTTCCGTTCCAAAGCTGCCTCTCGTTCCTTTCGCCATTGGGCGAACCAACGTCGATGATATATCGTTCGTGATGTATTCGCGATAAATTTCCATTCGATCAGGAATTATATCCTTGTTGATTTATCGAAGTAACGCACGTAACGATTATATATTTTTTTTCCTTTTTTTTCTTTTTTATAAATTTGGAATAATTTTTATTAACGCGTTGTTTCTAATTATATAACTTGTGAAAAATTTTTACGCGGTAAATATAATATTTCGTGGTTATTTTTCGAAATAATTCTCTCTCGAATGTTTACATCGAGCAATGATGTTATTCTCTTGTAAAAAGAGTTTCTTCTTCGTTCCAGAGGATACAGACATATCGCTTATTGAGCGACCTAGGTGCATTAAACGTTTCTCGGTAAAACGTCTGGAAATACCTGCATAATAAGAGGTCGCAAATCTTATTTATCGCGCGTTGTAAAGGCTGGGCCGTGCGCGATAAACGAAATGGGACACGAATTATTCGACTATTCGAAAGTGGCTTATGGGGAGCATCTCTCTCGGTCGCGATGGCCTTGCCTAAAACTCGGTAGCTTACGAAACAGCACGTGGCTGGGGCATCGTCGGGGTGTGGTCTCTGCGGTTTCTCCTGTTACATCATCGCGAATATATGGTCAGTCTAGTCATGCACTTTCTGGCATGCCTCCTATTTCGTTTAATCCTCCTCCTCCTCCTCCTCCTCCTTCTCCTCCTCCTCCTGCTCCTCCTCCTCCTCCTCCTCCTCCTCCTCTTTCTCTTCTTCTTTTTCTTCTTCTTCTTCTTCTTCTTCTTCATCATCTTCATCTTCGCGAGTCCCCGCACGCGCTCAGGGTTTATCCACGACCGTGCATGTTACGTGGCGCACATAATCGAGTGCACGAGCTTTAATTAACGCCACGCGATTATTCCTTGGCACGAAGAACCGATTGCATTACGCACGACCAATGCATTAAGCCGTGATAATGGACGACCACGGCAACACTTGCACGTGCTGCCTTCATTTCTCCGAGATATATTCGATTCCGAACCTATTCCCTTTTCCTTGAACGTAAATTATTTGACGAACGATTGAATCGATTGAGTTGCGAGCACCGAGACGTGAGCAACTCCATTTTCCATTTCGATGATCGAGCTGCTGGCCGATCCGTCAAATCGGTGTGAAATTGAATCGATCGGATTTTTCTTTTCTTTTTTTTAATCTGCCATCGTTGAAGAAGTCACGTTGCAATTAAAATTGCAATTTTTAAATGATCGAAACGAGTTTGTTGCGAGTTATACCTCGCGATACTCGTTAAAAAAGAAAAGAAAAGAAAAGAAATACGTTACAAGGATACGTACGCGAACACGAGCATTTATTCTAATAAATCCAAATTTTCTAGCGGTTAGATATTCCATCCTCGTATAAAATTCACGTGAATCGCATGAATTCGACACGAATGCGAAATCAGGCGCGGTTTTCTTTGCCAAGCTGTGAGGCCTTGTACCCTTCAAAGAAATTGTTTATTCAACATTCCTCGGTACTGAGTAATCGGGTGACAAAGTGGTTTACCCGATGGTAACACCAATTCCTCCCTTTACTAAATTTCGATTCCTCCTCCACTTGTGCTTCTTCTCTCCCCCTCCCTCTAGGCGTTGAACTACCATTTCGCATTCAGAGATCGTGGTGGACGCGCAAAAAGGAATCGAAATTTTTTTTATCCCGAATGTCGGACAGTGTCTTTGAAGTATCGGCGGATCATTGTCGACGAGTCAGCCTTGGCACCGATTGCCGGTCGTAAGTTAACGTTCGACAAGTTGGTGGTGTATAGTTATGCGGTGTAAAACCTTGGCGTGGAATATATAAAAGGAGCAGTCGTTTTAAAATTTCACTCGCGTATTGCAACCGGGATACACCCGGTCGCTTCCTTTTTTCTCAATCTCCCTCTCTCTCTCTCTCTGTCTCTCTGTTCGTCTGCCGCGTTCTTTCGCGGACCAGGTTTAACGTGGCACACCGCTACTACGACCGGTATGACTCAGCGGCCAGCAATCTCATTCATCGTGGAGAGGAGGATTCGCGAAGAATCGCGCGCGTACAAAACGCTTTCTTCGGGACGCGGCTTCGGGGAATCGAAACGTTTTCCAGGAAGCGTTTCGATAATTAGATCCATAGATTCGTAGTTGAACACTTCTTGTCCCGTTCTCGACGAGATCCTCCATATTTTCTCTCTTTCTCTGGGTACCAATTCGGATGAGAAAAATATATTCATGTTCACATTCAAAAAGAAAATTTCGTTTCAATCGATGAAAGTTTATCAGAGAATTTTTCTCTTGAATTCCTGCGTGAATTTTGGAGTAAAACAAATTCAAGAAATGGCCACGATAACACTCGAAGCTTATTCGTCGAGCAATTGAGAATTTAATTCACAGCAAGACTATAAGTAAACTTAATCGATATTCTTGTACGCCAATTTTGATCTTGATCGTGGTAACGAATATATATACGTCAATATTTTACGCCAAAAAGTTTCACCACTATTCCGTTCGTTCCCTCCCAGTCTCTGTTCTCAAACGACACAGGAAGATTTAGCGTCCCTGTAATAGCTATAAATTCGATTTCCTGAAACTGTGACCCTGGATGGCTGTAACCCCACAGGCTGAGAATTAATTGCCCCTTATAGAGGGAATAACTACGCTTAGCTTTCTCAAACGCGTACATTCCTCCGCGTGTCAACGTGTCGCGATATTTCGTTGCGGTGGAGATCTCGAGAAGTCGGCTCCTTTCACGGGGTGAAGGACAAGAAGATGAAGAAGGAGGAGGAGGCGATTTGCGGCTCTCTTTTGACAGATGTTCCGTGAAATCGTGCCACGCAAATGGTGTACGCGCGTCAAAGCGAACTTTGAATTTCTTTCCCTCTCCTCTGCGCTGCCCACGCTCGACTCGGATTCGCCAATTCGAAATGCGCGTATAAGCGATAATCGGATGTGTGCGATTTCATCTCTTATTTTCACAGGGTGTTGTCGATAGTTGGATGGGTGGGCAGTAGTTGGAGCAGGGGAAGGAGGGAGGAGGGAGGGTACATATCGATTGCCTCCGCGCGTTTATATTTGCCTTCGAGGTATCGACGTTGTTTAAGTAGAAAGACTTGTACGAAGAATCGTGCCTGTAATCCTATTATAGATCATTTCCGGTACACTGATCTGTTCCCCGAAGTATCAAGGGCTGTATTACCAACGGATTACGAAGATAACAATAGATAGAAGAAAGGAGAAGATATATATATATATATATATATATATATAATTCTCTAAATAACGATACGTCCTTTTATTTGACGAAAGAAAAAGAATGGCGAGTTAATTCTAATAATAGATAATTATCACAGATAGATCTTCCTCGAAACGATAAAATTTAAGATAATAATAGACGGGTAAATCGAACGATTCGATCGTCCAACCGATGGAAACGAATGTGATTCGAAAAAATAAAAAAGAGAGAGAGAGAGAGAAAGGAGTCTCTTGTACAAAGGTACAAAAGAATGATTCAACGTGGCACGCGCGTAAGTGCATCGTTGTAATTGTTGGAAGAGCAGATTCGCACCAAAGATAGAGCTATTCGTCAGTCAGCCGCGTTATTTTTTCCCCTGTCTGGTTATAAATAGATACAGACAATCCGTGTCAGCGGTTTGTGACCCACGGCCTGTTTTGAAACACTTTTATTTTTCTTTTCTTTTTTCTCTCTCTCTCTCTCTCCTCCCCCTCTCCTCTCTTCCTCTCTCTCTCTCTCTCTCTCTCTCCCCGCGCGTGAAAATAGCTGCCCATTTATTTCTGTACCGTTAGCCTGCCCTATATTTTTGGCCCCTTAATTTACTAAATCCAAAACACTCTGACAAATATATCCCATCAAATACGCGCGATCTCGATCGTTCCAATCACCTACGATTATCACAATTGTTATTTAATCCAATATCTCAAAACATCTCCTGCGATCCTGCCTCTCAATCGACTATCGAATTAGCATAATGATATAGGGAAAACTGTCGTGCGCGAGAACGTGTCGCTAATGTGTCGCGATAACCGCTATTGTCCTCCAGATTGTTGTAAAAAAAAAAAAAAATCATTTATCAAGCGAGTGTTGTTTCACGAAAAAAGAAAAGTTTCGTTTCGAAAGAAACATCGGAATCCTTTCCAGGATTAAATCGAGCGAAAATTTCCATTCTCTTCGGTCCGACCACAAAATTACCCCTTCATTGTTCAGCGACCGCAATTTACATACAAGATGGGAATATGGTTATCGTTATTAAGCCCCTCCGCGAATTCTTACGACGACTACGCGCAATTTCGCGCGGTTCGAGAAGGCTTGGCGGGCTCTTCTCGCCGATTTTTCTCGCCGATCGATTTCTCTCCTCCCCCCCAGCTTTGCGTTTCCCCTCCTACCATCCTCTCCAGACGACGTTTTTCTTTCTCGAGCCGATTATTTTCACAAATGCGAAAACTTGGACGGACGCGTGTTTTTATATTTTTGCGTTTGAAACTTATAAATTATTCGTTCTCACTGTGAATAAGAATCGGAGCAACCGAAGAATGAATGTCTCTTTGCGTCTGACACGAATCGTACTCAATCCACTCGAGAATTTTCTAGTTCCACAGTGAAATATAATCCAATCGTGGAAAAATTATTCTTCGTTTGAAGAAAGAATTTCTCGAAAGAGTATAATTGTAATTCTTCGTTATTTTTATACGAATATTTCCACGAGAGAGAAAAATGAATCGAGTATTTGGAAGTTTAACTTAACAACGATAATAATTAACGAATAAATCGAAGAGTATTTATATTCTTTTCGAATATCTTTTTCCATTAACATAAGAAAGAAAAATACGCGCAAAAATTGAAAGGAGAAGTCGTTCTCTGTATCTTCGTACGTACAGCTGTAAAAATAAAATACGCGACAAAATATTACAACTCTTCTCCGAAAAAGAGAAAATTTATTCGCATTGCTTCTTCTCCTCTTTCTTCGTTAAATTAAATAGTCAGTTGATTGAAAATTAATCAACGATTTGTTCTATCTGATTGATCGATCCCCCCCCATCCACTTTTCGAAGAGAGTGCGATTACAACAATCGTATAATTGGCCGCGAGATGGAATCTGAAACGCGTAATCCTCCTTCGAATCGACGAAGGAATGAATCATACCGTTGAATATCGCCGCCTTGTTTCGAAGCCTCTCGCATCGCGATTTGCTTTGCGAATCTTCGAATTAATGCGCGAGAGCCTTTCGGTTACCCCCTTTCATCTCGATCGAAATGAATGAAGAGTGGCGGATTGTTATCTGGTCGCATTAACGGCCGATTTGACGAGCAAATTGTCGACCACCAGTATCGCGTCAGTTCCTTCCAGTTATTTACATTGAGTCACGGCGTAAATATAGATACGCGTTCACGAAGGAACACCGCGAACGGAGCAGTGATCCTTTTATCGGCGCTCACTTTCCCCGTTCGTAATCGGTGATTACCCTAATTCCTTTCATTATCATAATGAAACGTTTTGCAAACTAACAATTTATCCCCGGATGAAAGTTACGCGAGAAATTGGAACGAGGATGATGATTTTAACACGACGCAAGTTATCAAAATGATTCGACGAAGTCAAATGGGAGTAATTTTCCCTGCGTGACAGGATTAAATGGATCTCTGCATACAATCGAATTTCGAGCTAAATTTTAAACTTCGTCAATGTTGTCAACATTTTCTTAGATTTATTCTTGAACACGGAATGATCATTTTTCCATTATCCATTCGCTTGGATAATAATTCATAACATTACTCTAATTTGTTCAGTAGATAGATCGGGGAGTACGAGTTCCAAATTGAAGATTTTATAATGTAATTTTCTCCTTCATCATCGTCAAAAGAAAAAAGAGAATGACTCGTCGAATCGAAGGATTCTCGCGTTCTTTCAAAATTTTTTTATTGGTTTATGAATGAGCGTGGAGGGAATCTGGATTCGAATGGATCGAGCAAAAGTTGCGTCGCGGGAACGTCACGTCGAAATTGTAATGTTACGCGCAAGATTAATAATAGCGGACCCCGTGAAGCAGTTATGCAAGGTCATAGGGAGATTCACTGCCATCGGGGCTTGAAACCGTGCCAGGTCGATTCTTTTTCCTCTGTCCTCGACGACCGCGAATCGGCGCTCTCGATATCGCTTTGCAACACGTTACGAACACGCGAACGGTGTGTATCGGGATTTCTTTCTTTTTTTTTTTTTTGGCTGCATTTTATTGGATAATTATAATTAAAATGGGACACATTGTGTGCCGAAATTTTCTTTTTAATTTAAAGACAGCAATTTTCGAGTTTTGTCGAAATGAAATAATCTCGACGAGATGAATATATTCTTTGAGGAAAAAAGAAAAAGGAGAAGAAAGAAAAAGAAACCTTTTGAAGAAGGTTGGTGTGAATCTGAAAAAAGTGATAAAATTAATTTTTGCAATTATCTAAGTATCTAATAATTTAGAGATGATCGTATGGAAACGTATTTTGTGCAGAGTAATCGCACAATTAGAAATTATCTTAATACTTTCTCTTCCGTTTACGATATTTATTGGACGTTATTGGACGATGACCATTTGTTTTCTACGAATTATTATTTTTGGCAAGATAGATTTCACGTGACAGTTCGATTTGAATGAATAGGAACGGTGATAAAACGGTCGAAATTACGAGATTGTTCGATGATTAACATGCGTACGTTTGTACGTGTAGTCTTGGCGCGGAGTCTACGTGTTATCAGTCACGATAAGTACGTGCAAACCAATACAACGTTACTTCCATTGTTCCATTTAAACATATAATGCAAATATCATCGATATTTATATTATAATCAATATACTTATTATATCATGACTCAATTCCAGTAATAGATATTTATAAAAAATATAATCTCGTCAATATTACATGATTTATACGAGCTATTCGCAATTTATCTCTGCCACATTTCCATTGGATATCAATTTTCTTCCTTAATCCGTCGAATTCATCGTTTACGAGTCGATCCAAATACAAATCCAATTCTCTCCTATTCTTCTCTTTTTAGCAAACGAGATATAAAAGATAAATCGAGGTACAAACACAAGTATTAAAATTCAAAATTCAAAATATCTTCGATCCTTCGAATGGATAAAAATTTTCTATATGTAATCCGTCTCAGACTCTGAAAATCGACGAGGGAATTTCTGTTTGTTCCATATTCTATAATTCCTCTTATACCACGAATAAATCGACGTAATCGCCAATTTCGGGCAAGCTGCACTTCCGACTACGCATCGACATGACGCAATCCGGTCCAAATTTATGATTAATCGCAATTCAGATAGGCGCACGCACGCACGCACGCACGCACGTACGTACGTACGTACGTTCCCCCGTATTTCTTTTTTCGGCTCGGTTGTGGCTTTTGCACGCCGCGGATGGAAGATCCGCGCGCACGAGCCCCACAGCTCATGCGTACACGCATGTACGGATGCTGGCCGCGGAATATAATAGCGGTAATACGATGGAACTGGGACAGTTCTGCTTTGACGCGCGTCTTAGAAGCTTCCACCTGGCCGCTCCGTTTCGAACCGCGACTGTTTATTTTTAGAACATTCCATTCGACGGGATTCCTTCCTTTCCTCGCGCTTTATCAACGCGTGGGTTATCAGAAATCGAATAGGAAGTGATCCGGTTTTCTCTCGCGTTTTAATCTCGCGTGAAATTATAAATATTCGATTTTTCTTCTTCCTCTTCTTCTTCTTCTTTTTTTCTTTTTTTTTTTTTCCCCCTTTTTCGGTGACCCAGTGAACTCGGATGTCGTGACATTTTGTCCGTTCGCAAGTTTAGAATCGCAAACTGTGGGTCAAGTGTAAGGTGGCTCGTGGTTCTACTACGTTCTAAGGAAATCAGAGTGAGTTGGTTTAATTCAAGTGTTATACAATCACGTGTAAAGGTTGTTCCCGATACGTAGAAGAGACAGTGTCAACTTTCACGTCACGTTATTTTTCTTTCCTGTTACGAAAGTTGATATATGCGCGTCTCTCTCTCTCTTTTTCATTCGTCTATTTGTTAACAGTCTGTTGTAGCGGATTATCGTGAGTGTCGCGAGAATATTACGCGTATATGTGTGTGTGCGTGTGTGTGTGTACGTATCTGGGATGTAGTAGCGTATCATTCAGCAATATTTATTTTGAATGGGCATCATCTAAGAGAGGGGGAAAGGGAATGTTGATTTTTCTTAGAATTCCTGATCGTTTCGAATATTTATAACGCAGTATAACGCGAAAATTGGTGTAAAGTAAGAGTAACTACGTTACACGAAAATTTCTGAAACGTAAAATGTCGAAATACGAATATTATATAAATTGATATCAAGCGATTTTCTTTTTTTACAAATTGTAAAAGGAAATTAAACAAATTATTGCGTTTATTTACATAAAATTATTCAGAAACAATTTTTTAAGCTCTTTTCGTGGAGGTATTTTTCCAAATTTTTAATATCGAAATGCAAATATTGTTATCCCGTTTGATCGAAATGTACATACAACAAGTTTTATGAAGCTTTTATTTCCACCAAGATCGAACAAAAATATTGCAATTTCAAAGAGAATAAAAATATATATATATTTCGATACATCATCGTTTCCAATTTTCGACAATTAGTGCGAAAACGATCTCCTTTGAATACTTTTGCCAGATCGAATTGCAATCTCTGATCAAAGAGTGTTTCAATTTTTTTGAAACTTATTGGCAAACGATGATACTCGAACACGCCAACCGCGAAAAGGTTGAACGTTCAATTTATGTCCCATTTGTTTGCATTTCGAATTATTTCCGTGGCGTGGATGAGTCACGCAATTTTATCAAAGAAGAAGCTAGTTCCTCCTCTAGATGGGATGTCGGATAATGACGATAAGAGCGATATTTATACCGATTATTCGTACTCTGACGTACTATTGCCTCCCCTCCCGCTTATTACGCGTCACGTTGCTCTCCGTTATTAACCTCTTCGTTTGCAATTATCAATTTGCAACACTTGCTAACACGGCTCGTAATATTCTCTTCTTCTGGGATGCGCGAAGAAGCAAGCGGCAGCCATTCGTTAAATCGTTTTCATTAATTGGACGTTGTCCGCCACAAATGATTAGGAAAATTGTTAAATCATTCGTCTCTCTCTCTCTCTCTCGAGACATCTCGATTATCGCACGATTTATCTTTCGTTTCGAGCATTTGAAATTTCGCGCGCGTTTTTCACGAAATTCGAACCGGAATGATCGATCGATCGATCGTGTAATTAATACTTCTCCGGACGTGCGTGGCGTGATCGCCAGCCGAGGTTTACAAATGCGAATTTAGAACGTATAAATGATTCGACTGTTTCCGAGGAAAACCGCTGATTTATCTCGTTACCCGATGCATGGCAGACGGTTGGACGTTACCCGCCTCGTATTTTTATCTAGATTGTAATAAAATGTTGCTCTCTGTGTTCGCATTATTCGACTCTTAGGTCACGTACGGACGTGAGCGCGGTTGGATGTGAATCCGATTGTTTGGTAGTTGAGCGAAATATCGTCTCGATAATATATTATGAACATATATATTTATACGTGCATGATTTTCATATAGAGATGAGCTTTCAAATGATTTTGAATAATTTGTTTTTTTTTCTTTTTTCTTTTTTCTTTTTCCCCCTCCGAAGTACGAAAGTTGCACGATGTGAAAGGAGGTCGTAACTCGATGTTATTACTTTCTGGATATATCCTCTGATTTTTATAAATGAAATTGTCAAGGTTCGTGCAAATTTGTTATTTTCTGTTACTGAAGACAAAAATATGGATCTATTAAAGCATAATCCGTTCAAACTTCAATTACATAATTTCCTGCGACGAAATAGATTAATACTTTCTTTATGGAGGATGATCTCATCGATCGATTCCATTCCAAGAAACCGAGACGATTTTTATCGTCTTCTCGTATTTTTTTCTTCTTCTTTTTTTAACTCAGCGATAATTTATTTACGATTATTATTTCGAGCGATTGAATTATCGAACGAAAATGTAGAAAAATTTGAAGAAAGGATCGGAAAGCGCGAAATCGAGGAGTTTCGGTTCATCGATCGTGCGGAACATCGTAAGTGCATCGTGCATCGCGCATTTTATTTTCCCCGATAAATTCCCCGATTTGTATTATACATTATCGATGTCACATTTCATGGTAATCGTAACATTTGACCCAAGAGATGCATTGTTCCTTCAAAAAGAACAGCGTTTCAAACATTACGCGACATTTGTTTGTGAATGTTTCACGCCTCTTCTAATAGCAACAAAAAAAATACTTGCCAAGCATTCTGAGAATCCTTTGGAAATGTTTTCCACATGCGTTTTCAATTTACATCGTTTCATGGAATCCCGTACGTATATCCACCGATGCTGTATGTCATTTTTCGCGCATTAATTGCACGCTCGGTCAGCAAATACGACGATGAACTTTCAAACAACGTGTTTGAAACGTGTGTGCCACTCGGCTCGGCTCGATTGTCAGAGATGCTAATTGCTATCCACACAAACTTGAAGTGTTGTGCGTGAAATTGCATTACTCTCATTCCTTGTGCGTGTTACTGACATTACTGCGACTCACTCACTCACTGACTGACTGACTGACTCACTGACTCACTGACTGACTTATTGTTTTTTGACGCCAGTATTTATGTTTGTTTTACACTTTCGCGATTTCTTTCGCGACGTCAGAGTCTCAGATACTCTGAGCTGAAATTCTGAATTTCTTTGAATATATTTCAAACTTTTGAAAGAGACGGTGGAAAATAGGATCGTTGTCAAAGATTTTTATTATTATTCCTCGTTGGAACGTTTCAAAGAGAAATAAAATTCGAAGAGAAAATTGAAAGTTTCTTCGAAACGTTTACAGCGAAATTTTATTGAACGTATTATAATCGATGAAAGTGATCGATGCATCCTGTTCGAAAGCAGTGCACCGAACGATTTCATTGAGAAAAATTCGGTCAGGATGGTTATATTGTCGCGCCAGTGTAAACGTAACGCTGAATTGATGAATATGTAAATATGCAAATGGCGAGGAAAATCGTTGTTCGATGAAATTTGCGGCCATCGCAAAAATTCCTTAACCTCGTCACGACAAACGTTCCTTCCCCGCTCGATTGAGATCAACAGGCCTAATCCCTCGTCCCGTCGTTAAAGGGTTGTTATTAAATTTTAACGAGATACGGGTTAGCCACGCATCGTAGCCACTCGTGGGCAGCCTGGCTGCTCCAAAATTGGCAACGAATTAACACGCTCGAATATATTTTCTTCACATTTTTCTCGCAAGGAAACAAAGGTGTTGTGAATAACGCGAGATTTGCGTTTTGATCAGAAGAAGGAAAAATAACTTTTGTATTTCTCGCGTGGTATTCCTTCTTCTTCTTCTTCTTCTTCTTCTTCTTTTTCTTCTTCTTTGTTTATTTCAATTTGCATACCTACAGAGAAATTTTCCAGGAACGAGAAAATTGAATAAACATTTTTATCCTCGATATTCGAGAATAGACCAAACGTATTTTCAGAAATATTTCCAAGAACGCTAATCCAGTATAACGACTTCTAGTAACGATAACGAGAAAGAACAATTGTTCTCGGCTTCAACGTGTTTATATGCCACTTTGAGACCAGAAGTTCATTAAATCTAGACATAACTCGTTCGAACGTTACGCGATCCATTTATACGTAAAACGAGGAATAATTAATCGTGACACTTGACAATGGAAACAACAATCGTTCTATTCGATTCTCGTAATAAATTCTTCGTTCGTTTCTCCCTTTAAACGAAAACATATTTCGAGCTCTTTTTAATGGGGTACAGTTTATATTGGGAAACAGGATATTCGGGCTGGATACTTCAATAAACATTTAGGTCTATAAATCTCCAGGAATTATGGTTTATCGACGTATTAATGGGTTCGTGTCATTTTCATCCGTGTTACCGTGGCGAGATGTTAATTGAACAGGTTCTATTCCACGCCTCTTCCGTTTACCGTTTAAAAGTTTCCACGTTTAAATCACTTAGTAAGCATTTTTGATATATTTCCATCGTGCTAAGCGCAATATTATCATCTTGTTATTCGGATAACAGTTTATATACCATATTATATTCTTTCGTTTCGTGAGAACGGAATCTTGTAAACTGGTGGATCCCGCATTTTCCAACTATTCGACAAAACAGTAGCGCTCAAACAAATCATTACGATTATTTTTATAATTTATTTACAATTTCATTAACAAAATTTCCATTTCCAATTTTTTTCCCAAACTGCTTCGCAACGTTCTATTATTATTGATTGTTCATTCCGTTGTCGAATAGTTTTTACTAATTTCGTTAGATGTCTCACTAATCCATTCCAAGTACTTTCATCAATTAATTCAATATCATTTTGATATATTTATTTCAAACTTATCTAAAACTCTCACAAGTTCCTCGAATGAGAATCATTTCAAATGTAATAAAATCTTAAATATAATGTATATATATTCATTCTTGTATTTCAACGTCAATGATATTCGATGTAACATAATATAACATTTTTCCAAGAAAAATCTAAGTGGAGAAACGCAAAAAACTTCTCCTATTCCTACTCGAATCTACTCGAATACTCTTTTTTCATTTGTTCCTTTTTATTTTCCGACATAAGCGCGGATTAACACGGTTATTACGAACGGTGAGAGATTGGGAGACACTGTCGCAACATTTTCACGCGCTCAAAACTGGTGAGTCGATGCACGCCTCGGTATATTTGATACGAGCTTGTGTCGCCAGCATTGCTGTCACTTGTAACGTAATATAGAACTTCAAGAACTCGTCGAGAACGCGTTCTAACGGCCGCGTAAATCCGCCCACTGTGCCGTGTAAACAATTGCAAGAATGCCCGGCTGTTCCATTCCGATTGTCGTCTTCCTAGTTTTGAAACAAATTTCTTCCCATCCTCCTCCTCCTCACAACAACATCGCTTCCGTTCCTTCAAATATTCCACTCTAAAGAAATTATAAATCTTTCCTTCCCCCTTCCCTTCATTTAAAAATGAATAGAGGAGAAGAAAATCGGCCCAAGTTCAATCGTGAAAAACGGCATTAATCTCCGCGACTGGGGAGTAGTTGGCGAGCGAGTCTGAAAGTCGAAACCAGCGAATGAAAGCGCGGGATCGGAGAAAGTGGGCACGTAGCGCGTAGATAAAGATCTGCGGTGGATGCATTAGTGTCGCTGCAATCACGGCCAGTGTACCGTGGTGGTATTATGACAGCATTTCTTTGATCGTTGGCCACCGCTTCGTTGTTGTTTCGATGCCACGATGACTCGAGGAATTTCTCTCGATGGCCGGGGCCCTCGTCGAAACATCATCACGCCGGGTTGTTCCACGCCGTTACAACGTCATTTCGAAGCCTTAATGAAGATATACGAAAGCGATAAACGTTGCGAGGGGGAAGGAACGATCCTCTGCTCGGTCTCGACGTGAAATCGGCGCAGGACGAGGCCTCGACGAGGTTGCGTGGTGAAAGGTCACGAGTGTTGCGATTTTAATGCTCCAGATAAGGGAAATCGATAGCTGTTAACACGATGGAACGATTGTGCGAAGGTTTCTCGATTCGAACTTCGATAAATCTCTCGAGCTTTTGGAATCGTTCTCTGGAGAAGATAGGAATGGAAATAAGAAAATTGACGAAGTTTCGTGTGATATTTCGAGAGTTTCGGCAAGTAGCGCATGGTGGAGTCGTCGAACGGTTGGTCGTGATTTTGCAAATTGCATCCATCGGCTCGATGTTGGTGTAAACGAGGCGTGAATGAGAGAAAAGAAACGTGAATGTGATTATCGTATGCTCGCCGATTGGTATTTATACCACGTGTTCGCGGCAATTTCATCATGTTATGGCAATCCTCCGAGCGATTCGTCGCTCGCTGTAAATGCGCGCACGTTTTGTCTCGAGGTTTATCCTCGCGCTTGTACGCTCCGGCTGCTATAAAACTGCGGAAGAGTTATAATATTACACTTATGCGCACTTATATGCTCGTGTTAGATTACCATAAGTATGAGGTGTAACGGGTACAAACATGGGCCGGCTCTCATTTACGTTCAACCGGCGCACCGTATAATTTTATTCGAAGTTTAAGGTTAATTGCCACGGCCTTGTACACTTATTTGCATCCGTGCAATCGCAAATCCTCGTACTCGAAATTATCGATCGTAAATTACTTAGTTTTGCATCGAACGTTAGTCCAATTGCGCGTATAAAAATAAAAAGATAGAAGAAGGAAAAGAATTAATAAATACGATTCAACCTTCGAGCATTATTCGATCGTCTTCCAACGTTTTTACATTCTCCCTCGTTGATCTTGTCGCGTTAAATCTCGAAACGTCTTAATCCTGTTAAAAGAGTTTCAAGAGTCGATACACGTTACTTTCGATACTTTACGATCGAGTACAGTTTTCCCCGATGTCGAACCCGAAGACGACAAATAAGATTTTTAATTTCACCCGACCAATGATGGTTAACCCTAAGCAATCTTCTTTTTCAATTAACGAGTCGCATAAATTCCGTTTCCGTTAACTTTCGTAAAACATGGAGGAAAATTCCGTTCCCAGAAACAGAAGCGTCGATCAAAGAAAACAGCGTTTTCGGAAATCAGAAATTGCTAAATCTCTAACGTAACGTAACGTGACCACTCGCGTTGGCGCGTTGGTAAGAAGGAAACACTTTTGCACCAATTGGAGCAAGACGAAATCGAATCCATTTTCGATGCGTGACGAGCAATATATTCGTTTCACACCAGAATGTTGTGACCTATATATATATATGAACGCAATACGATATATCGTTCCGGAGTGGTTGGTGGGGCAATTACGCAGGAATGAGAGGCGTCATAACTCGATTCGAGGCGAAATAAGTCGTGATTCGTGCGACGAATCGTGTGGGACCAAATCGTCACGGCGATGCGTCACACGAGGCGTGGAGGATCGCGGAGAGATCCATTCATGGTCGATCAGTGTGTTTGTTATTGCGGACAGGAAATAAAAAAAATAATGCCTGTATGACATCAGTCGACCGATCGATCCGTTTTGCATGGCGATGCATGGCGGACGGGTGCAACGCAACCCGGTGTCATCGTTTTGGGTGTGGGCGCTGCCGACTGTGGCTCCGTGTAATTATAAAATGGCCCATTATTTTCCCATCCACTTTGCGCTCCCAAATCGGCCGTGTTTCTTTAACCGTCGTGTCCGTGAATTTTTTAAGGAGAATGTTTTTGAATTTAAATAATACGTATTTTAATATCGGTTGTAAACTGATGGATCGAAGTAATCTTGTGTTAACAAGATTACTTGTTCGTAGAGTCATTGCTATTTTTAAAAAGATTTGTTTGAAAGATTCCAAAGATTCGATTATAATTAACGATGATTGATCGTTCGCCATTCGTCTGCGATATTCTTATCCGAATATAATAATAAATGTTCAAATTTATCGTAAAATGAGAGAACACTTGAAAATGTTATTCCGTTGTAAAAATATAAGAAGGTTTACATTGGTAATTGTTTCGAAATTGATTTGATTTAACGTTTGTTTGTTTTCTTTTTTCTCTTCCTCTCCTTTTCTTTTTTTTTTTTCTCCTTTTTGCTGATAATTTATATAAGGTAAAGAATTGGATTATGCAACGAAAGAGGAGAAAGATCGAGTCGTAAATTGTACGTAAATTTCTATCGTAAATTGTACGACCACTCGAGTTCATAGCAATAATTCTAAGACACCCAATACTACCTACGTAATTACGATAATCAAACGCGTTTTACGACCGTCAAACGCAAAATTGCTCCTTGTCATTATATCGTAATATCCAGGTCCCTCGTCGTGAGTGATAAAACTGTACAATACGTTTTATATATATATATATATACACGAGCGTGAATAAAATCGAATCTACTAGCCGGAAAAGAAAGAGAAAAAAAAAAGCACCACCATCGAGCCTTTTATCAGACTCCCCAACGTAAGCTTCAACGTGGTTCAATTCAGTCGGATTGCCTTTATTATTCGCCATTCATTCCACGACACCGACGAAGAGGATAGCTCTTGGTCGTCGAACGGTCGATAAATTTTTCGAAACGATCTTTTTGCAACGAAAGTTTTTATCCGTTGACCGCGCGAAAAAAATTCAATGACGGTGCATAAATCCATGGACGGATGGCTCGGTGTTAAACGATGATTGCGTGGATCGCGTTCGTATCAAAATTGCTCGTCGAATCCAGCAAGATGCGATTGATATTCCGATGCCGCGTTTTACGTCCCTGTTTTATGTCCCCTGTCAAAAATCGAATACTTTCCACGAGTATTCGAACGCGTTGATCAAACTTGAGCTATGAATTGTTGATCCATTATTCAAAATGCATTTTAGAATATCGCGTAGAGGTATTACGTCTGGTAGCGATTTCAAGTGTAATGTACTCGCTACTTATACGTACGTACGTGGTACACGGTTGGCCATTGTCGCTGCTCCATGCACGCTAACGATCATTGCATTGTTCAATGCAAATTCCATTGAGGACGATAAAGTTCATTGATATCGTTTTTAACGCAAATATTTTAATTTCCTCTTCATCCTCATATTAGAATATAAAATGTACGTATGCTTTTGTAAATTTTTCTATTTTGTTATCTATTATTTTTTAATATTTTTTAATTAGTATCAATATTCAATGCTATAATTTTTCTTTCTTTCTTTTTTTCTTTATGCATTTATTGCAATTTCTCAAGAATTATTTCATTCGTAAAATAATCAATCAACTTCTCTTGCTCGAGAATTAAGATCTCTTCTCTTTTAAAAGAGTTTAATTTTTTTTTCTTTCATAAGGGAAAAGAGAAAATTAATATTCTTGTAGAATCCTATTATTTATGATTTTAGAAGGGAGAAAGCGATAAATCTTGGGACGATAAAATCAGGATCGAAATTATTGGAAAGTTCATCGCGATTGAATACCGGTAATCACGGTATAGTTACCGAAGGGAATTCTGCAGCAACTGGTCGGTTCCGTTAGGAATGCCTAGATTCTATGCTGCGTCCACCGGGTCTATTCTCGCCAGTCCAAGGAAACGTATCGTCAATAAGATCTGACTGTGTGAAACGGCTCGCGGCATTTTTGGTCCGCGTTCGACTTCGGTTATACTATTTTACGTCTATGTTTAGATCTCTGGTCCAGCTGACGTCCATAAACTAGGCCGAATAGCCGAGCGCTTCTATAATGTTTATTATCGGTTCAAAGATGACTCTTGCCCATTATACTTGACGTCGAGTGTCAGTCCATCAATGAAATTCATGGAATCTCGCGTAAACTCGATTTATTTCCACTCGTGTATTCGTCATATATTTCCATTTCGCCTATCTTTCTTTAATCCTACATTGTTGATTTAAATACGCGAATATGTATATTAGGATGAAGTAAAACTTTCAAGAATCATTTCTTGCGAGCGGGTATAAATGCCCATGTAATGAGCAGAAGTGAGAATGAACGATCGTTGAAAGTAGTTTTCACTCTCACAACGACACAATGTGAAGAATACCTTTCGAAAATTTCTACTCTCAGATTACATCTTTACAATGAGTTCATCCCCTCGAGTTCGTTAACCATTTTATTCTCAGATTATTAATATTAATATTAATATTATTATTCTCGTCCAAAATTGCAATTTTGTCTTGCTTATTCGAGACGTCGTGTTAAACAATTGGTCGATATCTGCGATCAGTTTTCGCAGAATTTCGCGCATCGATTCAATTCGTGCACGAATTACAATCCCTTGCCCCTCCTCCAGGAGGATTGAATAAATTTACATTAACGAGACTCGCGGATGGGTTATGTTGCCGAGATGCCAGATTTAGATGGGCCAATCGGGTTTTAGAATCGGCGTTTAGAAAATCGTGAGACACGATTTCCATTCGTCGCATCGAAAACGAAATCGCGTATACACTCTTCTTCTTCTTCCCTCCCTCGATTCAACCGTGGAGTCGAACGGAGGATGAATAAAGTTATAATCCCGTTTCTGGGACGGATGACAACTGGCTCGGATCGTTCGGATACGGTTAATCAGATTTCAGAAGACGGATGGAGGGAGAAAGCTAGGTAGCGATTCTCCTCCCCCTTCTCGAGAAAGAATTCTTCGTTTATCTCTTTACAATGTTGTTACGCGCGACGGAGATTCGTTTCATTAGCTCGCCCCTTATCTCGTAATGAATTTCCACCTTTCACTTTTATCTCTGGCAAACATTAACTCCGATTCCGATCCCGTATCTCTGTCATTCTTGATACGACTCGAGCCGTGATGCATTTATTCGTCATAAAATAAAACGTCGAATCTCGCTTTTGTTTAAATTTTCGAAAAAAAAAAAAAAACTTTCCAATCAAGTTTCAAGTTTTTCTCCTTTGTTTGTTTGTTTGCAGATGTGGTGGAGATTAAGGTTTTGGATTTACGCGCTGGTGGTAGCGATATCATTGGCGCAAGTAAGGAGGGTCGTGGCCTGTTCTTGCATGAATAGTCATCCTCAGACGCTGTTTTGCAATTCAGATTTCGGTAAGGAAATTTCGCATTTCGAAAGGAGTAAAATGCGTGTATCTATCTTCGTGACTTCTGTGCAACGAAAGTAAAATGCGCGATTATCTTTTGCATTATAAATTTATAAAATTGGAAGGCAATATTTTTTCCGATTATCAAAAGAAAACAAAATCGTATATAGTTTTTTTTATCTTGATCTGTTCTATCCTCGACTCGAACGATTAATTATACGATTGCGATAAAAAAATGTTAATTTTATTCCTCTTCTTCTCCTCCTGTCTCTACTTTTTCTCTTTCTCCCATTCTTTCTCTAGTCATTCTTGTAAGAGTGAAGAAGATGACGAACGTGAACGAATTCGAAACTGCGTACAACGTGAAAGTGAATAAATTCTTCAAGGTTCGTAAATCCGACGATTTTTCTTTCACGATCGGTTCGCGGCGTTTTGATTTAAAACGTTTATCGTCACCCTATTATTACAGGCGAACAAGACAACGTATCCCGCGCTGAGGAAAAATATTTTATGGACCGCGTCCTCGGACTCGATGTGCGGAGCGCAGCTTAAACTTGGAGAAACGTACGTTGTGAGCGGGCGCGTGATTTACGGTGATAAGGCGCATATATCATCGTGTGGAATAGCGATGCCTTGGCGTTTTGTGACGAGCAGACAGCGGAAGGGCTTCAGGCATTTATATCATTCCAGTTGTATGTGCAAAGTGAGTGAGAGAGGAAAAATTCTGCTATTATATCTCTTTTCCTTTTTCTTGTGTTGAAAAATTCTTGAACATATTTCTTGAATCAATATAAATCAATTTCTACACATGTGCATCGACACATTTCGTTTATATCGAAGTAAAGAGTGAAATAAATATCTCCAAACGTTAAATTTCGACAATCCTACTTTCTAATGGAATCCTTGGCTCAAAACGTTCAAAATGTTCTGAATTTATCGTAGAAGCACGTTAAATGTAATTTATTTTACGATAGATGATAGAATTACTTATCAAACGATAATACTTTTCACCTTTCTCTCGAACATTTTAACCTATGTTCATTTTGTTTTTTTCTCTCTCTTTTTATTTCAGGTTCGTTACACACCTTGGTGGATCAAAGGTATAACTTTGGAGAACACGGACGGGACGGAATGCCTGTGGGAGAGCAGGCCAGGCCCCGAGGAGTGTCAAAAAGATTTCGGCATCTGCATGTACAGAGAATCTGGATGCTATTGGACACCCTCGGTGCCTTACAAAAACTGCATCAAGAAGTATCAGCTGGAACGCGAGCAGAAAAGAGCGCGGGAACCTTAATATATTCTTCCGTTTCGATTCAATACGAAAAGTTCTATGGTTGAATGAAAGATTGATTGATCACGATGGCGAAAGGGGGAGAGAGAGAGAGGGAGAGAAAGAGAGAGAGAAAGATCGACAGTTGTTCGTGCACGTGACACGTTTCGATTTACGATCTATTTGTAAAATTTCTCGAGATTCCTGGAAGAATTTTTGATAGCGTAGAGAGAGATAGACATAGAGAGAGAAAGAGAGAGAGAGAATCAACACACAGCAAAATGGTCAGTGTGCGTGGTAAATTAAATTAATGCTAATTCTTCTATATATTTATTTAACTCGATTAATCGACGGCAACGATCGAAGAAACATTTGTAACAATCGAAGAATTGAGAAGTGTTCGATCAATGAAAGTTCACGTTTCGAGTGAAAATTATAAATATTTTATATTCTTTTTACTCTTTAAACTTTCGATTTAAACTCGATATTATTCAGTAATAATATTAGTAATGGTTTTAATTTTAATTTGCCAATTGAAAGTACAAAGAGTATAAAGAGATTATTGAATAACAATTTGTATTTATCAAATCAAAATGCTTCCAATCAATTTCTTTCGATCGAGCAACACGAAAACTTTGCAAGTCAAATTGTATCGATTCGTCGAAGACGTTGGCATTAATTTCTCAATAACGTGGCGTTTTTTTTTTTTTTTCATTTCAGCGTCGCGCCATGCTCTATTTATTGTTGCGTTCTATCAGAAGTATTAATTATAATCCGGAGTTGTGGACGAGTTGTGTGGACGAGTACAAAAAGAAAAAAAAAAAAAAAAAGAAAAAAAGAAAGGAAAAAAAATCGTTCGTTAATTAAACACGAAGCAACGGAATGATTGATAATAATTATACGCAGCCAACCCGGAAGCTGTTGTTCAAGGGCGCTACGTGAATCGTACTGACTCTTGAGACTGCTTGCATTTTCATGAGAATTTTTACTTCGTTACTACGTTTCGAGGTTTGTTGCATCGCATTTTGTATCATTTTGTGGATTCCTCGTCGTTGATAATTATTTATTTCGTTGACCTCTTTTCATTCTATTACGAATATAATAAACGTCGTTAACAATGTATTCGACGTTTATTTAATTGGGAAGATTTATATTTATAAACGATTTTTCTTTTATATATATATATAAAACAACGCTCCATTTTAATCTAATTTCACAGCAACCTCGACTGAGTTTCGTTTCGAAATCTGAAATAAGCAAGTAATAACAAAAGATTGGCCATCTCTTTTTAGTTGTACATATTAGGCTATTATGATTATGTATATTATTTTTAAATTATTCTCACTTTTATCTCGTTGTACGTAGCTTTGCTCTTTTTTTTTTTCCTCTTTTATATATATATATATATATATATATATAAGAAGTTGCTAGAAAGTATTTAATTTTTAGCGAATCCTTGTATAGGTCAGTGAATATTGAAATAACATAATCTATGTTTTCTAAAAAAAAAAAAAAAAAAAAAAAGGAAAAAAAGATAAATTTTAAAAGGAGGAACGCAATTCGAACTCGAAAGAAACTGGAGAAAGTTCCAGATTTATTTTCAACGATTATGTTATCTCATTATTCGAAGAATAGCACGAAAGATGCTAAGCGTCGTTATATTAGAAATGTTACAAATCAAGTTGGGTTTCTCTAACCTTATGTATCCGAGCGCGATCGTATCGTTTCTTGCCTGGTGAGGACAAGAAGAGAACGATAGACGACCCTTCACGTGGGTTTAGAACTTTGTAGTACAAAAGTGCGCGGAAGAATTAGCCTGGACCCTTTCCTAGCTTGAGGACGTAACACGGAACGGATGTATGTTCTTAGTCTTTTATTAGTTCTTCCATTTGATAACTTTTGTAAGTATTATTATAATATTTGAAACGAGAAATGGGAAAGAAAATAAAACGAGAAACGTATAATAATAATAATAATAATCTTTCTCTTCCACGTGAACTTTCAGGATGATGTGAGCTGCCTCGATCGCGTGATAATTTATTCAACTCACCATTTCACGATGGTTGGGATAGTAAGTTTGCTCGATCAACGGGAAGTTATCCTTTCCTAAACGACGTTGAAGTCCCAGAAGATGCGCGAACACCCAGGGTTTATCCTGAAAGAGAAGAAACGTAATTAAGAAAATCCATTCCCTGGAAGTGGAAAGTTTAATCGTCCATTCGAAACGACTCTTGCCCCGAATTTTCTTTAATTGGATCATACCTGAAAGTTGTAAATTGCCGTGAGATTGTTAACGCTCGGCACACCGCCGTACATCAAACCGAGAAGAAGATTCTTGTAATCTTCTCCCGCGTCCTTTAGGTTTTGTCGTATCAGAACGAAATCGGGCTTGAAGGATCTGTGGACAAAAATTATTTGGAAAAATAGAAGTAAATTCAGAAATTTATTCAGGAACAAGAAAATTCTAAAGATTCTATTCCATCTTCTTTTTAGGAAAAGGCAATGAGTGTCAAGATGTGATAAAAACTGATCGTGTCAACTATATCAAATTATATCAATCGTTACACAATTATCATTATTATACTTGACGATATGATGAAGATTTTCTTGCTGCCTATTCGATCGAAATATCGAATTAATTACCGGATGACTTTGGTCCCGTTACGATAAACCGCCATGGACACAATGGTGCCAGTCTCGCTGGCTGTCAACGACAATTCCCGAAATTCCGCCTGTTCAACGCGGATCTCGTAATCGCCGTGAAGCCTACGACCCCGGAAATATTTGCTCCAGTCGGTGTTTTGGTCGTCTATGACCAGCAAGGTGAAGCATCTATCTTTGTTGTATGAGGGTCCTCTGGTTGCGCCCGACACTGCCGCTCCCAGAATCGATGCACCCTGGTTAACAATCGAAATTGGTACAATTAATTCTTCTCACATACTTCGTAACGAAGAAATAATTTATTTCCAACGACTTGGAATCACTTTTTTTTTTTCTTTTCATAATTTTTACTTCGAACGTTTAATAGGATAATGAACGTCGAAAAGATTGATGGTATTTCGAGCACGCGAAAGCTCGCTCGTTTCGTTCGAGGAAAGATTGGAAAGATCGTGTATCGCGTCGAACATGCAACGAGGCAATTTTGGATCCAAATCTCTGACTCGCGTCGATCTTGCTGCGCACGATACGTACGTGGAAATGCAATCTGATGGCTCGAAAATGATGGAACAATTTATACATTATTATTATTATAAGTGTATATACCTTGGGGAAATTAAACTCGGGGAGATGGAATTTCACGGAAGGGCAATCGTGCTCACCTCCCTGGAAACCCCATGAAATTTCTAAGATAACTTGACCTTTTTTCTCATCCCTGGACACGACACTTTAAAGAATCACTTTCGTTAAATTAAACATACTCGGAATATTTATTCAGAATTTAAACACCTCTTCAAATTTCTTCAATCGCGAAATGATTGACTCGAACACGTTTCTTTTTACAATTACATAAGAAGAAAATATTTAACGCAAACTTGAACGTTAAATATTCACCTGGTAACTGAAATACTCTTTCGTTTACTATCAAACGTAATTATACACGCCTAATTATATACACCTTTCGGAAGACTCAATTTTAAAAAAATATATATAAATTCAAAAGCCTCGATATTCTCCAATATTTGTCATATTTAAAATAACACGAATGTCACTCTTCCAGGAAGCACCCTCGGTTCCTCCCACTACCTCCACTTCACCTCATAATTCATCGAAGAAAAAAACGTTCAACCCACCTGATCCCGAGCAGCCCCTGTCAAGCTCTGAACCCTCTGGAGCAAACTTTCCCTGGTCTTGGCAGGCGAGGATGGAGCACTGGTAGTTCTGGAGCCCGGTCTCAGGTTGAGACTGAGATCACCGCCGACGGGTTGAGGGGGTCCGGGCGGTGGTGCCCCGGGGACGGGCGGTTGGCTGGCCGGCGGAACCGGCGTAGGTTGGGACTGCAACGGGCGTTCGGGCACCGCTTGATACGATTGGGATGACGAATCCCTGGCCATGGAGGCCAGCCCGGAGTCTGTGCTTGGTTCATCGTCGAGCTCCGAGCTCAAATCCCCTGACGAGAACCTGGAAGACAAACTATGGTCGTGGTCGTGATAGTGGCAATCGGTCCGTTCGTCCAGGGATTTCACGCTTTTTCTAGCATATATTTCTTTTTCTATATATATATTTTTTTTTTCATATGCACATCGAACAGCCAAGTGCTCGGGTGTACTATATATATATATCTCTTTTTTTTTTTTAAATAATGGCATTAGATGGCGCGATGATTGACGATTGCTGATTGCCGGTTTGCATGCGTGACACGGGGGTGACGTTATGGCGTTATTTTCATGGCGGCAGCTCGCCAGTCTCTCGCCAGTGTCTTATTAGAGAAGTGGTGGACACGTCGGTTGCGGTGCCTCGCGTGAAATGTGGCTCGACGAACGCTCGTGCGCTTTGCGACAAGGTGGGGGCGGAGGCAGACGTCTGACGATCGCCGGGCAGACGATCGGGTGACAGGTACTCGATAGCCAGGTTCCGGTGGCTCGTACCTATGACTCGTAACGTGGAGGCATGGAATGCGACATTTGGTAAGCTTGAGCGTAATCGGTAAATATTGGACAGATCGTTATGGCATGGGTTTCACAGGCTTCGGCCAATTGTGTAACTGTAATTATAATAGACAAAAAGATATTTTTCACAGCAGTTTAAAATTTAGCAGGTCTGAATGGAGTCCGTTGTCAAGGTAGATAGATAGATAGATGGATAGATGGGTGTACGTAGTAAGGTTTGAAGCACTGGATTTTGCCAAAGCATTTTCTCGTCGTGCCGATTTGCGTGCATGGATCGAGATTGATGGGAAGGAGGGATGGGGAGTGCATGCACGCGGAGAGACGTGGATGGATTGTTGGATTTTTTTAATTGAACTTAATTGTGCTTTGATTAAATAATGGCACGGTGTACCGGTTCGTGGAATTATCGAGCTGTCGTTCGGATCTCCAGAGATTCGAATATCCATGTTAATTACAGTAGAATGGATAAATATAGGATATAAATAGGAATATACGATTTATAACGCCGAAAGATCGGCGATGCACACATGTATTATCCGTTGTTCCGGATACGTACACACGGTGGAAGTTTGTATAAAGGTGTTGTTTTACGCTGCTATATTATGCGACTCTGTCCTCGAATTCGATGAAAAGGCTGGGACAAACGTGCTCGTCCACAAGCATCCATCGTGCAACGACCCATACTCTTTTGTCTCGTATCTCACTCTATGCATCTTCGCGTACCATTATGGACACGTTCTAAAACGTTCCAAAACGTGAGAGGCAAAGTGACAATTCTCTTTATCGGGCGAAATTAAACGTTTCGCTCGAAACACAACGTCCAACAACGAGTTCTTCGAGTCGAAGAAAATGAAAATTCATTTCGTTATTTACAAGTTAATCCTTTTTCTTTTTTCTTTTCCAAATTGAACACGTTCCTTTTTAGAAACAACTACACCCATAGAAACACGAATTTCATAAATAATAAAATACCGATCTTAAGTAAAAAAAATCTCAAGAAATCGAGACGAAACTTATATCATTATTTAAAAAAAAAAGAAGACGAAGAAAGGAAAGATATATTCAACGAGCAAATAGAAATCTCTTCCGGATATCGTTTCCGAATTCTTCGAATCTCTTTAAAGATTCATCTCTTCGGACAGAGGAGAAAGCACGGAGGAATTCCATCGAGCAAACTATTATCGGGCATGCAAATAGACAGTGAAATGGGTGGACAGGCGGCCGTACACACGCGCGCACACACACAGGCGTCAGGCACTCACCTCCGTTTCAGGTAGTTAACATTGGAGGTGAAGGACTGTCGAAAGCTGGAGAATGAAATGTTGCCGGGTGAAGTAGCTGTACCACAGTATTTGGCGCAACCGCCGCGGCCGGTAATCTTGCTGGTTTAACACCGACCTCGCCCTCCTCGCGAAAACCGCAGAATTCCGCTTCGTTGGTGTTTTCGTTGGCGTGGACACCGCTACGCTCTCCCCCTTCTGTCTGTCCCTTTCTCGTAAACGCGGCGGTTATCGGAAAGGACGTCGTCTCGCCGACGTGATCTCTTCTTCGCTCGACAATGTGCGTTCGAACGAGATGTTGCGTTCCCTTGCCGAGTTTGTGGAATAACAGTTGAACGTAAGGTAATCCGAAAGGAAAGGATGAAATAAGAGAGGTGAGGAAGGAGAAACTAAACAATCCAAGTTGAAATCTGTAAAAAGGGAAGACAGGTAGAGAGAAAGAGAGAGAGAGAGAGAAAGAGAGAGATGGCAAACGATTAATTAATCGCGAATCGTTGAATGAAACGTTTATTTATAAAGAGGCGAGGCTCGAAGGGTGGTGATGTTTTGTTAAAAAAAGTTGGGTGAAACTTTGCAGGTATGTTATGTACGTTAGCCTTTATATATAGCGGCTTATGATTACGTAAAAACTGTGAGATAAAACCGTCTTGCTACGTGGAGATACAATTATTATTATTATCTCTATCTAGGGACAAAAGATCGGGTCTTCTTCTTTTTCTTTCTTCCTTCCTTTCTTTTTTTCCCCGAGTTTCTTTTCTTATCGGTGATTTGTACTTTGATTGTCTAGAAAGAATGTAAGTAAACGGGAGAGTACGAAATTATTCGATGATTTAAATTTTAACAATGTAGGAGGATTAACAATAAGTTGATAATAACTTCTCTTTATGAAGATAATAGATCCAACTCAACCTCTTACATCACCGATGGATTTAATATCGATAGAATCTTATTGCTTTTACAAAAATTACAATAAATTCTGTCCAAAATAAACGATTTTGAACGATAAAATAATGTATGCGATAAATTAAAAAAAAAAAAAAAAAGAAAGGGGGAAGATAAATTCTCTCCGTTATTTTATTTATTTATTTTTCTATTTTTTTTTATAAACGCTGAAGTATCGCTATAATTAAACGTATATATAACACGCGCGTTCTCAATAAGGAAGAACGAGCTTATGCGAGATCCGCGATAAAAACGTCCACGCGAGCAGAATGGAGGCGCGCGCGCGAGATGGAGTAGACCAAGCTCGCAGAAATTTAGCACAGCAAAAGTAGAGCTTGATATTCACGCTGATCGATACGACGCAGTGTGACTTTACGCGCTGAAGAATTTTTTTACACGAGTGTTTCGTTTCATCCCCTCCTCCCCTCCTCCCCTTCCCAACCGTGATTTTAAAACTTCAATATATCGGATCGCGATAGATAAAACGCGGCTGATAACGAATCCGATTATCTTCAATAAAAAAAAAAAAAAAAAAAATCTTGGCGAAGGGTGGCGAAGTGTGTGAAGGAACGACGATGAAGTCCGTCCAATTTGCGCGATATGATATAAAAGAGATGATAAAAAATGATGCCTGGTCATCCACTTCTCTGAGACTTTTCTTGGAATAATTAATCCCTGGTGTCGTTGAAGAAAACGCGACACGATTATTCCGTGACTTGTTAAACGAGGGAGAGAATAGGAGGGGGAGTGGAATTGTATAAGACGAAGGAAGAAAGGGGAGAAAGTCGAGAAAGAAAGATGGAGAAAAGTTTCGTGATTTCTTTGAAACTTTCCAGCAATCGCTTTCTACGTGAAAGCATCCTGTAATCAGAACGAGCTAGAAAACTTTAAACCAGCAAAGTTTGCCCCGCTGCTCATGACTACTTGGCTAACTGTTTGAATTCAATTAATTCCCGAGATATCCTAGCCCTAATTGAATTTTAAATTAGCTTCGACGAATTTCATAAGTAATCCCTTCGAATCTCCATACGACTTCGCGAGCTATTCTATTTTCTTCTTCTTTCTTTCTTTCTTTTTTCACCCCGTAACAGAGGGAGGAATTTAATTTGTTTTTATCCCTCTTGATTAATTAATTACCTTTAGCTTAGGTAATTGTTTCTAATCTTATTTCGTCGGTGGAAAATAACAATTTTCTAAATTGATATCGAACCGAGTCGAGAGAAGGTTGAAATGATAGAATGTTTCGAATCAATAAATTTTGTGACGCACCCTCTTGTTCAAATATTGACTGTGCAAACTTCTATGTATTCGAATATGTAACGCGTATCGAATAATTTAATAATTTCGCGGGAAAGATTCTCGTCGTGTAATAATAATTTTTTAAAAAATAATTTTCGATCGAACGTGGAAAATAGACGTACGAAGCTAGTACGTTTCGCGTGATTATATTTATATGGATCTACACGGTTCACGTTATCTCTAGGGATTTTAGCTTAGACTCTAGTAATAATCGATGATGGAAGAGTCCCTAGGTGTTAGGAAAGGGCAGGCGCATTGACCGCTGAAAGCTGCGCACACAGAAACGTGCACTTTCTATAAAAATTGAAAGAAACCAGAGATATACGTGCATTATTTGAATATTTCGTTCAAAATTATTGATTAATAATATTTATTTATTTATTCGTTCTAATCCAAAGATATCTTAATTGAATTAACTTCGATAAAATGGGGCGTAGTACTTCAATCAAACCATTCAAATATATTCGAGTTACGAAATCAATTTCAATAAATTTCATTATGATTTTATACATTCTCTATCTAGAAATATTTAAATTTAAACAATCGTTTCTTTTAAATCAAAAGAGAAAGAAGCTTTCAGAAAGAAACTTTCTCCGAGTGTAATTGACGATGCACAAACAATATCAAAAAATTGAAGCAGAGCGATCGATGAAGAAGAAAAGAAGAAGAAAAATAGAAACACGCAATCGTGGATATATCGCGTGAAAATAATGCTTATCCTCGAGAACAGTCGTATACAAAATTGGTATCTCGTATTCGTCGATCAACGTAGTAGTTTATAAACTCCCGCGTAAATTTAAATTCAATATCAAGTCGAATAATAATATACTTGCAAGAGAGAACCGATCACTGTAATGATCATTCGATCGGGAATACCTTCGTCTCGCCACAAAACACCTAGTTATCTCATACTAGAATCTCTATTATTGAAACTCGTCGAGTGTATCATGTGCCTTTCACGTTTGTTTGATAAACGAATATACCAGTATCAACTATCCACTGAAACCGTACGATAATACCCAAACAGGGACAAACAATCTAAAAAAAATCAATTTCCCATTTCTTTCAATCTCCAAGTGACCGTTCCAGCTAATCCACGATTTTATATAGTCGGACGAAACGGTTGCAAAAAAGAGTTAATTGATCATAAAAGAAAGTCCATCCAAATCGAGTCACATGATGCAACCCTTCCTCAACCGAAAACCAATTCTTTCGACTTTCCATCTTGGACGACACTTCAAAAGTATTCAAATTATCGACGATTGCAAGAAAAAAAAAAAAAGAAAGAAAGAAAACTCGATAAACCAATTCACTCGCCCTTCTCCAACCGAAAACCAATCTTTTCCAATCTTTGCCTACCCTCGACAATTTTCCATCGAATTCTTCACTTACGACGGGACGAGTTATCGAAAAAGAGCCATCTACCAAACGAGAGAAAAAAAGAAAAAAGAAAGAAGAAGAAAGAAGAGGGAAAAGAAGAAATTGATCGCAAAAGGGAATCCATAAATCACGCTCGCACTTGACCTTCGACCAACCTCCTTTCCCAACGGAAACCGATTTTTTTTTTTTCAATCGTCAACCCTACCCTCAACTTTCTCTGTTAGATTACACTTTTAAGGCAAGGTCTGAAGAAGCTTGTGGTACTCACCTGTGTCGCGTGCGTGTACTACCTACTAGTTTGCCGGTGAAGCAGTGAGCCTCGGCCGAGGATCGCGAGGGTGTTACCCGGAGGGTTAGCTGGTCGATAGGTCCGCGCTTGCGTCCTCCTTATCACCCCCTCCTCACCCAGTCTCGCGAGCTAACGACGACGACGACGACGGGGAAAAAAAGGACGAGCCCCTATATGCTGCCCGGTCCCCGGTGTTTGTACAGGGTGACGTTGTTCGATTCACATCAAACACGCTCCACCTGCTGGCCGAACCGAAGACGAAACGTCGGCCCGCTCATTGGTAAACGCGTTTGCATGCGCTTCTGATTTCTTCTTTTTCTTTTTTTTTTCTTTTCTATTCTCTGCATAGCCGCCTCTTTTCAAAATATTATATAAAATTGGAGGAAACTGGAGGTTCGCAATGAGATTGAAAGTTAATAGGAGGAGGAAGGGAAACGGGATATAATATTATCTCTTTGCAACTCGAAATTCTACTCCTCGCTTTTTCCCTTCCTTCGATATCGCGATAATTATAGAGAGAGTGTGCCGGATGGATGATGTTGATTCTTCTCGTTGCTCGCCACTCGACCGCCATTCTCCACGGATAAGTCGGCCTGGATAAAAGAATTAATGCAGCGACCCAGTTATTCGTGATTCCTCGTCGTTGCATTTATTCCCGAGCTTTTGTACGATCTTACGGAGATCGTACATTTTTGAAACGGTTTCGGGAGAGAGAGAGAGAGGAGAGAGAGTTTCTCTATTGTGTATCGGGGTGCGTGTGTATGCGTGCGGTTAGACAGCATGCGTTACAACTCGTGGAATCTTGGGAACGAATTTTCCTGTTGTAAGGACGTATAAAAATTCTTATATGATCCCTTGATCTCCGTAGCGTTGTTTGAAATTCTTGCAATAAAATTGTTATATATATTGTACACGTTTGCGTATACGGCGCGAGACACGGTATTCAAGTAGAAGACGGGGTTCTCTCTTCTCTTCTCTCCTCCGGTTCCGCCTCTTTTTTTTTTTTTTTTCCCCACTCTACCTTTTTGCACCCCAGGTAAAACGGCATTAGAGCGTTTTCTGTGGGAAAAGTGGGTCACAAACATTTTCCCGGGGTGAAAACTATCAAAGGAGGCACGAACGTGGGGGATTTTCATTAAGATTATCACTACGCTTCCCGGTTCTCGTGTCCGTGTATGTCTAGCCTTGTTACGTAAGGAAATGTGAATCACGAAGGGACTCTTGTTCTTTGACGCGTTGACGTTTTATTTCTTTTTTCTTTCTTCTTTTTTTTTTTTTCTTTCTGCGTGCCACGAGTTTTCCTTGCAGACCAATTAAACGACCACTCGTGAAACCGGTGTTAACGCGTTGGAAAAATGGCTCGAGGGTAATTTCAGTTATACGTGGTTCTTCTTTTTCTTTTTATATTGTATTTCTACGTATTTCGTAGAACGAAGAAAAAGCTATTTTGTAATACATCTTAGGATAGGAATCGATTAGGAATTTTCGAATTAGGAAGAGAATTAACAAAGGATAGGATTGTGCAGCGATGTGTACAGTTATACACAGTATTACACAAGATGTAATCACGTATATACGTTGGTACTATCGAAGCGTAAAGATATCGACGCATCGAGATCTTGAATGGTTTTCGCGTCGTCCATGAATGATCTTATAAGCTATCCTATTGTCTTCGATATCCGCCTTTGTTCTCATTGTGACAACTTGAGAGGTTCCACGACAATAGCGTCGCGAGCATCATGACTAACGACAGTCCTGTAATTCCTGCAATCTTCGTTCAATCAATATCTATTGAATTGTTTGCCGGCCAGATTTATGTTTCGTGCGTGCGCCTTTCGTGCACGCGAATTCGAGATATCCCTTCATTCTCGAGCCACGACCAGTCTGCAACCAAAATTCAAGCGCTTTAAAGCGGATGAACCGTTTTTCAAGTCGATATCTACGTCCGATTATTTAAACCGAGCTTCTCTTAAGAAGCAAGCACCAATTTGTTCAATTTATATTTAAATTTTCGAACGATTGCAATCCCCTCAACGTTGCTTCGTTTCGACGTGGCGGTGAAACGGAAAAATGTTTCCAATTCCATGAAAAAAAAATTGTAATGTCTAGTGAGAAACGTTCTAGTTCCAAAAGTTGGAGGAACGTTTCGAGGAACGTTCTCGAATTGCCCAGCCGCGTCGATAAGGCGGATTCCTAGGTAAACAACGAGTACGAGTGCACAGTGCTGCCCTCGTGCAGGAATTATGAGAAACATACGTGGCTCATCGCCGGATTCGGAGACATGAATGCGTGGATCGCATACAACATCGGATGAAAAGGGAATGGCCGCTTCGCCACGATCTATCCCCACCAAAAACACCGAACACCTGAGCGTCCCTGGGGGCAGCTCAGGAGGAACAGTCATTATTGCGCCAGTATAACATTCGCTTCCAGTTCTCTTGAACGAGGCAACGAGTTTTCGAGTCCACGATATCCACGAGATCCATTATTTCGCTATACCCGCGCGTTCATACATCCGCACGTCTCCCTTGCCCTGTCTTCGCTTGTACGGGAAAGGAAACCGCGTGGCCGCCCTGTAACGTCGATATATTCGATCGATTCCCGCGATACGATGAGATTGTTCTCGGGAAATAACGAAAATGTGACGTGAGACTGACAGATAGGAGAGGCTTGGCAATAACGTGACACGTTTCACAGTCGATCGTTCAGTGTGGCACGTTCACACCGCCAAAATGACAGTGGGAAGGACCAATTTTCACGCGTGCTTCACCAGTGCGCTTGTGTCGGTACTGTGCTTGGTCCTGGTGGCGCTTCGTGTCGGCCAGGTAAGTTTTGACAGTTTTGCAAAATTTTCCCATTTTTTTTTTCTTTTTTTTTTTTTTTTACTTTGCATCCACAAATAATCATATATAATCGTTACGTGTATATGTAGAATATTTCTAACTCGGGATTGTATATTATTAATCGACGAAGGAAAGGAATCTTGGAGAGGTGGTTTCAACGATAATTTATCTAAATGAGTCGTATGATATGCAGTGACGATAATCTTGTTCTCGTAAATTATTAATTAGTTGTTCGTGTAATTAATTCAAATATTTCCATCGCGGAATAAATAGATTGCAGATATATCTATCGGTGGGCACAGGCTGTATTACCTGTTTACTCGAGTCTAAGAGAGCTAAAGATCCTCGATACGAGATCTTTGTTGCGAACAAATAAACCCGTTTAAAAAATGAAACGTTCGAATCGGAGAGACGGAAGATGACTGTTCTTTATCTTACTCGGGATATAACTCAGGATACATCATGTAAACGCGCGTACCCGGCAATAAATCGCCACGATCGACCACCTCTCGTCTCCAGCTGACTCATTCATCTCGCGCAAATACACTTCCTTGCCGCATCTAAATCTCGTTGTCCCTCCCCGACGATCGAAACGTTAAACGAAAGACGATGAAAATGAAAAGAAAAAAGAAAGGAAAAAAAGAAAGAAGAAACCAAAAATCGAAGAGCATCGTCGTCGTATCCATCGAAACCCAAGAATCAAATAATTCAAATACGTCCATTCGGAATGAATTCTACTCTTATATGGTGCAGTACAGGATTAGAAGGATCGTAAGACGAAACGGTACTCGAAACGTAGTATTATCGCTGCTTCTAGGAAAAAGCGGATCGCTCAGGAATTCGCTAACCACGTAATACGATATGATACGGTAATCTATCGGCACGTATGTATGATAAAACCACCATGGTAATACCGATCGAAAGTTTGCAATCACTTTTTCACTTATATACCCATCTATATATCCAGGATCAAGTTTTTAACAGATGCGACGAATCCCCACTCTAATAGATATAAAAAATAATTACATATTCCTCGAATGTTAAATACCAGGAATCGATTACATTGATCGAGCGGTTATTTACGATAGATCTAATTGAATTATAAATCTGCTCGCGATCCTCATTACAGGATCCAGGGAAAAGAAATCGTATTAAATCAATCTCTTAAATATCTATATTCAACCAAATATTCCATTTCTCACTTCTTCTTCGCACGATTGCAATTTTACACGAGTGCAAACTTTTCAACAAGTTAGTGCACGCCTTTGTTCCCCTCGTGGTTTTCGAATCTCGAAGAGAAAAAATTCAGATAAACCGCTTGGCTATCGGGTACACGGCCAGCCTTTGCCCGTTCCCGCGAACTCGGTACTCGGAATGTGTCCAGCGGGAGGGCCGAGTCGAGATACCTTTGCTCTCTCTCTCTCTCTCTCTCTCTTTGTCTCTCCGTCTCTCTAAGTCGAAAATATATTGTGCGTCGAAATGGCAAGCAGGACCCTCTGCCTATTGCAAACATGGAATGCGCCACGGGGGCATTGTGCGTGTGCGTGAATCGATGGGACGACGCACGCGGATATCGAATGCGTGAATTGCACAATTACGCGTGGCGGATAAAAGAGCTGGTTAAACGAACAGTGTGTGTTTATTTATGCGCGGATTGAATGGGAATGTACGTGGAGGCGTTCTTTTTTTTTTTTTTTTGCCACACTCTTGTTCAAATAACCGGAGGGATGAGTAATGGGGAACGTTCAGAGGCGATACTCGAAACGAAGACGTTTTGTCTTTATACGTAATCCCTTCTGGGAACTTTCTGTTATGAATAATGCACAGGTTTGATTTCACGAAATATTTCTATTCCATCGCTTCTTCTTACGCGTACCTCTCCTTTCTCTCGCAGAACGCGCAATTAACCATCCCATTTTTCGTTGAAAATATAAACTCCGCGATATAAACTCTTCTTCTTCTAAAGTTTTCATTTTCCAAGATGCAAAGATTAAATCAGGATGATTTTATTTGGAAGAATCATCGTTAAGAGGATGATAAAGAAGAGGAGGAAAAGAATCCGCATTTATCTATACTTGGTTTCCTTTGATCCACTTTGGAGTAAGCACCCGGTATGCAATGGCCACTTACACTTACACACCGTGAAACAATGATGCGCGCGCGCATACGGTTGCATCCATTGCTCCCCGCGGACCGAACTTTTACTTAATTAAAAAATCTATTTAACAGGAAACTGGCCTTGCCTCATACGGGGCTATCTGCCGCGTAAATCGTAGATACGACTCGGCTCGTTCGAGTCCGGCCCGTATTATAAATACAACTTTTTACTCTTTGCCCTCTCCCCGAGGATTCGTTTTTTACGTGCGCACAATTACGCACGTGTCACCGACGAGATATATATATAGAAAGAGAGAGAGAGAAAGGAAGGAGGAATCGAAAAAAAAGGATACACACGCGAATGTTATCGAAATCGGCGGATATGCTCTGAAAAGCTTGGAGATTCGAAAGCAAGTTGCGCAAGCTCGCGGGGAATTTTAATGGCGGACTGGTCGGCTGTCGAGGTGAGCATCGGCGAATTAATTGCAAACGCTTGTACCGACGCTTGTCAAGAATCTTTAAGGCGCCTCTTTCACCGATACACACACGATCTAAATGTATATATATACATATATATATATATATATATATATATATGTATATATATGCGATATAGTAATAGTAGGTGGCCTTATTAAAGCGTGCTACGCGGCCTCGCGCCCATCGAGTCAAACGCGACGCCGCTTCAATATTTATGAGAATTATCCTATTGTGTCGAATATTGTCGGTGACCGTGGATCGATGCGACACGTCCGTATGATGAGTTTTAAAGATCGTTGTGCGATTATTTTACGCCGGGTTTCGTCGCCGGTTTATGCGCCTGGCGCATGCCTGCACGCCCTGTTATGGGTTATATCGTGACGAAGAATAGGATAGTCATAAAGGTGGATCATCGTAAAATCGTGCTATCGCCACTTGGCAATGCTTCACGATCGTTAAATTGCGAGATTTATTTGAGAGTAATTTTAACACGTTATTTCGAGGCGATATTATAATGTCTCCCGTGGATTAATTGTTGGAATTATGGGAATCGTGGAATCGTGGATGTATGAAATACTGTGATAATCGATAAAACGATCTCGAAGGAAAAATTTGAACATTATTGAAAAATTTGAATTTGTACATACGTTGTACATCTGTGAAACTGGACGGATTTGCTCGCTTTCTCTCGCGTTTCTCCAATGCTATTGTATCTATCGTTGGAACAGAAGATTAAGAAAAATTTCGCGTGAGATTCATTGAAAAATTCAAGCGAAGAAGACGTAAAATAATTCGGAAAGAGGATGAACATGGATATGAAGTATAAAATGAATAAAAATATTTGTAAATATTTTACTTACTTTTACGATTATACAATTTTATAAATGAATCGTGACTACTGTGTACGAATGAAAGATCGTGAGATTCGTCAAATATTTCGATCGTGGGACGCGATGCAAAACAAGAAAGGCGGAAGAAAAAAAATGTTTTCGCTCTTTCAATGTTCCCGAGAGGAGCGGTTTTTTCGCGAGAAGAAAAAAAAAAAGAAAAGAAAAGAGAAATCTTACTCGCGTATCTCATTTCTCGAGTGAACGGCGAGGAATTCGCATTTTCCGCGAGAATTCCGTCCGACCGTCTTCTGAGACCCGTGATCACGCATATGTATGCTCAACTTTGCTGCGTAGAAATCGAATTTAAAACGTGACGTTCGCTCTGTCTCACTCTCGTTTATATCACCTCTGTAATCCTCTTACGACGTCGAACGTCGTTTTTCGATCGACTGTCACGCGTAGAAGAAACGTATTTATAAATCCACGGATAGAGATCGTGGCCACCTCTAATACCAACGATATTTTCTTCTTGCTCCGTTTGGAAGATTCGAAGATTCGTTTATATTTTATTTTTTTTTTTTCTTAAAAGTAAAATTGATACAATTCTTGAATCGAAAAGATCTCTCGCTTCATTTCTGAATACTTATTCAGAATCACGAATCGGTGTTTCAGATTCGACTCTTCTACCCAACTTTCCTCATCCACTGTGTATTTTTCATATTTTTCGACTCTAACGTTACGTTACGACCAAAATTGGCCAACCAACGTCTACCATTGTCCTTGAAACGCTACTAGAAGATACGCATTCCATCCTCGCATTATCATAAATAAGATTCAACCAGTTAATCACACAGCCAATCCCACGGATTACAATATGAAATCAGAAGTATAAATGCAACGACGTCCCGATCGTTTCTTCGTAGATGTTTCACGGTCTACCGCAAGCATAATGCAACGCACAATTAATTCTTACGCGGTATTACGACCACTGGACCGGCAAGAATTCCAATGAATTCGCGATCCTCGGGTACCCGGATCGCGAACCAATTCGATCCTCGAGGGTGGGGGGCAACGAGGATGAGTCGTCGAAGGATCTTTTTTTTCTCTCTTTCCTTTCTTCCTTTTTTCTTCTCTCTCTCTCTCTCTCTCTCTCTCTTTCGAATGGCGCAAGAGGCCATATAAGAGGAGGATCTTGGACAAAAACGGTCAGAAACGTTGCATACTTTTCCTCTCATCGTGGCGTGTCCATTTCGGGAGAAACGAGCACAGGGTCCAACATTGCCTCTCTGCCTACGCCACCACGACGTCCTACGTCCCTCCCCCTCCTCCAGATAGCGCGTGTCTTTCCTCGCGAAGATTGCGAAAGTGTACGAGAGGAGAACTCCTCTCGTAGAGGAGTGGTGGAATATCCGTGTGTGCGCGTGTAGATAGAGAATATATATCGACGATCCACCCAACGAGAGAGGCTACGCGTATTCGAAGGTGGTAGTATGTCATACGTTGCGTATCTGCGTCGAGGATCAAAACGCGCGTACAACGACGCATACGGAAGCGTATTGTCCGATTTTTAGTCCCAAGAGTGGATATCTTGGAAACGACGCGTATAAAATCTGCGCTTTATTGGGAATAACTGGAAGAAAATCTTTGCGGAGGCTGCGTGTACGGAGAGAGCCTTGCCGTCTCCAAGTTGGAATGATGAAATAGTTTTTGAAGGAGAGAGAAAAAAGAAAAAGAAAAAGCGTAACGTTATGCAATGTAACTCACCTTCCTGACGATCTCATGTTGAATTAGTTAATCCGTGGAAATTAATCCGTGTCGGGAACGGATTTAATTGCTTATAAATTTAAATTAAAAGACCTCCACGAAATCTGTATATGGCAAAAACGCGGAGGGAATTATTTTCAACTCGCTTTACGTAACAACCATACGATTTTGCGATCATAAATCAATTTCCCCTTCCTCTCTTTTTATCATTATTATAATATCTTTTATACCGTTTCATCGATCGAGAAAAGGGGAGGAAGGAGGACCGTTCGTATCTCTAAGTCGAACTTAATTATGCAAAGATCCGTCTCAAAGGATCATTTCTTCCCCGATTAATTGCCTCGTTGCAAAAGGAAGAAAAGGAGGGGCGATATTTCGAGCGATCCCAAGGTAATTCGTCGAAACACCGGTCAGAACAATTTATTACCACGATGCCAATCCGCTCTTTTTCTCCGGCGGCATCATGCCTTCGAACTTCGCAACATCGAAGTTCTTTTACATAGGAATGCAGATCGGTCGAGGGGCACGGAAAGAGATACAGCGTTAACGCTGCGAGGCGTTCGTTTTCTTCTTTTCTTCTCTCTCTCTCTCTCTCTCTCTCTCTCGCTCCTCTTTTTTCTCCATCGATTTGCATTGGTAAATTCTAGAATGATCTGGCCGCTGGGAATCACGCATCGCTTCAACGTGTACACGGTCTGGTTGTGTATGGCAGAAACGAGCGGAAACGGTGCTAATGATGACGCGTTCCGACCGCGTCGCGAGAATACTATGCACCGTACTACGTGTATGCACAATAAGCGATTTCACCGCTATTCGTGGCTTCATTATTCGACCGGTTATCGAGATGTTGCTAAACGTCAATGAAAGTGAATATGTTTTAAACAATATATATATATATTTAGGTGGGTTGCGCATATATAGGATGGGGACTATATGCGGGACCATGGCAGGGCAGCTCTCTCGGCTTATCTCGGTTGAATTTGTTACTTTGTGTTAATATTGTATCGCATGTGATATGGAAATGTAAACCGGTTGTTGCATTTTATAAATGTACAGTGTATGCCTGGTAGACTGGAATGTATGACGTGGCGAGAGGTGATTATACGGTGTAAAAAAAAAAGAAGAAAAAAAAGAGAGAGAGAAAGAATAATTTTTTCTTTTTTTTTTTTCGTTCACAGATTCGATCTGGTTTTTGTTTAGTTAGTTAGACACGCGGTGTGTCTAATAGATGGTGTGGTACTTACTTATCCGTTAGAAGATATTCCGTGTAACGATGTAAATTTTATCGTGTAACGATGATACTTACCAGTACTTAAAAAGGGGTTTTACAACGAAAGAATTTTTCAACGCTCGAAAACTATAATTTCACTTCATATTTTTCACGTGTCGTAACGCATCAGATGTTTAATAATCCATCCGTGCGCAAGTTAGGGAATTTAGACGCGGAGCGATGAATATTAATGGGGGATATACTTGGATGTTAATCCCCGAGTTGATATAGTTAATATTCTCCACGCGATTTCTCGATCTCTGATAACTTTTTGATAACTGAGATTTCAACTCGAGATACACAGATTTGAATATATATATATATATATAATAAAATCCAAACTGAATTTCAAAAAAATTTCAAAATTATCGTCACGTATCACCAACGTAAATGTTATGATAGATACCCGTGAATAATATTGATCGAGTCAGAATGAAAATATCATATACAATGTTATGTACACAATGCTCGAAATTCCGTCGTGGATCAGTTCGAGTGCGACGATCACGGGAGAAACGACGCTTTCCAATCGATACGATTTACGATACGAATCGATCGTAACTCGATAACCAGCATCCCTCCAAGCCACGTAGCTTTACGTTTATTGTTCTAAAACATCGAGAGCGCCACCGGAGTGTCATTTCCAACTGAAATTACACGTTTACCGGGACGTATCGCTACGGTCAACCTATTTACGTGATTCGACGTGTACGGAAGATGCAGAGAGTTATGGTACGAAATTGACGGTTTTTAACGCGCCGCTCCTTTTGTCGCGCTCCCTGGGCGGTGGGACGAGGACAAAGACGGGCAGATCTGAGCATCCCTTTGGCGAAGCCGTCCAATTAATTCTTTCCTCCCTTCTCGCTCGATGTCAGCTATGCTGACAAATAGTCACGATGTTGCGCCCGTCTCTCTCTCTCTCTCTCTCTCCTACGCCGCGAGGCCAACAAAGCGTTAATGCCTCGTTAAAATATTTCTCTGGAAGCGTCGTAATTAAAGCGCGATCCACCTACTCGCACCTTTCATTAGCGTCGTGTAAATCGGTGGGCAAACACTGGAGAAGATAATCGAGCAATTAATGCCTCGGCTACCGAATCATTTCGGTTGAACGATATCGTTAACGGATGTTACCTTGCCTCTCGGGATACGACTCTTAAATATTCGAATTAATATTCGATAGAAGCAATCTTTCTGGATCGATCGAATTTTATCTCAATGTAATTGAAATTGTCCTTCTTCCATCCGTACACCATTTTTCCATTGTTCCGCTCGGCGACGTAACAAGCTTCTTCCCAACCAATGTCGCCGTAAAATTACGTAATAAATGCTGGACACGCTCGTATTTATTAACGTCACGTTTATTATACCACTTCGAACATCCTTGTATTATTATCAACGAGAAGGTACAGTCTTTCGAGAGAGAGATCTACAATTTATCTAATCTTTGCTGGAACCGAAAGAAGATATAATAAGATTTTCTAAGAAGAAAGGAAAGGAGAAAATTCGAATAACATTAGCTCCCATCCTCCACCTATTTCTCCATTGTTCTCCAAGCGAGAAGGAGCGAAATTTAACTTAACCTTCTCGAAAAAGCACGTATTTAATACCTCCATCACGAAATCATCGCCGGGATAGATTCCAAGCCGCAAAACTCTCGGGATTCTCTCGGTTCGTGGTTTCACCGTTGCTTCCTCCACTTGAAGATAGGATTCACGGACGCTTACATCTTTACGACAATGCCATTTCGTAGGATGGGTGTACGTGTGTGTGTGTTATACACGTGCGCGTGTACACACAAAGGGAAGGGGGAGGAGGGGGACGACACGAAGGGTACCCGACACGAAGCGTGAAGAACGTAGCACTCGGCCGATTTCGTCCGCGGCCGATTCGCCCTCGGGAGAGCCACGGATATAAATCACCATCTCCACTGACGTGGCTGATTTGCCGACTGCCGTGGGCAAACGTATATGACCGCTCCGTGGATCGAACCATGTCAAGTGTTTGCAAACCGCGTATGAGGGAGGAGTCATCGAGAAAGGGATGAGGCAATGCCAAGTTTCTTTTTCCAACGCTTGTTCGATTCTCGAAGAAAATCAAGGACGGAGATGTAGAAGGAGAAATCTTCGTAGGGAAAGATAGTAATGTTTCGAGAGCGAAGTTCGATTTTTCCCGATCTTTCTTTGAGAAGAAGAAAGGAAGGGAGAAGAATTCATGAAAAATGTAAAGAACTTTTGAAAGACGGTTTCTCGAGCGAGAGAAAAAAGGATTGAAAGGATTTTTTGGAAGTACGTGACCACGATACACGATGGACGATGCATTGTCAGTAGAGGAATAGCGAGGATGCCGTCACATGATATCGAGGAAATTTTTATTCGATGTAAGCGATAGAAAAGGAAGAGTGAAAAGTGGAGAATCGTTTTCGAAAAAAAGAAAAAGAAAAAGTTCGTCGAATCGTTTATTACGATTTTCTCTGAACAAGAAGAAATATGAACGCCACGGACCATTTAAAATAATCTCGAAGGATTAAACGATCCGCGATTTTCTCTTTAATCATCGCGATAATCTTTATTTGGACAAAAAAAAGAAGGGGAGAGAAAAATAAGGGAAATATATACAGTATGTATCATTAAAAAGTCATAAAATTTCTTAACGATCAACGGTTGCACGATCATCAAATAACTCGCGTACGCGTACGTTCGAAATTTTACACGATTCCTTGATTGCCGATTTCTACACCTACCATAAAACTTATCGTCACGTGTGAAGAAAGTGTGAAGGATCAAACGTAATACGCATCGTCCTATTAAAAACCGTAATCTTCCCACATTTCCGATTCCGTAATTACCATAAACAGTTAACTTTTACGCACTCCTCGCTATCTCCTACGATCGATCTCCTCTCGATCCGAGACCACCGTCCCGAATCCCCCGTATTAAATCATCCTTGAAACGGCGGAGCATGGCAGCAAAACCGAGCCGTCCTTCTTCAGATTCTCGTACTCTCGAAATCGAATTCACCCAGGCCCCATGAATTCCTCGTCGTTTTCTGGGAAACGAGGCAGAACGGCCGCGCCGCCTTACGAAACCACCGCCGCCGTTTCAATGTCCCGTTCCTTCGACAGTCTTCCACTTCCTTCTTCTTCTTCTTCTTCTCGCCAAACTTGCCCCCTTCCTTCTTCTCCCCTTCCCAACCCCCCATTATCCCCATCCGGTTAGCTCATCGGTTTATCTCGAGAGAGAGAGAAAGAGAGTGGACAAGTTTCGAGCGACGATCGAAAACTCGAATCTCCTCCCAGGTCCTCCTTTTATTCCCTCTTTATTTTCGATCTCCCCGCGCTCTTGGTCTCGCTTTCTTGGATTCGCTCGTTCCTTCCACGGGTAAACCGTGAAATATTATGCGCGCTGGATGCACCGTTTCTGCTGCAACAATGAACGGAGCGCCGTGTGTCGCCGCCGTTTCAGGAACCGTAACGATGCCGTTTTTCCACGGGAAAATAAAATGTGACGATCAAGGCTCTTCGTTATTTCGCGCGTTATTGCCTTCGAGCAAATATCATCGAAACTCTTTTCGAGAAGTTGAGGTTATGTTAAATACGACCTGGTGTCTGGCGCGCGATATTGCGACTCGTAGTTGCATTGAGTTGTAAGATTCTGACGGTGATCACGAAGCTTGCAAGGAACGCAGTTGAATTCTGGATACGATGGAACTTGGCTCGTTCGCGTCCAGCTGTAAATTCTACGATTGTTGGAGAAAAGTTTGCGGGGATTTGGAACGGTAGAACGGTTTGCTTGAAATTTGGGTATGCAGCTTACATCTTGAACGCGCGAGACGAGAAGGTATCCGATGAAAATTCGAATTTGCGTTTAATATCTTTAATTATAATCCCTTTTTTCAGCGATCGAGTATCGTTTGTCAAGTGTGCGAGGAAAAGAGTCGGATCTAAATCGTTAAATTTATACTCGATAAGAAGGATTCGAATTTGGCCGTGTAAGAAGTCAAGGGTTTCGAGGCTTGGAGAGGAACGATTTCGCCACCGGTTGGACCAGTGACCTCAACCGGCCATAAAATCGAACGCAGCTTTGCCTTTTTGCTTTTTAATTTCGTCGCTTTCACTTTTCGCCGCACTTCTCTGTCTGGCCACCGGCAGCGCCACTATTCGTCTCGCTCCTCGCTCGAACCCGTTTATTAATCGGAATTCGATGTCGAGAGAAAACGCGTCTGACACGCCGCGCAATTCATATTTCAGTTTCGAATTTCGTTCGAGAAATTCCGAAAGAGAGAAGTATTCCACGTTAATTAATCGGGAAGCTTGGGCGGAGAAATGGTCTTCAACTTTCGAAAGAATCGTACGTGAGAAAATACATTCTTTTATCATTAATTATTACAATTAACAGAAATTGGCCGAAAATATAAATTCCGAAACGTCGATAGTTTGAACAAATTATAAAGTTAAATATTTAATTAGAATTGTTGACTCTTAAAATTTATAATATTATAAAAATCGTCAGAGTATTAATTATATTTCTATTCGAATATGAATCAACATAAATTTTCTTAAAAAATAATACAGACATATCTCTATTTATTATCGTTCAAAGATAATAAATATTGTGTACAATTTCTTATATTTTCGAAAAAAAGAATGTACTACTTTTTCCACTGAACACTTTGATCGCAAACAACGATCTTTCTTCTTCTTTTTATATAACTCTCATGATTAATAGAATACCTTTATAACGTATTTTATTATTTACAGAATTTACATTTGATGAACGCGGGATTAAAAATGTTGCTCCTCCTCCCCCTACTCCTCTGATAATGGAAACACGAACTAATTACAGGAACGTTTTAACAATTTAATCGGTCCGACGATGGATACAGAGAACGAAACATGTATTAATTGGAATAGTAATATTATCGCGCTGTCGCACGATCGTCGATCAAGAAATTTATCGCGATAAAGAGTTTCTTTCCTTTTTCGATACTTGGTGCTTCAAAAAACCGGCGTTTCGTTTCCACATCACCGGTTTAATTAGATTCGACGAAGGTTGGCTCGACGTCAAAAAATTATCCGATATTTTCTTCGGGAGAAAAAAAAGAAAGAGAGAGGACTGATTAATGAGTTATCGTCGAGGATTAAGCAAGAGATTACGGTGAACCGCGATAAACGATCCACGGTTGATACAACAATTTATTAATAAGTAAGACCGGCCGTGCGTCTACGAATTTTGCAACCCGTGATTAATTAAAATCGGGTTAAAGCACCAATTGCAAGCTTCAACTTTGGTTTTTTAATTCGTATTCACGTGCGCCCCCGATTATTATTGAAGAAGAGCCGCGAGAAATTGCATCGACCGTCGACCACTAAGATTTATTAATTACACCGGACGAACGTTCCTCATCGATGCTTAACGATTCAATTAAAAACAACTCGAGCTTACGATATATCGAACTGTGGGATTAGCATCGAACCCGAGCTGGGATTAAATCTCCGTCCGTATTTTCCCCGGCGCAATTTGATTTGCATAAAGATGTACATTATCGATCAAAAATTAGAAAATTGCTTTGCGCGACTGCTTATCGAGAGGAATTATAGAAATCAAATCTTGGAAATTTCGTACCATTATAATTATATCGGATCTGAATTATCATTAAGGCAAGTAATGATTTTTACGGAAGAAGAAGCACGATGATTCGAAATTTCTCCTTCTTCTCAATCTTGTGTTAATTTTATTATCGATAATTATATATTGGAGCTACAAGCGTAGTAATTTTATTCGTATCGTTAAATTTCTCGAGTTTCTGCGATCCATGATCTATTCCAAACTTTTGCCCAATGGTGTACGTACGAGGTTTGATGAAAAATTTCCGTCCAATTTTTCTTTTTTTTTTATTAATTTCTCGCCATAGAAGTGTCCAGTTGAAAAATTGGACGTCGTCTGGATTGTTGGTGGTACGTGTCCCGAACGTGTAAATTTACGACCACCATTGAGTGCTATCGTGGAATAAATCTCTGGATACTCTCGAGAAGAATGCAAATAAATGGATTAATTTTCCTCTCCCCAAACTCCCCTTTTCATAACCTTTTTTTTTTCCTTTTTAGATCCAGAAAAGTGCAAATCCTCCCTTACGGATGCATTTAGGAACACGCATACGAGCGAACCAAGTCGTTTACGTAACCAAGTCGAGTCCATACGTTAATAATACACGATACTGTATACGTGGATACGATAAGGCGGCTAAATCTACGCTCATATTCCGCGAAAATCGAAATTATATATCTCTCTCTCGAGCGAACGCGCGCAAATATAATTTTACTTTTTCCAAATGCGAAGGGAAAAAGAAGAAGAAGAAGAAAAAAAATTTCACGCTTGGATCGTTGGAAACGAAGCCCCCATATTATACTTTACTGAATCGCCATCGTCCCTTTGTTCGTATCACGAGACAAGAGCAACGATGGTTACACCGAGATAGGTTATGCAGCGTGGATGGGCCGGAGAATGGAATCGGTATTCCATGCGTTCGAAACACCATGGCATTATTGAAACTTGCATCGTTTATCTATTTATCGATGCAGGTGGTGAAGGTAATAAGCATCGGTGATCTCTCGCGCCACGCGCGTTTCGTATAATCGTAATAATTTCACGCAATTCACTTTCGCCATTCAATAACAGGCACGCAGAAAGCGGCGTGTGTATATATATATATATATATATATATATATATATATATATATACATCGGCCAGTGGCGTACGCAAGTTCTTCTGATCTTTGTGGTTATTAAAGACGCGATACTCGTACGCGTGCATTTCTATTGGCTCGTAATTTATGCGACATCCGAGAAACGAACTTGTTCCTCTCTCACTCATCCCTCTTTGTTATTTGCCTTGTAGCGTTTTCCAGGAGAAAACAAATCTTTTCGCGCGAGCGTTTAACGCGTTTAAACACGTTACACGAGGCATGAAAGAATAGCGCGTATTTATAAAGTTTTAAATTTCTTATTGTTCGAAGGAATATCGAGGCATATTCCGTATTGGCTGAGATAAATTCAAAGATAGATCGAATTTAATTGGATAAATATCTGATAATAAGAAGAATCGCTGTGCAAAAGAGTAATGAGAAATTTTCGAAAATAAGAAGAAAACTGTGATAATGATATGGTAACGGAGAAATAAGAAAGTGTATAAGTAATAATAACAGCGGAAAATTAAATTCTACCTCTAGTTCGAGTAATTTAGCATATTCAAACGGCCGTTGGAGAGAAGATTTTCCTTTACCATCATCACACCGAATAAAAAGGATAAAATATCGATATTTTCCATCGATTGAAATTACCACGCGTGAAATAAAAGCAACGAGCCGTCACACGAGCCATCGTTACGACAAGTTAAACAAATTGATCGAAGGAACAGTTTATTGATTCCATTCCTTCCCTTTCTTCCTTCCATCGATCCGTGCACGTCGTCTCGAAAAATGGCGGCTCGTCATTTTGGTTTTTCGCTCCGTGAACGAGAGAAACACGGAACGGATATAATGGAACGGAATGCGGGAGATCTCGTGAACGAGTCGTCCCGCGGATCGCACACTTTCACGTGTCCCGCATTTTTCTTTCCAACGTTCGTTTCTTCCATGCGTGAAGATCTCAGGGTTGCTGCACTCTGCTTTCACTTACACGCTTTCGGGTTTCGAGAGAGGCTTTGGACGAGGCGGGTGAGGGACGAAGAGAGGTGATGACGCGATCAGATAGACAGCGAGAAAACTTTTATTCCCAAGACGTCGCTTCCGATTCGTTTCGCGAGAAGAACGATTCTGGGTGGTTCCTTTGAGTATCGACTGATCGAGAAGGGTCGATGGATGTCTTCGTTCGATCGTCGAAACGATTGCGACGGATCGAGCAGGGATGAAGAAACTTTCAGAAGCGTTAATTCTTTTCCCACGATAATTGGCGATCCCGTTAGATCATTTAATTATTATTCAACGATTTTGCGAACGATTCTCGGAGAATTCAATATTTGATCTCGTCAACCGTTACGAGTTTGTGTCTCTCGGTCAACCAGATTCGTCTCGCGAAATTACACGGGCTTCGTCGTTTCAAACTCGACGGTATTCTCCAAGTATATATTCTCCAAGTGTCAATATTATGCACCTCGACAAAGATGTTTCTCAACAATAAAATCAACGTGTACGTGATATGTGTTCGCCAATGACCATAGCAAACGTTCCATCCGCCAACCAAAATCAAACGTTTCGCTCAAAAGTTTGCTAGAAATCCTTCGCGGAAACGATCCGCGAACGCTAAAACGCTCGCCCTTTTCGCCGTAACTATTTTCCACGGACGCTTCCGTGTAAACAGTGATTTTTAAACAATGTGTCGGCCCGTTAAAAACATCCGTCCGAAGGCATAAAATTTACGAAGAAGCAGCAAAGATTCTTGGTCGTTACAACCGAGGTGCCGGTGAACCAAGCCATTTCTGGCGAAAATACTGTTGGCTTCGATGGACTTGGGGAGGGGAAAAGAAAGAAGAAAGAAAAAGAAAGAAAGAAAGGGAGGAAGGAAGGAAGGAAGGAAAGAAGAGGGAGGGGGAAAAAAATGGAAAAGAAAATGGACGACACGAACGAAGACGAGACGAAAGAAGGCGAGGAAGGCAGGGTCAATAACATACGTTTTGGCCTCTCCTTCTTCCTTTTTACTCGGAAGATAATTCGAGAGCCGGCTCGAGCCCTCTGGCCAAAGAATGCGCTTTCTACGTTGCATGTATCGAGCGTCCGTGCTGGCGCAGCTCGCATTGACAAAAGCCCCTGAGCTGTGACTGTATAATAATCGTGAGGAGGGAAGGGGAAGGGAAAGAGAGAGAGGGGGGGTATATAAAAATCCGTGACAAGTCTGATACCGTCGTAATTGTTCGTATTAATGTCGGTAATATATTTTATACGTAATTTTATCGTTCCAAGTGGTGTCGCACGTCGTTACTCTTCCTTCGATTCTTCGTTTCTTCTCTCCTCTCACGTTGAGAATAATTCATGCTCTCGTGGAATTTCTATAATATCTATAATGATCGAAAACTTTTCTGTTTTTTTCAAAGAATTTTTTTTTTTTATTTTTTTAAAATTATTGGTTAAGTCGAGTAGTTAGTAGTAATCGGTGTAAAAAAAAAAAAAAGATTCTTGAGAGATTAGAAAACGAGTGGTTCGATTTGCGTTAATCGAAATGCATCTGAGGTTTATTCTTTCCAAAGAAAGAATGTTTTTTTTTAGAATTGTGATCGTAAGTTGATACAATATGAAAGGAACGCTCGAGAGAGAGAGAGAGATGTGTAATACGATCGTATCGTGGATATCGTGGATTTTCCATATAAGTAAAATCAGCTCGTGAAATCGGTCTCTTTCTTTACGAGAAAATCTTTCAAATTCTTCACTAATTAATTCGAAACAGTTTCGATATACTTTCTCATTATGCTCTTCCCATGATTGTTTTCCATTGTTGGCTCGTCGTTAATAAACAAAATTAATCTTGCAATAACGATGAGTTCGTTAAGATCGTAGAATTTTTTTCGATACTCTCTCTTTCTCTCTTTGATTCCCCGGACGTGCGTAGATTTATAAAAATCCTTGTTAAAAAAATAACGTTTGAAAATGTTTTAAGTGTCGTACGATTTTACGAAACATTCTGTAAATTAAGAGGAACCAAGGGGATGGAAAACTGACATACTTTCTTTTCAATTTTGAAAAGAGGTGCCTTTCCTTTTCACGAAAATATAATGGAACGTGAAAGAAGCGCATAAACAATTTATAACTTGTTTCTCGAAAGTTGCTTCTTCGGGAAGGCAATGAATGCCTATAGTATATTACAGTTTGCGAGTGTGACACAGCAGCATTGTTCCACGTAGACGTGACTTCCTCGTATTTTTCAATTACTCGGTTGCACCACGTGCTGGTACTGCACACGTTTAATATTTTTCCAGAGCTTCGTTATAACTTTCCGCATGAAAGATCCTATTCAAGAAAAAAAATCGTGAGTATTCGATGTATTCGTTTCCACGAACAGAAGTGATACTTCTATTGTGCTGAATCTTTCGTTTTTTTTTTTTATTTCATATTTTATAAAATTATTGCGCAAATACGATAAACGAGAGGAATGATTCACACATTTGACGTATCGTTATCGAAGATTTTTTTTTATCATCGAGGATATTCTTTTATAAATTTCCCTTGCCTCGCAGGAAGAAGAAAAAATAGTTTGAAAAATAATTTAAAACGGAACTGAACCTCTTCCACGGTTAAATTTCCTTTCCTCGAGCTTGGATCGAAATTGTTCATCAACAACCGACTTACACTTCTTCTCGTTCGAGGCAACGATAAAAAGAAATCTGAAATGCTGATAAACCGCGCCCCTATCCAAAGAGGCGAATGCGAAAGCTATATACTTTCGAAGTGGTTTTATCTCAGCCAAGGCAGAAGTTTCAACGAAGTTTAGAGGCGAGCCTCCAACCTCCAACCCTGTAATACGCGTATTTAATAAAACCACGATAGGAGGCGAAGCGAGAGGGCTCCGAGTATGTCCGAACGTTTCGATAAGTCCGCCAATATATTTCACTCGCAGCAACCCGAAAAATGTTTGCCAAGCCGCTTCACCGCACCCGATACTATTTATTCCGCCCTCGTTCGTGGCGGCTCGCATACTTCGCCTATGGGTGTGTACTATCGGAATGTGTTGAAACATTGCGGCCACAAGGAGGTCGGATTAAATCTTGATACATTGCCGGTATCCACGCGTAAAATTCGCGCATAGAGCACACGCGTCTCTCCGCACACCGATGCACGTACAGGGTGTTCCCTTTGAACGCGTGGATCGAGGATCAGAGATTATCGGATCAAAAATTTATTTTACGCGATAATTACTTCGACGTTCGAAAGCCGTGGAAAGCGTATTTTCGTAATTGAATATCATTGGGGATGAAATAAATTGTTGGAGTAAGTAAAAATTATAAAGAGATGTAGGGAGGAGTATTAATTTTGTATCGTTTAAAATTTTTAATATAAATGGTAAATCGATGCGGGTAGCCATTCCATAAATTCTGAAAAGATCGAGTTTCGATCAAAATTGAAATATCTTGTGGATTAATGATTCTCAAAGTTATTAAAGTAGCTAACTGTTTTACGGAGAATTAACAAGCTGCGTCGATTTAATCTACTTTTAATCTACTTTGATCTAGATTTTTCCCTCTCTCTCAATCTTTGTCTTTCAAGATATTATCAAGAACGTGAATGTGTTTGATCGATCATTAATAAGAACGTACAAAATAATTCGCATAACTCGAGATATACGCACCGCGTTTTAATCGAAGGGATTAAATCGATTAAAAAAAAAAAGGAAAAAAAAAACTCGACGTATCTCTTTACCGAGGACAACTCCTTTTCAACAGCTTCATCGCTCCCGCTAGAAAGAGTATACCTCTGGTGCTTCTACCAGGGGTTAAAGGGAACACCGTGTACACTCGATCGCGCACGACGGCTCCATGCACACCACGACACACGAAAACGTAAAAAATGGGTGATTTATCGACGGTGGGGCCGATTGCCGATAGTGTACATTCTATCGTAGCGAATTACTAAGTGGCCACTTGTCCGCCACAGTTCCTTGTACATGAATTATTCTATTCCGTGACCGGTCGTCGCGCGTCCGCGCCGGCTAATTGTTCCTTTCCCCGAGTCGACGAGTAAAATCCCTCGTTAGCGGGTTACATCGACCCGTTGTGATCCGTTCCACAACCCTTCCCCTCCGCTCCTCTCTTGTACGGCGAAATTCGCGACGCAACGATATTGTGATATTGTCCGAGGAACACTCGCTCTCCATTCCGCGTTTCAAACTTTCGTTTACGTAAGCGGCCGTGATGTCACCGTCGTCCTTCTTTATTTTATATATATATATGACTACTCTGTTTCCTCGCAGCAAGGACTGTATATTGCGATCGATCGCGTCACTCCTCGATCGAAGAAGGCGTGTGATAGTCTCATCGAGGGACATTTTGCCTCTCTTTCCTTCGTTTGCACGAAGGAAAGGTACAGTGTGGGATAGCTATGGAAGAATCTATTTTGTGATAAATTGACATTGATAGGGGGAGAAAAATGGACGAGAAATTTATATCCAATAGTAATAAAGCGATAAAGTAACTCGCGTCAATAAATCAAGTATGGAAGGAAAGGATAGTATCCATTAAACATCCCATTTATGGTTGACATAATCTTTAATAGCCTCGGCCATTTATGAAAAGTCAGAATTTATTTCCAATGTTAATAAAATGGCTGTTTTATATTTGGGAATTACTTGAATATAGCCGCGTGACGAGATGCAACGACGAAATCGGCGTCATCGTAATCATCGGTGAGAAGTCGCATCGTTTGTTCAAGGTCAAGGGACTTGCAATTACAATTCGATCGCTAAGTTTTATCTATATATTCACACCGTCGAATCAACAGTGGAGAAACGAAATTATTTATGCGAAAATACGAATGGTTTCGCGCGTTATATTCTCTCGATATCATAGTTGGAAAGTTCAGTGATCTGATACTTTGGAAGGGAGGGATGGCCGCGACAACGTCGACATCTATTAACGTCGAGCACGCGACAGCGATCTCCTGCGTTAACCTATAAGAGAGGGAATAACGGATTTCGTGCCATATCAAATGTTGCGTGCCTATGCGATCCGCCCAGCAATTGTGAATCACAGTAATTACGTTACGTGTCTGTTATGTGATTGGTGGTAATTAGAAAAGATCGTTTCTCTCTCTCTTTCTCTCTTTCTCTCTCTTTTCCCCTCCATTCAACGACGACCTACGTGTCCCTCGCCAGCGATGCCCTCGAGGATCCTCGCGATCTCTTTTCCCTTTTTCATTGAGGTTCATTCGCTTAATTGGCTCGGCTGGCTAGCGTCGATTACGCAAAGCCTGAGGATTTTTCTGCTCACGACCGGGCTATAATTAGTAACATTCCTTTTTCGAGTAGTCACGAGTAGTCGCGTGGAGCCGTTGGAGCCGTGTGGTTAACTCGGTTGCGGTTTATATAGTGGCGAGCCAAATGGATAACTAGGCTGAACGTGCAACGAACTATAACGAAACTTTGCGCGCGAAAAATTGTCGTCGTAAGCGGTTAAGAAAACAGAGGCAAGCGATGTTGCGAGAATTGCTAATGGTCCAAATGGAATCGCGTTAACTCGTAACGCCAATATTACGGAATGGAAAAATATTTATCCGTGCATATTAGATTATTGGATAGAGCGTCATTCGTTTAACCCCGTTTCCATATTTCTTTCCTAGTTATTTTTATTTTCTGATTATCGTGAAAAAAGTCCGTCGAGTAATCTTCCATTCGAAGCAGAGAAGAGATGGTTACACGTGTCATTCGTCGTCATTGAGCGGGAGAGAGAGAAAGAGAGAGAGAGAGAGAGACAAAGGGCGTTCCACGGATAATAGAATAGATGGGAAACGAGGATATGCGTGAGGCAGACGCAGAAGGGAGAGGGGAAAAAGGAGCAACTGGCAAGGACGCTCATATACGTTACCATGTCGTGTTCTCATAATCGATTAGCCGTCCGACGAGAGAAGGAATCCCTTTCTGTAACCCAACACGTCTGATCCTTCTCTCATTCTTGAGAGAAGAGAGGCCACTCAAGCATTTAGGACCATTCTGGCCTTGCGACCGCCTACGTTCCAGACCTTTGTCTCGCGTCCAACGGACTCGACCATGCCTCCTCGTCGCGGTGGCAACTCTCCTCGGACCAATTTTATTGTTGGCGTATATCCATCCAGGATACGAGAGTCCAGCGCATACGTGGAACCGTGTGGATCAATGTGATACCATCGGATATACGGACATTTTGGATGGATTCGTGGCAGCAATTTCTTGGATTTTTATCAATATTGAAGAGAAGAAGGATTAATTATAACCCTTCGATTTGATTAAAATTTGTTAAAGAATATTTCTACGTACAATTCGTACGTTATAATAACTAGATCTATCTCGAAATTTTATCCAGATTTCTATTACTTTAGTTTCACATAATTTTTTCCATATCCAATACAAACAGTTGAGCAGTTGAAACGAAATAAGAAGTATAATGGATACAATAATCGTGAATATTATTTTATATATATTACACACATATAGTCGTGCGACTGGATACTTTTGAGCGGTGATGTACACGGCTATACACTCGTGCATATATGTATATACGACATAGTGGCGAAGCCACATGAAATTGAAAGTTAGCGTGGGTCGATAGCTACCGCCCAGACCGGTCCAAGTTTACTTGGGCATTAAGTTTAGCGATTGGCCCGAGAAAATATCACCGTTCTTTCGTCCACGACGTCCACGAAAACTCGCAACAAACTCGCGCGAAAACCGCATTTCGAATTTCGATCGTTCCACGTTATATGTACACACGTATATGTATATATATATCTGGTGCACACGATTTTCCACCGGGATTCCATTGGCCGATTGTAATTAATTAAATAATTTATAGCCGCGAGACGAAGGAAGGACGATCGAGTATGCGAGCTTTTAAAGGCCAAGGGGCAATTAACCGAGTATAATTAAAGTTGGCAGACTAATTAGCCGGGTATGTTAATATTAATTGCGGCTTGGTCCACTTTTCTTTTTTTCGGCCCTCTTTTTCGAATTCCCATGATCCGGGCCCCCGATATCCCCCTCGGTTTCGATATATAAGCGGTTTTACATACAAAGAGGCGTACTCTATTGGTACCCTCTACGCCGATCGAAAATCGAGCACCACGAATGTATATACCTACCTAGGTATTTTAATATTCATTATTTTGCGGATTTTTCGATCTTTATCTGTGTAACGAGCTTGAAGATACTTCTGGTGGTAGACTGGGATAATAATTATTGAAAGTATCGTGGACGAGAATTACGATAGTTGACCTTGTTCAAATCTAAATTCCCCATTTTCGAGAGTTTAAATATAAACTCTGTGCAACTCTCTTGGTTATTTTCTTGGCGATAGAAAAATGTAATCATTATGAGGAGCAGAGATGATGATGTTGTTCTCGGAAAAGATTATCGCAATTCTTCCGAAATAGAAGTAATATAAATAATATTCTTAAAAAAAAAAAGAAATACTTTGAACGATAATTTTAAAGAGCAAAATATTCTCATAAATCTAATCTTAAAAAAAAGAAATTCGCAATTGGACGAGAATTCGATCAGAATTTTTGAATTATAATATTTTTTTTTACAAAGTGATTTTTGTTCTTCGATCACAGGTGAGCGGCCAATTGTTGGACACGGAATTTCAACCGACGGTTACGGCGACATGCAAGTCCGGCCATATGACGATACGAGTGAACCTAAATCAGAGTTTCGTGGGCGCCGTCCACGCGAGAGATTTTCGGACGCCGCAATGCATGGCGCCCGGAAACGGGTCGACTCACGCGACGTTGGCCATTAATCTTCTCGCGCCCAAAGGTTCCCCGGATTACTGCGGCGTCTTGGTAAATAACGTAAGTTATCCCCTCCATTTCTTTGATTAAAAACTCAACTCGGATAATATACGAGGTTTGTCTGGCGAGGTGTTGGTGGACCGTTTGTCTCCGAGAGGACGGTTTTAAAACAAACTTTGAACACGCGTCCACACCGGGTGTACGGAGCATATTTCTGTACAGTCATCCGACCAACAGGAGAGAAGAAGGAAGGATCGTTGGGTGACTTACTCGTTATACGATGGTCGCATCACACTGATAATAATGAAGATTTTGATTGATAATGATGGAGAGTGTAATAAAGTCTTTCTTTTTACGTTTTTACTAAATCATCATTTATGATCTGTCAGCCATTTTTTGAACCGGGGCCTGAACCTCACTTCCTGCGACATATGGCAGATTTTCTAAAATGGAAATGACCATAAAAAGGAATGAATCTTATAAATTGTTGTAAAATAATGAGGAATATTGCAAATTTTCTTTCTTTCTTTTTTTTTTTTTTTTTTTACAACAAAAATATCAAATCCACGTAGTATTAAGCGATTATTTTTACATTCTCTCTCTTTCACGGACAAATCTCAACGAAGAAATGAAATTCAAATTCAAATTCATTCGCGAAATTGGAAATAATATCGGATAAAATAATGACCAATAATTCTCGCGTCTCTCGGCTTAATAATCCCCTTAGATAGCCTTAGATACGAGGGGATACGATGTTGTACAACCACTCTTACGAATCCACTCCGATGAATATCGGAGGCATAATCGAATAAAGGATACCTTGTTCGATTCCTTGTTATTTCCACCCGATTATCAACCCGAGATAATCGTCGATAAAACGATTCTCTTCGAAAAGACGTCGCGGGCAAATTTCTCTCTTAATCCCCCCGTGCTGTAATTCTCTGTGCAGGACACCGAGGAACGGTCCATCCCCATCGCGGTAAGGATACACAAGACCTTAGAGCTGGCCGACGATAAATTTTACGTGATCACGTGCGGAAAAGCTGGATTCAAAAACGCCAAGTACATATTAACAACAGTTTATTAATATTAAATCTCGCGATTATGCATGAAACAGGGAGGGGAGGGGAGGGGTGGGGGAAGGGAAGATCTTAACGCGTAAACGACACGATAATTTTCATCTTCTTCTTCTTATTCTTGCTGCGCAGGAACGAGACCTCGCTTGTATCGTTGCGCCTTTTGGACGGAGGCCACAAAGTGCAAGAGGCTATTTATGGTCACAACTACACTTTGCGTGCTGAGATCTCGCGACCAGATGGTTGGTACACGGCGTCCTCTCGCCCGATCTTTACCCCCTTTGCGTTTTAATTGGAATTAACGAGCGCGCGTAAACGCGTGAACTCGCCGCTCGCTCCCCCCCCCAACCCCCGTGACACGCACTCATCGATCTTTCCTTTGGGTTTCAGGTATGTACGGGATCAAAGTGAAGTCGTGCTTCGCGTTTAATAAACGTAACTCCAGCGTGCAGCTGATCGACGATAAAGGGTAGGTTTTTATCCTATAGAAGTTCAATTTCAACAGTAAGTTAAAGTATTTGGAATTGCCATCCATCCATTTTGGATTTTTCCCGAGAAATTTTCGTTTTTGATAAAAATTTGACACGGCGTTAATATTAATATTCGATCTCACTGGAAATATAATATTTCTGGAGTAGAAAAAAAAAATTCTAGGTTGGATTATTTTAGATAAATAAATTTTATTTTTACCTGGTTTCTTTTCTATTCATTCCATCTTCGCGTTTGCTAATCAAGCTACACGGATTCCTCTTTTGCTATTTCTATTCTATATCCAAGATGGCAATTCCTTCGTTATTTCAGTATATTTCTTACAGTAAAAGGATAATGTGACAATCCGGTTACGCAATGATTCGTATTATTGTCGAAGATTTATGTAATCCAGATATGGATTTTGCGCGATTCGAATTGTCACGGCTCGATCGCGATATAATACCGTAAATTGCGTAATCCTCCTCCGTTTTCCATGACAAAGGTGTCCCGTAAAGGCTCAGGTGATGACGAAATTCATCTACGATCGAAACACCGGCCTGGCGGATGCGACATTGTTCTCGATGTTCCGGTTCTCGGATAGTACGCAGGTGCATTTTCAATGCGACATCGCCGTATGCAGAGGTAAACCGATTCGTTGAACGACTCCCAATTACGACCCCCGGTTTGAAATCTGGGTCGTTCAATGTGCCGTTCAACTTGGCCGCCAATTAACATTTCAACGTGTGTCGCGCGAGAAGTAGCACGTGCCTCGTTACACGTAATTTGCCTTAAGAGAAAAGAACACGCTTGCCCCTTCCCCTTCCAGGAAAATATATCGTTTTCCACGAAACGAATACGTTGCCTATTATCTGTTACATTCCGATGAGGAATGTATTTATCTCGTGCACGACGAGCACACACAAGTGTGCAGAGTCGGAAGGAAGATGATCAATCGTCGATATTAAAAAATATTTCTACTTATATACGTTACAACATGTTTTCTTCCACAAAATGATCGCAAAGTATATAATGTTTCGAGACGATCAATCGTCGAACGACAAAGCAGATGTATCTCTGAATAAACATGGCTAGAAGTTTCATAGAAAGAAACGAGATGTGCTACTTTTCCACAACACACTACTCTCGATACTCTCTTCCTCTATGGGACTCTATGGGTATGTTCGAACGGTACCGACCACTTTGTATCTCGTGTCGGTTACGTTCGATTACACTTCCTTCTTGGCCCAGAAGAGAAAAAAAGAAAAAGAGAGAGAGAGAGATTTGAAAACGCTTCTCCGGTCGGAGCGAACGGTAAATAACGCGTGTAAGATAAAAGGTGAAACGTAAATGGTTTATCCTTTTTTTTTTTTGTTTTCTTTCTTTCTTTTTCCCCTCCATCCAGGAAGCTGCGGTATCCCGGTCTGCGACGACGATAACGAGGAAGATATAAAGGGAGCGTCCTTAATTAATAGGCAAAGCGTGAGCGGCGAGGAAGGAGTGCTTCTGGCCGGCACGAGCGTGTTCGTTCTTAACCCTGGTCAAACGCCGTGTAAATATCGCACCAGTATTCTTTTCATTTCACCCGCTTCCTGCTTTTACTCCCCGTTACCTCCTCCTCCTCCGATACCAACTACCGACTACGTGATTAAACCTGCCTATCTGAACTTTTAACCCCCGCGCGCTCGAATTAATTAGCCGGCGCGGGTAATCCTCTATTTTCCGAGGCTGCGTACAGGTTGGGATACGATCAGGCTCGGGGGAACATTGTATCGCGATAGCGACATAGGAGTTAGCTAGCCAGCTAGCTGTCGTCGAGCTGTATCTCGATAACGACAGAGGATAGCGATACGTATGTGCGTGTATTAACCCTTTTAAGTGAAGTGAACTTGCGAGGAATGAATCTGTCCATTTTCTTTCTCTTTTTATTTTTATTTTTTTTATTGTTAATCGATCGGGACAGATTGTTGTTATAGAAGAATTCGATCGTGTTGGGTTAGTTCATCGATATATTCGCCTCTCGAGAGATTGATATGATACGTGCTTGACATGCTCTGTGTTACAATTTAACGTACGTGTCAGTGATGCAATGCATAATTAATACATCGACGTAGCATGTTGATTAATATTAACTTCACTCGTGATCGAAATATATCGAATTCTTGTGTAAATAATATATGTATATTAAAAAAAAATTGTACGATCTTCTGTATCGGTTTATAAGATGTACAATGTTTCGAGCGATCGCCAATCTGCGCGCAGCTTAAAGAGACGTACACTGTATTCGATCGTAAAGAAACAGCGAGAGGGAGCCTCGGTTGTTAACATACACCGGTTGATTTTCCAGCGGTTCAGTCATTGTACGAGGATGGCAGCGTTCACCCTGTATGGCTGTTATGGCTGGCGGTAGCTCTCGGCATCCTGTTCCTCATCATGCTGATAATCAATATATTCCTCTGCTCGGCGATGACCTGCAGCTGCACCAGGACAGACATTATCGAGAAGGAGCCATCGATTATCGAGGACTACGATCCGTATCGTAGCTGGCACGGATCCCAATACGGCTCGAGGTTTTCACTTTTCTTTTTATTTTTCGCGGAGAAATGGGAAACGTATCCCGTACCGATCGTAACTTCGATCACGAACCAAAGATTCCTTGAAACTTGGACACGGAACTCGTGTAATTACCCGAAGGCGAATATGAGATTCCCTGTTGGCGCGTATAGTAGCTTTAATTGAGATGTTTGGAGAACGGGGATCTTTTGGGAGGGGGAATGTGCGTGCTTCAAATTGATTGAAACGCGGTAGTGAAATGGGTGGATTTCTTGGATAGGGGTTGGATCGGTAAGAAATAGCTCACGTGAGTTCAAGCATTTGGAAGATGTACCAAGAGAGAATTATTTCTCGATAAGAATTGATCTTGTTCTTCTTTTTTTTCTTTTTTTCTTCCACTCTCTTTCTTCGTTTCCTACGAAAGGATATTTTAAACGATAGTTTATGAAAAATTACAACGATAATAATAATTTACGAGAAAGCAAGAAGTGTCCATTACAAACGTCAGGGATTGGATCGGTAAGAAATAGCAAGAGACTCACGTGAGTTCAAGCATTTGGAAGATATACCAAGAGAGAATTATTTTTCGATAAGAATTAATCTTGTTCTTCTTTTCTTTCTTTTTCACCCTTCCATCCCCTTTCCTCGTACGAAAGGATATTTTTAACGATAGTAAAAAACGATAGCGATAAAAAATACTGTTCGATAATTTATGAAAAATTACAACGATAATAATAATAATTTACGAGAAAGCGAGAAATGTCCGTTACAAACGTGAACGTTTAGGAATCACAACTCGCACAGGGAGTCGGGAATCCAAACTATACGCGTCGCACTCTTAAAACATTTATCGCTTTCGATCTATTCTTCTTCTTCTTCTTCTTCTTCTTCTTCTTCTTCTTTTTTTTTCTTTCCCCTCCGGTCTCCGGAATGACTAATCGCACGTACACGCTTGATCTAACGACGCATTGTCACCGAGGCGATTATTCTTAGTAACGACGCTCAAAGAGTGAATCACACACGATCTTTGTCCAGGTACTCCTTAAACGGGAAGCAGGGATACGCTTCCGGAGGATCTACGATGAATTCGACGAGGTCGATATCGACCAACAGCGACCACTACGCCATAGTGCATTCGAGGCCAGGCAGCAGATACTCGGGCCCGGGCCAGAAGCACCATCACCATCACAGAGGGCCGCCATCGAACATCGGCTCCCATTATTCCGGGAAATAATATTCATCGAATTTTTGAATAATAAAACGAAAAGGTGGAAGGAAGAGGGGGGGAGGGGAAGAGACGAAGAGACGAACTGTTATTTCCTATGATGTCTCGAACGCATAATTCATAATTCTTTTGTAACAACGCAACCGCGCGTAACGGGTATCTAGATTCAATAGAAGTCATTGCTCATCGCTGTTCGAAAGACGAACCACAGAGGACAGAGAGGTGTAGACAATGAATGGGTTGATCCTTGACTCGAGATCGAAAAAGCATAAGGACGCGAGATGCAATGATTTGCTTAATTATAGCCCCTTAACGAAGAATAATATGACACTTGGCCGCTTTGGCCGTGTTCGCTTCGCTTCGTTGAGGATTGACTTATCTAATTTGATACGTCCTCGATAGTTAATATTAATCAAATTTTCTTTTTTTTTTTTTACTAAATAGAGAAAGATCAAATTGAAGGATTATGGTTATTTTAAATGAAGTTTTGAATAAAGAACGAGAGTGATGAGTGTAAAGTGAAAATTATTGTTATTATAATTTTACTTTTCTATTATTTCTCTATTTAAACGTTGTTGTCTCTGTTATTAAGAGGTTATGATTTTACTTTTCTTTCTTTTTTTAAATTCAAGATTTGATTAAGTCTCTTTATATACAAATTTCTACGCGATGAGAATAATATCAATTATCGAGATATGACAATTCCATTTATTAATAGCTCCATATGTGAGAAGGTTTTTCAACTAGATCGTATATGTATCATATGATAGTCATAAATATAGGTACTATCTTCTTCTTTTTTTTTTTTTTTTTTTTTTTTTTTTTTTTTTACAATTTTGCGCAATATCGTATTTGACCAAGCGGAATTTTGACCAACGAAGACGAAACTTTTGTACATAATCGGAAATCTTAATCATTTTTTTGTGACCAACGATATTGTATATCTACGGAAACGATTATTCTTGCTAAAATTGTATCGTTTCGTGCCGTCCAAATAAAAAGTATTACGTACGACAAAATTTATGTACAAGAAGAATGTAAGGGAAAAATATCTGAGAAAAGTTTTAAAGAATTAAAGGGAAAAGAAATATTCTTAGAAAATTAATTTTTATTGTAACAATTCGATGAACAACATTCCGTGTTCAACGGAAGTCACGAACATTTGTTTAAATACAGTAAAAAAAAAAATTAAAAATAATAAAGAAAGACGTTTATTCGACCTGGATCCATCGAAACTTTATGATTTAAAAAAAAAAAAAAATATTATCTCATCTCATTGCGTGAAATTCGATTTTACAAATTGAATTTTCACAGAAGAGAGATATTCCGCCTGACACATTGCCTTCTGTGAAATGTGCGTTTAATGGATGTAAAAGTGAATGAACGCCAAGATGAGACGCAAAGATGGCTCGCGTGACTCGGCTCGAGGAAAATAAGGCATTTTGAAATATTAGAAATGCAGTTATTCTGTGTGCAATAAATTTGTGCGCGTTCAACGCCGAGATGAAATTATCGGTAAAAGTGTACGACCCTGGGCTGTTGCAAGGGTGTGTTGCATACTAGTCGTTTCATGAATACGTCCAGTCACGTAAAGACGCGCGCGCATTATTCGCTTTGTCATACTAAATACTTCGCCGAGGACGAATGCGAGCCTCCATTATACTACGAAGTGCAGTTAACGCATTTTAGAGTTTCAAATTCACGGATAATAAACTGTTAAGTTTTATTATTCATTTGTTGGCAATGGTGAACGCGAGTAAAACAGTAACGACATTGAAAAATAAACGATATAGTACAATAGAAATATATATATATATATACATATATATATAAAATAGGAAATAAAAATTGTATTAATCGAGGAGAACTCTGAAATTTAATATAAAAGCGAATAACTAAATATATGTAACAGTGAAAATAAAAATTAAAATTGTATCAATTAACGAAGAATTAGGGAAGAAGAAGCATTTTGAAATTTATTCGAAATTTATTCAAGAAATCGAATAAATTAGAATTATTTAAGAATCTTTTTTAAAAAGTGGAAGGGACGCTCTTAAATGACGCTTTTTCGATTCGAATTAGTTGAAATGAAGTTGAATTAAAATTTAATTTAAAAAAGAGAAAAGAAATTTGAAAGAGTAGGAAGAGAATTTCGAAAAGAAGGAACAAGAGAATTCGATACTCTTCTTCGAGAATTGTGCTCGTTCTTCACTTGTGCATGGTTAATTATTCGGAAAAGATCAACGGGTTAAGCATATTAACTGTGTTTTCTTCCTGGTTTAATCGAACGAGCTCGAGTAGTACCGCTATTTTTGCAACTTCATTTAACACAGAACTTGTTAACGTTAACGATAACAGTATCCTAGTTTCACGCTTTGCCGTTGTTCTCAGATTTTTAAGAAAGTTGGGTCAACGTCTTGTCGCGTGTTGCGTAATGATGATGGTAAAAAAGACGAGATCTCGTGCAAATAAGATTTCTAAAGAAGGTTTTCTGAGGAAGGAAGTGAAGAGAGGAAGAGTTTTAAAAACAAATTTATTATTAAATGTACATCTATATATCTGATAACGGAATATGCGCGAATTACTCGGTTAAATACTACCTGTACAAAAAACACGAAAACTCATCTCTCCATGTGGACAATAATAATTGTTGAATCTCTTAGGCATTTTACATAAATAATCGTTACAAAGCTCGGCTTTGTAATTCTTCTCGGTTAAATATAAAATACAGTTTTTATTATTATACATATTATAAAAAAATAAACGAATTCAGCGATAATCTTCGCCGATTAATACTCTTACAAAAAGTGTTTTAACTGTACATTTACTTCGTCGAAAAAATATATATATATATATAAATAAATTAAAAAAAAAAAAGAAAAGAGAGAAAAAAGAATTTGTAACGAAAAAGATAAAATAATGCAATGAAGGAATGTTAGAAGAACAATCATTTCGAATTGATTCTGACAATGAATACCTTTTTTTTTTATAATCAACAATTTTAAGATAAATAATTAATTAATAATTAAACAACAGGTACGTTGTTCGAGGAAATCCAAACCTGTCCAATTAGAAATATACGATTTCATGAAGATGATTTTGAAAGTGATGATTGACAGTACACGTTTTAATTTTTTAATAGAAGAGAGTGTTCTTAGTTTTTGATAGAACCAGAAATCTTCCATAAATTCCATATAAAATAGAAATAAATTCCACGAAGAATCTCCAATATTAGGAACATCTCTTCCATTTAAAAGTTTTTAAAAGTCTTTCAATTCTCGATAAAACTTTACTTGATTATTTGATACGATTCGCGAAAATATAATTTTTGCGAAGAAATATTTTCTTTTTTTAAACTTTCAAGCAACGTATTTTCAAAGGCATCTCGTCAGCTCATCTCGTGATGGCATCGCCACGATCGAGTATTTCGTGTTTTAATGATTCCGTCTCGTGTATTTAGCGAAGTGAAATAGAAGGGTTTTTATCTACAAAACGGCAAGGGGTATCGTGACGTGGTGCACGTGCATCTATCGCGCTCGATTCTCGACGATGCAGCTGCGCCGAGCCACGATCGATTCAACGGACATCAAACATTGTAAATTGTGAGTTAACGAGTAAACTGTTTTTAACATATATATCTCTCCAATCTCGTGAATAGAATGGAATAAAGAAACGAAAAAAAAAAAAAAAAAAAGAAAAAGAAAAAAGAAGAGTAAAAATTGAGGCACCATGAATAAACGAGTATAAATCTACGACAGCGAAACAATGTCAGCTGTATTATAAGTTACTTACGTAACAAATAAAATACCATCGATCGTCATTGGAAGGAATAGCACGGAATAAGAGCGAGAGCTCGAGTTGATCGAGTTCCATACTCAAAATTATATTAAACCGATTCACAGAGAGAATCGATCGCGCGAGGTTTGCACCTTTCGAGAGAAATTTTACTCTGAGCGAAATAAATAACGAAAATGGAATTAAAAATCGTTTCTAAAAAAAGAAAAAAAATTCGATCGAGCCAATAAAATTAAAAAAAAAAAGTTATTCTTTGATCTGCAACCTCGGCTACAACAACAACATTGACAACCCTCCTCGATCCTAATCCTCTACGAATATTTTTTGTATTTTTTTTTTTTCCTTTTTTTTTTTTCCTTTATATATTTCTCATATCAGGCAATAATCTAAATGTTACCTTTCTTCCACTTTATATAACCCTAATTGCACTACTTGAAATTATTGACAAGGACAAGAACGACAAGCCACACGGCCCATTTTAGGGGGCAGAGAATAATTTCCTTCCTAACTAAGGCCACTTTAGGAACCTTCGATTTCGATACGGCGAAGCGCGTTCGATATCGCGGCAATTCGTTCAGCTCGGGCCGCGATCATCCAGAAATCGAAACGGATCAAGTTTCCTTAAACAGCGATCTCCTAACGCGATCGCCATCTGACCGACCATCTCGCGGTGAAAGGTCTCCACCTCCGCGAAATAATTAATTTAATTTATCCCGAAACAGTAACACCCCACCCCGTTTAAAACGTGCGCCTCGTTAAAACGTGTAACACGACTAACCTCTCTACTCATTATTTACACATTTTGTTACGGATTAGTTAGTTACTTAGTTTCAACTATCGGCCAAACTAGCAGTATTCGAGGCCGCCTGTCCGCGTTTTCCATTGCGACGCTCGCGTGTCGGGCATCGGCCACCACGTGACTATTCACCGCGAAATCGTTTAATTGGAGAAAAAGGGAGGTTCGATCGCGCAAAAGTGGCTGGATAAAGCATCTAGGATATAATAAATATCGGCTGTTGGCTATTTTCGTATCGCTATTGCGGCACCAAAAGCGGGTATCGGCTCATGTGTGTGTGTGTATGCGTGCGTGTATACGTTACATCCGATTAAAAACCCTCGTCTTACATCTCGATCGCTCGTGCCTCCTCGTATTTCGAGGATCACGACTCACTCTCATACACTCCTTCGCGCTACTACACACGATCTTCTGTTTCTCCGTCTTCTTCTTCTTCTTCTTCTTCTCTCTCTCTTTCTCTCTCTGTTCATTCACTTGGAACGCGTAGAACACTACCACGAATGTACGAACCGACCCGACGAAGAGGAAGATTAACGAAACAGCATTCGCTACAGCATACTGTGTGTGACTACTTTACAGGAATACGCTATACGGAGATAATTGTATGCTTTGGACAGCTTTTTTTTTTTCTTTTAGCTTTCCTCTTTTTTTTTTTTTTTCTTCAGGACGGATCAGTGAAACGAGTCGAGCGACAGCGATGGCGGCGTGATGGCCGGTAAGTGGTCCCCGCATCTGGGGAAATTTGGCGGTATCGGGGGAAGATCGGCGTGGGTCCCGACGTGAAGTATCAAATTCATTCCGATCAATATGTGGAATAGGAAGTGGCAGTGGAACAACCAGTATCCTGGAAAACGAGAAGAGATCGTGGTTAATTATTGTTACATGAGTATATTTATACAACGGAGGAGGAGGTGAAGGAGGATACGATTACCGGGATTATCAGCGCGGAATCGGAAAATGACGTAGCCATTATTCGGAACGGCGATGGTGTCCTTGGCAGGTGGCAGATTGAACTGTCGGTTGAGCAGACCTCTCTTATCAAGATCCAACGCGTGCTTCAGATTGATCTTTTTCACATTTTTGTCCGGGGAACGGCCAATACCGATCACGTTGAAAGCGTATCCGTGTAAATGGAATGGATGAGACAGATTCGGCTGTTGGACTGTTGGAAATCAAATTCGAAAAAACGGGTCAAAGAGTGAAAATATAATAACGAGTTTATTTTTTTTCTTTTCCTGACGCTGTCATTTTTTCAGGTTACCTTCGTCGACGAGGACCACTTCGACGACCGCGTTGTGCGGGATGTCGACCTGATGGGTGCACATGCAGTTGGCGCCACAGTCGGCTGGCCTGTTATCGCCATTGCAAAACTGTTCGGGCGGGATGTCGTCGATTTGCGAAAGCGGAGGCGCCGGCGGAAATGTGAACGAGATTTCATCGACGAGAGAGATTACGTGATCTCCGGTCGGTGCGACTGTGGAGAAGACACAGGTGAAATGACACGAATGATATAGTGATATATAAGTTTCGATTTGAACGAGTTTCAATTCAACCCGTTTAATCGAAAATACGATTTCAAATTTCGTTTGATATTTCGTTCAACGATACACAAAATAAACTGTTGTAGAGAAAAGTAAGTTAAAATCGTCGATATCCTTCGCATTATTTCTCAATTAAACGTTTTATGAAGCTTGTGACGAAAACGTTACGAGGTGAAGGGTTAACGAATTCAATGATTCAACGTATGCTTGCGACATATCGTCGCGGAAAAAGAAGCTATCCTTTGCGCGTGATCACGTGGCTGTTTCCCTCCACAGACCTGTAATTTTGAAATAGATCGCTTACCCAAGAATCGATTATACGTTTGCGGCTGGAAGACTTCTTCTGGCCTGTAGAAGAGGAAACGGAACGGCAGGAATATCTTCACGTCTGGACGCTGCTGGAGAATTCCTTGGTCAATTTGACGGGCATTCTTCAATTGGCTCACGCAAATCGCGTCCTCGCGTTGACGATTGCAGATCGCGTCCAGCGGATTCAATACCTGCGCGTAAATAAGCGAAGTTTCGTGATTTTATCAACTATTGGTAATATAGAGTTCACCGATTTCTGCGTTATCAACAATATATAGCTTATTCGTATTAACTCTTACAACTTAATACATTATAAAAGATTCACGCGTTATTACATATAGATCGTAGAAATGTTTGTAATATTTCTTTAAAGATTGCGATTAACTTGAAAATAAGAAGAAAAAAAAGAGAGGATTGGCAGAAAATGACCAAAATACGGCAACCCAGTTAATGCTATACTTCTAATTCGGTTAAACTAACTACCGTGTTCAAAGAATTCCAGCAATTAAGCGAAAGCGTTTCGACGAAGGCGCGGTTCATTCTTTAAGGAATTACCGCTACTAAATATTGAAACGGTGGAAAACGTGTGGTATACTTACAACACCCTGCGGAAGACCAAAATCGTAAGTGGGCGCAGTGGTGGTCGGTTGGTATGGGCCACGAGCATATCTCAATATACCCAACTGTTGAGCACGAGGTATACCGCATTCTCCCAGTGAACGAACCTGGATCCAATACGCGCCTACCGGTTGATCCGCGTTTATCACGAAGTCGTATCTTTCTCCTGTAAATCAGAGGGTAAAGCATCGTTAAGTTTTAAGATATCGAGGCGATATTTTACCGACGCGCAATTGTATTGATTGATGCCGAGAATAGAAGAAGACGTGCCCCCCCCTCCCCCTTCCTTTTCTCGTCGATCTTGATGAATGTTTGAAAAAAGATGGAAGCTGATGGAGAAGAAGGTTCTTCTTTACCAGAGAACGAGATGATCGTGTCCACTGTGACTGGTTGCACCGCCTCTCCGTCGGTCGCGATTATGGTGAGGGAATGACCTTCGAACGTGATCTGAGATGGACAAACTGATCCAAACGAGTTGATCAGTCGAAAACGATAACGACGACCGGGAGTTATGGTGAACACCTCGAGTGGCGTGTTCGTCATGAAACCGGTGTTGGGATCCTGCGGACAGAGACGAGCCTCGTTTATTAGATTTGTTTGTCAAGACTCGAGCATTCGAGCTTTAAATCATAGACTTAAAATCGAGATGATTTGAGATGAAGTACGGCCAATGAAAATTTTTATGTATGATGAGTGATTCGAAATTTTAGATTCCAAGATTCCTTTGCTTTTTATAAATGTTTTATAAAATCTTCTTTTATTTTGTAAAATCGATATCCACGTATCTTTAAATTAATAGCCTGTAGTTGAGAATCTACACGCACTTTCACTGGATGCACATGATCCGACTAGCGTACTATAAATCGTTCGAAAGTGGAATAGTGATCGAGCTGACCAACTCGAACCAACTCCTAAACTTCGTCGTTCGGATACGTGGCTATTGGCGCCACGAGCAAGATTTATTACGGAGTAGAACTTCATTTATCTGAACGTGTCACGGTAGTTGGGATAACGCGGTACTTTTAATAATACAGTTTCTTCATCTCATATACTTATTACTTCATATATAACCAAGCTGACGTTACGTCTCGAGTAAAGAGGTCCAATTTATTTCAAACGCGAACAAATAATGATATACTGGTTCGCGTAGAGAGATAAGTGCACATCACAATTGTACGTACGAGGAAATAATAAAAGAGATTAATTTATTAGATTAGGAAATGGGAGTAAAATTCGAATTGCATACCCTGAATTGGCCTTTCCCGTTTATCAACACGCTTTCAGGCGCTTGGCCAGTGTTAACCGCCAGCCGGCCGGGGAAACGTTCAGCCGCGTTCTCATGGAACCAATCGCTGATTAGAACGACATGGGTAGTGAGATCGTAGTCGTAAAGATTGCTGTTAGGATCTTTGCTAGGCGGTTGACGTATCACTATGCTTCCGTACAGACCGTCCATTTTCTGCAATCCTGTGTGGGCGTGCCAGAAGTGCGTACCTTCGTTTCCAGCAGTCCATTGGTACCTGGTTCGTTAAAAATTTCGATCAATTTGTTGATTGATTCAATTTAGAAAGAAATTTGGAGAAACGTTGGATGGAATCTTGTCTTGAAACAAGGATTGATTCGATAATTAAATACCTGAAGGTGCTACCCTCTTGGATCGGGCACTGTGTCACGAATGGTACGCCGTCGTAATATTGAGAGCCCCTCTGCCATACTCCGTGCCAATGAATGGTAACTTCCATACCTTCGATGTGATTCTCCACGTCGATCACGACTTTGTCACCTTGACAGACCTGGATGCTGGGTCCAGGTATCATCCTGTTCGCTGTCAAAATACCACGTTCCACTCCGTCTGCCAACACGCATTGACAATCGCTCCAGACCACGTTAGTGGCGTTAGGGGTGCAAATTTGGCACGCGCTGCAAAATCATCGATCATAGAAATCTGGATCTTTGATAAAAATTTCATATCCACAATTTGGGAATAAATTTATTTTATCGTCGAATGATTAATAAAAAAGAAAGAAAGAAAAAAAAACTCACGCCCCAAGGACGGTGTAATACTCGAGGGTGAAATGGTAATAGCATATCCTAGGTGGTTCGTTCTCGCGGCAAGCTCTGGCGCACTCGTCCGGCGAGGAAAGCGCCGGATTTCGGCGCAATTCAGCCGTGGATCGCTCGCTGTAATCGAGGGGCCTCGTCCTCGGTGGTCTGACGGTCACCCCCCGACTGCCAAGATTGTCGATCCCGCCGAAACCGCTTCGAAACACGTTGCCGGTCGGCGGATGAGTCTGCACCAGGCCATGACTCGAGGGGAAGAAGTTGGTTGCATCGTCGGTGAAGATGTTGCCCGTCTTAATAGTCGGTGTCCAGAAGGATGACGCTGGTGTCTGGTCGGAGACCACGTCTGTAATTAGTGGTGATAAATCGTTAGACGATTGCCCCTTTAAATTTAAGATCAATTTTATACGCATATTATTATTCGAGATTATTTTTAGAATTGATTATCGAACGAATTTGGAATATCTAGAGAAGCGAAGAGAGAGAGTTTCGAAATTTGAGGATTGATTCAATATGATATGAATAATTTTATGAATTGAAACAAGAAGAAATTCGGAAATAATATAATTCGCTGGAATGGATCCAAGGATATATATTACACGTGGGTAAAAGTAGTACTAGGAAATGAATAAAGTCAAAGGTTTCTTACTGCAAGAAAGAGATGCTGCAGCAAAGAAAAGACGGCCAATAGGTGACGCGGTGGTTACATTTTTTACAAGAACGTACACGCAAGATATTCCACGGATAAATTGAGTATAATGTAGCAGATGTAGGTAATGGTACAAACGATACAACTATTACCATTTATAACGGGTAAATACACGTTTCAACGTTACGGCACTTCATAACTATAAAAGTATAATAGTCATTACACAATACTTCATTGTACAACACACTACATTAGACACGACGTCTGATAATTTCAACGTTACCATTATTACGATGATAGAATATGAAACGATGAGCGCGGCACACGAAGAAAGCAAACGGACGACTCGCAAAAAAATTCGAAAGGTTTTCTCGCGGCGCGTGTATAAGTTAATTCTCCGTTTATAAGGGAAAATAGCCGCGATTGAAACGCGTTACCGGCTACTTTTTTAATATTCGTAGTTCGAAAAAAAGGAAGAAGAAGAAGAAGAAGAAGAAGAAATTGATCGTATATCACGCGTATGTTTGCACTCAATATGCGCTCATACGTGCCGCGATGGTAGGCGAGAGAGCGAAAAGGTATGCGAATCGAGGGAGAAATTGCTCTTGGGCACGAGAAGTCAAGGTGGATGTTATCGTAGGGTTATCTTCACCGTGACCCTGGACGATCGACTATTTTCGTTGCGCAATAAAGAAGTCTGCATCGTCCTCGGATTCGATCGAACGAAAAGAATCGAAGGAAAAGGAAGAAATTCGAAGGGATCTCGAAATCGAATCGCGATAATCGCGATTATCGTAACTCGATAATTACTGGGCAGAAAGAGCGATTAAAGCTCGTTAATTATGACGGGTTACAATCAAGTTATTACAATTTGTTGGCAATTCGCGGCCTCAGAATCGAGAAAGAGTTACGATTAATTTGATGTTAGCGGCGCGCTGCATTTTCCCTTTAATTATCGCGACGCTCGAGTGAATTTCGCGAGTTGTTTTCACCGGAGATGCCACGACTCATGGCCACTCGAAAATCCAATTATGGAACTTTTGCCTCGGATTTGCAAATTTTTTTCTTTCTTTTCTTTTTTTTTCTAAATGATTAAAGCGCGATGTCCAATTAACGTTCATGATACGAATAAGTAAAACACATCGACTAAAAAGAAAAAAATAAACGGTAAAATATGGAATAGTGAAATATATTTGTATAATGCAAAGTTATTTGCATTGTTTTTATTATTATTATTATTCGCCAAAAAATTATTTGATTAATCGTTGGTGATTATTATATTTATTTATATTAATATCAATGAAGAACGGAGAAAATTTAAAAATTTTTTAAAAAGGTTCTAAAAGAATATATTTCTTAAAAAATAAAAAATGTTAAGTAGGGTAACACTGATATTGATCAATGAAACAATTTATGAGATATTAGCAATAAATCATTGATAATTGTACCCGTATCGAGTGGATTGTTTTTCTAATATATATTCGAGCGTTATTAAAGTCGCGCGTTTAGTATGCTTTCGTCGTCGAACGAGAACGGTCGAAGCACGAGTTTATGCGAGATTTATATTCTATTCCGCATATTTAAGAAATCAGTGGTTGTATTATTCTCTTCAGGTACGTTACGTACGTATATTTAAGCATATTGGAGGAATAGCAAATTTTGATAAAATTTTACTGCATAATATAAAAATTAAAAAGTTTACATTTGTTTCAAACGTTTTATTATAACAATGAATCACTCGTTATTTATTGCAAGTATAAAAATGTATAAAATCATTGTCCTTGCCTCTTAAATTTGTTTCCCTTTCTACATACATTCTCCTTTTATTTCGATTTATTCGTTTAGACGATCATTCCTCCAGTATTATTATTATCGAAAATTTTCATTTAATTCCGATTAAAAAAAAAAAAAACATATCTAGAAAATATTTGTTTTTACTTTTCTAAAAATTTTGTCATTATGTGTTTGTCAATAGTGTTGGAAGAAAATTTATCATCGTTGATTATAACACGATGCCATAAAAATTCAAAGGAGTAGAATAAAGCGAAATGGATATTTGTTCCACGAATTATTTCGATATATAGGAAAAAAGAAAATCACGAACGATGCTATACGAACCGGTTTTGTCGCGCGAAAAAAATCACGGGATCATTAAAAAAATCTTAAGGAACTTTGGATTGCGCGGCGTGCCGCGCGATTCCGCACCATAGATTCCAGTAGAACGTTGATCTAGGGTAACGTATATCCAATAAAAATCAGAAACCCACGTAACGCGTTTTGCTTCCCAGTATTCGTTCGCTTCACCACGCAGCTTGAAAATTACGATAAAAATCCAATCCGTTTTCGTGTAACTTTATTGCGATGGAGAAGATGAAATATTGATCTATGAAACTTAATCGAATAGTTGAAAAAGTTGATGTACACATATATATGTATTTTATGTGTATTTTATTTTAAGTGAAAATTAGATTCTTGTTAATTGTACAAATATTTTTATTTTCTTTCTTTAATAATTTACTTTTTGCATACATTCAGAGACATCAAAATTTTCAACTTATTAAATCAATTAACAAATCGTTTATTTTTAATTTTTCGGAATAATATTCGTAATTAACCACAATATTAATTTCGCAATTAATAATTTGTACATCCGCTCGTGTGTTAAATAATTAATAATTTTCCATTATTATTTATTTGCAGGGGGAGAAATCGCATTACATTATTCGTCAAAATTTTCCATTTTCAGTCGCACGTATTTCACGATGATTCATCGTAATGTTCATATTGTCCATTCACGCGCGATGTTCGCGAACGAATACCCGTTCAAAATTATAATCTTTACAGCGATAATAAGTTGGAGCAATAAATAATTTCTTTTTTTTTTTTTTTCCTTCTTTTTTCCCCAGTTATTTTCATAAATCATAAAGTTGACCAATAAAATTTACCGCAAGATCGACACGGTCCCTTCGCGATGTAGAAGCTAACAACGAACCGAGTCGGGAACGACTTTTCGATATTTAACCACCCTGCACAAATATGGACACCAGCGCTTAAAAGGGTTATAGTATTGTAATTCAGCGTTCTATCCGGTCGCACGCCAGGCGGTCGGCCTCGTCCGCGACTGGCATAGGCGTGCATTATTTACGACCCTGCACCGAACAGACATCGTGACGTAAAAATTTCTTCGCGGATGAATTATGCCGTTCGCTTGGTATGCGAATTTTTTCGCCGGATCAAACCGTCGAGCAAACGTACAAAGCTCCTCGAGAATCTCGAGCCGTACAAAGCCTCTTTGAAACCCGCCATTCGTCTAAACTGTATCTATCTGTGACTTTTGCGTCAAACGTTGTTTGAATATTCATCGGAGAAAGAAATAATAATTTCGGTTTACGTGGTACAAACTTGGAAGACGATTTCAATATTCAAACGAAACTATGAGTATATATGAGGTGCTCGATGGAGATGTGGTCTTCTTTTTCAAGAACGAGATAAAATAGGGGAAATTTAATTTAAAAAGGTGAAATAACGATGAAACTACTCCGTGTTACAAAATGCAATTCCAGTTTACAACTGGACTCCATTTTATTGAGGAAGTGAAACATAACTTTGGTCGCATAATTTCCATGCAATATTTTCTAAGATCTGTTTCTTAAGACTTTCTCTCTTTCTTCAATTTACATTAAACAAGATTTCAATCCGAGCTCGTGGATAAAATTTTCTTTTATGTTTCAAACTCAATTCATTGATTCATACAAATTTCTTATTTGCGCGCAATATATAAACATCGAAATTTCGTTATTTCATTTTTCTGGAATATATTAAGCAAGCATAAAAATTACTCTTAACCAACTCTTAACCAATCATTGTTTGCGTTTGATAAAACAAATGTATTTTCGATTATTTTCTGTTATAGATCGTGCTATAAAATTCACATCATTTCCCGTATTTCTTCAGATATATATTCACGCTGACATTTCTTCGAAAGTGTATGCAAATCGTGGTTCGAAGAAATGTAGTTCGATCGAACGTTTTGCAACGTTTCCGCGTTCTGCGCAAAATTGTCTCCGCAATTGCCAGTGAAATTTCTCTGTGGCGATTGATCTCTTCAATAAAGTTGAGACAGTTCCCGCTCGATTTCGAAGCATCGTAAAGAAATCGAGCCGTTTCCGGATTGCGAGAGTCTCGGCTATCGAAACGCAATATTCGATTTAATTATCGTGTTTAATCGTTGCTTTCCTTAGCTTGAGCATGCACACGACGAACTACTTGTTACCGATTGGCATCGAATCAACCGACGGTCGATAAAATAAAACACGACTCGATTGATTGAATTCTGTCGCAACGATATTTTACTAATCGATATTGTATCTTGAATCAGCAAAACGCGTTTCTGATCGACTAAAAAAGAATCCATAAACTAGATAAAAGCATAAGTGAAGTTTTTTCTTCGTCTCTCCGTTATTCAACGGAGCAGTTTCGTAAACTGTTTTATTACCTAACCTAAAAGTAGGGACAAGAAGAAAAGAGAATGCAAATTAGAATTCACCGCTGTCATAGTGACGATAAATCGTCGATTTTATATCGTGCTCAATGTAGAAAATTTCGCGTTATTTCGAATACATACATCATCCATGTTCACACATGTTTTCGACGATTTGCTATTTCGATGCAAGCCTATTTGTTGCGCAGTTAAGAAGCCATTAGCAACGAAATTTAATTGAGGAGGGAAAACATAAAACACAAATTAAACAGGATCTGCGTTACAATAACTTGCGAATTGCCGGGCTCGTAGAGTTTGAGGCAACTCTAAAAATACTGTAATTCCACGAAAGTCCGCCCTACAAATAATATCCACTAATTATCGTTTGTTGCGTTCCGTGCTACAAAAGGCGATGAGTGACCAATAGGTTTACGAGGGGGTAAGAGTAGAAAGCGTACAATAAATTCACATTTGCTCGATTCGCATTTGGAAACAATTCGAAAACATTTGTAAGGGAGAAACAAGTAGAACGCGTTGAAGAAACTTCAAAGTCATACAAAGTAAGAAAGTCTTCTATATTTTATGCGAGCACAAATTAAAAACTTTTTTAATATCACTTTAAAACGGAATTAAATTAACTCTTTAAATTTCCATATTCTTTCTTCCAACAAAATTATATTTAAAACTCGAGAAAAAGATTGATTTCAAATTTTCCTCAAAAAAAAAATAATCACTCCTTATACAATCCATAATAAATTTTCATCAAAATTCTAGGGTTAATTTTGTTTCAAGATAACTTTCTTGTCCGCATGCGGTCTTTAAAATGGCAGTAATGTAAGTTCTACTTATCGTTAGAAATGGACGAATGGCTTGTCAAAAATGACGTCGCAGTCACTTTCACTATAATCCGCAACGCCGCGCCGGCTCAAAACGACGGATCTCCGCTTCGATGTGTCATCATCCGACGTCTCGTGGATTCCATTACATAATTTTCATAGATTTACGTAACGCGGAACGCGCGAGGAAACGAGGTTTACATAATATGCCGCGTGTGTAGTCCTAGAAGTCCGGACCAGGGTAGAAAATCCGCCTACGCGGGTCTACGTGGAAATCCTGTCACGCGGATGCTTTTTACGATGACAGCGCGATGAAGCAATAGACGGACCAGTTTTCGACGTCATGGGAAGACACACGATACGGATGTGCAATATATCGGGCAATTTCTTCGTTCCCATGCAAACGAATTTTAAAGAGAAGACTCCCAGATAGGATATAAGATTAGATTGGCTTAGGAACAGTAAGCATTGACTTTTAAATTTTTGAGAAATAATTCGATGGAAGATCGATTGCTTGTATAAATTTACCTTTGATTAATTAGAAATAACTTTTAGAAAGGTGATACATTATATAAAGATATTAAAAGATATAAAAATACTTGAGATATATTTAATGATAAAGTGATAATTTAAGGGGAGTAACAAGAAAATTGCGTCAAGATTCCAAATGATATCTCACGATTATTTATAATTATCCATGATATATATAATAATACGCAGATTGACACGTGCCAAAAGAGTTGCAGATTCATTTCAATTAATTAAAAATATTAAGAAGGTACGAAATTAAGAGATCTCTCAACGGTTTCATTAAAAACCATTTACGAAATGATGTTCCAATGAGTGGAAGTTTAAGAAAGGAGGTATCCAATAACGGGAACGGTAATTTCACGGTAATTTCGCTGAAACGTTGAATTTCGATCAGGATCAGCGGATGCTGGAGAATTAACGAGAAAGGCGTGCTTCGAAAATACGTTTCCTTAAACCTTTCACTTTAACCTCCCCAACGTGTCAGATCAATAACGCGCGTAAACGCGTTTCCACATCTTATCTCCCGTTCTTTATCTCGCACGCGAGAATTCTCGACGATTTTAACGTCCATTGCGCGTCAACCTTTTCCACATTAACTCTTCTCCTAATTATTTTCAAATCGTGTGCCATTGCACATCGTCACAGTGACATAAATTGTCACATTATTATAATTATCAATTCTTTGCACTCTTCTTTCATTGTCTATTCAAAAACATTCTACTTGCTCGATTAGTTGTACATATTAGAAAAAATATCTTGAAGATAAAGATTAGTGCACAGAAAAATTTGTTTAGAGTTAATTTTTCCTCCGCAACTTTCCCTCTAAACCTTCCTTTTACATTCGATTTCATTATACTTCTCAACTATTCGCTCCAATTCGTTTCACACGCTCGAAAGTGATGATAATTGTGAAGACGTTGGAACTGAGAGACAAAGGAAGCGAAACGGGACAACGTTTTAAATGTCAAGACATCGACATCATCGTGTGACGGAGTCAAAGTTTGTCCTTTCCTCCGATATGCGATTGAACTTTGCTTCGAGTTTCCCGAGTACTTGAACGAGCCGAGGAAGGTTGACGCGTGGAGAACAACGATCCTTGTCTCTAACCTTTAATTAAATTATCGGATGGCCTGTGCATGCGCGTACCTCCGTACCACTCGCGCGGATCTGTAACGTGTGCACTTTAGTGGAGAACAATCATGGGAAAGGTATAATATATCGTATACGAATAAATATTGCTGTTAAATATTTATCAGGTTAAATTCTTTTATTACTTTTATTCTTTGTTCAATGTCGAGTGGGAATTTACCTGTTAATTATTTCTTTTTTTGTGGAAGAAGAAAAATCATTTTGACTTACATTTCATTCAATTTTTTCAATTGCGCAATTGCGATAAGAAGATAATTGCATACATAATATATTACATGGTAAGTAATAATTAATAGAAAGTGTAAAAGGTGTAAATTATAAAATATTAATCAAACTTTCAACATTTTTTTCACAATCCGTATTTCAATATGGTAATTCCTCCGGCTGATATTCCTTTCTATTTTAATTAACATAGTTAATACTCCGATTAATAGTTTGATCGACCGATTTTGTAACGATACTCGGAATAATGTGGAAATATATATTCTACGTTAAAGAAAGAAAAAAGAAAAAGATTGTTTATGACGATTTTAAAAATAATCGTAATGGACGAGCATCATAATTTCTAACGGCAATATTCAACGATATTCCTATAGCTATAGGATCACGAGCACGTAAGGAAGAGAGAGTGGAATTCAATACTTGTTGCGTGATGATATTACAGTTTCGTTTTGTTACGTATCGATAATGATCGCGATAATTATTTCCCGCACAATTAGACGATTAAATTATTATTCCCCGTTGTGCAATTTATTACGTTTTTTCTTCTCACTTCGTAAATACTTCGTGAAACGATATTCGCCTAAAAAAGTTGCTTCGCATTCGATACAATAATCTATTTATTTATTAAAGCTTAATATTAAAACAAAATTTAAATTGTAATAATTAATAGCCAATATGGCGTATAGTGTCGCTTCATCCATAGACTTGGACGAATTTCATTGCAAGGCAATGCAAGAATCGTTTGTGATTAATCGTGTATTAGATGCATTATGACGATTATCGATTTTAATAGAAGGAGAATATAGAGAGGGAATGTTTACAAGTTGAAGTGCACGAAATCTTCGTATTAATCACTCTGACATTTCGATCGATCGTCGACAGGAAGAAGGAGGCCGCGGGACCACGATCAAGGCGCAACATTAAGCGTGTGCCTCGAGTCAATAATATCCCGTTACATTCTCACTTTTATTTGAACTTTACCTTTTGTTTGAACTTTAGAACGATGATACTTGGTGGCTGCATAGTCTCGTGACTCCCACGCCGCTAATATCTCCAATCGACCTGGGACGAATCTCTTACCACAATTCTTTACCTCGTGGATTATCCTTCGACTCCGGAATTTTAAAAAGATTTACCTTCGATTCATTCGTTTCATCGATTTAATGCATATTACGTAAATTAAAAATTATAATTCAAGAATTAATGAAACGTGTTTCCGTAGGAAAATATAATAATATTCGAAGAAGGAAAAATAATTAAAGAAGAGGTGTAGTTGATAGCCATGTGGCGCTAGTGTCGTCGCATTGATCTTCCGAATGATCTTCCTGCTTTCTGCGTACCTTGACCTGTTCGCATTTAGAAATTTCACTTTGTCTACGAAGCGTATAAACGGTGATCAGACAATTGCGCCAAACTATTTACCCCATAGCTGTATATGGAAACGCGTTAGAAACTCTGTTGCAATTATGACGAGGCAAAAAAACGGGTGCACTTATCTTATTAACATTTCTTGCCGTTGCCCTTCGGAAATTAACGAATGATATTCCAATCATTCAGAAATTAAATCGATCAACTTTTTACAACTCCGAATCACAAATAAATCACCGGTAAATATAAATCATCGGTGTTCAACTTCTTACCAGAAGTCAAATTGATTTTTATCTCTTGATAAAATTAATCAGAGATCGTTAAAGTGTTGTGCAAGAGTCACGTACAAATATTTAAAAAAAAAAGAAGAAAGAAAGAAATGATGTAAGAGATATAAATAGTTTATTAATAAGAAATTCAAATTCAAAGTGAACAAAGTGAATGTTTCGTGGAGAGAAAATTCCATGGAATAAGATAAGAGATGCTGCGCAACTCTAGGAATCGAGATAGAAAGCGTGATGATCCGCGAATGAACTTGGCCTTGTCCTTGTCCTCGTCTCATCTTACGGAACGCTCGACGAGCGTTCCTCGAGCGTTGTGCAAAACCTCGAGCTATTGTGCAAACCGCGGCGAGGAGAGCGCGAGAAGGTGAAGGGAAGTGTTGCATCGCAACGATAACGGTGTAAACACCTCTCTTCGATTGCGCTAATGAACGTAATAATAACGGTCCACGCGAACGAAAGCTTTCCAATCACTGGGTTCAGATTCGAACACGGCGCCTCCACTTGCCTTTTCCTTTTCTTCCCAACCTTTCGTCAAACGTATAATCCCCGTGATTTATGCGTAGATTGTTTCGCGCTCAACGAGGCGTCTCCGCGACTCCGTCCAATGAACACCACCGTTTCACAAATCGAGTCACTTTGTCTCGAGTTTCTTCGATGAATCTATCACGTTTTCTTTACGCTTTCTTCACGATTTAGAGAAAACATTTTTTTGCATAATGGAGATTTTTCATTTATCTATCGATATGTCGAACTCCTCAAATTTAATTCGAGAATGATGGAGAGGGATAATAGTTTTAATAAATAAGAGAAGCTCGTTCTCAATTTTCAAGAATCAAATTTTTTAAGTTTTAAAACAGATTTATCGATGCAATGATTAATACAAAAGTATTCGAAGGAGGATCAATTTCCACTATCAACACACCATGTCGGAACGTTTACGCAATGCTTGTGTTAATTTAAATTTCAGGTATATAAGAGCCGAGACATTTTAACGAGTACACTTTGCTCTCTCTTCGCTCCTTCGTTTCCGCGTCTGTCTATATTCGTTCTTATATTCGTTTCCCGGACGGACACCCTCCTCGATACGCGCACGCGCACGTGCAAACGACACCCGCAATAAATTCACCGCGCAAACAAGGCGATCGAAGGTTGGATCCGAATTAACGATTGTGCAGGAACAGCACAAGTGAAAGGCTCGCGATGGGACACCGGAAGTATGCACGCGTGCGCCCGGGACGGCTACTAAATTTCACGGCCGATGCTATCGTTAAAATCGTCCTACTAACGTCCGATTTATGGCTACTTTAATCACTGTTTCCGATGCAAATGCGGAAAGGAATACTTTCGATTTGCGGTCGTGAAATTGAGATTGGACTCCACCCACCCCACCGCCTTGCTGAGCGATCTTATTTTTTTATTAACTTTCGAGCTGTTTTTTTTAGGGGAGAGTTCAGAAACGATGATAAAATTGCAAGATTAATAATGTAATCGAGAAATTTATATATAAAAAGTGTAAAGACTTTCTAGAAGTCGGTTCAACGGTATCAATCGTCGGTTATTAATTAAAATTCTAATTTGGAATATATCTAAATGCATCGAGATCGGTGATCGTTGATCCATAACGCGAATATAATTAGTGCAAAGATAGCGATAGGACACGATAATATCGGCGTATCGACCTTCGATGAAGATAACCGCATTGCTCGCGAAGTTGAGATAATGTTTCTACGCAGTTCACATCCGGAAATCGTAGACAAGTACGTAAATCTTGCTCGCGAAAGCTTGGCGAAATTTTCGTTAGATAATTCTGAGTTTTTAAATTGATCATTGCTGAAAGGAATAAATCTTTTAATTTCGAAAAAGTGATTGGATCATTCAATTCGAAGTAACAAGATCTGATTAAAGATCAATATTTAAAAATTCTGTAAAGTTTGTGTAAAAATCTGGTGAAAAAAAGAAGTGGAATCAGAAGGTGTTTTGAAAATTGATACCTCTCTATTCGAGTTCTATTCAAATTCTATTTCTCTTGTTTCGTTTCAGCCTTCAACGATCTCTTTTTTTCGCCACGTGTTTTATTCTTTTGCCGATCACACGACTTCGACTTCGTGTAAAATTATTTTTCACTTAATCACATGAATTATCTCTACTTTCTAACGAAAGGAACTTTTTCGAGTATGCTCGTTAAGCATGAACATACAATAATTTAATTATTAATCGGTGAGAGTGTCAGGTTTTTACGCGACACGAAATTGGCTCGTTCGCGTGCCTCTTTAATGGAGTTATAAAACGGTAAAGCTATAAAATCTGTCGTTGTTTTACCGTTTTCCAAATATTTTTATTTATCTCCCCTTCCAATGTCTCGTTAAAAGAGAATCTTGTTTTTATGGATAATTTCAAGTATTCCTCGCTCTTTCTCTTTCGAACGAATTTAATTTTCAGGTCGTGCGAATCTTGTTATATCTTGAATATAATCTTATTTCGATCCAATTGCTCGTTATAAATTGTAAATGATTTTTTTTTTCTGTAAATTTTGAATATTCATCAAATACTATTTATAAATACGATATACTATTTATATCGATTTATAAATTGCTTCGAGAATTTCTTTCTCGAAATTTATTTCATACAGATTCAATCCCCAGAAACGATTTGGAATGAAAGATGATAAACGAGAAAGAAAAGAACGTTGTTAATCGTTCCAAATAAATTAATTTGCGAACGAAATTTTCACATATTACTCGATGAATCAAAAGTAAGCATAATTATCTTACTTGTTCCATCATTGTCACGATTATTTATTTCCTACCAGAGAAAACGATTCCACCGTACCAGCAGCGGTGGAAAAATCTCGTTTTCTCTTCTTAAAATATTAAAATAACAAATATTAATGTATCCAATTCTTCAAATGCATCGCCATTTCAAATAAATAATTATTTGCTCTAACAATCTGCCGATCCAACAAACGCAACGGGCGATATATCAAGGTAATACGCGCGTCGAACAACGAGTGGATACAAAACGTTTTGTATCCACCATTCATACGAGTCAATTACGAGTCAAAAAATAAACGTGTGTTTAGGAGATGCATGTGTTTTATGCTCGTCCGTCCGCCTCGAAAACGAGACAGACAGCCGGCTGTCTGATGACTCGCAATTTATTTTCGTCACCCGGCAATACTCGAATCGTGATTTCTACCTACGCGAGTCCTTCACCAATATGTCGTTCACCAATGGAGAAATAATTCTTTAAATGTCAGACGATTATTATTCGCGTATTATACAAGGACAGAAGAAGAGAGGGAGGGAAGGATCGATTGGTTGATTTCCGTTGAATTCAATGGAGGATAGGAATAGAGTTGTGTCAATCACACAATTAACAAAGAAACATAATTTAATTGAACGTGGCCAAATATTGAGAAAATCGAAAAATCACGCTATCGTTAATATTTTCGACGATTTGAAAAGATGTATAGCTCGGAGAAGAATATTCAAAATATAAATATTCGTGGAATTCAAGGAACCGATTATTCGTAACGCTTCAAAACATTTCGTGGTATCGGAAACAATAGAGAAAAGTTTCTTACGAAACGCGTTATTGAATAATAATTGATTATTATTTTCCAATAGTATCGAACAATCGTAATTTATCGATGTTGCAAAAACGACACTTTTCAGATTAAACTATTATGAAATCGACAAGACACGCATTAACATTGTTCTAATTAACCTGTTGGTCAGGGAGTGGAAGATAAGATTGGATAATAATTATATCGATTTCGATATAGCTGCTTAAACGGGAATTTATCGAACGAAAGATCGCAATGCTCGAACGCATTCTAAATTTATCGCCGATCGTAACACGTGCTTTCCTTTTCGTGCTTTCTTTTTCGATTACTTACGTTCGATAGAAAGTAAGGAATTCAGAAGGGAGAGCTTTGCACGCGATAAGTGAAAAAAATTTCTGGATGATTTAATGGGGGGCAAGCAGGTTTTTAAGGTTACGATGCGAAGTCGTAATAATTTGAACTGTGCACGGTGGACTCTGAAGGGAGAGGAATGGAGGGAGAAGAAAGGGGAGGAGAGGACAAAGCTTTCTCGCCGATTAGAATCAGGGATCCGGTTTCTGTTCGATCGCGATTTCTCACACCGTGGACCTTGATATCTGTCTGAAAAAAAAAAGAGGGAGGGGAAATATCGTTTAGACGAGCGTTCGTTCGAGTGAAACCGCATGGCAGAAGAAACTACGTTACGTCACTGTCACTGTTTCTTTCTTTTACTTCTTCTTCCTCTTCTTTTTTCTTTTATCGACTTTCGAGTTTGCTATTAGAAATTGAACGATACTTGCACAATTCCGTGGATGGGGAAATTCCGGAGCAGAAAAATGGCAAGCAAAGCAACAGTGCACAGTGGCGAAAGGAATCGATCATTCGTGGGAATTTGTATCGTGAATAACGTGGACGAATTTTGATGCCTTCAAGTAGAAGCGGAATGGAATACATCAGTCTTTTCCTTTTTTTTTTTTTTTTCTTAGTTTTTGGGATTTAATTTGAAGTGTGAAGTGATAGTAGATTGGAGATACGAAGTAAGTAAGAATTTTAGGAATGGAAATTATCATTCACAACGAAAGAGAATAAACGATCTTATGAAATTTTTATATATACGTTCAGTTGATCGCTGAAGATGATAGATTTTTGAGCTAAAAGAAACGAGAACGAGTTTACGAACGATAATGTTTCAAAATTTCGTTCAAAGAAATTCGATCTTCCTTTACAAGCATTCCAGAAAACGCAAGAACGCGCAAAAGTTTAACACGTTTCTTAATAGAATCACGTCTCTCTTTCTCTCTCCGATCTTCGATCGATTTCCCAATGAAAAACCGACCGGCATCGAAAGGGGAAACGATACCTAAAAGGGGATCAAGAGTAGCGCGGATTCTTCGGATCAGGTTTCTTAAGACGACCGCTGTTGCTCTTCCAACTTTACCTTGAAAAACTTAAAAACCGAGAGAAATACCAACCGATCAAACATTCAGGAACTTCGCTTGGATTAATTAGAAAAACTAGATTCTTTCGTCGGATAAACAACACAAAACGATCATTCTCAATTCCCGATCGGTATAGAAGTTTTACACACCGAATGAAATCGACCGTCTTTTATCCCTTTTGTGTCTCGGAAAGGCGGATTAGCCGGAAGGAAAATCCAATTATCGTTACGTAAGGAGCGCGTAGTTAATAATCGTTTATCGTTTGATCGATAGGTCGGCGACACAATTGTTGAAAGCGATATCGTAATGGCCCATTCGATTTTTCCCCATCTCCGTAATCGTCGATTATTTCACTATGACTACGGGTCGTGTCTGTAATGCCACCTTCGGTTCTTGGCCAGGGGGACCTCCACCTCCATCGATAAAAGCGGAAGGCCGGTACCGTTGTCACGAACGAGTGCAACGAGCCTAGGATAGGATAGGTTTCGTTCGATCGGCGACCGCGTGGTGGCCAAGTAGTGATGCAGAAAGCGTGACACAGTTTCTTGGGCCAGCGATCGTGGGACAATCGCCGCGGAAATGGAGAGTGATCCAACCTATCTACGTAAGTGCGGTATATAGAGTTCGATACAGTTTCACAGCGACCACCAGCAGCGTTTGCAAATATTAACGTTTCAATTCGATATTGCAAATTACTTTTGTGCAAAATTTGTTTAATATCGCGACGCTATATTTTTAATAAAGATAATTTTTTGAACTCTGTTTCAATGAATATTTATAAAAGCAAAATTCAAATAATATCCTCGACCTGATTAAGAAACGTTAATAAGTATTTATGCAGATATCGAATTCTATTTATCGATAAAGTTTGTTTTCATACAATATAATCCTCATAACATTTTTAGAAAGAGACACGAAAGTATTTGATGTTAATTTCGAGAATTTTTCTCCTTCTAAGAGATGAACGGTTCATCGAATATTCGAATACCAATTCTATCAATCTAAATAAATACAAGTAGCTTCGCAGAAGTTTCCACAACCTTTCTAATATGGAAGTTACTTTCTTATGCTGCTACGAGAAAAGTAACTTTTATCTCGTCAGCCAATCGATCGGGACGGTGATTTACAGGAGACCAGTATTACCCAATTAATCTTCATTTATTACATCCATTTACGATGCCTTTTTACAATCCGCCATTAATTTTTTCCCTTCAATTCGTAGAAGAATGATAAATTCGCTTAATAAGATTTAATAAACCTTCTCCCAGAGATATGCATCGAACTAACTGCTAACTGTCGTGTAAATTAATCTTACGACCGAATAGAATTTACAATTCAATCGCTTATTTAAAAAAAAAATTCCTCCCATTAATAAGATTCCTCTTTGAAAATTTGGACCACGGATTTTCCTCTCGTCGTTCAATCTTTTTCTTCCTTGCTCCCATTGATTCGAACCTTGACCATGAATCATAGAAGACGTTCTTCTATGATTCGAAACGATGTTGCAAACAAGAGCGGAGAATCTGAACGAATCTACGCCAGAGATTCCAAGGCCGCGGTGCGTTATTGTGCTACGTGCGAAACAGTTTCGTGTTCGCGCGAGAGAACATCGTTTCCCTCGTGTCTCATCGACCTTGGCAAGTGAAGACCGAGTCGGCCCGTTTCATCGATAAAAGATTGGCCCATTCGGCTGTCAACGACCGGCAGAAAAGCGGTCGGACTAGTTTCGAGCGTCCACGGAAGGATCACGGCCTACTGGTTTCGGCCAATGTCAAGTGCACGACAGCCCTCCCCCTCTCTTGCTTAATATCCGCTTTCAATGGATCCTTCCACAGGTGTCGTTCGCCTTCAAAAATTTCTTTCCTCTTTATTCCATGCCGAGAACCCGTTCTCGTGCATAAAATCAATCGAAGCGGAGCAATCGAAGAAAAGAGAGGCATTTGAGGAAATATTTCTCGAATTTTAACGTTCTTTCTCTCTTTTTTTTTCTTTCAGGAAAGAGAAGCAGACATTGGCACGCGTACGAGGTGAGCTTTAAGATCAAATTGAAAGTTTCTGTTTCCAAATCGAATTTTGTACGAAACTCAAAGAATCGCAAAGGAACCCGTGCTGGTGTGGAACGAAAATGAAGACGAAAGGAAAGAATTTTCTTTAAAGGGATGTCGCGTCCAAATATGGCGGTGATCGAGTTAATTAGACGACTCGAGTTAACGAAGCATCGACTTTAATTAATGGCTAAATCAGGGGACCCATTGTCGAACTTTCCATGTTTGTTACATTCGTCACGCTCATCGTGAATGTTTGTAACGCAAGCGTGGCTAATTGAACGCGGTTGTTCCTCGTCCCGAATTCGTCGATTGTATTTAATTAATAGCTGCGCGTTCGTGGATCCACCAGGGATTCGCGTGATTGATACGGGAAGCCTCGTGAATTATTTACGCGCGTATAATTTTGGTGAAACACGTCCTAAGCTTCGCGTGCAAAGCGTTTGATCACGCTTGACCGTTAGAATTGGTAATGAGTGAAACGATTAAGGGAAAAACGGGGATCTCCTCTTTTTTTTTTCTTTCTCCAATCCCACTTTATGACCATACCGCTTTCCCAATCACCGGTTAACCAATTTTCAAACCTTTATAGGAATTATGTTGAAAATGGTATGGCATGGGGAAAAAAAGGAACGTGTTCTTTCTTAACGATCCCCCTCCCCGATTCTGGATTAATTTCTCGGTTCACCAGGACTTGGTCAAGTGGTAAATAAACGATCCAAAGTTTCAAAACTTCGTTCTCGAATTAGTGTTTTATGAATTTCTTTCTTCAGATTATTGGATTGTTTGATCGGAGGATATTTATCGAAAAAGAAATTACATTATACGTAGAAAGCATAATTTATTGAATCTTACATAAATAGGATAATTGTTAAGATATAGTTTGTTTAAGATATAGTTTTGAACAAATTTTTATCGATTGTATGAAACAGAATATGACAGGAATAATTGTTTTTAATTATATTAAAGAGGAAAATTAAATTAAATTTTATCATTAAAATTCCTATTATTTTTATCATTCTTCGTTAATTTTTTCTCCCGACACGTTTGTCGTTCCTTCATTACAACGAAACGAAATTTCAGAATAACTCGAGAATTTCGCTCGTGCCAACAACACCACGAAAAATAAATCAAGACAATTCGAGGATCGCTCGGATTGAAAACGATCCGGTGTTTAAAACCCTCCCGTAAATAATTCGATTACTTTCCATCGAGCCACGAATGGACCGCTTAATGCGTTAACCAGCGTTCGAAACAGATTTTATCTGCCACCACATTCAGAAAGGTGTAAACAACAATCGAGCGTGATGGCTCGTAAGGTGCACGTAACCGTAGCACGACTGCGAAACGAGGCGGCGATTGTTCCTCGTTCGAGAGATGCGAAAGGATGGCGCGGCGTTCCTCTTTGATCATCGAAACCAACGAATATATTTTCGCTCGAGTCTCTTTGGCGCGGATACAAGGATCGAGGCCAACGTGAAAGGTGCGTTCGTTGAGAGATGAATTCACGAAACGCAACGACGCCCTTTCCTCTTATATTTTCCACGTGTATGCCAGCTAAAATGGTTTATGGACACCTGAACGGTGACGCGTGGCCCGTCTCGTTTCTCTTTAACGGTACCTTGACGTTAATGAAAGATTCGAGGAAGATTTCGAAGATTCGAGAATTTATCCGCGTGGAATAGATAAATTCTCGATCGCAGACGAATTTGTAATCGATTTGCATCGATTTATACCATTTTTGGGATAAAACAAAAATGTGATTGTGCCTTAAATCCGTGGATTTTTATCTCTCGAATCACTGAATAAACGATTGATGGAGATCTTGGTTTTTAAAGAAAGACGTATGCACGATGAAGAGATTTTTCGAAATTTTCCATCTCTTAATTATAATTTGGTTGCCACTACATTTATTAGAGAGAGATATTAAATTATATTCGGATTCTTTCGTGTGACACGAAAGAAGAGGAAGAAGGTATAAAGTGAATAAACAGTAAGTACTTTTAATATTCGTTTTATTTTAAAAGAACAATAAGAATATAATATTTACACAAATTACAATGTACAGAATAATTTAAAGTTTTCTCGCAATTGTCTTGCTGGTCCAGTTTCTTCGGTCGAATTTTTTTTTTTTCAAACCTCACGTCACACGTTTCTGCGTATCTTCGTTTTCTCTTTTCGCTTGTTTCGCAACATCCCGAGGGATCGTTTCGAAAATATCACTGAACTTTGAGAACGAAGTGGCTCGCGTTTCTCTCTGTCTCGGATGATTCTATCTAAAATATGACCGGTTACACGAGTTCACGCGGAAGTTTACATCAGAGACACGTGACTGAAAAGAAAAGGAAAAGGAAAGAAAGAAGATGAAAATTCGGCAACTTTCTTCAAGATAAACCACGATCTCGTAACAATTTTCACATTTTGATCACGTATACGTCGGCGATGAAAAATTTTCGTGTGTTCACCTCTCCGTTATGGAGTATACATCCCTGTAAAGAATACTAATGTTCCGGTTTCGAGATTATTCTTCTATTTCGTAACGAGATAATAAGCTTTGAACTTGACACTTGACTAAATCGAACGAGACGCGTATCGATTATTATTATATTCGATGGAATTCTGTCGTCCAGACAGAAGATATCTGGAAACGACACGTGTACATGCATGGTGAAATAGAGCAAACGTAGATGGTAGTGGAAACATTTAGGGCGTGTTGTCCAGTCGAGTACGAGTACATGACTCGCATGAAAGTTGGCGAATAAGGGGGGCAAACGTAACTGGAATTTGATTACACTTCGTGTACTTGAAGCTGGTTGAAAGTAAAAGGAATGCACAACCATTTGCCGTTACCGAGCATAAAATTGTTCGTAACAATAAAAAACTTAGGAATATCGTAATAATCGGCCAGCAATATTTAAGTATATAATATACACAATTCGAAATACAATTTCGAAAAAATTTTAAGAAACCTAACAACGATTAAAGATTCTAAGATAATCTTATCGATCGTTAAATTATGAAGCTGGTAAATAGAATTAATAAAAATCTTCGAAAAGATTGTATTAAAGCAAGGAATCCATCTATCGATCAAGTATTGATTAATAAAGCTATGAGAGTTATCGAAACTTCTGTAGAATTCGAAAAAACTTTTTATCTTCTCGACGACATTATTTCAGCTTAATATTATCGATCATTCAGATTTAATAATATTGTTAAAAGTTGCATTATTATATATTATTCAATATTGGCGAGAATCTGAACGGTTGCCTCGAGCTTAATCATTCAATTTGCGCCATCTCTTTATGTAAGAAGATTAATCGATCTTGGAGGAAATAATTCATCCGTAAAACGGTTAGAACGTCGTCGAAAACAAGCGGATGCGATAAATCAGGCAGGAAGCGGAGGAATCGGCCGATTTACAACGCGCATCCGTATCCGAGCATCCACCACGAGGTCTAATATTATCATCTGTCACGTATTACAGGTGCGCTTTAGATACGATATTGCGAGGATGATGACTTTCTCCTAGTTTCGACCGTGTATGCACATATTTTCGCGTATTTACGGAAGAGGAGATTCGATGGGAAAGAGAGTCGAGTCGAGGAACCTGAATGCACAGACCAAGTTTCACCTCGCATCTTGACTTATTCGTCGCATTATTGCAACGAAGGAATCCATCTTTGAATTATACGAGACGTCAAGCGGTATTTCTATGGTATCGGAATATTGGATTGATGATGATTTTATCCTATTTTATGCTATTTTCCGTATAAAGCGACGTAAAAATATTTTCCCCCGTGATGATCCATGATTTTTTTCTTTGGGAAAATAATTATTTCCGCGAATCGTTTCGAAACAGAAATTTTGATCGACTTCTGTTCTAACTAAATGATTAAAAAAAATTAGAAAGCTATGGAAGAGTTGATTCAAATTACTATTGGATCCGCCATTTTTTTATTTTACCGGAATATACATATAAAAGATGTCCAAATATTTCTTCCCAATCAAAGTTTCAAACATCCGTCGACTAATCGCATTACCGTTTCTCGTTCAATCTTAATTTTATACAATTCCGACTCGTGCATATTATCGATCGAGTTGCACGCGATGGCGTGGAGGAAGTGCCAAGGCCGTAGGAATATTTCACGTGAAAACTTTGCGAAATCAAAACGAAAAACAACGATGGAACGAGTTTAGTGTAACAAACGTTTCTAGCACTAGAAAAGTTATTAAAAGTAATTCCACTCGTGGAATCCAAATCGAATTCTTTCCAAACCTAACCTCAAAGGTCTCATCACCAAGGTAGACGACGCACGTTATTAATATACTCGTGAAATATTTCACGACACTGGAAATTGAAACAAACGCTAGATTTTGCCTTTCTTCAGAATCGATTTTCCAATTCCACGAATACATTATGTATTTTCGAATCGCGATCAATAAGCATTTACTTACTAGGACATTGCGTTCCGTAAAATAGGACAAATAGCCGCCAACTTGCGCAATAGTTGATTCACCGCTTTCTTTTTACCGAGAGATATCGCCTTCTATCTCGTTCAATTTCGTCGTTTAATCGACGGGAAAATTCCCCGCTCTATCGCCGGTGGATAAATCACTTCGAGTCACGGTTGTATCGTTGCAAACGACGTGGTAGATATCAGTCCTCGGATATTTGAAGACGATGATTGCTAAGTGCGTTGCAGTGTGCTATTTTACGATTGTAAATAAAGGACACGGCATGCCGTACGTTTTAACCGACAGGAAACATTTTCACGCCCATAGATATGGGAAACTTTCCCCGATTCGGAACTTTTCGCTTTCAAATGTGATCGAATTGTACGTACGCTCGATTATGGGACAAAAAAAAAAAAAAAATAATCGAACTGAATTTACGATTAGAAATCGGAAAATTGCAATGCACGATTTAAGATTGGATATGTGATTTGTGGCAAGAGATATATTAATGGATGGTACAGAAAAAGCTTTGCTGTCAAATATCAATTTGATTACTTTTTAATATCTTTGAGTTTGAAATTATTTATTTGTACAGTTTTCGATATTCATCGTAGAAATTGTATGACTAATAGGAATTTTTAATCTAGTTTTTAGTTTAATGGAGAAATAGAAATAGATTCCATTTATACTGTATTTAAAGTTTCAATATTTTTCTTTCGTATACAATATTTAATATTTGATTAGGTATTTTACATGTTATACATATGATCATCCACAGGCTCTCAAAATTAAACGTTTTATCACTCTTTTCACATTTTCGTTTTCAATAACTAGCTTTCTTTCCGTAAAATAAGAGATACGGTTGATTTTAATTAGATTATATCTACGCCTGCGGTTTCACACCTTCGTCACGGATTAAGTATATAATAAATAAATTCTGTTGAAAGAGTTTCTGTCTCGTAAAACGAATCGAATTAAACTGTCGTGAGTTTACAACAATTTTTTACATTTTTTAGATTACTTGTTTTCTACTATGTACGCCTTTTGTACTTGTCACTTTAAAACTTTCTAACAGATTGTATTTCTACGTCTTGTCGTCGATTTCGTCAGTCAAAGACACTACCAGCGTCGAAATCTCGTGACTATCTCTTGACTGAGAAACTTCAATGACAAGTCCATTAATAGGATAGGATGTATTTCTTTCACTTTTCACGTTCTTCCTTTCCGCTTTCCGTTCTCCACGAAATTTTCTTCAATCATCAATTCTCAATTCTCTACTAGAGATCTTATCTCGAGTACAATTTCGTTTAATCAGAGAAGATTCCAAATCACTTAACTTTCCAAATTCTGGAGACACTTGATAAAGTATCGTATTTAGAATTCAATAGATGATATTACAAGCTTCTTCTAAAAATTTTGAAACGACTTCAATTAAACAATAAATTAAATAAATTTTCTAGTCAATTTTAAAAATGATTACAAATCGCACGATTTTCGATTTAAAGAGGATAGAAAATTTTACAACGCAATGGATTCATCATCGATCATTGTCAAATCTCCTATATTCAATGTATGATATTCATAAAGGATATTTAATATTCTTCATAATAAAATATTTATCATTGCTCGTGATAATAATATATTGTATGATAACCATACATCTATTTGATTGAATGATAACAAAGATGCATAAAACTGACACTATATTAACAGTATATTTTTATATTTCTGTTTGCAGTTCAAATGTGATCGAATCTCCACGGAGGAAGCATGAGAGGAAAGAAAACGAATACATAAAAGGTAAATATATTAAATTTTATTAAGCATCCAGAAAAGTTACGGCTGATATTTTAAAAATAAGAAATTATAAAAAATATTGGCAAGAACTTTACTGGATATTTAATAGAATTAGAATATAAGTAAAATGTTGAAAAAATGATTTGTTCCTGATTTGTTAAAAAGGTAAGTATATAAAGGTAAGTATAAAGGTAAGTATAAAGGTAAGTATATTAGTATATTAATTTTAAGTATATTAATTATAAGTATATTAATTTTAAGGATCGAAGAAACCAAATTTTGGCCGAAAATTCCACATTGTATTAGGAGAATATGAGACAATAAGAGGTCTATCGAAGAGAAATTTTTACGGGAATTTTTAAAAGAGTCCAGGAAATCAATTTTGGCCGAAAATTCCACTTTGTATTAGGAGAATATGAGTTGATAGGAGGTTTATCGAAGAGAAATTTTCGCAGGAATTTTTAAAAGGGTCCAGAACACCAATTTTGGCCGAAAATTCCAATTTGTATTAGGAGAATATGAGTTGATAGCAGGTCTATCGAAGAGAAATTTTTGCGGGAATTTTTAAAAGGGCCCAGGAAACCAATTTTGACCGAAAATTCCACTTTGTATTAGGAGAATATGAGTTGATAGGAGGTCTATCGAAGAAAAATTTCCGCGGGAATTTTTAAAAGTGTCCAGGAAACCAATTTTTGCCGAAAATTCCACTTCGTATTAGGAGAACATGATATGACAGGAGGTCGACCTCCTAATAATTTTTAATTTTTGCTATATCTTCTAAACTAATGGTTTTTCGCTATAAGTGTGTTAATACTTTTTTATAGAAAATTTTACGCTCTATCGACTGGTGCTTTAAAAAATGCATGTTATCAGTAAAAAAACTAAAGTTGTGCTTGAAAAGCTCTTTATTGGTCAACCTACTAAAAAAATGAGAGCGTCAGGTTATAGCCCTTTCGAAACCACGCAATTTTTATTTGAAATATTTTTTAATATTCTGAATAATAAACGAGATATTTAACAAAAAGTATTCTCGAAAATCCCTGAGCGATGGAAAAATTTTTGTCTAAAAATTCCACTTTGTATTAGGAGAACATGATATGACAGGAGGTCGACCTCCTAATAATTTTTAATTTTTGCTATATCTTCTAAACTAATGGTTTTTCGCTATAAGTGTGTTAATACTTTTTTATAGAAAATTTTACGCTCTATCGATTGGTGCTTTAAAAAATGCATGTTATCAGTAAAAAAACTAAAGTTGTGCTTGAAAAGCTCTTTATTGGTCAACCTACTAAAAAAATGAGAGCGTCAGGTTATAGCCCTTTCGAAACCACGCAACTTTCATTTGAATCATTTTTTAATATTCTGAATAATAAACGAGATATTTAACAAAAAGTATTCTCGAAAATCCCTGAGCGATGGAAAAATTTTTGTCTAAAAATTCCACTTTGTATTAGGAGAACATGATATGACAGGAGGTCGACCTCCTAATAATTTTTAATTTTTGCTATATCTTCTAAACTAATGGTTTTTCGCTATAAGTGTGTTAATACTTTTTTATAGAAAATTTTACGCTCTATCGATTGGTGCTTTAAAAAATGCATGTTATCAGTAAAAAAACTAAAGTTGTGCTTGAAAAGCTTTTTATTGGTCAACCTACTAAAAAAATGAGAGCGTCAGGTTATAACCCTTTCGAAACCACGCAACTTTCATTTGAATCATTTTTTAATATTCTGAATAATAAACGAGATATTTAACAAAAAGTATTCTCGAAAATCCCTGAGCGATGGAAAAATTTTTGTCTAAAAATTCCACTTTGTATTAGGAGAACATGATATGACAGGAGGTCGACCTCCTAATAATTTTTAATTTTTGCTATATCTTCTAAACTAATGGTTTTTCGCTATAAGTGTGTTAATACTTTTTTATAGAAAATTTTACGGTCTATCGATTGGTGCTTTAAAAAATGCATGTTATCAGTAAAAAAACTACAGTTGTGCTTGAAAAGCTCTTTATTGGTCAACCTACTGAAAGATTGCACAACTTTAGTTTTTTAACTGATAAAACATGCATTTTTTTAAAAGCACAATCGATTAGAGCGTAAAATATTTCTATAAAAAGTATTACACACTTAAATAGCGAAAAACCATTAGTTTTAGAAGATATAGCAAAAATTAAAATTATTAGGAGGTCGGACCTCCTGGTCATATCATGTTCTCCTAATACAAAGTGGAATTTTTAGACAAAAATTTTTCCATCGCTCAGGGATTTTCGAGAATACTTTTTGGTTAAATATCTCGGTTTATTATTCAGAATATTAAAAAATGTTTCAAATAAAAGTTGCGTGGTTTCGAAAGGGCTATAACCTGACGCTCTCATTTTTTTAGTAGGTTGACCAATAAAGAGCTTTTCAAGCACAACTTTAGTTTTTTTACTGATAACATGCATTTTTTAAAGCACCAATCGATAGAGCGTAAAATTTTCTATAAAAAAGTATTAACACACTTATAGCGAAAACCATTAGTTTAGAAGATATAGCAAAAATTAGAAAATTTTAGGAGGTCGACCTCCTGTCATATCATGTTCTCCTAATACAAAGTGGAATTTTTAGACAAAAATTTTTCCATCGCTCAGGGATTTTCGAGAATACTTTTTGTTAAATATCTCGTTTATTATTCAGAATATTAAAAAATGTTTCAAATAAAAGTTGCGTGGTTTCGAAAGGGCTATAACCTGACGCTCTCATTTTTTTAGTAGGTTGACCAATAAAGAGCTTTTCAAGCACAACTTTAGTTTTTTTACTGATAACATGCATTTTTTAAAGCACCAATCGATAGAGCGTAAAATTTCCTATAAAAAAGTATTAACACACTTATAGCGAAAAACCATTAGTTTAGAAGATATAGCAAAAATTAGAAATTATTAGGAGGTCGACCTCCTGTCATATCATGTTCTCCTAATACAAAGTGGAATTTTTAGACAAAAATTTTTCCATCGCTCAGGGATTTTCGAGAATACTTTTTGTTAAATATCTCGTTTATTATTCAGAATATTAAAAAATGTTTCAAATAAAAGTTGCGTGGTTTCGAAAGGGCTATAACCTGACGCTCTCATTTTTTTAGTAGGTTGACCAATAAAGAGCTTTTCAAGCACAACTTTAGTTTTTTTACTGATAACATGCATTTTTTAAAGCACCAATCGATAGAGCTAAAATTTCCTATAAAAAAGTATTAACACACTTATAGCGAAAAACCATTAGTTTAGAAGATATAGCAAAAATTAAAAATTATTAGGAGGTCGACCTCCTGTCATATCATGTTCTCCTAATACAAAGTGGAATTTTTAGACAAAAATTTTTCCATCGCTCAGGGATTTTCGAGAATACTTTTTGTTAAATATCTCGTTTATTATTCAGAATATTAAAAAATGTTTCAAATAAAGTTGCGTGGTTTCGAAAGGGCTATAACCTGACGCTCTCATTTTTTAGTAGGTTGACCAATAAAGAGCTTTTCAAGCACAACTTTAGTTTTTTTACTGATAACATGCATTTTTTAAAGCACCAATCGATAGAGCGTAAAATTTCTATAAAAAAGTATTAACACACTTATAGCGAAAAACCATTAGTTTAGAAGATATAGCAAAAATTAAAATTATTAGGAGGTCGACCTCCTGTCATATCATGTTCTCCTAATACAAAGTGGAATTTTTAGACAAAAATTTTTCCATCGCTCAGGGATTTTCGAGAATACTTTTTGTTAAATATCTCGTTTATTATTCAGAATATTAAAAAATGTTTCAAATAAAAGTTGCGTGGTTTCGAAAGGGCTATAACCTGACGCTCTCATTTTTTTAGTAGGTTGACCAATAAAGAGCTTTTCAAGCACAACTTTAGTTTTTTTACTGATAACATGCATTTTTTAAAGCACCAATCGATAGAGCGTAAAATTTTCTATAAAAAAGTATTAACACACTTATAGCGAAAAACCATTAGTTTAGAAGATATAGCAAAAATTAAAAATTATTAGGAGGTCGACCTCCTGTCATATCATGTTCTCCTAATACAAAGTGGAATTTTTAGACAAAAATTTTTCCATCGCTCAGGGATTTTCGAGAATACTTTTGTTAAATATCTCGTTTATTATTCAGAATATTAAAAAATGTTTCAAATAAAGTTGCTGGTTTCGAAAGGGCTATAACCTGACGCTCTCATTTTTTTAGTAGGTTGACCAATAAAGAGCTTTTCAAGCACAACTTTAGTTTTTTTACTGATAACATGCATTTTTTAAAGCACCAATCGATAGAGCATAAAATTTCCTATAAAAAGTATTAACACACTTATAGCGAAAACCATTAGTTTAGAAGATATAGCAAAAATTAAAATTTTAGGAGGTCGACCTCCTGTCATATCATGTTCTCCTAATACAAAGTGGAATTTTTAGACAAAAATTTTTCCATCGCTCAGGGAATTTCGAGAATACTTTTTGTTAAATATCTCGTTTATTATTCAGAATATTAAAAAATGTTTCAAATAAAAGTTGCGTGGTTTCGAAAGGGCTATAACCTGACGCTCTCATTTTTTTAGTAGGTTGACCAATAAAGAGCTTTTCAAGCACAACTTTAGTTTTTTTACTGATAACATGCATTTTTTAAAGCACCAATCGATAGACCGTAAAATTTTCTATAAAAAAGTATTAACACACTTATAGCGAAAAACCATTAGTTTAGAAGATATAGCAAAAATTAAAAATTATTAGGAGGTCGACCTCCTGTCATATCATGTTCTCCTAATACAAAGTGGAATTTTTAGACAAAAATTTTCCATCGCTCAGGGATTTGAAGAATACTTTTTTGTTAATATCTCGTTTATTATTCAGAATATTAAAAAATGTTTCAAAATAAAAGTTTGCGTGGTTTCGAAAGGGCTATAACCTGACGCTCTCATTTTTTAAAGCGTCACCCGGGCAAAAGTTAATCGAAGAAACACTCGCCAGACCGGATGTGTGGACGTAACCGGCCGCCATTATTACCATTATTGCATCGATTCCAGGAAAACGACTTCTTTCGCCTTTCGTTTCCTCCCTTAAGCTTAATAGAATTCGATTTGGACGAGTAAAAGAATCTGAGAATCTAAGAGTCTTGAACTCGTGAGCGCAATCGCAGGTGAAATCGTTTCCCGGCTCTCGTTCGTTTAAGTTAAGAATCGAGAGTTTGGGGACCGATGCAATCGTTATATTTCTATGATGAAAATAAATCTGGATCTCGAGAAAACGGGTGATTACGGATCCAGAAGATAAGGAATGATATAATAGGCGTGAAAATGTACAGCGCGTTGCATATCGTATTTCTATCGTGGTTAATAAGTTGGGTTGGTTATTAGGATGGAACGAAGGAATCACGACTGTGTGACGAGTAACGAATTTTTGTTAACAAGCGTTCTCGAGCGTCTTCGTTTTTCTTTTCTTTTTAAAAATTTGTCGAGACGATGTGTATGGGTGTCGTTGGTACGCGTGCATTAAAATCTAATTCTCCTCGGTTCTACAATGTAATCGCGTCGTCGGGGCATACAATTGTATTTTATGCACAGGACAATAGTCAATAATTAAGATTGTAATTTTTCTCTTCCATCGAGATCGCAGTATCGTGAGTATCTGCGCGTACGTTTTTAAATGTCTCTTACACTTATCATTTTCCACGCCAAGTTTCAAATTAATAGGTTGAAAATGATTGCCCCGCTATTATTGTAGAGAAAGAAAGAGGAGCGCGCGAGTTGCCATATAATTTTCGTGTAGGTAGATACATATCACGTCGCAGTTGAAATTTATCGCAGTAAGCAATATAGTGCGAAAAAATAAATAATAATAAATTGCCGCGAAAAATATATTTATCGAATCAAAAATGTATCGGCTTTTCCAAAGCTTTTGAAATGGAAAACAGTTGTACAACGTGACTTGTCTCTCGACCGAAAAACAATTTGAACTCACGATGCACGTCTACTTTCCTTTTTCGCGTGCTACTGTTTCGGTTGTGAACTATGTGCCGGCTATTGGAGCAAGTGTGAAAAGAACTCGTTTTTGCACGGCCTTTCTCAAGTGCGGATTAATTTCAAGAAAAACAATCCGCCGATGCAATGCAATTCCCGACCAAACCTTTATTTCTTATCAATCAAATCCTTATGCTCGCCCGCCTGTGAAAGATTTCTCAATTCTTTTTTTTTCAAATTTTTATTAAAAGAATTTTTCTTTTTTCTTTTCCTTTTTTTTTTTTTTTTAATAATTTTACATTTTCTAATTCCCTTCACTTTCAATGGAAACTCGAAATATAATGGATGGAAAGAAGCTAAGGCGAAGTGGGATGTTCGAACGATGATCGAAGATTTCACCGATGTTTTCTAACGACAAGAAAGTATGTGCCTATCATTTTTACGCACTATTAATCATAGGATATTTGTCAATCGCTCGTAGCCCAACGAAATTCCACCATTTATTCCCATTGAATACGAGCCGTTGACAAATTCAACTTTTTCAACATGAATTTCTCACGCGACAGCTTTATTAACAACGGGTATGTGGGCAGTAGTTGAGTAGCAAAATGTAAGGAAAATACAGGTAAATTAATGAAACTGTTTGAATTATTAGGGAAAAGTCGCGATTAATTATTCGAGTGATCGAAAGTTTCGATTCGACGAAAAAGATGTATCGATCACGCTTCTCTTCCAATCTATCTATACACTTGATGAATTTAGAGAATAACTCGAACTTGTTATAGATATATGTATGAAAATTAAGAATTCTCATCTTTTCTTCTATTTTTTCCTGATTTGAATAAAATTACTTTTATTTCATCCGAGTTCATATTTTTAAAGATATTATTATTATTGGCTTGAATAAAAAAAAAATCAAAGAAAATTTCTTCGTAAAGTTTCGAATTTCACGGATACAATCAATTTCTATATATATATACGTCTCTAAACACATTCTTGCGAATAGGGTGAAATCAACCACTCGCACGGAACATCGATCGATCTAGGCGAGATTTAATCGTGCGAAAAAATTCGAGATCGAGAGAGAAGAAAAAAAAAAATGTCAGTCAAACTTTCTCCAAAAACCGTTACATCTTCCCCCTTCCTCCTAAATTCAATTATTTACAACTTCTTCTTCTTCTTCTTTTTTTTTTTCTCCGTTTACTTTCACAAAATGAACGAATCACGATTGTAATTAATGCGACGTATCGAAGAAAAATCCGAGTGTGTCTTTGATCGAGCGTTTATTAGTTTGGCGAACGTTTTATAGGCGCCTCGTTCGACTCGCCTCGGGCGTATAACTGCGGAAGGCGCTGCAAACGGGTTGAGCGATCGTAGGAAGAGACTCGCCCCGAGGAGTAGTAAGTTTACTGTTATCGCTTCGAACGAACGGTATCGTGAGTAATCGAGCGAGGGCCGACGAGAAAAATGTTTCGCGGGATAAAAAACACTTATCTCGAGTAGTGAAACGTGTATGAAAACGAGTAACGTTCCGAGGAATCATGCGTTTAACTTCTCTCGAAATCGTTCGATTCGGGCCAACCAATTTATCATTCGACTTCCTCCAAGATTATTATATCGAATAAATTATTATATAATATATAAATATTATTCGAGCGAGATGTAACTCGCTTCTTCCCTGAAATTTAAATCGTTTTGTTAGAAAGAGATCAAAGTGATTAAATCCGTTTTAATTTTATTCCGATTCGAAGCAAAGGGGAAAATAATTTCGCGATAGTTAGATAAAATCGATCGGGTTGGAAGATAGCATTAGATTTAATCGGTTATAATTTCAACGGTAATTGTTTCAACCGTTGTTGAGAATAATCCTCGTATCGCGTGGCTAAGATTGAGAAACGAACGGATCCCCAAGGGAATCGTTAGAACCGCGACCGTTCGTGAGGCGAATTGCTCCTCGATAAACGATCCATTGTACGTCCGTCGAGTAATGCTCACTTCTCGAACATGACAGAGATTCTATATTTTTTTTCAATCTTCAAACGAACCAATGAAAAACGAATCGAACGAACATTAAAATTCAAATTCCGTGTTTCAACTTTCGCGTTTCGTTCTCTCCTATTACGTGCGATTAAATTTCTTTAACCCACGAAAATAACATGATTCATTCATTCCGTTATTAATTCGTATTTGTTTAGATATATTTCCTAATCCCGATTTTGCGAAAGGGAAAAGAAATCATCGAGCTGTTTGATTAATCGAAGAAAAGATTCCGAGTCGAACTCGCGTTGCAAAGCAAATTTCGCTCTTTGTTAATCCTTTTTAAAGCAGCTTTTCCTTTTCAAAAAATTTCTCTGCGTGTGAATAAATTAGACTAATTAAATTATAATACAAAAAAAAAATTCAATTTACCTCTAAATGCATTTTTTATATAATTATACGAAACACGTAACATCGTTTTCGCAAAAAAAAAGGAAAAAAAAATCCCTCCCTTGAAGAATCATTATTTCATAACCGACGCGTAATGGAAAAAAAAAAAAATAAAATAAACACAGACAAACGGATAGAATTGGACGAGCGAGCGTAAAATCAATCATGCCGTTTGAAACGAGACGCACGAGATGGAACGGGCACAATTTCCAATCCATTAGAATCAATTTCTTAACGGATTTCCAGGATCGCACGGAACGCACGCGGTGACGTACCCGCGGCTCTTGATGTCGCTGGTTTCACCGGTGATTGCGATTCCTCGGCCTACACGCCACGAATAGTTCGCAACAAATCGCTCGACACGAGCACGAACGATCCAACCTAGATAACAACGGCAATCCATTGAACCGGAGGAAACGACGAGTTGCCGGACAAAAGTCGCCCACGATTTCTATCACTTTTTTTTCCCTTCCTTTTTTTTCCTTCCTCGTCCTTCCGCTCGTTTCCCATTTCCGGTGGAGAGCGCCGCGCTTTCTTCGAGATGGTTGATTTTTCTTCTTCCTTTTTTACTCGATCTCAGAAGGGGAGATTTTTTTTTCCTTTAGAATCGATTAGATTTTCTTCGCTCCGAAATATCGAAGTTTTTGTTTCAATACAATTAATTAATTTCAAGCGCAAAGATGCGTTAAATAGCCAGTTTCTTTCCGCTTTTTTGTCTGATTAATCATGAAGAAATCTCGATGAATTATTCTAATTTTGAAGATTTAATAATAAAAATATCCTGAAAAATGTATATTTATAAGTTAAAAATTAAAATTCGAAAAATTTATATCTGATTCAGAAATGAAATCCTTGTTGTCACGTGATCGTTTCATTCTGGAGATCTCCAATCTTTGATCGTTTCGTTCGTTTTTCTAAATTAAATCCTCTTCCCGCGATTTCATTCATTAGACCGGTTTTCAACGAAGAAGGATCGATCGATGCTCTTCCAACTGCTCGTCGTTGAGAGCGCTGACTCGTTTCATTCAAGGAACGCGCGACATGCGTTTTCTCGTTCGAACGTTAAGGACGCGAGATTATACCTCGAGATGGAAGCGGGCGAGACGAAAAAACGAAGAGAAAAAAGTCTCTGATTCCTCGAGAGACAATGAGCAGGAAAGATTCGAGATTGGCAGATCAACTTTGATGTATCTCCATTTTGATGGAATTTTAGCGGGAATTCAGGATCAGGTAGCACGCGTCACTGCGAGGTAGCAGTGAACGTTGTAAAATGTAGGTGAACAACTTGTTCGATATCCACAGCGTCCAAGTGTTCCCATTCAGGAATTCGCCGATCATTCATCATTTCCCCATTCATCACGCGCGACTCTACGAGCCGTTTCCTTGCCTCCTTTGCTTGTCCATTTGAGACACGCGTTCTTTTCTTTTTTTTCTTTTATGAAAATTATGATTAGCGAGCATTATGACATTCTCTCGAATCGAAATTGAGTTCAGGATGATCGATCGGAGAATTTGAAGAAAACGTTTAAAACGTACGCGCTTGATCTTAAGTATTTAAAGTCGCGCAAAAGAAAGGAAGGGGGGGAGGAAGAAGAGATAGGAAGGAGAAAGGAATTATAAGGAAGAAAGCGGTAGAAGAAAATCTTTAGTTTCACCTTTGGAAAAAGCGAGGATATCCTTTTGGATCGTTTCGTTTTGAAAGTGTTGATCGAATCAATTTGATTGTTGATCTTCAAGGAGAAATCATTATTAATAACTGAAAAATATCGCGAAAGAAGAAAGAACAAGAAACGAGGGAGGGGAAAAATTGAAACTCTTCCTGCCTTTCATTCATACCTTTTTTTCTTTTCAAGATCTTTAAAGTGGATACAGACGACGACAATTCCGTGAGAACGCACGAGCTCTGTCTCTCTTCTCTCTTTACTCCCTGACTGATATGCATATAACAGGTAGACCCGCAACAAGAAACAAGAAACGAGAACTTTACGTGCATTCGGAGGTGTCGCCAGTCAAACCGATAAATTACGATCAGAATTAGATCACCGATCGTATTTATCACCTTTTACATTTACAATCTTTCACAATCGGAGGGAGTCGAGGTGGCAAAACGATGTTTGAATTGCAGAGAATTTTCATCTCTCTCTCTCTGTCTGATCCATCGAACCTCTACTCTCATAAATGTCACAGTGAGTTGACGCGGTAAGCATATCAACGATCGTGCCCCGACCTCTTATGGGAAAGTCCACTTATTTTCCACACCACACGGTTCCACAACGGGTCGGCCTTCGTTCTGCCATCGGTCAACGTATCTGGATATGGCTCGCCGCGATTTCGAACGTATATTTGCTTCAACCATCGAATTCTTCCCGCTCCCTATCACCTGACGATTGTGCCGCTATAAAAATGATGGAAACGGTTGACCCGTAAATAGAGACGGGCGGCGATCGAGGTGGCGAATAGAAGAAAGGCGTGTAGGATTCCTCGATCGATTTCCTTCGCCGTGGGAAACTGGTTTACACCGTTTGATCGAACGATCCAGGTGACTAATGTAAACGTGCAGTGTTACGTTCGAGGAATAGGAAGGAGGCCGCCGCTGCCGCCGCCGCCGCCGTCGCCGTCTTGTGATCTCGATCTATCCTTTTTCCGTCCAACCAGCAACGCCATAGTTAGAGTTATTTAGCGGCCGATTGTTCAGCTACGATTCCTCTTTTATGGCAAGTGGTAACGAGGCGTTGAAAAGTGTTATAAATGCTTCGATAGATCTGGCTGCTTCTGTGATTCTATTGATCGGAAATTAGATCGATTCACGATTCGCGTGAATTAAATCCCGTCTCCTTTGTCCATGTTCTCTTTTGTTCGATCCAAGATTTCCTCTCGACCAATGATTCTTCAAATGGATCCCGATTTTTTCGTAAACGATTTAACGTTAGGTTAAGAAAAATTATCTTTGAATAATATTTCTGATCATTTGCATTGACAATTTTTTTTTTTTTTTGATCGAAATCAATCTTGGAGGAAAGATAATGTGCAAGAATTTCAAAGTTCAAACTATAAATTTATGGATGTAAAATCGTTAATAGAGGAAGAAGACGAAAATTACGAAGGTTTATTGTACAGATATTCGATTTCCCTCGTTTTGTTTCATTGATGAGAGATACAGGTCGACGTACCTGCTTCATTAAGTTTGTACACGAGCTCAGGATGTACCACGATACATATATATATATATATATATATATATATATATATATATATACATATACACATGGTAGATTGCAAAGTATTCGAAACAAGTTTATAAATAGACTCGTCGTGAGAGTGGTAGTCGAGTTCAAAGTGTACAAGAACATTGAAAAGCGGTACTTATGAAATTCTCTATGAATTACGATCGTGTTGCACATCGTCTCTACGTATGTAATAGTAACACTCGGATATAAAGAATGAAACTTTTCCGTGTTATCGTAATTTAATGAACCGTTCCTCTGCATTCGCTATTTTCTCTAACTTCGCACTTCTAACCGGAAGCCTCCACCTTCTTTCATCCAACTCGTTTCGCATACGCGAAACATCACTCGAACTCGTTGATATCCCGGCCCACTGTTAATTAACAGTGAACCGGGGCGGCGATAAAAACTCTGGGAATACCATGATCCGCGTTACCATAAGACTCGGATACTTACCTCACTTCCTGCGCTTAATGGGGGATACCAGTCAGGTTGGTCACGATATATAAAATAAACGAACCGATTCCTGCCCCGGTTCTTGCAACTCGTCGTGGCGCATTGGGTCACGTGTCGCCGCGTTCCTTTATTTCACTTGGCTTCGAAGGTGGGATTTCGTGCGCGCGTTTCAACGTTCAAATTCCTTCAGGTGAGTCACAAACTCGTTCGAGCAAATGAATTTTTTTTTCCTTTTTATTTCTTATTTAATTTTTTTTCTTTTCTTTTCGTGTGTAAATAAGGAGGTAACGATACGGATCGGTATACTTTAGGTTAAATTATTAATTGGTACAATGAATGGTTTTATTTTATTTTTTTGGGGGGGTAAACCAATTTGTGCCGATCATTCTATACGTGAGATATTAAATCGTAGCTTATATTATCTTCAGAATTGAATGTTGCGATTTTCAGTTTTATTGCGAAGCGTGATCAAGTTTAATATACGAACACGAGTCAATTTCAATATCCATAATCAGTTATATCCATAATGAATTTCGAATAAATTCAGAAGCAATAATTTCTCGAAATTATATTAAATCTGTAAATGAGAAAGACGCACATAGTTTGCGATTCTTAACTTTATCTTCGACATACTCAATTCCCAAATTACTTCTTCCAAGTAAAATTTTTCAAATCATGAACTATCCTTTATCAACCATACTCGTGATTAAAAGAAATAAAAGAGGAAGAAAAAGGAAAAAATGAATCTTTCCACGTAATTAATTCCATCCGGTTGAAAGTAGTCCAAGTAGTCGCGTTCGATTTCACAAAATTTATCAAATCGCGGACTTCGAAACAGCGTGTGAGAAGGAATTGCAACTTGCAATCCTCCTCGAGACTCTTCTTCCGGGAGAGGAGCGAGAAAAAAGCGCAAGAAAAATCTTTTCTCGAATGAAAAACCGTTCCCCTTTGTTGGCAGGACGTCGTTGGACGCCGTTTGCGAGGCGAAAATATTACGCCATTTCACGCGACGACATTAGATAACGCCCCGCTTTGACAAAAAGACCGGTGTTCTGACTAATTACCGGCTAACAAAGGGAACCGAGCCGGACAAAGTTGAGATTCGTAACTTCACGTTTCCCTGGCTTCGTCACGCCTCTCTCTCTCTCTATCTCTCTCTCTCTCTTTCCGTGACATATTGCGCGCGAAGTTTTCCTTCTCTTTTCTTCTCCTCTCTTTTTCCTCTCCCTCTTTTTCTCGATTTTTCTCCGTTTTTTTCCTTTTCTTTCGACACGCGTGGAACGCGATAACGCGCGTGGCCGATCTTGACGTGGCTCGCGTTCGATCGACACGGTTGGACGGAATTCAAATAAGCAAAACCAAATGTGAAGCATTCGAGCGGGCTGCCTGCTCTGCGGTTGGAAAAACCACACGAGTTGTTGTGGAATTCGAAAAAATAATCGCCCACTCGCTCTATTTGCTGGTTTCATTTTATGATCGGTGTATAATTTCTGTACACTATTGCCGCTTTATAACCGCGGTTATAAAGAAATTTTGCGGGCAAATTTTTCTTTCGCGCCATTGTATACTCGTGGTGGTGTATTTCGGTGTGGTGATATTATTTCGACGCTTGTAATGTTATGCGGATAATGTTTCTTGGCTTGTTAGATTCGTGGCTAAGTTATGTTGTCTCTTCTCTCTCTCTCTCTCTCTCTCTCTCTCTCTCTCTCTCTCTCTCTGGTTCTCTGTATTCTATTCTATTTCCCCGATAGAAAATTGTGTGAACGAATTGTTACTGTTAAGAAAGAATTATATCATCATCAAGATGTGTATATAGATATTATCTAATTTTTTCCATACTTTTTTAACATTTCGAAAATTAAAATGTCATGAATTTTGAACAACATTGGCGACCTCGAAATGGAGATTATCCTCCCGAGATCAGCTCGATACGTACACTAATTATTCCGTCTCATTGGCCTCTCTAATTACTTCCAAAAGCAACGTTATTAATTCTCCAAAGAAACGGGTTTGACATCCAATCAACTATTCCTATCAACTATCTCCTTTAACTATCTCGCGGCGTAGGCCAGCGCAACTTTCATCACATCCTGTTCCATTTGCGCGGCTTATACAGGAGAAGGGGGTTAAGGTAAGAAAAACGAGAGGAAGAAACAAGAGAGAAAGAGAGAGAGAGAGACGTTTTATCCTTTCGTTCTCGAATTTTATTCATTAATTTTATTCGACGATTTCCATAATCCACGAAAAAGATTCGTTTTTCTAATCTAATCTCTTCTCGTTCGAAAGTTTTCAAATTATCCAACCACGTTTGAAAAATGATCATCAATCTTTTTTCACCTTCTCCCTTTCCGACACTTCCGACAATTTGCTTCATCGCGTGGACAAGAAAGTGTATTGTTCGCCTATTGTCGTTGAAAGAGTGGGAAGCCAGAGTTTATGACTGCGAACCTCTCTCGTGGATAAAGCGTCACCCGGGCAAAAGTTAATCGAAGAAACACTCGCCAGACCGGATGTGTGGACGTAACCGGCCGCCATTATTACCATTATTGCATCGATTCCAGGAAACGACTTCTTTCGCCTTTCCGTTTCCTCCCTTAAGCTTAATAGAATTCGATTTGGACGAGTAAAAGAATCTGAGAATCTAAGAGTCTTGAACTCGTGAGCGCAATCGCAGGTGAAATCGTTTCCCGGCTCTCGTTCGTTTAAGTTAAGAATCGAGAGTTTGGGGACCGATGCAATCGTTATATTTCTATGATGAAAATAAATCTGGATCTCGAGAAAACGGGTGATTACGGATCCAGAAGATAAGGAATGATATAATAGGCGTGAAAATGTACAGCGCGTTGCATATCGTATTTCTATCGTGGTTAATAAGTTGGGTTGGTTATTAGGATGGAACGAAGGAATCACGACTGTGTGACGAGTAACGAATTTTTGTTAACAAGCGTTCTCGAGCGTCTTCGTTTTTCTTTTTCTTTTTAAAAATTTGTCGAGACGATTGTGTATGGGTGTCGTTGGTACGCGTGCATTAAAATCTAATTCTCCTCGGTTCTACAATGTAATCGCGTCGTCGGGGCATACAATTGTATTTTATGCACAGGACAATAGTCAATAATTAAGATTGTAATTTTTCTCTTCCATCGAGATCGCAGTATCGTGAGTATCTGCGCGTACGTTTTTAAATGTCTCTTACACTTATCATTTTCCACGCCAAGTTTCAAATTAATAGGTTGAAAATGATTGCCCCGCTATTATTGTAGAGAAAGAAAGAGGAGCGCGCGAGTTGCCATATAATTTTCGTGTAGGTAGATACATATCACGTCGCAGTTGAAATTTATCGCAGTAAGCAATATAGTGCGAAAAATAAATAAATAAATAAATTGCCGCGAAAAATATATTTATCGAATCAAAAATGTATCGGCTTTTCCAAAGCTTTTGAAATGGAAAACAGTTGTACAACGTGACTTGTCTCTCGACCGAAAAACAATTTGAACTCACGATGCACGTCTACTTTCCTTTTTCGCGTGCTACTGTTTCGGTTGTGAACTATGTGCCGGCTATTGGAGCAAGTGTGAAAAGAACTCGTTTTTGCACGGCCTTTCTCAAGTGCGGATTAATTTCAAGAAAAACAATCCGCCGATGCAATGCAATTCCCGACCAAACCTTTATTTCTTATCAATCAAATCCTTATGCTCGCCCGCCTGTGAAAGATTTCTCAATTCTTTTTTTTTCAAATTTTTATTAAAAGAATTTTTCTTTTTCTTTTTCCTTTTTTTTTTTTTTTTTTTAATAATTTTACATTTTCTAATTCCCTTCACTTTCAATGGAAACTCGAAATATAATGGATGGAAAGAAGCTAAGGCGAAGTGGGATGTTCGAACGATGATCGAAGATTTCACCGATGTTTTCTAACGACAAGAAAGTATGTGCCTATCATTTTTACGCACTATTAATCATAGGATATTTGTCAATCGCTCGTAGCCCAACGAAATTCCACCATTTATTCCCATTGAATACGAGCCGTTGACAAATTCAACTTTTTCAACATGAATTTCTCACGCGACAGCTTTATTAACAACGGGTATGTGGGCAGTAGTTGAGTAGCAACATGTAAGGAAAATACAGGTGAAATTAATGAAAACTGTTTGAATTATTAGGGAAAAGTCGCGATTAATTATTCGAGTGATCGAAAGTTTCGATTCGACGAAAAAGATGTATCGATCACGCTTCTCTTCCAATCTATCTATACACTTGATGAATTTAGAGAATAACTCGAACTTGTTATAGATATATGTATGAAAATTAAGAATTCTCATTCTTCTTTCTATTTTTTCCTGATTTGAATAAAATTACTTTTATTTCATCCGAGTTCATATTTTTAAAGATATTATTATTATTGGCTTGAATTAAAAAAAAAATCAAAGAAAATTTCTTCGTAAAGTTTCGAATTTCACGGATACAATCAATTTCTATATATATATACGTCTCTAAACACATTCTTGCGAATAGGGTGAAATCAACCACTCGCACGGAACATCGATCGATCTAGGCGAGATTTAATCGTGCGAAAAAATTCGAGATCGAGAGAGAAGAAAAAAAAAATGTCAGTCAAACTTTCTCCCAAAAACCGTTACATCTTCCCCCCTTCCCTCCTAAATTCAATTATTTACAACTTCTTCTTCTTCTTCTTTTTTTTTTTCTCCGTTTACTTTCACAAAATGAACGAATCACGATTGTAATTAATGCGACGTATCGAAGAAAAATCCGAGTGTGTCTTTGATCGAGCGTTTTATAGTTTGGCGAACGTTTTATAGGCGCCTCGTTCGACTCGCCTCGGGCGTATAACTGCGGAAGGCGCTGCAAACGGGTTGAGCGATCGTAGGAAGAGACTCGCCCCGAGGAGTAGTAAGTTTACTGTTATCGCTTCGAACGAACGGTATCGTGAGTAATCGAGCGAGGGCCGACGAGAAAAATGTTTCGCGGGATAAAAAACACTTATCTCGAGTAGTGAAACGTGTATGAAAACGAGTAACGTTCCGAGGAATCATGCGTTTAACTTCTCTCGAAATCGTTCGATTCGGGCCAACCAATTTATCATTCGACTTCCTCCAAGATTATTATATCGAATAAATTATTATATAATATATAAATATTATTCGAGCGAGATGTAACTCGCTTCTTCCCTGAAATTTAAATCGTTTTGTTAGAAAGAGATCAAAGTGATTAAATCCGTTTTAATTTTATTCCGATTCGAAGCAAAGGGGAAAATAATTTCGCGATAGTTAGATAAAATCGATCGGGTTGGAAGATAGCATTAGATTTAATCGGTTATAATTTCAACGGTAATTGTTTCAACCGTTGTTGAGAATAATTCCTCGTATCGCGTGGCTAAGATTGAGAAACGAACGGATCCCCCAAGGGAATCGTTAGAACCGCGACCGTTCGTGAGGCGAATTGCTCCTCGATAAACGATCCATTGTACGTCCGTCGAGTAATGCTCACTTCTCGAACATGACAGAGATTCTATATTTTTTTTTCAATCTTCAAACGAACCAATGAAAAACGAATCGAACGAACATTAAAATTCAAATTCCGTGTTTCAACTTTCGCGTTTCGTTCTCTCCTATTACGTGCGATTAAATTTCTTTAACCCACGAAAATAACATGATTCATTCATTCCGTTATTAATTCGTATTTGTTTAGATATATTTCCTAATCCCGATTTTGCGAAAGGGAAAAGAAATCATCGAGCTGTTTTGATTAATCGAAGAAAAGATTCCGAGTCGAACTCGCGTTGCAAAGCAAATTTCGCTCTTTGTTAATCCTTTTTAAAGCAGCTTTTCCTTTTCAAAAAATTTCTCTGCGTGTGAATAAATTAGACTAAATTAAATTATAAATACAAAAAAAAAAATTCAATTTTACCTCTAAATGCATTTTTATATAATTATACGAAACACGTAACATCGTTTTCGCAAAAAAAAAGGAAAAAAAAATCCCTCCCTTGAAGAATCATTATTTCATAACCGACGCGTAATGGAAAAAAAAAAAATAAAATAAACACAGACAAACGGATAGAATTGGACGAGCGAGCGTAAAATCAATCATGCCGTTTGAAACGAGACGCACGAGATGGAACGGGCACAATTTCCAATCCATTAGAATCAATTTTCTTAACGGATTTCCAGGATCGCACGGAACGCACGCGTGACGTACCCGCGGCTCTTGATGTCGCTGGGTTTCACCGGTGATTGCGATTCCTCGGCCTACACGCCACGAATAGTTCGCAACAAATCGCTCGACACGAGCACGAACGATCCAACCTAGATAACACGGCAATCCATTGAACCGGGAGGAAACGATCGAGTTGCCGGGACAAAAGTCGCCCACGATTTCTATCACTTTTTTTTCCCTTCCTTTTTTTTTCCTTCCTCGTCCTTCCGCTCGTTTCCCATTTCCGGTGGAGAGCGCCGCGCTTTCTTCGAGATGGTTGATTTTTCTTCTTCCTTTTTTACTCGATCTCAGAAGGGGAGATTTTTTTTTTCCTTTAGAATCGATTAGATTTTCTTCGCTCCGAAATATCGAAGTTTTTGTTTCAATACAATTAATTAATTTCAAGCGCAAAGATGCGTTAAATTAGCCAGTTTCTTTCCCGTTTTTGTCTGATTAATCATGAAGAAATCTCGATGAATTATTCTAATTTTGAAGATTTAATAATAAAATAATCCTGAAAAATGTATATTTATAAGTTAAAAATTAAAATTCGAAAAATTTATATCTGATATCAGAAATGAAATCCTTGTTGTCACGTGATCGTTTTCATTCTGGAGATCTCCAATCTTTGATCGTTTCGTTCGTTTTTCTAAATTAAATCCTCTTCCCGCGATTTCATTCATTAGACCGGTTTTCAACGAAGAAGGATCGATCGATGCTCTTCCAACTGCTCGTCGTTGAGAGCGCTGACTCGTTTCATTCAAGGAACGCGCGACATGCGTTTTCTCGTTCGAACCGTTAAGGACGCGAGATTATACCTCGAGATGGAAGCGGGCGAGACGAAAAAACGAAGAGAAAAAAGTCTCTGATTCCTCGAGAGACAATGAGCAGGAAAGATTCGAGATTGGCAGATCAACTTTGATGTATCTCCATTTTGATGGAATTTTAGCGGGAATTCAGGATCAGGTAGCACGCGTCACTGCGAGGTAGCAGTGAACGTTGTAAAATGTAGGTGAACAACTTGTTCGACCAGTCCGCGATAAACTGTTATATGCGCTGGCACTATGCCATCCTGAAAACCTATTTCTAATGGCAATGCCAACGACTGGATAACTGGAGAAAAGAGAGAAAATGGAGGAAAAAGTTGTAGGCGAATGTCTTACAAATCGTCTGTTCGAAATGATGGATAATTAAGTTGAGATCGCCGAGTATCGTTTTCTTGCCTTTCCCCGATTTAAATTAGTTGATGTTGTGTAAATGTATACCATATCATTGGCTATTAACCAGAAGAAAAAAAAAACTAGTTTCTGGTCTATCTGGTCTAAACGTGTAAAAGATTTTTGTCGAGTGAACTCTTTAAACGATTCAAGGCGATCTCGAGGCATTTAATTTTTTGTTTATACTTTCAAGTGACAGTGCTTTCGAAGAAGAAATTTGCAAAACTTGATAGTTTTCGCGATATGTTGGTCGATACGATCCTACGTTTCATTACACGTTCAAGTTGCACAGTTGATTAACGACGAGAGAAACCGTAGAATAGTTAGGCTCTGTTAGACTCTCGATTATAAGGAAATAACCTGATTTCACGTTGCTTGGATTGAATAACGAAAGGCCATACCGTAGTACTACATACTATATCGTAATCATTCCGTAATTTCTGAATTTGGTACGTACCAAATGGTCAAATACCTTGGGAGAAAATCTCTCGCGTGGTTAATGAATTCACCTGGAAAGTTTAATTCACCGCGAACAATCGGTCGTTGTATGCAAATATCGAACTCACCGAAACGAATCCCGATGAAATTCGTAAAATTACATGTCCAATTACATTTCCCCCCTTGTCTTTGTATTATGCAACGACCTCTCAATATTTCAACAACAAGTGCATCTGCAGAAAAAATGTCTCTCTCTCCACGCGCCAAATTTATCTGTACAATTTATCCTACGAAATAACAAAATTTTTCTTCAAAATTTCAAGCTCTCCAATTTGTCAAAATGTATATATATATAGAAGTTAATTCAATCAAAAAAAAAAAAAAAAAATATAGGGATTAATTTTCGACGATAAATTTTAACAAAATTGATGAAACTTCGAAATATAAAAATTTTTCACTTACTTTCAAATATAAATATAAATTTCAAAGCATCCAAAGATCAGAAATCAGAAATCTGTCATCTCGAGACACATCTACTTGATAAAAATCACGAGTCGAAGTATACTTTGACACGCGAAGCGATGATCATCACTCGTCATCCCGTCAGGATAAAATGAATTATCGAGTATAAGTATAATTATCCACGAATTTTTCCTAAAACGTCATAAAATTTTTTATAATTAACATTATATTCATCCAATATATCGTTCGACGAGCAATCTCCAACCTTCCTATCCCACTTGACCGATTAATCAACACGTCCTCCGAATTTTCGTCAAACGATGCTCGTAAATACCATTTTCCAGGCTTCGTTTAACCGATCAAACGACACTAATGGAGATAGGTGGCGCTGTGGTTGTTTCTCGAAATACGTGGAAATAATTGCTACATGTATACCGATTAGTCGCGCTTGCCATAATTACAGCAATTGCTCCTATATAGGCGGGGATCGTGTTCGACTCGGTTAGGTTAGTCTCCGTTTCCCTCGTTTAAAAGTTCGTCAGCTGACTGGTGGCGCGCGCGCCCGACTAACCGGTCGAATGGCCTGGCCGATCGAGTTTACGGCCGTAATCGAAAGTTTTCACAGTTGACGGCCACCAATGGAGATTGCGGAAAATCAAGTGGAAACAGGTCGAGGAGGCATCGCAAAAGGAGCAAAGGGGCGAGTATCGACGGTGAACACGTTTGAATCCAACGATTGAACGAACCACGAAGAATCTCGAATGGCTTAATCCCTTTCGTGACGACCCAGTTTGACGAGAATGTGTATGTATGTGCATGCGTGCGTGTGTGTTTATTCTCCGCGGTTTGCTCTCGATGCAATTATAAAACGATGATAAAAGATTCCACTTGCGGTTTTCGATCATTGATCAATTTTCTTCTTCCTCTTCTTCTTCTTCTTCTTTTTCCTGGATGCGTGCATTCCACGTGCTCTGCCGTGATTCGATTCAATTTGATGGAAAGATCGTGTACAATCCACTCGTTTATGATATCGGCGAATACGAAGCAAATAAATGACACCCCATTCGTTCAAGTCGAAATCAAGAAACGAAGGTGCATACGTGGTTCGTCGAATGAAATTGAACGAGAGCATTGCCTTTTCTACTTTGACTATATTTACGAAAGTTTCGGAGAAGCGTGGGAAGACACGATCGTCCCAATGAGTCGTAAACACATCACCACGGTTTTCTTCACATAATTTTCCGGGATAATAATAATTTCTCGCTACACAATTGATCTTGTATCATCACTTCACTCGCGGCCACCTGTCGAGGTCGACGCGCGAAAATCCACGTATAACTGAACAACGCTTAAAGGAGACGTTCGAGGAGAAGAAGAGTTCACGAAGAAGGAAAACAGAGAGAGGAGAGGGAAGAGGAAGGAAACGCAAGAAGAACGTTAACTGTAACTGCGGGACAGGAAAGGAGGGAGGGGAAGAGGAGGAGAGGGAGGTGGATAACTGGATGGCCGAGAGAAACAAAGGAAAGAAGGAGAAAAAGGAGGAAAAAAAACGGAGCGAAAAGAGGAAGCAGCGGGAGGAAGAAGGTCGAAGACCGCGAATCCCTCAAGGACGAGGAGGATACGAGGCGCGACAAGCGAGTGAGAAAAGGATGGTCATCGAAGCGCGGGAGAATAGGAGGAAGGAAGAAGCGGGTTATATGATACGCCATGGTAGAGAGACAGAGAGAGAAAGAGAGAGAGAAAGAGGACGGAAGGATGCATCAACGTGCACAACAACGTTAACGACAACGGGAAGAGTGTAGAAGAGAGCAGAAGAAGAAGAAGAAGAAGAAGAGAAATGACTCACCGCTCTTCCTGCCTGACAGTTGCGTGACGCGTATGGCGATCGTGATCCTCGCCCATACGAAGAGGATCGTGGCGAGGACGAGCGTCGCGTTGCGGCAGCCGGCCAAGTGCGATCTCATGCTGTTTGGCGGGAAGTTTCTCCGTGGTTGGAACTAGATCTCCGACTTGTGGCAATGGACTTGCTGAGGCAATGGCTCAGCGCCGACTGAGACGTTCTTTGTGGTCGCCGCGCTCTATCTCGACCGTCACTTCTCTCTCTCGTCGCCGTTTTCACACCGGCGAATAGAGGCCCCAGGGGAAGCGAAAAACTACCACCAACTAACTACTTCGCGAGGCTACTTCGATGCGAGTGACGATTGACGACGGAGGAGGACAACCTTTCGTCGTTGTTGTTGTTGTTGTTGTTTCGATAACAGCCGGGGGCCCGCGAGGTCACGGAATTCCCGGTTCCCGAATTCAATTCCCGCCGCGGAGGGACACGCGTGTGTGTGCCGCTCTTAAATCCTTTACCCGTAGTCCACAGTGTGCACTTGTACATCTATTTAAAACCTATCGCTCCACCTCGCGCTCCTCACTATTGGCTCCTGCCCCAATTCCTTGTCCAATGATACACTCTCGCGCGCATTCACCTCCTTTTCAGATCGGCGACGTGCAACCGACGGGGGGCGGAGAGGTGGCAGGGACTATCGGCCGGCAAGGTGGTAGGTGGTGGCGATATCGGGTAGGTGGTAATACCTCCGGATGTTTGTAAGGCGCCGCGCTAATAATCATCAAGGCATGAAGGTATGGAAAAAGCGACGTTCGAGTCCTCTAGCCCCTCCCTCTCCCTCTCCCTCTCCCTCTCCCCTATCCCCCTTCCCCGCAACGGCTCCCGGCTCCTTCCTCTGATGAAGGTGAAGGGGTTTTAGGTGGGGTTCTTGGAGCCGCTAAAGTCGCGGCTTACTTGGCCGCCCTTCTACGACGCCAGTTTCCAACCGTCTAAGAGCCCGTCTGACTTCCTCGCACAGTGGTAGGTGCACGTGGAGGGGCGCCTGCTCGCGTGTCTATGCTCCAACTGCGTTTTCGTTCTTCTATCTGTCAGAAGTTTCATTGCGTGGACGCTCGATAGGCTGGTCGACCGGTGGTCCCGTCGTATTCTTTCGATTCTCTCCGTTCCGTTTCCATCTGGATTTACTTCGATTGTACAAATTTTCCCTCGTTTCGAATCGAAACCAGTTGGATCCAGACTTTTAGACTTTTAGGAGATCCGTCGATGCAGAGATCTGATCTGATCTGATCTTCGATCTTGTTATTCTAAAGAAGTTGACACGCAACATGTTCGTATTTGGAATGAAATATAGAACTCCATATTTCGATATACTTAATAAATATCGGTGGATTATTGAAATATAGGTGGATTTATTGATCGATGAAAAATCCCTAGATCAACGAACGGCGTGTTAAGCGTGTCTAACCTGGATTTCGAAAGCGGTCGAATAACGCGACGGTTGCCGAGATTTATTCAAGTGGTACGCATATTTATCGGTGTTCCCGGATCGGGTAAAAATATCGGCGGCTGCCTCGCCGAGTTTCGATTTCTCCTTTCCATTTTTTTTTTGTCTATCGTCAAAAATATCGTCATCGATCCGGTTTAATGATCAAACGGTTATTAGTTTTTTTTGAAATATCATCGAAAATGATCGCCTTCAATCTGCGAAAAGACATTTATATATTGCCATTTGTAAATCTGGTGCAATGTTGAATATCACGATATTACGATATTGTAACGTTCGATCGATTTACAAAATTATTATAAATGATTGATTTGATCAATTTGTTTATAAAAATAAAAATAGACAAAATAACAACATGGATCGATTGGTCGATTGATCGATGATAATTGAACAGGAAGATGTAGTCAATTCTCTCTTTCAATCATCGTATTAAATTAATTAATTTTAAATCCGAATAAGATGCGTAACGCGTATGTAAACATCGAACGTAACTAACTAAATATTTTTAGCAATAACAAGGAGTGAACAGAGAGCAAATCGATTTGACTTGTTTGATTCTAATTATTCAAAGTATCAAAATATATCGAAACCATTCGATTAATACCAATGTATTTAGATAATACCATTACTTTCGTTATTTTTCCCTGTATTCCGTCATCGAGTTGATTTAAACTAGTTTCACGCCGTACTATTTAATCATTCGTTACCATAAAGAGCGGACACGCGCCACCTGTTATAGAGTAACTATCACGGCGAAAGCTCGTAAAAGCGATTATATCGGAGGTTTGAGCGTATCGAAAGGATCCGTTACGTCAGGAAATCTTGCCTGTTCATCCTGGAGGCCGCCTTCCGGTTGTCCACGAAGAAGAGAGAGAGAAAGAGAGAGAGAGAGATGGTCGTAATTATCGAATGATGCATGGAGGAAGTGACATTTTGTGTCTTCTGACGAAATCGATTGAAAACCTGTTTCACCTGATCGAGAATCGATTACCGATTCCGTGAAATTATTGGCCTAACTTCACCTCGTGGCACACGAAAACCATCGTTGGAAGACGGTATTATATATTTCCATGTTAATCGCGTACCGATCTATGCACGTGCCGCGTAATTTATTTCACTTTTTAATCTGATCATTTTATACGCGTGTTTCGTACATGTCAAAAGTTTTCCTTTCTTTCTTTCTTTTTTTTTTTTTTGAAAATTTCTTCGACAAAGTAAAAGTAAAAGTATTATTTGCAACGCGTAAATCATAGGGTACCATCGAAAGTGATTTGTATCATTCGATATATCCTTATTGAATATTCATAAAGTATATATACACTTTTACAAAAGAACAAGAGGAAGTTTATCCGAGCATTTTCGATTCTTCTTCCAGGATGCTATTAAACAGTGTTTCTCAACCGAATAATATATCCCAAACAATCTAATTATCCCATTCTTCTTCAATTCTTTTTTAATAATTATTAAACGTGAATAATTTCTATAAGGAAATATCCATCTCTCACTATAAACATTATTTCTCATAAAATAAAAAAAATATAAATCTCTATATAAATTCTATATAAAAAAGCAAAACTATCTATCACAAAACTTCTCCAAAACTTCAAGTAAGTTGAGGATCCAAGGCACGGAATAACGAAACATTTCCAGAAGGGAAAAGTGATGGAGGTGAGAAACGAAGAGTAAAAGGATGGAGCGGGATAACAGGAAGAAGGAGGAAGGAAAGAGAAAAATGCGCTTTTCTCTCTCGCGTGGAAAGCAGCCTGAACGAAAGCAGACGGAGCGAAGCGTGCCAGTGAAAAGTGATTTGTATCACGGACACGCGACGCATTTCAACATTAGCCATAGTGGCTGGATCCAAGTTTTTCGAGCATCCTCCGCTCAAATGTATAGCACAAGTTCAACGGCATCTCGTCTGAATTCCGAGGAAATCGAAAGGGAAGTCCAACGATCGAGGATCGATGCCAAGTTGGCAACGATTGCCAATTGACACGCTGGTCGATGCTGATGGTCTCGAGAGCCTCGTCGCTCGAGTGAATGGAAGTCGATCCACGCGACTGCCTCACTTCGGATAAATTTCACATTTCACGTTCCGTTTTGCTCCCTTTCCTTTTCGCGGGTTTCTTCGTCACTTGGACAGGTTTATCGGCATTCGATCGTGGAAATTAAACGCCGATATTACCGTTCTTTAAATTGGAATTAGATATAATTTTAGAAAGGTTTAGATAGGAAGGGACAGGTTGGATAACTTATGGGATAATTTGTGGACTGCGACTGGTTTATATTTGAACGTTTTTATTCACCGATTTAGAAGATATTACGTTATTCGTGAGTGGAAATCGTTTGGGCGGTTTTCAAATGAAAAATCTGATTTTTGTTAGACAATTATTTACTAGAATGTTGATTAATCGAAACAGTGTTAATTCGAAGTGTGATTCAATCAGTTAAATCAAGTTAATAAATTTAAATTTTATTTTATTTTTGTTAATGTTTTTAAGGAGAATAACACCGTTGTCCGATGATAAATTTATCGAATACTATTTCATCGATGATAAACTTTCGCAATCACTATTATCATCGAAATTTTTCTCTTTCCAAGCTCTTGTTCTCGTCAAAATAGGATTTCCCTCGAGTATACACCCGCTGAGTTAATTTACACTTTCTCCGCGGTGAATGAAGCCCGCTTCGTGCCCAGATTCATCATCCCGACGAGTTTTTGTCACCGTGAAAGTCTATTATGAAATAACGTGCGTTTCCCCGCACGGAAATCAGCTAATTGTTAAATCAATGGCAACGAAGATCTGGCAAAGAAGAGAGACATTGTATCGTGAAATTTACGACTTCGTCGCGGGAGAAATACCATGAAGTTAATCCAAGAGACTGTTTAGAGCTGTAATTAGCGGCGAAAGAACGAAAATTCAAAGAAAATTCAAAATACGCAAAGCATTTCTTCGATTCAATCATTCCTTGAATTAAATAACTTTCGAGTATGAGAATATTATAAATAAGCAATTAAAAGCCCAGTCGTTGGACTCGCCTCCAATGAATCAATTTCTCAAATCTCAAATTTGCGGAAATTAAGACTTTTCTCGAAGAACAATCGTTGAATTCCTATCATTCGCAAGACTCATAAGAACAAACAATAGGACTATCCTCGACAAGCCTCGTTGATCGACAGCTATACGAAGAATGCATCATCTTTTTAGTTACGAAAAAATTCAACTTGCCTCTTCTCTAAAATTGCTTCATTCAATGCATTCAACAACAACATTTCTCTATCGATTTTCTTCGCCTGATTAACTCGATTTTTGTAAAAGTAATAAACGTAACTTCATTCAATGCAACATTTGAATCTTTCTCCAAGATGCAGAGAGAGGGGAAGCTGTCCATTTCAAGATTATTAATCATGGCGCTTAATATAATAATTACGATACCGTCGAGCCTCGAGGAACAACACGCGTGTTAAATCGTTGACAAGCAACCTAAGCCTCCCAGCCAACGATGTGTATCCGATCTCGCGTAAGAAATACTTGTTACGCAGTTTCGAGATCGATCGGTAAACATTCACCGGTCAGAATCCAGTTCCAGAGAGTCCTGCCCGCTCTTATTTATCCCCGCGGACGTGATATACCGCTCCACGCTCCACGAAGGATCGCCTGAGTGAGAAAAAGTTACTACAGATACTGCAATCCCTCCTCGATGGATCGGATAACGAATAATAAACACCGATGAATTTTAGAACTTGTGCGATCGTTTTGTGTTTGTCCACAGGTAAAAGCGGTTGAAAGCCACGCGCACGAGTCACAGCCTCGTGCAGTTCCTGCTATACCATATTCCGAATGTAGATCGTGACTGTGTACACATTTTATCGATCCCTGGGATCGTGGCTGTTTAGAAGGTGCACGGGCAATGACGTAACGAGGCAAAGCAGGCGATTGCAGAATAACGAGACCAGATTCTCGATCGAATGTAGCGCAACCGGATAAATGTTCCTGAATGTTCCTCTTCCGAGTGGATAGGAAACGAGAAAAAAAACTTGTGAAACTTGTGGTTCCGCTATGCTTTTGTTTACGGGGATTCCGTGCCAATTCCTTTCCCCCTCCCTTTCTTCTTCTCTCTCTCTCTTTTCGAGAGATTTTTTTCGTTGTTCCTGTTGGCGAACCGTGGTTGGTGGTTGGTTTCTTGGAACGAAAAAAAAGTAAGAGGCGCGATATAAAGGATGATTTACGGCGATCGATTCCGTTCCGTTCTTTCAGGAGGGGAAAGGTGATGTTTGGCGGGGGTCTGCGATTCGAGAGATTCGAGAGATGACTGTTGAAAGCTTTGGAGAACGGTCTAAATATCTTTGGAGCGTTATGGAATGGCTCTGAAACGCCGCGCAACACTTTAGAAAATGCTTTAAGTTGGAAGAAAGCTGTAAAATCTAAAACATCGTGAAAGCTTTAAAATGCTCTGGCACTATTCCGAAGAAAGAGTTTTCAGAAAGAGAATGCTATGGAAAAATTCTTTAAAAGCCTCTAGAAAGCTTCGATTCGAAATCTGAAAAGATCTTAAGTTGCTCTAAAACACTTAACCCTGAAATACTTTGAATAGAAAGGAAGGAATAAAAAGAAGAGAATTGTATTGTTTGGTGTAAATATTTGTGCGTTTTTTAAGAGATTAACATGAGATTCAACGAGAATAATTAGAGAGTTTTGCCTTGAGGGATAATAAAAAGTAATAAGCACAAAGAAATAATCCCTCGTTAGAAAAGTTGGAAAAAAACTTTCTAAAATTCCGCAATTTGATTCACTTCTTATCGGTATGCAACCGAGCTAACTCCCAATTTGCACACACTCGGATATATTTTCTTTAAATCCTTCCTTTTCCTCAACACTGGATATACACTTCCTGCTCGAGATCTGATCTCGTGATCGAAAACTACGCAATCGCTACGCCATTTTCTCATTAATTGAAGGAAATAGCATTTTGTTTAGACGCGATTCTATTCTCTAAAACTGGCAAGTGCCTTACTGGAACCAGATCTTTGACGAGGAAACACCAGGAACGAAGGAACAGGTGTTGTATAAAACCAATTAACGTTTTATTACTTCGATACTTATACCTAATGAAGTGTATGCGTGAACCTGCTACCTGCAGCACCTATTTTACATATAAATGATCGTAATTAAAGTTCATTATGAAAACAACTTGGTATATATATATTTCAATAAATCTCAACAAGATGTAACATTAATCTTACCAAAACCATTTTCTCAAAATAATAAAAACAAAAAATACATATACATGAAATTTGTCATTTTGACATTTTTACCTTCATCGTTCCAATGTTATGTATAAATGATTTTTTAATTAAACAGAAATATAGAATATTGGACGACAATGGTCAGTAGCAGCTTCTATTGTCACGCGTGATTCAGCGTACGCGTTAATTGCGACTTCCTGAATTAACAATTCCAGTTATATACTCGATGGAATGGTAACACTGTATAAATTGTTAATAGTAGAAATGGATATAAATTTATCGAGGTTATTGATTAATCAGGAATCAGAAAACGTTTCGCTTTCGATGCTCGAGTTTCAAGCTTATACGTGACCAAGTTACCTCTTCTACGAGTTAAAAGCGATGCTCTGTTGCGTGTACGTGAAAAACTACTTTCCTCGCTATTTTCTCTGCTGACTCAATGCTAAGGCTTATTGTCTTTCGATGATACGTCGTATGGAGAAATGGCACAATATGACTTACTTCGATGTATCATGATTTTTTTGGATTTTTATCGTTCTGGCGTAAAAGTCGATCAAATTTTGTAAAGATACAACTTATTCAAATTTAAATATTTCCAATTGTCGAAATATCTATTTGAATCTTCCTAAAAATTATTAATTTCTCTTTTAACTGGACTTTCAATTCACACGAAAAACAAAATATATTTATAAATAAGATATGATATCTCATATTATAAATGAAATATGAGAATCGAAATACAATTATTATAATTTTAGATCTTTACCGGAGAATCCGTTAGGCGGATATTTAATCACGCGTTTATCGATTTATAAAGATCATTCGATCCTCATTCAGCATCATTCGTTTAATACGACGAAATCTACTCGTGCCTTAATCATGACAAATTCACAGATCGTGAACCGTGTGACCTTAGATCACAATAGAGGCTCTCTTTCAGCCACAGTAATACGATCTATTCGTTGCCTTCGATCTTGTAATACAGATTCCTTGCGGACGGATAATAGCGTTCATTCATAAGCAAGGAAGATGACAGGTAGAATTCGAACACAATTGCATAATTAGTTAGCCGGATTAGCCAATGTGTTGTTGGAAAATCACGTGAGTCCTTTGTGAGTGTAGAAGTTAACAATTTTTTCAGTTAATTAATTTTAGCCCTTTGGGAAATTCCACTTTTTCAATATTGCAAAAACTTGAAGAAAATTATGTAAATGTTGGATTTTCTTATACGAGAGAAAAGAAAGGATTGTAATTTTGTTTCCAATATCGCGAAGAAAAATAATTGGATTATACGATTCGAACTATTTGAATATCCAATCTTCTCTCCATTTTTGTTTATTGCCAACCGAAGTATCAAGAATCCTTACCTCGTAAATTTATACATACATAAATCATATCCCGTATTCTTAATAAATCTTACTTTTTTCAGCGTCTGAAACACAAATGGCGGCGATACGATTAAGGTGCCACACACGTCGATCCCAGCAACCATTCCTTCCTTTCAACGGAATCGCGTTGAAAAATTGAAAATGTTGAAATCTCTTTTTCCCTCCATGCCTATTAATTACGGAGAATAAAATCGATCACGAAATGGCAAGTGTTGTTGAATTATAATCTGTAACAAAAAATCGGATACAATTAAGACGATTAAACGGCAAAAAATAGTGATTATGATTGAGAGAATTGTGCAAACATAACATAATTATCCAATGTGATTTCTTAAATTAATTTTAAAAAAACTTGCATAAATAATAATACTTACTATTTATTATACTTTTTAAAATTAAATTCTTAAATTATAATATTGAAAAAAAATAATTCCTTCCTAATTTAATGGATTTGAATTAATTGCACGTTTAAAATTTCTTTCTTTCTTTTCCTTTTTTTTTTTAATAGAAGAATCTTACGATCCAAGACAGTTGTACATTACATAACAAATATTATCAATTTTGTACCCTGGTTAATTATTTATTATAAAACAATTATAAACGCGTGTAACGAGCTCCCGATTCCCGTATCCCATTGTATATCATTCGACATCTATTACGCAACACAATATATTTTCTATCCCAATTAACGAATCGAATCTTGCCCATTCCGAATTGTCGATCGATCTTATTATCGCGTTAATAAAATTAAATTACACGAATGTTCGGACAAGTAATACTTCTCGACTCGTGACCAGGCTTATTTCGCGTGTTGCGTAACGCAACGTGTAGTACGCCGCCTAATTGGGGCGGGAATCGAAAATGGGAATCTAATCGATTCGGCGAGATGTCGCATCATTAAGGTCGCAAGAAAATTACTCGGCCTGGCAAACTTCCGCCTCGTTACGACTCGCCACGAAATTTTAATTGAAGGGACATCTCATTAATCACCGTGTTATCGAACCAATATCTGTCCAACATCTATCCACGTACTTCGATAAAAACATCGAATCGACGAAAGATCGACGGGCCTCCAATCGTCAATCGATAATTAATAACGCCAATTAAACGAGGATAGGCAGATAATAAACGGAACTGCAGAGAAACAATTGGACGTGTTTCCGGAGAGGAAGAATATCGAGGAAGGAAACCGAGTTAATTAATATTCGACTTGATGGAAATATGCTTACGAGATGATTGGAATTTTTAAATCACGTGTGAAAAAATATCTCAATTTATAAGACTTTTAGATGATAACGAAATTGTAATAATAATAATAAATAAAATTCTAGAGCACTTGTTCATTCAATTTTAAATTTCTTCTTCCTTGGAAATCTGCGCGAAATCAATGAAGTAAAGGATTAAGAAGGAAAATGAGGGAACGAGATTAAAATATCCTGCGACGCGGGATAAATTTGTTCAGAGAGCAGAGATCGTGAAACGGTTTTGCTAATTGGAGGGAGAGATACGATCGGAAACGCGAGAATTAAAAATTTCGCCGTTTCACTTTTCTTTCCTGCTGCCTCCCTCTTTCCACTGTTCGATCCCCGTGGGAAATCAATCAATGGACAGAGAAACGTGTCAAGCCCGATATCGATCGAAACTAAGGATATTTACGAACACGTCTCACGTATGCGGAAAGATCGTTGTGTAAAACCGTCCAGGCCAAGATCTCGGTTTTTGATTTGGCGCGCGTCGACAGGGAGTTGGGGAAGGCCGGCTAATAATCGGATAATAAATCGGAATATTTCACAACCGCGGGATCATTTACCGCGGCTTGGAATTTTGTTTGAATCGAGCGAAACGTTCCAAGTGAAATCCGTAAAAGAAGTCATAACTCGTGGAATGCGCCAATTCCAGCATACATTTCATCCGCCCAAAGTTTTTCTCTCCTTCCCTCAAATTCGAAGAGAAATTTTTCTCGTTTTCGATATTTCGAAGATATTTTTGTCGCTTCCCAACTTTTCTTTTTCCTTTCTATAAATTTGTGGAATCTTTAACGAATCGTTTCCAATCAATATTAATTATCACGTGTATCGGATAAAAATGAAAATATCGAAGTGTATATACGTAAAAAGATTCGTGTCTCCAATTACATTCAATTAAATACAAGAATTTGAAAAAAAAAAGAGGAAAGAAAAATTACAATTAAGCGAACGAAAGCCAGAAAAATACCGGGTATGGCCTGACCGGTATAATACCTTCATTAAAATAATACCGCTATTAAATCTCTGGTCGTGCAGCGCATTGGTTCGAAACAATGCATGTCGATCGCTTGCGAAGATCGGCTATCATGAGCCAAAAGCGAAACCGCACGGGTATAAATATCTCTTGTGCATCTTTTCTTTCCTTTCTTTCTTTCTTTCTTTCACTCTTTTTTTTTTTTGCGTTCAAACGCAAAATACCAATAACTGAAAAGAAACGGTAAGGGAAAATCGTCGCTGAATAATGCATGGCTCTAATTTTCCAGTTTTCCTTCCTCCACAATCGGAAAGGAAAGCGTTCGCTTTATACGTACGTGTTACAAAATTGTAATAAAGTAACCGAGAATTAAGCGTGAAAATACGTTATGCTTAATACTTTCGTTTTTCAGGTGATCTGCATATAGGAAACGGCAAATGGGTAAAGGCAAACTTGTTTATCTAACGGTGATCGGTCCGGTTTAATTAAAGGTTTAACACGCATGGGCGCGTGCACGTATACCGAAAGTTGTTTTTTTTCTTTTTCTCTTTCTTTTTTCTTTCGTGTTCGGATAACCGCTTGACCAACACCTTTATCAGTTGACATTTCAGGCGATCTTTCGTAACTGACAATAACGTCGATGGATAATGCGCCGAATCGATTCAACTTCTTTTTCCAACACCTTTTCTTTTTCTCTTCCCTTCCTCGTCCAAAGCTGTATTTATCTTATTCGTCGACCCACAACACGCATGCACGTAACATCCGTTGTTACATTTCTCCCGCTATTTTTACAGGGGGCATAAAAAGTAAAAGCATAAGAGGAACGTTGTACGAACGTTTAATTGCCATTTTTCTTTCGAACGAGTGGAATACACGTACACGGGTTAAATTGGCGATCGATACTAGATGCAGACTTTTTTATTAACACAAAAATGTCTTGTGAAATATGTAAAGCTTTGCTTGGGATCTAATTGATCGCGATAAATGAAATGAAATAAAATATAATTCCACTGACTTTCTCAGCGGAGGAAAAGATTCGTATCTAATTTGTTGTAAAGTTTGAACGTGCGAAAGGTACAGTAACTGATACTGAAATACTGTTCACAGATAGAAATATAAACTCCTTCGAAACTCTTCCTCTTGTTTTTCTCCGCATGGAGTAACGCGCGTTTTACGTGGAGACGTATAATTTCTTCCATTTCTTTTTTTTTCGTCCACACACATTTTACTCCCCGACTTCCTCTCAGAAAATAAAAATCTTTCTCACATTTATACGCAATGGACAAAAATCTGTGCGCACAGAAATACGAGCGAGAGATAAAGATTTATCTCCTTCACTTTCTTCTTCCATCCATGTACTTCACGCAAATAAAAGTTTCCCGTGTATATATTTCTTATTTCTTCCCTTTAATAGCTTGATGCACGTGATGATCTACAAGATGTTCACTTTCCGACAAAAACTTTCGAGAGGCGAGTCAGGCAACGAACCGCCTCTAATTGGGGCTGGCGCACGCCGTAAAAAGAAGAGGCAAGGTGAGAGAATCGCGCCCCTTCTCTTCTCATCTCTCACCCTGCCTTCCTCCATCCATTTCCCTATCGAATTAACTCCCTCGAAACTTCGTCGGCAAAGTGTGTTCGACCGAAGAAATTTTCCTCCAACCATTATTGCCATTATTTCTTACAGCTCGCTCTATTCGTGTCTACAGCCTTTGCTTTCTTCTTTTTCTTTTTTCGAGGTGTTTGAGTGTTTAACGCTTGATAAATGACTCTTCTGACTCTCTCTTTACTCCGTGCCTTTGTTTCTTTCTCTCTTCGTCAATTATTCCCTTAAGCCTTTATACATCATTAGATAACAACACGTTCATAATAATTTTAATTCTGAATATTAATTTGAACACTCTTCCTTCCAGTAATTTTTCTCTCTCAGAAAGAACAAAAAATATTTAACGAAATTTAAATTTAAACCTGGAACAATGGAATAAGGGTGTAATCGATTATTCCTAGAATTCTTGGAAAGAAAATGATTTGATCGTAATTGAAAAATTTCAATCAATGACAAAAAATGTGAATTAGAAATAAGACGAAGTATCGTTGAACTCGTAACTCGTTCCGTACGTGCGAATTATCGATCATCCTCGTCTCGAATTCCCGGAAAGAAATCGAGGAAATAGTGAAATGATAACGGTGAGGTATATCGGGAACGTGACATTAAGATATTTTAATTGCACCCTCTTTCAAGTTACACCGTTTATCCACCATCGTGGATAAATTGCTTGGGCAGAAATTCTTTCGATGAATAACAACATCGCCATTAAATAACACGTATCGTCAATAGGAAATGCATTGCGAAACACGGCGCTGTCAAGCTAGAAAACATGTCGTTCCGTACTGACTGTGGTTCAATTGGCGTAATAAAGTCGGTTCACCACGCGACACACGCGATATTCCCTCCATTCTGCGATTTAGAAGAAGCTTTACTTTATATATATATATATCTTTTGATTCGTTATTTTTTGTCTTTTAATTTTTTATTGTTATTCGATTCAATTTAAACTGTAATTCAAAATAATAGAGATCGAGTTAAGAAAGAAATAAAAAATTGAAATTCATATGAGTTCTGGTCTACTTCTATTATATTGTTAATTGCTTGTTAATTCATACCTGCATTAAAAGGCACATTAACCATGATTATTCGTTCAGTGGCTATTGTTCAATTTGATAATTTTTATCAAATTTTATCAAATCTCGAGATCGTAAAACAAACGAGATCTTTTGTTAAATATTGATATTTGGAATAGAATCACCGAGAATTTCGTTTCTTTTATTTTATTTTTTTCCTTTTATCAAAACAAAATTATGCTCTAAGCTATTTAGAAACTTGGCCAATACTTTCTCGAACGTCCATATTATCTCAACTTTTGAAACATCATTTGACAAGGATCGCTTTCATTCGCCGCGCTCACTTTGTACTACATCAACTTTTTATTTCAAAATTAACATATCAAAATTCCTCCTCCTATACAATTTATAAATTGATAATGGAAATTTCATCCGTAGATATAAAACGATTATAATAATAATACGATTCCTCGTCGATGCTCGTATTATTCGTTCGTAAGATTGAAACGTTATTCCGTTATTCGTCAATCCTTATCCTACAGTCAATCGCAAAAATCTTCGTACATTATCTTACGAGGAAATTCTAACGCGAAAATGATGGATTTGAATGGAAAATTTCTCTTCAAATTTTCAATCTCTTTCCTTCTTTTTTTTTTTTGTTCATTCTTTAAATTTCTCTTGAGAATATTTTTTAGAAAACAGATAATGGAGAGGAATTAAAACATATTAAATATTTAAAATTTGTATTATACTATCTGGAAAAATATAAAAATAAAACAAAAAGATATTGAAACAATAACAATAATTAATTTCATTCTTTTCAAAATAATATTTCTCTAAAAAAAATTAAAATTATTTTCACATACTTTTATTCTTAAATAAAGTATATTTCTATTCAATTATATTTTCATATAAAAATCGTAATGATATGCAAATACTTTTTATAATCGCATATTCGTATATTACTCATTGCATCATCATCGACCATCCTTTACAAATTTATTCCACTCCAATCGAGATAAAGATTTCTTTGAACCGACTGTACGCGATTCGGTAACAGTATAATTTTCAACTTAACACGTGTACCAATCTGAAACGAAAACGAAATTCCAAAGTGAGAAGAGTTATGCGTACGATGCGTTTCACTGTCGCGTTAATCACCATGAAATTTCGGATAAGATGAAAGTGCTCGTTTGCATGCGATCGTCCCGATCTTTCTTCTTTTTAATTGGCAGCCACGTGTGGCGTTCAATCGTGAAACAATAATAATAATAATAATAATAATCGAAATGTTGTACCTGGGCGTGTTTCACGACGAGATAAAAGGATTACATCTGCTTCCTCTGATCTGCAAATACATTTACGTATATTTTCGTGTCTACACGTCGTTAATTTAATTGGAATTAACCAGATGGAATATATGAGGAGGGAGGAGAGGGGAGTGGTAACGATGAGAAGAAATTCGTGAAATCGTTTGTTCCCTGATGAATTGGAATTCCTAATCTGGAATTTAATTAACTTATCTTATCGACCGGTTAACCGAACGTGACGTGTAATTATTATCGCGTGAATATTGGGTCAATGTTGCGAGTGAAAAGGCTTTCAGGTTTAAACGTGATGCGATACGAGATGTAGATATGATATTCGATCGATCTTTCGTTTCTGGATCCTAGTTTTTTGGAAAAATCATAAATTGGATCGTCATTAGAGTGGAAAATTTTTTCCTATGAATAAAAATTAGTTAATTTACTACAATTACTATAGATATTTTTGTAGAACTTAAAAATATTTAATATTATATGTAAAAAATTAATTCCAAATACAGTTTCTGTTCTGCGTAGATACAAGAATCGATTGAATCATTCGTCCCTTCGTTTTCTAAGATTATTCAAAGCAACTATCTATATAATAAATCTTCAACAATCTAAACAACAGTCTAAACAAAAATAACAATGGTTGAATACTTTCTCTCATTCTTGAGACGCTTGTTTTATAAAGCAAGGTCGGCCATGCAAAAGGGTGTGCCACGACGATAATAAACATTATCCATGCTCTTGTTACGTACCAGGAAAAATTCTTTTTATAAATTATATTCATTAATATATCTTTCAACTTTATTAATAAATAATTCACCACCAACGAGATTAGAATTAGCCTTCTCTTCGTTTCGTCATCTCCGATTTCGTGTACACGCGCTGCTCGACATCTCTCTTCACTTTTCTCAGTAGATCGAGATCGAACAGTAGATCGTAATCTTTTTGTATCCTGCATCTTATCCATATTATCGTGTGAAAATTCTCATTAGGAACGTTATCCACGGTGAATTTACGTATGCACATAGGAAATCAGTATTACATCTCGGCTCGGATTTCTCCACGGTTCTAATCGACACGTTGCGTGACGCAAGGCGCGCAAGGCAATCCTTCGTTCGTGTCCTTACAAGGCAACGAACATTCGTCCTGCGTGTTTATGGAATTTATCTCTTGTCAAATTGGTACGAAATAATCAACGTAATTGTTATTAAATTGAGCGTAAAGTGGTAGAAGTCAATTTTTTTGTTTTTTACTTATTTCTTTCTTTATCTTCACGAAAAGTAAAACGACAATTTTATTTGACAATTTTTCAATGTTTTTCTTTTTATTGTACAATTTTGTCCTTTCATCCATTTTATGTACAATCTAAATAATAAATCCATTTACTTTTCTCACACTTATCCGTAAGATTGATGTTGGAACAGAAGAGATGGACGAGTGTCAAGGGTTAATATACATATATATATTTTTTTCTCTTCCTCATTTTTCTCATAAATTTCTAATCTCAATAAAGCACACAACCGTTAAAATGTCATTAATTAATCATTAAGAATACATCGGGGATGTTGACGTTCGTCGATATGTCTCCTTCGTTCGTCAAAAATTATAAAATCATTCCGAAACAATTTTTTCACTGATATCACGCGCAGTCACCAATACTTCACCTCGTAACCAACACTTTCCTCGTAAGAATTTTCACTGCTAATATTTCTATGTATTTCCAATAGCACACGATTATTCAACACGATCATCATTTCTTGCATCAAGTGCAATAATAAACGTGCAACAACGAACGTTGAATCTTTTTTCTCCCCTTTCTTCCTTTCTTTCTTTCTCTCTTTCTTTTTTCCACTGCCTCAGAATCAATGTTTTACAAAGTTTCTCCTCTAGTTCTATGGCCTAACGCAAAAGCGAAGGAATCAATATTTGTCATTAAACATTCCGACACGTAGAAAGTCGGTGTAACGATGCATCATAAGCCCAGCATTAAATTTATGGCGCGCTATAAATTTCATGAATATTTATATAACCACTAGCGGAGGTGTTTAAACCATGACGAGGGAGCACGTGGCAAGAGAGAGAGAGAAAAAAAAGGAAAAAAAAAAAAAAGATTCGCATTACTTGGCAGCTACGTTCTTTTGTTATTAGATTGACCTTGCGTAATTTGCAATACATGTCGTTTCGGAAGAGAAACGTGCTTTCACTGCACTTAATGCAATTATGATCGTTCAAGCGACATTATGAATATTTATGTCAATTGCCATTTTACTCCTATGACTTTTAAATATTAAATTTCACGTTTCCTTCATTATCTCACCATTTCTCTTTACCGCCAAGTTATTACTTTGTAATAATACTACGAATCGAAATTTTGTTTGTAATAATAAATTTTTTTTGAAAGTTTCTAAATAGATATTGAGAAGTCAATAAAATTGTTAAACACTAGTTGCGATCAAAAAGAAATCGAACATTATGTTCGTAAAAATTTTATTGACTTTCAATTATTAATTTTTAATATCTTAATATCCTATAGTTTTTTCCCCCCTTTTCTTTTTTTCATATATCTGAGTGGAAAAAATTTTAAAACGAATTTGAAAAGTGAGTTATAAATATCTTTTTATTCTTATACTTGATGGGATTTATCGTCCGTGGAAGAGAAAAAAAATCAATCCTAAACTTTCTTCTCGATCAAATCCAATAAACTCGACTCGAGTCGAGTTTCAACTATCAACACAAGTTGATAAGCGTCGAAAAAAAAAAGAAATAATTCGCAAGAATTCGATAAATCGTTCATTAATTACGATTTATACGATTTAAACAGCGTTTTCGATCTCAATTCTCAGTCAATCGTGCCCGTTTCGTAGTTATACACTTGGATATCAATCAAGGAAAGGCCGGCGGCCATCCTCTTATGCGCCTTCCTCTGTACTAGAGTAATAAACTTTTGCGCGGGTCACTTCGTTCCTTCGTGTTTCCTTTCGCGTCCGCGAAATAAATCACTGATTTTCTCGAATTCCATACCTCTAATGTTGATTAGCACACGATCGAGCTCCCAAAGGCAAGTCGAGAAAACCTGCCACAGTCCCAACACGCATGGAAACTTAACCGTAGAATCAACTAGTGGTACCCTTAATTGAGCAATTAAACGTTTGGTTCCTCGGTGCTGTTCCTGTGGATAATTATTCCTGTGGATCGATAATTTTCTTGGATGTCAATTTATATATATATATTTTCTTTTTCGACGACGGCCCACGTGATTTGTTCCACGCGAATTGCTCGATTAAAAATCGAACGAATTAGTTAGAACGAAATAGTTAGAAAATTCTAGATACACGCCACATAAATACGGATAACAAGATTTAAGAATTATTTCTTTCCTTCTCCTTTCCTCTCTTTTTCTTTTTCTTTTTTTAATTGAAATAAAATTGAAATAGTAGAAACTGGAGTAGTAATAAAATAATAAAGACAGTTATGAAACTGTTAATTAAACTAGTTAGAAAGTGTCGATTTCAATTATACAATCACAATTTATTTTGCAATATTCTTCAACTGTATTCGTAAATCCATTGTTCCAAATTCCAGTTATTATTATTTCGATTCTTTCTTCTTTCTCTTCTCTTGTTCGTCGAAAAACAATGATCGATATCGATACCATTTATCACAATCGAATGCATCAATATCGAATCCAATTCTTGTCATCTTATTTTTTTCTTTTTTCTACACGAAATAAACGCGCTTAAAACTTATTACGCGATTTATCATATAAATGTATCGGCCGCGTGAAATCTGAATGATGGAGAAAACGAGCTCGCTCCACGCTAATCCAACTAATTTTCTCCTAGTATCCATTAAAAATAACATAATCAACACGATCCAGGTCGATTTCTACATTGTTACCCGCTAATATATACCGCTCGAGTTTTTTTTAATTAATCTCCCTCGAAACGATTTTAAAACGACGATCTCGAAATCCTTCTCCGAGTCTAATCTAGATGGCGCGCAACGCAAGCCATTTACCCGAACGCTTTGATTTCCCAGGATTCAGTGCATCTCATCTGTCTGAGAAATCGGCGAAAAAATGTTCCTAGGTGTAATGTTTCCGTAAAAAAAAAAAAAAAAAAAAAAAGGAAAAGAAGAAGAAGAAGAATGAGATTCCGCAAGAACGGAATCACGAGTCTATCTTACGAGTAATTAAAAAAAAAATGTCTGTTTACAAGGAAGGAGACATTTAGGAGGAATTTCTCCGTTGCATTCCCAAGGTTTATCCTTTCAATACGAGATAATATATTCGGATTAGGAATTTTTCATCAGGAACATATCCAACGAGGACTCGTATATTTTTCTTTCTCCTTTCTCTTTTCCTTTCTTCTTCCTTCTTCTTCTTTTATTTTCTATTTTTCGTTCGTCCTCGGGATTCGTGGAATCTCCGTTGCATCTCGCGCTGCAAGTTAATATATTCCCTTCGAATATAAAGTATCTCTGAGGTCAGGAATATATTTTTCTCTTTTCCTTTGTCTTTTATTTCTTCCTTATCCCGAAGGAAATGAAATTCGTATTTCTTTTTCACGAGACGATATGCATATTTTCCACGTCGTTTATCGTTTCATACACATCGAATATTCGATTAAGGAAGGATAAATAGTTTTACAAGTTCTGATTCTTTGAAAAGTGTATAATATGGATTTATATACGCCGCGATATTAATATTATTATTATTGTTACACGTCGTATCGCATTCACGTTGGCGCACGAAAGAAAATATCGTGGAGCAATATGTGTGCGCATGATTCTTCGTTTAATCAGTTAAGATCTCTCGTTAAATATATCTCGTCCCATTTAATCAAGGATTACACACGTTTGATTCAACACGCCACGAGAGGATTCTCACGAATTTGTGAAAGATTTCAGCTATCATCTTCTCCCATCTTTTTCTTTTTTCTTTATCAATGTTCGTTTTACAAGAAAACGTGTGTATCAAATGTAACGTTGCGTTTCTCCTGATTTTTATCGCTCGATACATTATTTGTTTAGAGGCGAATCAACGAGTGTAACATGAAATGCAAAAATGGAATAAAATATTAACAACAGTATTTTGAATATTAATCAATTTTAAATACTTCTTATCCTTATTCGCGCGAGTATAATTTCATTCAAATTGAATCTAAATCTTCGTCAAACTTCATCATTAATATGTAATCCCTTATTCATCATTTTCTCCACACAATCCGGATTAACCGATCGGTGTTTTACGTAACACACTCGCGTGTATTGCACAACACGTATTCTACTCACTTTTTCCGAATATATCGATCATCGATCAATTTGCATCTTTGATTTGCAAGAACTCGCTCGTTTCTTAAAAACCGACTCCATTTCGAAAACGAAAGAATAAAATACGGCACGAAAGCTATTTATCAGAAACATAGGAGCGCATTTGATGCAATGCAGTTTCAACGATTTTTTAAAATCGTTCACACCTTGATCGTGATCCATGAAATGGCGCAACACTGAAACTTGTCGAACGATTTTTAAGTCGAAGCTCGCGATCGATCCGCGAGCAGAGCCTAATCGCGAACCGAACTTTCACTTTCATCCTTCCTCGCGCCCTCAACTTTTTTATCTTCTCGAGCTTGCCAGTCCCACTCCACGCGTGTGTGGAAAAAGATCTGCATACCTATTCCATACAGGCCGTTTCATACGTTTCGTATTCAAATAACCTTTCTAGTCAACGTTTTTTCTATTTCAATGATCAAACACGCGAGAAAATTCTTCAATGATATCAAATATCGTTCAGCTTTCGCGATACAAGATTTCTAAAGCAAGGGCAACAAATTTCTTGAACTCCTGAAATTGAACTTTCCACTGAAACCGTGTCTCTTACGCTGTGCGTTACCTTGGATACGCGAATCGAGCACAATTTCTTATCGATCAGCTTCGAAAATTGCATAAACCAACGCTTTTGAATCATTTCTATGCACGGATTATAAACGTTATACGGTTGCGCGTGAATTTTTCTTTCTAATAAAAAAAAGGAAATCAGTTTTCGTTGCTAGCTTCTTGAATAGAAGAAGATGGAAATAGAATAGAATTGCATAATCGCGAAATAAATTTTTCTACACGATCTGTGAAATAAGTTGGGCTCAGGTTCGTGGATACGCCACCACCCAAAGGACTCGAAACGGGAGGACTCGGGACAGGATACGAACGAATAATTTCAGAAAGTAGCTTCTCAATTACTTTAAAGACATATTCGCATTCAAACAAGTCCCAAGACCCCCGTCGAAATCCCCCTTGCGAGAAAATTAAAAATCTCTTCTCACTTTTATAAGAAAGCCCCTCGAAAGCTCTCTGTATATATTTATACGCAAGATTAAAAGCGCAACGAAAATTCTTCAATTTGTACGTATAAAGATTCGTATTTATGAATCGAGTATCATTGGATCGTTCTTTCGATTCTGTTTCATCGACGAACTCAGTAGAACAAAGGCACGATCCATGCAATAGTTTATCCCTATTTCCTTCATTAAATATATTCGATTCTGTTTCATCTCAGTAGAAAAAATCCATACAATATAATTTATTCCTATTCCCTTCGTCAAATATATTCATTCTTGCCGTCACTTTCGGCCAAGTTGTTTCCAAGAAAAAGTTAAAAACAACGCATAACGCCGTTACGCAATCTCAAACTCCAAGAAATTCCCCATACATTTCCGAGAAATGTGGCTTCAAGCTCGAGCCGATCGAGCAACACGACCGACTGGTCGCCTATCCACCATCGATTCAATGTATATCCGGTACATACAGCCGAGGTCGAAGCCAGCCAACCAAGATCCAAGACAATGAAAACGAAAGGTGGCACGCTCCCTTTTCCTAGCGGGACTCGCGCGCCGTCATTATCGCAGATGACCTGCGAAAATGCAACGGCCGATACAAAATGCACCGGTCGCACTCGCGATCGTTCCCTCTCTTCTCTCTGGCTGCGCGCAGCATACACATACACACACACACACACACACACACACATCCGTTCTCCTCTCTAGTCGCGAATTCGTCTCGCACGAGCGGTCGCACGATTTTCGAGCACTCGTTCAGGTGTCTCTCTCCCCCCCTCCTGGCCTGGCTTGGCCTGGACAGGGAAAAACGAAAAAGAAACGGCCGAGTCGTGCGCCCCGTTCTCGCCCCCTTTTTCTTCTCAACCACGTGTGTTGAACGAGCATTGAATAAGTCTTGGCCGCCGAATCGAAAACTTTCACTGGGATTCGCGGATTCGAGAAAGAAATTTAATTGCTATTAAAAGCGATTTAATTTTATACAGTTTGTACTTGTATGTGTATATATGTATATTGGATGAGAATTATTAGATTGGTGTATATTTTTTTGTGTGTAATTGTAATTGTTTTTTAAGATAGAGATGTATTTTATTTTTATCTGCAATACGCGTTTTTTATAATAAAGATCCGTAACTACTTATAGTTAATTCGATTCGTTTGTTAAATTTTATACAGTTTGGCTGTATTTGTATGTATATATAGTATTGTATGTATATTATATAGTATTTGTATGTATATATGTATATATTGAATGAGAATTATTAAATTGGTGTATACTTGTGTGTAACTGTAATTGTTTTTTAAGATTTTTTAAGATGTATTTTATTTTATCAGATATTTTATCTGTAATATGCGTTTCTTGTAATAAAAATCCGTAACTACTTATAGCTAATTCGATTCGTTTGTTAAGTTTTATACAGTTTGGCTGTATTTGTATGTATATATGTATATATTGGATGAGAATTATTAGATTGGTGTATATTTGTGTGTAATTGTAATTGTTTTTTAAGATTTTTTAAGATGTATTTTATTTTATCAGACGTTTTATCTGCAATATGCATTTCTTATAATAAGGAAAGATCCGTAACTACTTATAATTAATTCGATTCGTTTGTTAAACAGGTTATTATTTGGTTGATTATTATTGTTATGCTTGTTTCTTATTGTATGATAATCATTAGGTTATTAGATTTGGTAAAAAAAAAAAAAATGATATATCGCTTTGGAAAGATTGTGAATTTTCAGAATTCATATTTGAATGTATTGATTTTTATTAGGTTGGATACCAAGGATACGGGAGAATGGAGAATAAATAATAAGCTGAGAGAAGAAAATTGAGATTGTTTTTTTTTTGAGAAAGTTGATATTTTATTTGAAAATTATAATGCTGTAAATTTGTGTAAGAATAAAAGAATACCGATGTAAGAATTGATTAGAAAATATATATGTAATTTTATAAATTAAAGGAATTATTAATATTAATATATAATATTATAAAACTAATATTATTATTTTCACAAAATAGTTTTAGAATGTATAAAATAAACTGGACATAAAATGTTTTTGTTTAAAAAAGAAAAGACATCTTATATCAGGAATAATCTCAAGCTCAATTTTTCAATCCCTGGAAAAGCTAAAAGCATAGTCTCTCACGAGATATAAAATATTAAATATTTCGTTGGTACGTCACGGTAGCCGATTCACAATTACGACACGTTTAAAATTTCGCCAAATTATTTTCCTCGTTAAAAAAAAAAAAGAAAGAAAGAAGAGAAGATAAGAGGAAGGAATGTCAGAAGTAATAAACTAATTAGTAATATAAAAAAAAAAGTACGACAGCCAAGCGAATCACACTGATCGACGAAAAAAAAGATATAATTTGTCACCGAAATTACACAATTTTCCAATTTTCGAGTGCAAAATGAAAGCGCAATCATCTCTCCATCATCGCACGACACGTTTTTCAAAAAACGTGAAAGAACAAAACGCAATTATCACGAAAAAAAAAAATCAAAGATCCAATTAACCGATACAATTAACCACCCACGATATCGCGATGTTTCGAAACCGATCCTCGAGCATCAATCTCCTTACGAATAACGAATCTCGATCCTCTATCCTCAACAAGATTTACGCACCCCGTCAAAATTCACGAGTGCGCCGTAAATCGTGCGATTCGTTAGGGAATCCTCGTAACTTTCCATTTCGAGCAAAAAGGAAACCGATCTCTTTTTCCCCTCCACTCGGCCCGTTTTTATTAATTAAACGATCGAAAGAAAAAAGGGGAGGGGGGGAAGAAAGAAAGGTCGACCCTAAATAAATCCACTAAAAAGCGAATGTCGTCTTCTGGTGGATCGTCTCACGGTCGAGGCGAGTCCATTTCGATCGAACCACCTTGCCTCGGTTGCGTTGCGTCCTCCTCTCCTTTTTCCTTCCATCTTTAATTTATCTCCGCTGGTGGCACGCAGACCGTGTGTAACACGTTGCCCATTGTGTGTCCTTGTCGTAACGGGAACGATTTATCGCGCACGGGGACTGTGACGAAACGCTCGCCGGCCAGTCCGCGTGACAGTGTCCCTTACTCGGCCACGTTTATAGTATTATATTATACGGAGAGGATCGGATCGCTCGGGGAGCGACAAGAGCCCCTTTGTTGCCTGCCACTGTGATCTTATGCAATGCTAGAGAATAGGAATGATTATTATTCGTGCGTGCTTTTCATTACATCGTGCGATTAAATAAAAGTATTTAAAAATTGAATATTCTTTCGAATGAAAAATTATGCATCGTTAAGTCTAGAGATCGGTTGCAAACGGAAAAGCGAAAAGATATGTGGAAAGATCGAAGCGTTTTCATTGGATCCCGACGCGGAATAGATATTCAAGTTGCACCGGAACGAAAATTCTTATCTGCTCGCCGGAAGTGTGCAACGTGAAAGTCTGCCAAGAATTTCCTCGCTCAGAGATCCATCCAACGATTTCTACGTTTTGCTCCTTCGATCTCGAGTTAAAAAAAAAAAAAAAAGAAAAAGAAAAGGAAAAGGAAAATAGAAGAGGGATCAAAGATTGAGACAAATGTGAGATTCGAAGTGCGGAAGTGACGCGAAGATGTTGGTTTAAAACGTTTTCTAAATCGTAACGAACCGTGGAAGAAATCGGTAAAAGTATCCGTGGTCCAAAAACTGGTCCTTGGTCGAGCAATTTTCTTCCAAACCGGAAGACGGATGAAACGGTGGCGGGTCGAGAAGAAAGGAAAAGGCGTTGCCATTGACCGTGTATACACGGCTGCGTAAGTATCTAGAGAAGTAGATCGTAGCCTATGTATATATCATACATATATATATATATATATATCATTTTGCTTGACTTTCACCGAAAAATCTTACCTTCGTTCGTGTCGAGAATGCGTCTCACTCGCAGAGAAGAATTCCACGAATACGGATGTCCTTTGTTCTCACGGGTGGAGGAGGTTGCACGCTCGAGATACCTGGCCATCGGACCGTTCTATGAAACTGAAGCAACGATCGAGATAACCTGATAGCCGTTTTGCATCGCTGCGGTGGATACCGATCGCCGCGTTTAATCCTTCGAGAGAAGGAAAAGAAGTTTAATTGGGAAGAATGGAGGAATGCATTTTTGTTTCTTAGAGACAGGTTCACATTGAGTTGGTTAAGATAAAACTTTCTTGGATACTCTAGTTTTGTACTTTTCTTTCTTTTTTATAGCAGAAACGGAGGAATTATACGCGATTTTGCTATGTTTTAAATAATTATAAAAGTAAAAGAAAAATATGGATGGATATTATCTTTTCTCTATTTTTTGACGTTGAAGTTTTCTTCCGATATATATATATATTTTTACTTGCCTTGAATCCTTTACTTTATTTAAAAATAATTATACACGACAATTGCAATTATGTATTTGACTCTTACTTTCATTTATCGGTAAAGTGTCGTCTTCGCAAATTTCATCGATTTATATAACAACAAGGCATCGTGGAAACCTCTTCGAATAAAAGTAAGAGAACTCTTTCCTTCTTAAGTTAATTTTAAGACATTGTCAGAATTCGCCTTCGAGAAACGCGTCTTTCTATAATATTTCGAATGAAACGTCGAACTATTCCCTTTCCAACCATTGCCGACATTACTTCGAATCGCCCATTGAATATATTTTCCTCTGACGCGATGAAATATCACCGTTCTCTTTACTAACGTCAAACGCGCGTGCACGAATCCGGTAAAAGAAAAACGGGTTCAGAAAATTTTCGCGGGGTAACAATGCACAATGATCAACGAGTCAACAATTTGACTCGATGATCGATGCTCCTTTTGTTTCGAGAGGGAGGGTGTTGAACGCCGTTTCAACGTTTGTTCGTTGCCGCTCGAAACGGCGATCAAATCATCGCCAGAATATTTCGATCTTAAATACGATTTTTCCTTCTGATTAAAGATTTCTTTACGATCGATCGAAATTCTACGCGGGGCGGGCATTCGATGGATAGGAAACAAATTATTACACGAATTAAATAAACAACATTTTGCGAATCGATCGCAATGATTAAAAACTCGATTCGGTTCGTATATAGAATACATAAATCGATCGATCGGTTTCTTGCCACGGTTAAACCGGTAACGGGTAAGCAAGCCTGGGTAATTGATGCAATTACGAGGATTCATGATTATTCTACAAGTAACACGTAGATAAACGGCTCTTTGCCTTGTGGAATAAGTTAGGAGGGGGGCATACGGATATTCGTCGATTCCGTTTTTTCTTTTCACCGTGTTTCTTGTAAAATTTATTGATAAGAGATCGTATCCGATGTAATCGACCGATCTTACTTTTACACGATTTCGTTTTACGATATTATACATTTATTATAAATACATTCTTGTTTTACGCGATAAAATAATATAATAATTGTACGGTACGGTGGTGAAATTTATTCTTCAATTTGAGAATGGAAGAAAGTATTGTAATAATAGCTATAATATATTTTTCGTGATAGACACTATATGGAATGTAATTATATGCGGTATATTCAAATTGAAAACAAAAGAAAGTGAATGAAGCGAATATTTTATTTTCTTCGTAATTAAAATATTTCCTTATATGCAAAATAGAAATTAGACGCAATAAATTAGACGTTAAATAAATAATGTAGTAAATAGCAAAATCGTGTTTTCACTCGTTAAACGTTTTTTTATAACGTAAAAATACGTGAATAATACGCAACGACGAACATTTTTCTTCTGTAATTAAATGTCAAATCATACGCATTCTTTCTTTCACTTCTTGTACACGAAAGAAAGAAAATGTGTACTTTTTTTTTTCAATCTCTCGGATATTTCAAACGCGATTTTATCCTCCTCCAATATTAATTAAAATATTCAATCTCCAATCTATACGAGAATACGATCACTTTTCGGTGAAAGGTGTTTCGGAAAATACGCAAAAAAAAAAAGAAAAGAAAAAAAAAGAAAGAACGAAAAAGAACGCGTGTTCGAGAAATTAATCGAACAACCGTCCTCCTCTCAATGTTAATCTGGCATTCGTTGAAAAAGAAAGCGATCTTTAATTGGCGACGCAATAAAATGTCTTCAGGCATCGAGCAGTATTCTTTTCCTCGGCCGAAATCTGTGACTTATGTCACGTAAACCGGAATTCGGGAGTTGGGACAATTCCAAGAATGGAATTCAATTAACCATTTGCATATTCACGAAATTGATTCAAGATCGAATCTTGTTTTAAAATATTTCTCATTTCTAAAAGAAATTCTTTTTCTTTTAATTCGAAAAAGTTTCTTTTATTCTTAAAATATCCCTTATTTCTGAAATGATGCTTGTTGAAATATTCTCAAAAAATTTTCCACTTTTAATAAATATTCTTTCTTCTTGAAATCTTGAATCACATATTGAAATATTATTCTCTCTTTTATATATATATATATACTCGTTTCGATATATTAAACATAATTTAGCACGTAATTATCACGCGCAAAAGATGCAATCTTTCACGGTATTTTTCTTTTTCTTTTTTTTTTTTTCTTTTTGTTGTTTAAACTCAAGAAGGTGTGAAAAATATGAATTCTATCCAATAGGAAATAACATTCGCAATAATAACGTAACTAACTCTTACATATTTAGGACAGTTACACTTTTTAATTTCACACGTAAAACTTCTTATGTAAAAAAGAAAAACAAAAGACGCTGATTTTTATCGGGGATAATGGGCTTAGCAACACCATAGACACATATTTCATTCAACTCGTGGCGACAAATTGAGACGATCTGCAAATGAATTTTCTCATTACAACTACAGCTCATTGTTACTTCTGTTTCCACTCAGATTTACATTCGCGAGTTATGCTTCAAGCGATGCTTAATTTTGCATATCTAACGCCTAAACTGAATTGTGCTGTTTTAACGAGTCTGCGAAACTGTTTTCTAAATTGTTAATTAATATTAACTCGCAGTCGTGTCTTGATTCTTTAACCGTGAACGAACAAGCGGAAGAAATTTTTGAAATTTTCTACAACGAGATATCCAATTTTATCTTCCAATAATCCAATTTTATCTCTCGACGGAAAATTTATATCGCGTATCAAATTTCTCCTCTCGCACGAACCAACAATATTTATTTCGTGTCTTAGTTTTGATGTATGCCCTAATCCATTTTCAACGAGTAATTTCTTACCCGTAATACGAGCGGCAATAACCAACACTAGTTAATTCGGACGAATAACTAATAACAGTTTCCTAAAAAAAAAAAAAGAAAATTATGATAATCACTTTCGTTGCGCTGCACAAGTTGCAAATATTTAAAACGACCATAAATATTTAAAGCCACGTGGACCGCACGCGAAAAGCTACGATATTTTTGATGCATTGAACGAAAAACGAGAATATTCTAATACATATTTCGTACATTTGCACGAAAGACACAACGTCAAACGTAATCGAACGTATTATTACGTTTGTGCGCGTTTCTAAGTGAGGATGGTTAAAAGTCGGGATGGAACGAGTGGAAAAGAATTTTTTCGTCTTAATCCATCTTTCCAATTTCTGTTACAACAAATGTATCGTAACAGTGGGAATTCTCGTCGAAAGATTTATATCGGTATTAAATAGCGGTATGAGATTTGCAGCGTGTGAAAACTTTTATTATATTATTCTCCTTTATCGATGCATTTAATTTCGACACGTTATTACATGATACTTAAAACCAATATTAACTCGACGACTCGTAACATAAATTTCACGTTGTTGAACGAAAAAAAAGAAAAAAGAAAAATCGCTTTAACGCGATATCGTAATAATATCGAATCAATTAAACGTTGTAATTTTTCTTTTTTCATTTCGCGTGAACGATATTGCGGTTTAAAATATCGATTTATTTAAATTTTTGAAACAATTTTGTCGTTTAGATTTTTTTTTCCTTATAAATTTATCCTTTCGTTCGAAAAATATCTTAAGAGAAGAATTTTTAAAATATCGTTAAATTAAACATCGTTACAGAACATTTTGATTAATTTGATAATCGTAAAAATATCAGCATTTCAAAAAATGATTAATATAGTTGTAGAAACTGGATTCACGGTCTGGTAAATAGGATAGTAGTAACGTTTATATGGAAAGAAAGATAGAAAGAAAAAAAAAAAAAATTCTAGTTGAATAATTGTCTGCCCAACTTTCGTACGTATCACGCTCACTTAACAATCTTCATCCACTTTAAAATTCAAATTGCAACTTATCGTGTATATTTTATAATAAAGAATCAGATTGTGATAGAGATTCTGATGATAGAAAAAAAGTTAAAAAATTTCAAAGGCGATTAAAAAGAATGACTTATTATAACGAACGACGAGAGACAAGTATGCCAATGACTTTACAATCGATACAATAGAAATTTCGAGTTTTGAACAATCTTTTTTTCTTTTTTTTTCCCCCAAGAAAGGAAAGTAAAAACCTCATCAATTTTTTCCCCCGAGACTCGAATGAGAACATCGAATTCCCGACTTTCTCGCAGATGTCTCGACCCGTTTTACAAGCAAAGTTTCAACAATGTTAATCATAGGAGTACCCGACGAGTTGGACGTTTTTCAAAGCATCCTCGTAATTCGCGTAGAAAGGAAGCGTATTAAGCTTCGTTGATTTCTCGCAATTTAACGCCGATGCGCCTGTTTATTATGATTAACAGCGGAAACACGGTTACTGATGAAATCAAGTATCGTTCGTTTTTATTTCCCCGATGAGCTGTAAATTCCGCCCTCATCGCGTCAATTGAAACGCGAGCGCAAAATATCCTTATTCCCTGCTTCTCTCCAATGACGTAACGAGAATGGATGCACGCGAATAACGTTGACCTGTTCCACTTGAGATTCGACAAAAATTTGATCCTTTGGATCCTGAAAAAAAATATTTAATCAATAATAAATCGATATCGATGTTGCGGTTTATTTTTAAATATTTTTGATAGATAAAATGCAAAATTTTAGAAAAATATTCCTTTAGCTAACTCGTGTACGTATTTACCAAACTCTTTGAAACTCTGAGAATTCGATCTCGTTTCTCGTTTCTTGCGACGAATCATTTAGAAAATCCATAATTACGTGGTTGCTCAATAATAGATAAAAACGGTCAATTGCTTTGCGTTTTTTTAAATTTTAGAAACATTTGAAAAAACGAATATTATGCAAATATTACGCAAGCCAGTAGATCGTGCAACGTTTCGTTTTTCGAACGATACTTCGTTTCAAATCATTTCATGTAACAAATTTTTTTACAAATTTTTCGCGGAATCTGAATGTTTGATTCCTGAAAAAAAGTCAACGATCATTAATTCCCTATCAGTGTCTATATAACCATTAATTTTCGAACGTGAAAAAAAAAATAAAACGTTGAACATCGAGTCAATTATTAAAATTTCATTCTAAAAAAAAAAAAAAAGAAAAAATCAAAATAAGATAAAACGATCATACCTATGTATTACAAATGTCGCAACCATCTATCATAAAATTTTACTTCGCTTTCATATTCCTCTCTAAAAAAAAAAAAAGAGAAAAAAAAGAACTTCTCTCTAAACTTCTTTCTCTTCGAACTTTTTCCTCGTGCAAACCGTGATTTCGAATTAAGAAACGAACCAACATGCTCGCGATAAAAACCAAGAATTATTTGTGACCTTGTTTAGACAGAAAGAGAAGCAATTTCTGTCTAAAATCGTTTAAAACTTTCTTATTCCAAGTCGAAACTCGTTTCCACGTGGAAAACGCGTATGTAATTTACTCACAGCTTCCTTTTAACGAACGATCCCTGTATCAGTGACTCGAAACGAATTTCCAAGCGGGATAAACGCCCTGCCCCTCTCTTGATCCAGCAACGAGCGAAAACGAGGATAAACTTCATTTCGAAATTCTTCCTCGAGATTTCTTCTAGCGCGCTTCAACTTCTTCTTTCAAAAGGAAGAAGAGGAAGAAGAAGAGAAAAAAGAGAACGAGGCTCCAGCGTGAAAGTTAAACGTAAATTGAAGGCGTGTATGTGCCTGTTATTTATTAGAGAATTCTTATTATCATATGAAAGTCGGTTTTGTTTTTCGCAGTCGTGTTCGTCCCGGACCACGTCCGATCTAACATTTTTATGCGTGTCTTCCGGTGACACGTTGCCGGAATACGGCAGTAGAAACGGCACTGGTTATTCACATCGTTATTCTATCGACGTCTACACTACTGGAATGGACACGTTTGTTTTGTCTGGTGCTCGATTCGATGTACGTGTCACTCTTAGATTTATTTTGCGGGAAGTAGCGCTTCTCACCGCGTGCATTCTCCTATGGATTTTTGATAAAAATATCTAAAAGTTGTCGAACATTTTATATAACTTTCCTTTCAACGAGTAATCAATAAGTTTGTTAGAAAGAATATGAATTTTTCAGAATTTTATCGAAGAGAAACAAATAATATTCGAAAATAATACTTAACGCTTCCGATCGTCTTCGAGTAAAAAGTATTAATTGAAACGCTTGAAACCAATTTGTTTCAATTTCAATCGAACACAAGACTCGCGAGAAGAGGTCGTGCACTCTCCTTGTCAGAGACCTTCGAGCATCATTCACTCGCATAGAAACCGGCATTAAAGGAAAGCTTCCGACATTCACTCCGCTATCAATACACACCGTTTGTGTCATAATTCATGCTTGAATTTTTCTCCCCTTTTCCTTTCCATTCTTTTTTTTTCTCTCTCTCCCCTTTTTCAACAGAGTTGATATATAGATCGAGAAAGTCTGTTCGGGGGAAAGGGACAGAAGTTCAACGAGATAAATGATCGATATATCGGCCGTTAAATATTAATAAGCCAAGTTTAAATCTACTTACTCGACAATATATAATTAATGATATTTCGTGTAATCGGATTCAATCTTCCTTTCGATTCCTCTCGTTTCCTACAATCGATCCATCACGCGGAGAAACGAATAAACACATCGGTTTAACGTAGTTTGTGCATTATCGTTCCGTTCGAAGAAAATCCATCATTTTTTAGAAATAATTACGCGAAACAGATACACACGGCAATTCCTTGCGATCGTTTAGGAGAACTGGAGTAACGGTTAAGCGACATAATTATTGCTAAATTTCTCAGGGGGAAAGAAAGGGAAAGCTGTGCAACTCGGAATAAAAAGAGCCGCGAGCCCAACTCTGCTGCTCGGATCGATGCAGCATGATCACGGTTTTCTTTGATCTCACACCCAATGGGTAGAAGCTAAAAAGCACACGGGCAGTATTTATACATTGATATATTCGTACGATTCCTTTCTAAAATGATAGTATATTTTTAACGGTGAATTAACGATCCGATTAATTGAAATGCGGATAACATAATAATTTTTATCGATATCGAAGAGTATCGATATAAAGAATGGTAAGGTAATTTTGCTAATTCAATTATTGGCTAATATTTCGTGGAGATAAGGGAAGTTTATAATTTGACGAAAATTATGAAACACGAAGTGGCTCGCGATGTGCAATTTCGATTGCAAATAATACATTCTTCGATGCATTTTACATATGCAATTAATTAAAGTTTCTTTGGCAATTTTCATGTGAAATGGATTAATAAAAATCGATCAAGTTTCTGTTTTCAACGTTACAATTCGAAACAAAAATATCTTTATTACTGGAATCAAAGAAATCAAATAATCGCGGATGCATACTTATATTTTATTTTATATTTTATTTTATGTTTCCCATTTGAAAATCAAAATTGACTGGTACGTACACGTAAAATTGTATTTTTTTTCCCTCTATATTTATTGCATTTTCTCTGCGTATCCTTCTTCTCGTTTCCTACGAGTCGATTTAATATAATTAAAATCCTCTCTTTATGTGAACATCAATAATACTCCGTCGTTTGATTTATGAGACGCACGATTTGGTTCCTTTCATAATTGACTATATGCTCGTAGAAGTCAATTAAACCGAGCTAAGAGTTTTATCATATTCCCTTATAAATTTCTTTTCTCATAAATAATTCCTTCCAACGTTGATTGCATTGCAAATCAATGTTGCATAATTAAATTTCAATATTTTCTCTATCTTTTACATAAAATGGGACGTTTCTCTCTTATTATATTGATTCAAGTTTTACTTCGAAAAAATACATATATAACTTTTACCGCGCTTTATCTTAACCAGCAATATTATCATAATCCTATTACGTATCCTGGACAACATTTGTAACACTAAAAGGAATAACGGCAAAAAGGCAACTGCAAAATTCCTCCACTGTGCGACATAAAAATATTATCTTTACATTTGCACGTACCTCCGCGCAGGTATTTTCTTAACCGGTGGACTTCCATTCCAGTAGGAAAAATGGAGAGAGAGAGAGACTTGGAGAGTCGGACAATAGACCACAAAGACGTCGGCCGTCATACACGGAAGTCGCATGGCTCTGCTCGTCGAGATACGTAGGCGAAACTTACAGGCAAAGGCGGCTGCTTATCGGCAACATGAAAAGTCGACGAGACTGGTTAAGACAGTCGGAATGGCGCTAAAAATAAATACTCGTTTATGTAAAACGACCTCTTATAGAAATCGGTCAGTAATACGAAAGATGGAAAAACAAACTATGGTAAATCTTTCACGATTTCGCTTCTTTTCGCGTAGAAGAAAAATTATCGAATCGAGGGAAGTATTATTTTGAAGAAATTTTAACACTCGACCGATATGAAAATATATTATAAAATTAGGAAGGAATATTTCATTTTCATCCAAAGAAAAAAAAGAAAAAGAAAATCTTGATAATCCTTGTATTTTATTTCTCCTGATGATTGGTTAGATCAATGGAAGAATGAATCTGTAAAATGGAAAGAAATATTTTCGTTATTCTCGTTGAAAAATCTCTTTTCAGACAACTTAAATTGCCCCTGAAAGATTAATTAAGCTACGCGAGTTGCTCCTTATTATTTTTCATCCAAGAGTAAAACTTTCATCTTGTCCGCCTTATTCGAGTTCTAGAACGCGACCAAACAGTTTCCTTCCCGTGATTTATGTCTCAAAGGGAAATCTTCGCGTCACGCGTCTAACTTAAGACGCGCGCGTGACATTTATACCACGGATGTGGTATCACGGACGATTTCAAATGTATTTCGCGAAACGAAACGGCCACTTATTTATCGAATAGTAGAATGCTAATCCGATTTATAAAAGGCATGATAAAAAAAAAAGATAAATTAATTTGTAAGATAATTATTGCAAAATGATTAAACGTGACATAGATGCAAGCATGAATACATTAGCTTAGATATTTATTGGTCAGTATAGAATATAAGATGATTGAAATGAAGAAAAATAAGAGAAAATTAATTTATGAAATAAGGTTATATATTTTATTGAGATGTATAAATATATATAAACTAGCTTAACTATTTATTGATATGAAAATACGAAAGGAAGGGAAATAAGCGCGAATTAACTTATAAAAATTTTTACTTATCTGTCTATATCGATTCTTATTATTCAACACCTGCTAATATACTTATATATCGTTACAGTTATCAGTGCACGAATAAAAAAGTTTCATCTCTTTTTTTTTTAATTCTCAAGTATTTACTTTATTAAGATTATTTTCTCTTCACAAAAATTTTCAAATAATTCAAATAAATCATCGCATATTTAATGTCGACTTAGTAATAAGGAATTGAATAATATTGCAAGTATAAGGAATGACAGCGTCGTTTAAATTACGTTTAAAATCGCGACTGAATTGAACAATCTGTTTTATATTCCGTCATTTTATAATTCCTTCGGTATCATTAGCCTGGACATTTACGATACAGGCGTACCATTCCAGCATTTACGATATTTACACATTCATTATTTTCAAACATACGTATATATATATAAATACGTATGTAGATAACAGCATTAACATATCGTGTTCCTCGTTACGTAACATCACGCGTATTTGTGCACTAAAACCGATAAAATGTAAATAGATCAGCACATTTTTCCTACCATTCAACGACTTTCACTAATATACTATTCCTACTATGCAAGCTGTTCCACTACGTAGAATCGAACTGCCACGCTACATTACGTTTCCTATTTCGTTTTTAATGTGACCGCACCCTTTTCATAATGGCACTAGTATTGTAAAAGGAATCGCTATCAACGTGGAGGATAATGATTGCCAAACAGTGCATTATGAAAATAGAAATTTAGAAACGAAGAATTGAAACTGAAACTCGTAACACTTCATAACAACTCGTGGTAGCAGGTGATTCGAAACAGAACTTTTAATTCAACATTAAACGCGCGAACTATTTATTCGAAATTGATTAAATTTATTTTCCGAAAAGTATAGATTTAAAAATTGGAGAAAAATCTTTAAGATTACTCAGTTTATTAAATTAATTTAGTATCGAATAACCCGTTTCAGAGATCTAAGATTCTTTGAGAGGATGAATGAAGTTGTCTCGTTCTGTTCAACAAGTTCAAAAGAATGTAGTACAGACAAGTCTAGAATATCAAGTTTAAGCAAGATATAAAAGGTATTGAAGTAGATTAGAGGAGTAGATATTGGAGAAAATGGAGGTTTCTCGCAACTTCTTTCAGTGCCCCTAAAAATGAAATATTTTTTGCCAGTGAAAAATCATCCCTTTGACAACCAATCCCTTGTGACTTAAGGAATAAGAAGATAAAGATCCTCTTTATAACGAGTCAAAGAATTCTTTTAGAAATTTTAAGAATCCCTTTGCGCCTCCACAATCGAAACATTGAAATTAGATTTCTACGATTAGCAATGCAATACTTCTCTCGATCAATTATTCATCGAGACGGATTATCCTTTCACAATTTTTTTCACCCGAAATTTTATATCTACTAATCCTTTCACCCGGAACGAAATTTAGATCAACAATTCAAAAGCATGAAAAAAAAAAAAAATAATTCGATCGCTTTCTCGGTAAAACGAAGGATCGGTTTGTTCGATCGCCATACAGGACAGGGAACGGCACTTGTTCTCCACCTCTTCTTCTCTCGATTCCTCGAAATCTCCTGTACTTTCCCTCACGTGACACGGACGGACGTACGTCTAATTAATTGAACTCTTCGACTTTTCGGCTGTCGTCCTGCGGAAGAAAGGTCTCTCTAATTATCCGTCCTAATTATCGAATTCATTAGAACGGTATCCATCACGGATCGTCTCGTTACAACGCGCTAACAATGACATCGATGCTTTGTGCTCGGGTTGATGAATGGGGTTTCAAGAAAGGAAGGAAGGAAGGAAGGAAGGAAGGAAAGATTGTCTCCGAAATGTTCTCGTTAAGGCGACGTTTTCCTTCACAGATTGTCGCTGTGAGATCGTTGGCAATTCGGGAAGAAAAACTTTAATTCAAAGGGAAGGAGAGAAGATAGAAAGTATTGCGGCCGTGCAGTAGCGATCGTAATCCGAGAGGAAGTTGACTCGGAGCCGCAAATCTCATTATCAAAGGTAAAAGTCGAGGCTCTACCTAATCCTCTACAGCGTTCATCTGTACAATGGTATTATCCTGTAAATTGTTCTTGAATTATCTTTACTACTACGTATTACTTTCGACATTTGCACACCGATCGATTTAAATCTGTCTGCGATAGCGATGGATATAAACGACGATATATATATATATATATATATATATATATATATATGATGCAAAAGTTTTTTTTGTAAATTTTGTAGTATTGGAAGAATTAAAAGAAACGAGAAATTCAAGAAATTTCTTTTTTATAATAAAGATAATTATAATAAAAAAATATTAAATAATTAAAATACAATCGACAAGTAAATTAAAATTTTTAAATTTTTAATTTATTTTAATTTTTAATTATTTATTTTAATTATTTATTTCTAATTTTTAATTTTAAAACATTAAAATTTTCTTGAACCAATCGAGAAGCTATCTACTTGATAATTAAAAATTAAATCATTGCATACGATCAATTCATTTACAAATTAATCAAAATTTGATTAAAAGTAGATAGCTTCTCGATTGGTTCGAGAAAATTTTAATCTACTTGGTCGATTGTATTTTAATTATTTAATTAAAAATATTCATTCCTCCAATTTTATATTTATATCCTAGATTCGAACGGCTGTATAACTTACAATATATACTTCGTCCCATCGCTAATTCACTAAGAATAAAACTACTGTGATATTCGCACGACGTGCGATACTTTCGAATATTATATTTCACGTACGTCATTTTTGAAACGTGCTCCCGGATATCCATTGGTCCACCTGCTATAGATATATCCGAAAAAACGAGGGCAAAATTAAAGAGCCGAAAATCGAGAGATCCGATTCCTTTGTGTCGATTGCCGTCAACGGATAAGTCCGATTAAAGAGGAGGCCGAAATGGCCTGCAGTTATGGAATCCCGTTTTATCCCAGTGGCCTCGATGATCGTAAATTGGACGAGGAACAAGCGATTTGACACCAACGATGGTCCATTTAATTCGTATTATCGCATCTCTATATCTTGCCGTCGTGTCCCTCCGTGGTAGAATTCATTAGGGATCGAATAAAAATTTATGTAACTGCTAAATGCTAAAACGTATAATGTACACAAGTACGAATGTAATGTTTCATAAAAAAATTTAAAAAGTAATTAACAAGTATAATAAATGGTGTATAATGAAAGAGAAAATTCAACTTTACGAAGCCTATAAATCATGCCAATTACCACGCCAATATAACGAATACTAATACGCATTATATTTAATATTAATTGTTAATAGATTGGTGGTATTTGTGAATTATGATGAATTATGTAATTGGTGAGAAAAGGAAATATTGAGAAAAATGATGAAACGATATGAAAATGGACGAACCATGTATTTTACGTTTTCATAAGTATTTTTCACCAAAATAAAATTCTTCTTAAAATCTGAAAGGATAAACGAAAGGATACGATGCATTCACTTGGTGTAAAGTTTCTACTGGATATATTTTCTCCTTTACGATAAAAGAGGCGAGATATTGTTCCATAAATTCATAAGAACGGTTCTCCTTTAGGATGTATTAAAGAATAACACAATCCAAGTTCCCTTTTTTTTTTTTATATCTTTCTCTGGGATTCAAAGCTTGACACGCGATATCTGAGCAAGCATTTTATAAGAATATACGAAACACCTTCATTCTTTCCTTGAATGAATGTTATCTATCATCGGTTCAATTTAACATGACAATGCTAATTGGGCAAAAGAAATGATAATTACGATGCTTAATTCGATTATTATGGTGCACAAGTCAAGTTGTGTGACTCAACTCGTACAAATAGAAAAAAAATTTTGTACGTAGCATCTTTCTCGTCCCTCGTCGATTATTACGTCGTTAAAGTCTAGTCAACAATTTGATGTAATGACAGGTCATTGTGAATGTCAAAAGTCAGTATGATAAACTGTTGGGCGGAGTTGGCTGTTGACTGGATGAAAGGATGCTGGAAAGGAATCCATAAATTCTTCTCTCTTTAATCACAATCGGGAAGTAATTTTTGAGAAACGATTTGTTAAAATATTTGCTGTTCGGTTATATCATAAATGTAAAGATGGGCTCAAGTTGTAAATTATTTAAGAGAAACTTATAAGAGAATTTCGAATCGCAAAAATTTATAAAAAGTTTCGAGATTCGAAGAAATTTGTCGAATTTGAAAGAGTAAATAAATTATCGATCGTTAAAAATTACTTTCGAGAACTATTCAAATTATTCGAAATTAAAAATTCCTACACATAACATTTGTTTTTTGATCTTGGAATCCTTCCATGTTGTTCGAGTTGAGACGGAAATCAGACTTCTAACCAATTCTGGAAATTGTCGTAACGTGACTGGTTAAGGAATTTTCGTGTTGGACTCGATGTAAATAAATTAATTGCAATTTCCGTAAACAACGTGATGATCGATTTCGATCGATTAAGATATCTTTCCAATGATCCGTGATACGCATTTTCTATATAAAACTATATATAAGAGCAATGTACGTTTCCAGATCCTTTTTTCTTGCTTAAAAAATAATCATTTCCAAAAGATCTTATCGATTGTTGTTTCATTATTGCGAATTGTTAAATTACTATCTTTACATCATTCTAAAATGTTATATCCCAAGATACTTACTTTTTTCTCTATAATGTTATAACGTGAAATACGTTGTACAAAAGTTGAAAGAGATTGGTATAAATCTTGAAATGACCATTTCGAGGAAAATCTGTTTTGTGGTAGTTTCTCTACACGAATGCGTATCACGAATCCTAACTTAATCGATTTGGAACGAACATCACGTCGATGGGTTTACGTAAGGTGCAATTATTGTATCTCTATTTATGTTGAAATTAATTAAGTATGAAAATCTTGTCAAATAAAACACGAAACCAGTTGGGATTTTAGCACCTTACAAGATTTACAAGATAAAAAAACAAGATTTTTCTTTTTGTGATTATGAAAATAATTATAATATAATATAATTATCGTAGAATTGTTGATTAATCGTATTAGTGTATTGGTATATTTTATATCATAGTGATTAAATTTACGAAATAAGGAAAAAATTTTACGTAACTATGCAATTAAAATGTTAACCTTTTCGATGATTTCTGCGATATTCCCTCGAGAGAGTATGATCCAATTACAACCGAGTGGGTAGTTAGATCATAATTGAAAAAGTTTCATCGCCCAAGTACCTTACTGCATAATTAATAGTGGATAAATTACACATTTGATTATCGACCATCATTCGATATGTTCTGCGGTGCATCACGGATTATAATTATTGACCCCGTTTATTTGATCAAAAATATGTAAAAAAAAAAAAACTCTTCTCAATATTTATATATTTCCATTGTTGAGAAATGGCAATCTTGAAATTCAAGGAATTCAAGGAATGATGAGAAGAACTGTGAATAGATCCATCACATCTATCCAGAAAAATACATTAAAAATTTATTATCACTAGGAATCGTTTATCGTAATATTCGTATTCGTTTCTTTATCGATGACAACGTATCGCGAATAATTTTGTCCCGAAAAATTAAATCGTGCAACGGAGGCGTGAAAAATCGAAAATGGAACACGCTACACGTACAATCTTTCGCACGTCGAGAGGACCTTTCGCTTCACATCATGTTATAAAATCTAATTCGTGACATTTTTCGACACGATCTGGTAACCTTTTTCCGATATAATCTAGTGCCACTTTTTCCACTATATAGCTACTGTTCGAAAACCAGATGGAAGAAAACTGCGAAAACAACTCGTTTGACCGTGATGATCGAAATAAATACGTCACGCTCGAAATGAAATATAATTACATCTGTTTTATATAATTATCAGCTAAAATAAAATATAATCGATCTTCTGTCTATAAACATCTTCCGATATTCTTGATTTTTACACAATGATACATCTATTATTTAATAGATTTAAAGATATTCAAAATCACTTCTTTTTTAATGTTCCATAGATTTTAAATTTCGTGTAGAAATATCTGCAATTTCTTCTTTTTTTGTTTTTTTTTTTTTTTTTTTTTTAGTAACCACTTTAGTGAGATATAAACGAAGATTAGAAGGAATTCGTTCGTTTTATATCTTCTAAAGTGACTGTTTCGCCGGATGTAGATATTTTATTTCTTGTCCTTATCATTACGATCTCTATTCCTGTCTCTATGAGAAATGGGTTCAATTATTATAACCCGTTCCCATTGAAAAATAGCATAATGTTGAGAAAATGTATCGAAAAACTGTATCCAACAGTCCAATATAACTCTCGATCGTTAGAAACTTTCGTTTCAACGATTAACGCAATTGTGCACGTCTTTCATTCATAAATTATTAAAAATATCCGACAATCGATTTTTTTACAATTACGAAAGAAATTTATAGGCAATAAAATGTTAAACGACAGATAATGAAATGTCATATATATTATATAAATATGTAATAACTGGATTTTCTGGATACCTCTACCTATATGTAATAGATAAGGAAAACAAAGTTGTTAAAACTAAGAACTACAGCACTTTTTTTAAAGAAAGTGTGTACCCTCTCGTAAATTGCGATCCACAAATTGGGAATTACACGAGTTAAAAGAGAAAGGATAATTCTCAATATTACGAACCACAGAATGATTCATTGTATATTCATTTTCTCTCTTAAAACCTAATAATCATCACTTCATAAAGATTATTCTTCGGGAAATTATTCCAAATTAAAAATTAAAATTCAATATATATATACGTCCACTATAGATCCATTATAATCCACAATAGATTTTGCAAAATTTCTTTTGGCTTCATTCTCAGATTGCTGTAATTGGTTGGAAATCATTATCTCGAGCAAATGAGACAACAGGACGAAATTCGAAACGGACGAGAGATTTCCCCATATCTCGCGCTTCGTTCCACTGTTCTAATCTTTCCCCTCTCGTGTCTCAAGCCATTATTTTCCATCGTTTCCATGCTCCTTGCAACCGTTCACCTCTATTCAAATAGCTTCGCCGATTATAATGATCAGAGTAATTGCGTTGCGCGCGTAATGGCAGTCGCTTTGATTTTATCAAAGCGACAGGGTGGATTACTATATCGCGCCACATTTCCACGACTCCTGGGGATTTAACAGGCGAGCTACCTTACCAGGATTTGTCATTAGCACCGTTCCGGTGCAATATCGAATTAGCGAGCGAAATTTCTTGCTTACAAACCCGTAATGTCCCGTTCGAATCGTTGCCCGTGCGTTCGTTTCCAAGTGAAAAATTGTTCCGACAAGGAATCAAATAATGAAAAAATAAAAATTTCCTCTGAAATTTCTTTCTCCTCTCCACTCCACGGAATGATAAATTATTTACCATGTTGTTGCAATGTTGCAAATTTGCATTTCCTCCGAGTCGATGATGTAACGCGTCGTTATCTTAATCGTTTCTTGCCTTTTTTTTTTTTTTTATTAGCCTCGTTCGGGAGAAATAATCGTATCTAAGAAAGCGATCTTCGTAACATTTGCTTCGTAATCGTGATCTCTAATTAAAAATTAGAGGAAAAAAGAATATTGAATTGGAATTAAAAATTTTCCTTTTGAAAATTTGCGGAGATTAATGGAATAATGGGACGAAATGACAGTAACGGATGTCATTATCACTTTTCCTCTCACCGACATTCACGCTCCATCCACACTGAGACCTTGCCAACCGGACAACGCCCAGCTCTCGCGGTTCTTCGCGCAAATTCACGTGTCTTGATTGCTGTTGGATGATTTCTCGGGCTAAATTGGGCCGAATTAGCGGTCTAGGAGAGTCTCTATTCGCCAAGGCCAGGAGCAAGAGGAACTGGATACACTGGGGTGAATGGTGGTTATTATACCGGTGAAAGATCGAACGGAACGAGGATAGCTTATATCTTGATTCGTTTCCTTCATGAAATTTTGTGGAATTTTTCTACGTACGTATACATTTCTTCGAATTATAGATTAATTTCATCTCGAGTACTGGTAAGTATGCAAATTCATATTTCTGGGATATTCGCGTCTTAAAGAGATTGAAGAAATATTGCAGAAATTTAATTTGAATATTCTACGTTATTGCATTTGCTTTTACATTTCTTATGGATATGTAAATTTTCTTTTTTAATTTATAATATATCAGAATTACGAAAAGATTCTATATAATTATTTACATATCTGTTTTGAATTTTTCTCGAGTTTTATAAAAAAGAATCTCAATTCGTAATAAATTTTTACATTACGTTTGACGGATATACAACAATAGAACAAGTGGTATTCTCAATCTCATAATAAATTCCAAAGAGATGATATTTCACGTGCATCTGCAATGGAATCGTGAATAATAACATTATCGTTGACAGTTTAATCGAAACTTTCCATCATCCATCGCGTCGGTTAATATCAAACTCATTACATTTTTCTTCTTCTCAATGTTGCATTCTTATCATCAAGACTATGGATATTATTGTTACTACGTTATTATTACACGATCAATTCTATTATTCCACGCTCGATATTGATAGATATTTATGAGAACAGAGAGAGAGGCGTGTACGTTGTTCCCATGTACGTATCCGCAATTCCATTATTCACCGAGATGTGACGAAGCGAGCGTGTGGCTCGAATTTATTACAACCGCGTATTATATTTTACGATTCGATCCGATCGAAATATACATATATATATAAAGCGAACGGGCACGTGATATCGGTCGGCAGAAATTGGCACAATAATTCGATGAGAAAGTCTTTCTCGTGGAAAGTCGAGCGCGGGACAAGCAAAAGGAAATGAACGAAATATTAGATTAAGATACGAAGGAACGGAGAATCGTGGCGGACACGGTGGCAGACACGCTGATAATATCTATCTCAAATATTTCTCCATCGCGGAACAGATAGATTAAACACCGTTTCACCGATTCAATTAATTTCAATCTGTTTCAACATTCGGTTTGTTGAAAAAACGAAAATGCATGGGCAAACAGCATCACTTTACCACTCGGATCGTTTCCCCGCCCCATTACCAAATACAGTTGATCGCAAAAGTACGGCTACCTTATTTTTTCGTCCATTTTATTCCAATATACGCTTCGAACTAAAGTTCTGGAACTAAATAATAAATAAATAAATCTCAAGCCTATTTCATTTTTGACAATTTTTCCAAACGTGTCTCACATCGTGCAAAGAAATCTCGTTTCGATATTTTTAACGATTTTTAAATAGAATTGTAAAACAATTTTTCAATCGAAACGAGAGCATCATTAATAATTGTTCACCATCGATTATTATCGAATGCTAATGAATTTTTGATCATTTTAACATTTTACGAATATTTGATATTATTGAAATCTGAAATTTCAATAACAATCAAGTAAAAGGATAATTAATAATATTCAAAAATATGCAGCCAATTGTATATATTATTGAAGGAATCGACGAGAAGGAGGAAAGAAAAGGAAAAGAAAATTTCACTCGATACTTTTGCCACCAACTGTATCTCATCGCTTTACATTCAATTAAAATCTTCCGACGAAACAGGGTTTCGCACTTTTCTGTTAAACTAAAATCATTCTCAGCGGGGGAGGGAGGAGAGGCTTTATTCGCTCGCAGTTGCAAATTGCACGTTTCTCAGCCGCCCGCGGATGACATCGTGCGAACAATCGTGTCGAACAGACACTGTTCAGCCGCGAACCGTAACCAACGTTCTATAAATCGGCCTCTAATACAACTTGTCCGCTTATATACGCGATGAAAAACCGAGTTAACCAGACGTCTAAGCGTTAATTAAAAAAGATTAACAACCGCTCGAGCGAGAAAGGAACGAACGGTGTGTATATATATAGATGGCATTAACGAGTAATTCAGTATAGAATTAGATGTATTAGATAACAATAGAATTATATTACCCATATTGTTGTTGTTCCTAGGATCAACGAATTTTTCCATTAATTGGGCAAGCATCCATTAATGAATCAATGAAATTATTTAAGTTATGATTAAAAGAATTTAGATTCCTCCAGATGTGTATCGTGCCTATTGTGAAAATTTTATTACCGGGGGAGGGGAAATGAATTTATGATAATTATCGAACATCAACAATGTGTGTGTGTGTTACTACTACTGTGTCTAAAATAATATACGAGGGAAGAATTTCTTCAGATTCTTAAGGTGGATAAACCTTTGAAAAAGAAAGAACGCGAAAGAATTGCGCCGGTCGAACGATTTATGCGACGTAATAACGTAATATCGATAAATCGATAACGGTGAGATATCTACAAGACAATCGGTGCCATGAAAAAGAAGAAGAAAAAAAAAGAGATCTTTCCCAACTCTTTGCGCGCGCCATTTTCTTTCTAATTTTTCTTTCTCTCTCCCTTTTTTCCTTTATCTCGCTTTCACGATCGATCCCCGTCAAATAAATTCCGCAAATGCTCCCACACACGAAAATATTACGCAAGCAGGGCGCCTCGCCGCAATGTATCGCTCTCCTCCGCGAATTGAAAAGCCTATTTGAATTTCCTCTCCCAGAAATTCACCTATTCCCATACTTTCGAAACAAACGGACATTGAATATAACGCGTTCGAAAATATTATTATCAGAATTTTGATAGAGAACAACTAGGTTCGTGCACGTTCACTTTTCTTTTCTCTCTTTCCTTTGTCAATTCCATCCTTTTCCTTCCCTTTTCGAAGATGACGAACGAAACTCTCCTCCGCGAATTGAAAAGCCTATTTGAATTTCCTCTCCCAGAAATTCACCTATTCCCATACTTTCGAAACAAACGGACATTAAATATAACGCGTTCGAAAATATTATTATCAGAGTTTTGATAGAGAACAACTAGATTCGTGCACGTTCTTTATCAATTTCTTATCTCTCTTTCCTTTGTCAATTCCATCCCTTTCTTTCTCTTTTCGAAGATGACGAACGAAACTCTCCTCCACGAATTGAAAAGCCTATTTGAATTTCCTCTCCCAGAAGTTCACCTATTCCCATACTTTCGAAACAAACGGACATTGAATATAACGCGTTCGAAAATATTATTATCAGAGTTTTGATAAAGAACAACTAGATTCGTGCACGTTCTTTATCAATTTCTTCTCTTTCTCTTTCCTTTGTCAATTCCATCCCTTTCCCTTCCTTCTCGAAGATGATGAACAAAAGAAGATGGATTTTATCGACTCTACATGATGTTTCTTGGTAAATAAATTACTTTCCTCTTTTGATGTCAACCCAGTCACCGATATTCCAAAATAACCAGGGAAACACGGGATGAGTGAAATCGTCTTAATCGCGATTGAAATTTTTTTCCATGCGCGATATTTTCAATGAAATCGCGATGGAGATAGGCAACAATGTTCCCCGATAAATTTCACCAGCTACGATCAGGTTTGACGAGGCAGCAAGTGGCCCAAACGATCCGAATCTGTTCTTCGCTCATTGTCTCTCTCTCTCTCTCTCTCTCTCTCTCTCTCTCTCTCTGGATGGATTGCGTTATGAATAGAAAAACGACGACGTGGGATCGTGATCGAGAGGAGGGCTGGCTCTCTCTCTCTCGATCAAAGAACCGTGTTCGGGCCCGGACACGGTTTTCACGAGATAAAGCAAGCGAGGATGAGTTGCACGGACAATGTAACACGGTGAATTTTAATCGATCTCCATTTATGCGCGTAACCTAATCTGTATCCTAGGCGTGTAGTATCGTGAGAGCCTAGGTTTTCGTGAGAGTGTACGGTATATTTTCTAATAATAATAACAATCTTCGCAAAAACGGGGATTCTTTCGTCACCGTTTTGCAATCTCGACGCGCAACCTCGATCGAAGATTTTGGGATAAATTCGTGATTATGATCGCGGAGAATTTTATTCGTTTCGTTTCTTTTATTTATCATGAGAAATCTTTTCTATTCGGGAGAAATCGAAAGTTGAGAAGATTCGCCTTGTTGGAGAAGATGGAAATTTCAGATCAATGTTTGTAGATACAGTTTTTGTAAGAATTATTTTATATACGATTATTGGTGTTGGTCTTTCGAATGAATTTTTTTTTTTCTTACTTCTTTCGCGGTTAGATCCAAAAATTGCATACACATTTATATATATGTATATCGTAATTTTGATATATCGATATCGGGAAATCCGGACAACGTTTCTCACAAGTGTTAAGGCACGATGATTTAACATTAGCGATAATAACGATTGATCGATAAAAATTAGAAATCCTTTACCATAAATCAAGCGTTACACAATCGATCCGAGTATCGAGATAATCATAAAATGCCACCTGATCTTTCTTAATTATTCCAAGCCTAGCTTGCGAAAAGAAATATTGAGATCTCAGATTAGAGATATCTTGAGATATCGATCAAAATTATCAAAGGAAAAAAAAAAAGAAAAAAAGAAAAAGAAGAAAAAAAGAAGGAGAGAAGAAAAAGAACTCTTGGTTCGTGACTCGTTGATCACCCGATCACAACTTTTTGCGTTTGTTCAATTAAGCGGGAATTAACGCACACGAAAACGACACGGCATGGAACGCAAGTGAATGGTTCACCATCTATCTCTTTGCCAAAGCGTGCATTACCAAGCGTCCACGCGGAACGCTTACGTGATCGAATATCTTTTTCTACGTCTCGCTATCACACGAGAAAATTTATTAGCCGATAACAACGGACTTTACTCTCGCCGTGTATCTTACGGCCGTTTACGGCCGTTTTAAAGAAAAAAAAAAAGAAAAAAAAAAAAAAAAGGGGGAGGGAAAAAATCGAGTTAAAAGCTCGATTTATGTTCTCCAACTTCAACTTCTGCGGCTCGATTGCATAATAAAGACGATGGATGGAAACGTGCACAAACATCGTTACACTCGTGATTGTGCATTAATTAATGCTCGTGAACGCAACGTTCATCGTTGTTAATTTACCTCGCGTTAACGGCACGCGTTTTCGTTTGGTAACGAGCGAATAATAGCCTTTTCGAGCGAAGGATATACACACGTAGGTCGCCTTTGCATTGTACACCCAAGGTGATGGAAATTATTTCGCACGTAAAAAATATATATTCTGTTTGCCGCAGAAACGAGGGGCGAAAATCGGAATGAATGGTTTATATTCGATAATTGCTGTTATTTTTCCCCATATCTGTCTATATACCAAGGTGCAACAATGCAAATAACGTAACGTATTTAATTCTTCCGTATCGTAGATCACGTTCCCGTGGCGCAGCATGCAAATATAACATTCCATCAAAGCAATGCTCCATGAAATACTTGGATTAACGAACATATACGTCGCGTATAATGCACGATTATCTTTCACGTGAACTTTCTTCAATGATCAATGAATAAAATTTCTATATATACATATATACATACATTTGTATCTTAAAAAGACACAAATTATTCTTTTTACGAGACTCATTTTTCAAAACTTTTTAAATTTCCAAGGATCTAAAATCCTTGCTTCCCTTGAAATAAAATAAAATAAAAGGATCTAGATACGGAATACGTAATACGAAATATCGATCCCATTTGAAAGAGCAGAAATAATTAAACGGTTCATTGATCGATTTCCCAACAATCTGGGAAAAGCGTGAACAGGTACAGGGCCAACACGATAGGTGTTCGTCACGCTTCGCAACAATTATTCCCCTCAACCGAATACCGATAAATCGTGTCATTTGCAACTCCGACAGCAAATCCTTTATCTCGTTGCACGCGAACGCGCGACATTTCCAATGAATTATCGCGCGCCTCCGGAAGAAGGGAAACAAGAGTGTTTACGCTCGGTGTGGAAACGTAAACGCGAACGTTTCGCACGACAGATGAGGGTTGCAAAAGTGAGCGTCGTTTTCTGTCTTCGATAGTCGGCCGCTCGCTTTATATGGAGCCAGGTGCTGGCCAATACTGGCGTATAAAACCAATGTTTTATAATCGTAAGAAATATTATTTAGACCGCATTCCTGGCCAAATGAATGTAAATCAGGTTGCCGCGAGTGGCTATTAGAGGTATATCGAGGAATAAGGGAAAGGCGAGGGCCACGTTTATATTTTCTAAATTCGTGTTTCGATTTGCATATATATAAACGGAAAGTTAATCATCCAGTGAAACCGAGGAGTCAAAAACTCGAGTTATCTAACTAAGAGGAAGCGATACCGCGAGAGATATATTTTACTGATGCTTCCGGTTAATTTAATCGTTATATTTATATTACATATACTATTTCTACGAAATAATATCGTAAATACGTTTCGAAAAATTGTCGAGAAATCGTCTTAATATTGAGTTGACCGAAAAAGAAAATGTCGAAACTATTCGAAATTCGGAGCATCCACTTTCCAACATCCGCGTATTATAAAGAAACGGTAATCGCAACTGTTGCAAAATCTCTCTGAGAAGTCTCATTATTCTAACGAGAGAATCGAAAGGAACTGAAGGAAAAAAGAAGAAAATCTGCATCTGCGCAACGCATACTTTCAAAACCTTAAGAGAATCACACTGCTTGCTTGAGAATATCATTGGAGAAAAACTATTTCCGTCCATCCCTTTACATCCATTCCTTTCTATACACTCGAAACAAAAGGTGTTCAACAATTACGTTTCAAAAAATTTCACACCAAAGAAAAACATTTCTCCCATTCTCTCCCAACACGTTGAGAACAACAATTACGCAAGCCAAACGATATTCTCGATATTCTCCCATCTCCCGGAATCGATCCAGCCTCCCTGCATTCATGCATTGCACTCGTCCACGCATTGTGTTCGACTTTGCACTGTGTACCGCAAGCGGTGTTGCTACGTCACGAGTTCGAGTGGGTGCCACACCCACCCCGTGCCCAGGCGTGGTACGTGGGAGACACTTCAATGCCAAGAATGCGGCGTAAAAGTGGTTCCGTTTCGAGCGGAGGCGATTTTGAAGCGGCCCAAACGCTCTTGTTCCACCACGGAGTGCACGCGACTCCGAGCAAATGACCACGTAACTGGCATTAAAGGTTAGATAATATCCGCGATCGTGCGCGCCCTTTCCCTTCCCTCGTCCTTCGAATCGAATTCTCTTTGCCTCGGGAAACAAGTGCATCGTCGAAAGGATGTTCTTCGAAGATGAATCTCTTTCTCGATATTTTCTATAAACGAGGAATTTCTCTGTGTGCTTTTTTCCTAAATTAAAAAGAAGAGTAAGACTTAGATAATATCCGCGATCGTGCGCGCCCTTTCCCTTCCCTCGTCCTTCGAATCGAATTCTCTTTGCCTCGGGAAACAAGTGCATCGTCGAAAGGATGTTCTTCGAAGATGAATCTCTTTCTCGATATTTTCTGTAAACGAGGAATTTCTCTGTGTGCTTTTTTCCTGAATTAAAAAGAAGAGTAAGACTTTAAGAAATCCTTATTTATACATCTTTAAAGATTCTCTCGTAATACGTTCTAAGTGATTTCCAAGTAGTTTATAGCTATTTCCATAGCAATATCAAAAATTTGTAATAATTTACAGCTACAATTTAGAGTTTATGGTGGAATAATGTATCTAGCTTTATATATGAATATGTACTTACCATCATCGAGTCTTTTAAATATAAATTAAACTTCTAATTCCTTCGATTCGTAAGACGATAAATATATTGATTTATACACTTCGATATCATTCAAACCACCGTTATACTTCAAATCGACGAGAAGTGCGGATATTTATGAACGCTATAATAAATATATTCTATGAACTGAAGTATGGACTGTGTATCATACATACCCACACATACAAACAATGTAATACACGTCGAAAATACGCGTCAATGGTTGAAATACCTAGAATTTTAAATCAATTCTGAAATTAAACGATCCCATTAGAAATTCCTCCGTTTCCATTCACAATATTCCGAAGTTGACGGCCCCAATTTACCAATTTAAACCTGTAAACGGATTCAAATGGTTGTGAAGAAGAAAAAGAAATCTCGGTCATTATCAAACTAAACGACTTCCCTTCCTTTCGAGCACCCGTTTGAATAAGCGTGTCACGTTAAGCGTGATACCTCGGAGGCTGAAATGAAAATCGGTTCGAATTATCATCAACACCTGGACACCAACATCCACCGCTCTCGCTTAACCTTTCCGCGCCAACTCCCATTCCCATGAAGTTGCGTTGTTAAGCCATTGGACACGTGTTCACAAGAACATCTTCTGTTAACAAGAATGGCACGTGCTGAAACAGAAAAAAAGAAAAACGTGAGCGTGGAACAGTTTCCCCGAGATCGAGTAAAGAATCCATTTATGGCAGTTTCATTAATTGAAACGGTCTTCGAGTAACTCGAGAATGAACTTGATGACAGCCAAGCAAAGAAGATCCCCTTGAGAGTCTCAAGTTCACGGTTTCTCTATCTCTCTCTCTCTCTCTCTCTGACTCGTGGCCTGGGTTAATGAAACTTGCATCATCGTCGCTCGCCGAGTCGCTCGTTCAGACTTGGTTGCATCATCGAAGATCGTTGCACCTTTGCTCGTCCTCGATCATTGAGCAAGATCACGGATCTTCTTTCACAGAAATTCTCTCCTTCCTTTTTGCGAAAGATTCGATTTTCATCGGTTCATAGAGGAAGGAGGAATGATCTCTGTGAAATCTTGAAGGGGAGGAAAACAGTTTTCCAATTTTTATTCGGGAAATTGAGAAGAAATGAAGATTGAATTATCTGTATTTTCATATAGATTCACGAGACATTCGCAGGAAACGAGATTTTTATCCGATAAATGATCACGAAGAAAGATCTTTTATTTCGATAAGGAAAGGAGCTTTGTTCGATTAAAATAATTTGACGATTGTTTCCATTCGGGGAACGATCGAAGGAGGATCGAGAGAATTGTTATCGGGAAATTTTCTGATTGGAAAACTGTTTTTCCACCCCAGCCATTCGTGAAACGAATGGGAGTGCTTCGAGAAGAAAACTTCAGCAGACATTCTTGAAATTAGAAAAATTAGATCGTCGAATATTTTCTTATGGAATCTCATTTCTGAAAGTTAATCGTTCGATATTCAAAGGTATAAAATGAATATGCGGAAACGGTGTCGTGAGATCGAATTTATCGAAGTTATCGGGACAAATAAGGAAAGAAGGTTGAAAAAGTTTCGGTTTCACGATTGGATAATTCCGATGTTGGATTAAATGTTAATTGAAGTTGAGTAAAAAATGTGTTATACCTTCTTTTTCCATTACGTATATATGAGGTAGTTAGCTAAGTAAGATTGAAACCGGGACAATCAATTTTAATAGCATTTCACTCCATTATTTATTACTTTTCCACAAATAGATTTACTTTAATTGGTTTCGCGATTAAACTTTCGTTCTCAAGCAATTCGTAGCCAGAAATTGCCGGAACGCACAACGAGATAATAGTTGCGACGACAAGTGGCAACAAAATCGGATAATCCTTCTCCTTCCAAATTCTTCTTCCCTCCGATCTTTCCCAAACTTCTTCCACAATTCGCGAGGATTAATTTCCTCCTCGATATCCTTTCCGACCAATTTTTAACAAAAAAACGAATCAAAGACGGTAAAAGTCGAGCGAAGAAAAATCCTCTTTTACGATCCCTCTCGAGGAATCAAGCACGGTTGAAAATGGATCCCCTTCCCTTTCGTCGAGGAGAACGATATAGCAGTCGCCGTTTAATGGCTCGAACAGGTTTCAACGCGCTTTCAAATTCGTTTCACCTTTGCTGGAATAACACCAGGTGTCGGAACAAGAACACAATCCCTCCCCTCCCCCCCCCGACAGAGACTTTCAACGAGCGTTCAACATCCTGGCTGCATAGTTACACGATTGTTCACAAAAAAAGAAAATGGGCGGGCAGGCAGTGGACAACGTTTCCCCGTAATGAACGAGGGCCAAAAGAAACAGAAGGCTGGTAACGTTTCTAATTAGAACGGGAAGGAGAGGAGGGAAGGAAGGAAATAATAGGTTTTCCGTCGGGAAGGCGAGGAAGGAGGATTGTTATGAAATTTTCTTAACGATCAATGGATCAACCGATTCCGATTCAAGCGGCTCGATCGTTGCGAATGCTCGCGTTTAACGAGATTCTTGATTGCGACATTCCCGCCCTAACACCTTGATCCGTTTGAATCGCCGCAGGTGATGATGGATTAATCGAGAATGTGCCCGATTCATAAAGATTCCGATCCGTGACGATTGATCGGTGATCGGTGGTGATAATTGCGCGAATGAATGACGCCTGATAACGCTTTAGAGAAGGTGGACAGACGGATGGAATCGATGGATAATGTCGAGAGGTAAATTAGACGTGATTAGCAATGATTTTTTTTGTTTTTTTTTGTGAGTAAAGAATAAATTATTCGCCGTTGATGGAAAAAGTTAATAGGCAGTAAGGTGCGGTTGACAGTAATTTTTTCTTCCAGGATAAATTTTGAACGGTTATTTGCACAGCGAGAGAATAGTCGTGTGGAATTATAATAATTTATAATTCGAAGAATTAATATTTATTGAATTTTATTTTTTTTTTATGGCGACAGATGCGTTATTAAAAGCATCTTGGAAAATGCAGTGTATATATATATGTGTGTGTGTGTGTATGTGTGTATATATATTGTTCGAAGAATTATGAAAATTATGGTTATGCGGCAATAATCGGCAACCGGTTCCTCAACTTCCGCATGTGTGACTGGTAATAATTTTTTTATCCACTTTTATTTCTGTTTGGTAACATGTGCCTACGTAAAATAATGTTTTGTGTTTTACAACTTTCCTATTAGTTGCTAAATATACAATTATATATTTCGCACTTTTTAAGGAAAGCGTGTATAACTCTGAAAATTTTATTAATGGCCGGTGCATAAAATTTTCGCTAATGATTGAAAAAATTCCAAACGTCGAATAAAATAAAATAAGATATTCATTGCTTATTCAAAGTTAGCGTGTAATACGTAACGTAAACGAAAAGATAAAAGCAACAACAATAAAAAAAATTGAAATTTTACTCCAAATAAATGCTAAATCCAAGAGTTAACTTAGATACACACTGTATACTCGTATAATCTCGTTATGCCTCCACTTGCATGAAATTGCAATTCGTTGTCTCGCTGATTTATTATTATACGGAATATCGTCTCTATTTCATTTACGAACAATTAAACGTTTAAACGAAATCAAGCATCGTCGAGACGTCGAATTGTCATATCAAAATACAGAGAGAATTGCGTTTATGAAATGAATTCTCACCGCGCGGTTAATGGGATTCCAATTACGTGGAATCGGCGCAATGTGCGCGCGATCAAAGCAGAATTGAAAGAATTCCATAGCTGTATTTTAATTACGTATCCACGCGTGGGACGAATTGCGAACATCGTCGTGTCGCAAACAGAAATATGGCAAAAGAGCATCCGGCTTCTTTTTTTCCAATAACATCCGGTTGCAGGCAAAACTTTCGCAAAATTGCGAAACAAATGAAATTTTTGCAAAATTTCTCGAATCAATCGTTCGATTCTGTACGAGAAATTTTTGACGAAAGTTAAATAATATTTAATTGGTTGGTCGGTGGTCCATTCTTCGATCGAATGAAATTATCTCACGATTTACAGTTCTCGACAGTTATTTTCATCAATTGATATTGATACGTTGAAAGAGATGATTAATCTCACACGGCTGTATTCCGATGATGAATCTGGATCGGCCATACACGGAATCGAAGGAATTATCGCGTCCACCTAATGTAAATTAAATATCCTAATATGCAAATTCGATAACGCGGCGAGTTCGATCGTCATAAATCAGAATCTTAATCAAGAATGATGTGTTTTTAAACATTCTAACGGTGATGAAATACGAGAGGATATTTAAATTAAAAATGTTTTCTGTCTCATAATGGAAATTTGTCAAGATTGAGACATCACGTTCGTGATAAATGATTACGATTAAAAAAAAATCGTGCATATCATTTGTCATAGAATAGAAAATCTTAACGACTCCAAAGAGAGAGAGGAAGAGAAAAAAAAATACCTGCATACTTTTGAAATACTAAAAGAAGCTAAAGAATTTGATATCTGACATTCAGTCAGGTTCAGTGAATTCTGATGTCGTATTAATTAACCACACGGTGAAACGTATCAAATAGGACGTAAGTAAACGTTTTACGAATATGAATAACATTAAAGACCGTGTTTATCACGAAAGTAATTATT